>NC_081428.1:57718234-58328234 GCF_949786415.1 Peromyscus eremicus
ACTTTTTTCTAGTCATTTTATAGTTTCAAGTCTTACACTTAAGTCTTCAATCCATTTTGAGTTGATCTTTATAACTAGTAAGAGGCTGACTTTACTTTTATTATTCTGACTGTGTATATCTAATTTTTTAACAGCATTTCCTTAAGGTTATCTATTTTGCAATGCATATTTTTAGTAACTTTTGTAAAACAAACAAACAAACAAACAATGGGCTCTACTACTGTGTAGCTTATTTCTAGACTGTCTGTTCTATTCCATTGGGTTACGTGTTTGTTTTTGTTAGCACTATGCTTCTTTGATTAGTTCAGCTTTTAGCACTTCTTGTAACTCAAAAATATCATGCTCTGTGTTTTGCTCAAAATAATTGGCTCTTCAGGGATATTTTTGGTTCTCTATAAATTTTGGTTGTTTGACAAATACCATTGGTGTTTTGAGAGGAATTACACTGAATCTATAAATCACTTTGGGTAGCATAGGCATTTTAACAATGTTGATTTTTCTAACCTATGGGTAAGGATATCTTTCTTTTTTTTTTTTGTGTCCTCTTCAGTATTTTTTATCATTTTTCAGACTGTTATTTTTTGGATATTTCATTTAATTAATTACTAGATATATTTTATGGCTTATCGTAAATAGAATTGCTTTCTTGATTACTATTTCAAATAGTTCACTATTGGCATATAGTAACACTAATGACTTTTGTATGTAGATTTTACATCCTGAAACTTTGCTGGATTTATTTATTAGTTCTAATAGCCTTGGTAACATTTTTGTGTCTCTCTGTATGGAAGATCATGTCACCTTCAATGATTATTTGATTTCTTTTCAAAGAGTCAACTCACAGTTTCATTAATCTTTGAGTTTTTTTCCCTTTTGTGTGTGGTGTGTATATATCAGTTTCATTTATTCCCCTTCTTTGCCGTATGGCCCTGGTGAGGTCCAGCATGTGCTGAATAAACATGGTGAAAGTGGGCATCCTTGCCTTGTTCCTGATCTTATAGAGAAAGCTCCTCTCTTCTCTATTATGTGATGTTAGTTTATTGGCTTATTATACATGTCCTTTAAAATGCCATATTTCTTGTATATTAGGTTTGCTCAACGTTTCTATCATGAAGCAATTTTGAATTTTATTGAATGCCTTTCCTGTAGCAATTGAGATGTTAACATGGTTTTGTCCTTAATTATATTGATGTCAGATTTATTGATTTACATATACTGAACCATCCTGATACCTCTAGAATGAATCGCACTTGATCAAGGTGAATGATTTTTTAATGTATTATTGGATTCAATTCTCTAGTATTTTGTTCAGGAGCCTTATATCTGTTATTAATCACACTGATCTGTAATTCTCTTTTTCTATTTTGTTTTTTCCAGTTTGGGTATCTGGGTAGTTCTGGCTTCACAGAATGTATTTATGAGAACTACTTCCTGTTCTACTTTTTGGAGAATTTTATTAGTTCTTTAACTGGCAGAATTCTGCAGTGAATCCTTGTCCTGGGCTTTTTTTTTTCTTTTTTTTAATGGGAAGATTTTTACTACTAATTCAATCCCATTAGTTGGATTTTATTGATTCAGGGTTTCTATTCAATCTTGATAAGATGTATATATTGAAGAATTTATCTCTTTATTCTAGATTATCAAAGTTGTTAGCATGTAGTTTATAATAATCTCTATCTTTTACATTTCTGTTGTGTCCATCGTAATGGCCTCTTTAAAAAAAATCTACTTTAGTCTTCTCTCTCCTTTTCTTAGGCCAGCTAAGAGTTTGTTCCTATTGTCTGTCTTTTTAATGAGACACTCATAGCTTCATTGATCTTTGGAATTATCTTTTTTGGTGTACATTGATTTCTCCTTTGATGTTTACTCTTTTATTTGGTTTACTAATTTGGGGTTGACTTTGCTGTTGTTTTTCTGGTTCCTTAAAATGCAGTGGTAGATTGTTTATTTTAGGTCTTTCTACTATCTCTCAGCTTTGGAGAATATATCCCTTCTGCACATCTGCAGGATAGCTTTGAACAGTACAGTACCTACTGTCAAGAGACTGACAGCTTTCAGTACCAGAAAGATTGCTGGGAAACCTGCTGTCAGACTAAGTGGGCATCTTTATGTGTTAGTGGTTTCTTTTCTCTTTCAACCTTCAGAATATTCTTATCTTTTTCCTGTGACAGCTTGATTGCCTTTTACCTTGGCAGAAAGGTATCTCTTGGTAGACTTGATTGAATTAGATTTGACTGGTGACTGTTCACCTTCCTGTACCTGGACTTCTGAATTCTTCTCCAGGTTTGTTAAGCTTTCTGTTTTTAATTTGAATAGGCTTCTACCAGTTTGGAATTATCATCAGTTCCTTCTTAAGCTGTAATAACCCAAATGTCTGCTTTCTAGTTTCCTTAAATTTTTTAATTTATGTATTTTATTTTATGTGCATGACTGTTTTGCCTGCATGTATGTGTGACTGGTGCCATGGAGGTCAGGAGAAGGCATCAGATCCCCTGGAACTGCAGTTACAGGTGGTTATGAGCCACCATGTGGATGCTGAGAACTGAACAAGAGCAACACGTGCTCTCAATCACTGATTAACATAGTGATGATTTTTATTTTACAACTTTGGGTAATGTGGGCATTTTAACAATATTATTTTTTTGAATTTATGGGTACACGGTAGCTCTGATTTCTATGTCTTCTTCAATATCTTTTATCAGTGTTTCACACTTTATTATTACCAATCATCTGTATATTTTCAAGTAGATGTTTTCAAGCATACTAATTCTTTCTTCTGTTTCAACTATTCTGTTGTTGATACCTCCTGTATTGCATTGTTAATCTTCCTGAGTGAATTTTCAGCTCAAGGATTTCTATTTTCAAAAACAGTTACCATGTCTTTTAAATTTTTCTGTTAGACTGTTAAGCCATTTCTTTGTGTTTCCATTGAGATTGTGAGGTTGTTAGTTTCTTTGAAACAGTAGTTTGAAATTCTCCATCTGAGAATCCCCTGTACTGATCACTTGCTGGCACTTTATTTTGAGTTGTAGGTTTATATTTCCTGAAACCATGTACTTGTTAGTGTGCGACATCATCTAGGCATTAAAGAATCGGTCATCTGTTTCACTTCCTGATTTGACACCCCTCATCCACCTCCAGAAATTCTAAGCAGTTTTTCCATATTCTCTGAGCCTGTGTTCATTCCTGATATGTCAACACTAGATGGTGCCCAAGTCCAAGTTTTCCCAGAAGTTGGCTGTTTGTGTGTTGTCCTATTTTAGTACTAGGAGGCGATCTAAGCCCAGATTTATACTAAATACAGCGTTGGTGTTCTGTTCAGAAAGAAATAGGAGAGTATCGGGAAAGACTTATCTGTTCCTACAAATATATTCCTGGGTCCAAGGTAGGCCAGATGCCTCATGTACAGTAGTCTGTAGTCAGAAACAGGAGGATTCTGCTTCGCTCTAGGTACTCACTGTGGATAGACTGAACCTAGGTTTCTATGTGATGCCTCTGAGCCCATGCTTCATCAGCATAAAACTTGATTAGAACCAAGGCCCAAGCTGCTATGGGCTGTTTGTTCTAAAATGAACTTGTGATCCAGAACTACTAAAATCAATCACAGCTGCTGTTAGCTGACAGTGAAGTCCAATAGAATGAGACTGCACATTTTCCCTTGGAACTGTAGCTGTTCACAGACAGGCCTGAGGATGGGACCATCAGTATTTGCCCAGTGTCAGGTGTCACCAGCACTGAATTCCAGGGCAAAATCTTGTACTTGCTATTATGTCTTATTCCCACTGAGGAAAGTCTTACAAAGTGCTTTGCAGCTTGAAGTTGGGATAGTGTTAGGGAAGGTAGCCCGTGGGCCACCAGGTTGATGTTATCAAGCTAGATCACATGAGTCACACAGCTACAAGGACCTGTGCAGCCTCTAGGTGTGCTGGTGTTCACAGTGGAGCTGATGATTATGCAGATCACACCAGTGTGCGGGCCCACTAGAGCACGAATCTCAACCACATATGAGGTCCTATAGCCTTGTCTATAAGCTTTGGCCTTGTGATATCAATAACATCTATGCACCTGGAGATGGAGAAACAGTCTCTTAGCTATGAAGGCAGCTGTTAGTTGGGTTGCAGCTATAAGATCCTGCACCTTAAGAAGGAGATTATTGTACCCCAAGTTCACACCATGGCTAGAACTGATACATTCAAAACTGTCCAGTCCCTTCAACATACATGTCTGTCTGTACCTCATGCAAGGGCCAATCTAGAGTTTCTGAGTTCAAGGCCTTTAGTTTTTCTGGATCTCAGTGTGGTGGGTCTGGCACTGTGCTCAAGACAGTTTCTGCTCCCCAATGGATAGAGTTCTGCTTTTTGTCAACCGACAATGCGAGAGATGTCTGACCTAACAGGGTTCCACTGGTTCAATCCTAGGTATTAGCCATGTGGGAGGGATCATGGGGCTTTGCTCAACACTGTAACTCACTAGGATGGGTCTCATACTGGTTTTTAAGTCTGTGGATTGGACTGAGTTCTCTCTCCTTACCCGAAACTGGAGGTGTGTTTCTCTCTGCAGGGTTCCTTACAGTTGGCATGCAGGGTGATTCTGACAATTCTTTCCTGCTTGCTTCAGTATGTCCTTTTGTTTCATTACACAAAAACAGGTAGGCTGGTCTCTCACCTTATTCTCTTAGCTCTTTGGACGATAGTTTGGTGTATGAATAGCTGTTCAACTTGGTGTGTCTACAGGGCAAGATCTTATTAGACATCATCTTGCTCCTTAACTTTTATTATTTGGTCCTGGGGTTGAATCCAGGGCCTTGAAAATGGTATAGCAGGTATTCTATCAATGGGCTATAACCCCAGCCTGCCTTATTTATCCTTTTATATACTTTATTAGTTTTGCTAAGCATCTGTTCTTTTAAAAATTATCATTAATTTGTGTTAATTTCCCTTTCCTGTTAGTCATAATCGGACCTGTAATTCTCTGTTATTTATGAAAACTGCACTCCTTCAGCTATTATGAAATCACAACAGAGGGTGTTGGGGATCCGTTATTGTCCTTATGAAATCTCCCCTCCTTCTTCCCATTGCTCTTCCCTTCCACCTTGGCCAAACACCCAAGTGTTGTCAATGTAGCATTTCATTGCAAAATATCTTTAAATAAAGAAGTTTTAGCTTTCACATTATATGCTCATGTAGCCTATTCCTATCTATTTAAAATTAATTATGTATAAATGACCAAATTCCTTTGCTCAACACTGCTATGGCTTCATTCTCTTATACTGAGGTTTTGTTCTAATTCATTTGTCCATGCTTAAGAGTCTTTGCTTGACTTTTTCTTTCTCAGATAAGCCATGCCCCCACTTATTTCATATTTTCTCTTGCAGTATATCTTTTGACTGACCACTTTAAGTCGATTATCTATACTGTGTCACGAATGCCTGTAATAATTGTCTGTAAAGAGAAAAGGTTTCTTTCAATTTATGGTTTCATTGTACTACTTTTAGTCAGAGCAAAAAAAGAGTATCTCATAGCTAGAGAAGAACAGAATCCTCAAATCTTCTAGACTATTCTTCAGTGCCTGAAAACCTCCCACAAGGTTCCACCTCTCCAAGGCTTTCCCTTCCCAGTAGCACCAAGCTAGGGACCAATCCTTCGATACATGGTCCTTTCAGGAACATTTCAGATCCAACTGTAGCATTCTACCCTGCTTCCCCAAGGCTCAAATCTATGTCTTAATGCTAAGTACATTTAATGCACCTCAAAGAGTCTCCAGAGTGTTAAATGTTCAAAAGTCCAGGTCCAAAGTCTGTTCTGAGACACAAGGCAAATTCAGCTGTGAGGTCCTGCAAAAATAAAAAATAAAGTTACATGTTTCCATTGGAATAAAGTAAACAAACATTCCCCTTCTAAAAGTGAAGAAAAGGAAACATCAAGAAGGAATGAGCCGGGCGGTGGTGGCGCACGCCTTTAATCCCAGCACTCGGGAGGCAGAGGCAGGCGGATCTCTTTGAGTTCGAGGCCAGCCTGGTCTCCAAAGCGAGTTCCAGGAAAGGCGCAAAGCTACACAGAGAAACCCTGTCTCGAAAAACAAACAAACAAACAAACAAACAAAACAAAACAAAAAAAAACAAAAAAAAGAAGAAGGAATGAGATCAAAATGCAGCAGATATACATTAAATCCTAAATCTTTATGCTTAGCATCCAGGGCACACCATGGTAGGATGTTGGCTCCCAAGGACTTGGACAACTCCATCCTCTACAGTCTTGATGGCTGCAGCCCACGTGGCCACACTTCTAGGCTCTGCTCACTGATTGCAGTTTCATGTGGCAGGCATTCTTTCCTTCCTGGGTCTCCACTGTAGCTTCAGCCTTACTTTCCCAGATCTATGTTCCATCCTGTCAGGGGCCGCTTGCCGCGACTCAGACCCTGCCAGGACGCTACCTGTTTCCCCAGAATTTCCTTTGAAATCTCACTGGAATCCTACATTATCCCATAACTTTTATATTCTGTGTGTTAACAAAACCTAAATCATACAAATGAGGCCATTGAGGTGCCCATAGCCTCTGAGCTCCTTACCAATTTAAGCAGACCTAAGTGAGCAGGGTGCCCTGGGAAATCTCTTCTCAAAGACTATGCTCTAGGAAATGTTTGAAACAAATTTACATTCTTTATATCTCTGCGTCCTTGATGGCTGTGACCTCATGAATTTCAGAAAAGCCCTCAGGCGTCTTTCTTTCTGTCCAGGTGCAAAGCATTTGACTTCTTCCTACTAATACTGATCTCTCCAGCAGCTGCCCTTTCTGTGCACCCTTTCTAGCTAAACTGCAAGTTTCCCAAATCATTATATTCCATTCTTTTTTTGTCCTCACCTCTCACTACAAATCTGGCTAAAAGCAGCTATAATCTAGGGACTTTGCTGCCTTGAAATTTCCCCCTCCTGCAAACTCTCAGGGAATAGACAAACAATGTGGGCATATATTTACCGTGATGTATTATAACAAGGATGGCCTCTAGTCCAATTCTCAACAGAATGCCATTTCTATCTCAAACCTCATTAATGGCATCCTTACTATCCCATATTTCTTCTGTAACTGTAGTCATAGCAATGACCCCACTTCCCAGAACCCGTTTCTTAGGTTAGTCAGCTTTCCATTAATTTCCGTTAAGAACCCCCTGACAGAATCAGTTTATAAAGAGAAAAGAATAATTTGGGGCCATGGTTTTAGAGGTTTCACTTTGTGATCAAGTTGATCTATCGTTTTTATCCTTCTTATCTGAGGACAACCATCATAGTGGGAGTGCATAACGGTGGGGGGGGGGGTTACTTCACCTCCTAGGTGCAATAAATAAGTAAATGCATAAATAAGAGAGTAAGAGGAGGTATTGGAGACCCCAAAAGCCCGAAGGGCATAGCCCTAATAACCAGAGCCTGCCACTAGACCCCACCATTGTAGGTTTCCACCATTTCCTGATAGCACCACTACAGTATGTGATGAGACTTTAATTTATAGGGCTTTGGCAGATATTCAAGATCCAAACGATCACACATACAAACCAGCTATGTGTCATTCTACACAGTTTGTGAATGCTGTGTAGATTGGAGGACGTTGGAGAAAAAAATGAAAATGTCATGAAGGACCCCATGAATTGTATCCTGAGTACATAAAGATTTTAAATACATAGAGATTTAAATCACAGGAATGATATGGTTTGATTTGCCTGTCAGCATAATGAATAACAAAATTAGAAAGAGAATGATGTCAATAATGAAGGTGAAATGTTGATTGAGAGCTCAAGTTGACTAATAGTGAATGTGGAGATGTACGAAGTATTCAATAGTTATTTTTGAGGCAAGGATAATTCATATACTTACAAGTTACTTGGTACTTTAAGGAAATGAGCAGAAAACTTAAGTTTAAAGTTTAGGAGTGGTAGGGCTGGAGAGGGCTCAGCAGTCAAGAGCACTAGCTGCTCTTTCATGGGATCCTGGTTCAATTCCCAGCACCCACATGACAGCTCACTGTCTATAACTCCAGTTCCAGGGGATCTGATGCCCTCTTCTAACCTCTGTGGGCACTGGGCACACACATGGTGCACAGGCATACATGTAGACAAAATACCCAGACCCATAAAATAATACAATTTTTAAGGAGAAAATTTTTAAAGATTTGAAATGGTGTTCAATTTGATGATGAAGAAAGTTTATAAACTTTTTTAAATTATAGAAACTATGAGAAATTGTGAGCTATGATCAGAAGTTGTTCATGTTCTTATTCAACAGCCAGTGTGTGTTTGTATGGTCTTAGCACTGGGAACAATTTAAAGAATTAATGATTCAGTTCTTATTCTAAGAGCTCAGAGCACAATAATACACTGTAACTTTAGACTGTATTCTACTCTAAGGAGTAATAAGCATCTCTAAGGAAAATAGATTGTACAAATCTGTTGTCAACTATAGCTCGGCATTCATAAGTTTCTATTTTAGGGTAGTTCACTGACTTGTTTTTTAGCCAAGTCTGAAAATCAACTCTCCAGCTGAGTAGACCTTGTTTTTGTTTGTTTGTCTTTGTTTTTGTTTTTTGTTTGGGGGGATTTTTTTGTCATAACCACACTCCTGGCTCTCTATCTCAGCAGGGCCATGGATAAGTGTTCCACACATCACCCTTCTGGATTCAGACCAGCTAGATTTCTACTTATGTTCTATGTCTTCTTGGTTTCTGTAGATCACTTTAGTCTTAAGGAAAAGCCAATAAAGTTGTTCCTTCCTTTATTTCTCCTTCATCGTTTCCAGTCCACACCTATCACAAGTCCTTAACCTGTTTGTGTCATTCCCAATCACCAAATTTATTTCATACTGCTTTCAGTGGACATTTAGTAGAGCTCTAATAATTATTAACACGTTTAACATGATGGGCCTTTAGCTTTCTTAAGTCACCTTTTTCTAATCCAATTGTTTTATTGTCCTTGAAAAAATTAGTGTTAAACCTCTTTAAAATGTGAAGACACTTTTTATAAAATTCAAAAATAGGTGAACTATGTTTAGGGGTTATATATGTGAGACTAAGAGGATAACAAAATTTCTTCAGGTTTGGAGGTGGGCAGTGACAAAAAATAAGGGACGTTGCAGAATGATAGTAATGGGCTGAGTTTCTTTAGTGTGTGTGTGTGTGTGTGTGTGTGTGTGTGTGTGTGTGTGCATTTGCACAGGTACTCATGCACTTGCACATGAACTTGGGTTGAGGATGGAGATCATCGTCACATTTTATTTCTTAGGAGCCAATTACCTTACTTTTTGAGGCTCACAGATTAGGTTAGGCTACCTGGCCCTCAAACTCCAGAGATCTGCCTGTCTCTTCTCCAGTGTGAGATCACAGATATGCACCACCATGCCCACCTATGTGGGTGCTAGGGGTTGGACTCAGGTCCTCACACTGCATGGCAAACATTTACCAAGTGAGCTATCTCCCATTCTCTCTTTAACTCTTTACATAACTCTAACATGCTGTGGGATGGTCTGTATGTCAAGTGTGTTGCTGATTGGTCAGTAAATAAATCACTGATTGGCCATTGGCTAGGCAGGAAGTATAGGCGGGACAAGGAAAAGAATTCTGGGAAGTGGAAGGCGGAGAGAGGGACACTGCCAGCCGCCATCAGGACAAGGAAGATGTAAAGTACCGGTAAGCCACAAGCCATGTGGCAAAGTAAAGATTAATAGAAATGGGCTAAATATAAGAGTAAGAGCTAGACAATAACAGGCCTGAGCTAATGGCCAAGCAGTTTATATAATGTAAGAGTTCGTGTGTTTATTTTATAAGTGGGCTCTGGGACTGGCGGGACTTGGTGGTGGGAGCTGGAGAGAAATTCTCCAGCAACAAATGGCGCCCAACGTGGGGCAAGAGTTTCCACCTAAAAACTGAGAAAAAAGATTCTAAAACGGAGCTAAAAACAGTTCCTAATTGTCTCTCTCAAATAAGCGGCAGCTGCCGGTTTGAGCTACTGGCGGGTTCCTAGCGTGCGCTCTCGACCTGCAGTATGGTGGGAATGAGGCCTCTGCAAGTAGCACATTAAACTGTGTGGTGAATTTAGCCTTTGCTAGTACAAAACAAAAAAAGAGGTTTCTGGGCTACACGCTACTTTGGTAAAAGTGTAGACCCACTATTTCTGAGAGTTATGGCTCCCAGAGCTGGCGGAAAGCGGCCCGCCGCCATGTTGGGAAGCTGAAATGGGCGGAGCCAGCAGCCACTGCGCCGTTTCAGGCTTAGAAGGCTGCAATTTAAAGCAATAGGCTCAAGCTAATATAAAAAAATAAGCCACGTAAAGATGGCTACCACACAGAGAATCTGGATTATGTTCTCTTTGATATTTGTAACTGCAGAAAAACATTTGATTGTAAAAGCTGTTGAGTTATGCCAAAATGTATATTTTAAAGGTACCTTGACTTCAAAATTTGGATATAAGGATATGTTGCTTTGGAAAAGAGTCTCTGCTCTTGTTTCCACAGAAAGCCAGAGACTATGGATTTGTTCCAGATTAAGATACGTCAGGTTTGACCAGCCAAGACCCCCTGAAAGGTCTCCAATGACACCATGGCCCAGATGATTCAACATCCAGAATGGTTTCAAGTCAACTGGCTCAGATATACAGCCTCACGGACTACTCCATGATCCTAAAATTTTCTTTCTGTCTCCAGAAGATACAGCGCCCCCCTCCAGCAGGAAGTAGTAAGAAAAGCTACGCCCAAATTCCCAAATATACCAAGCTGGCTTTAGAGATGGAATTGGCTCACTCCCCCTCTAAACCCAGACATATTGCTCAAAAAAAAAAAAAATGGTTAAGAGATTCTTGTGTCCCAAATCAGAAGAGCCCTCTGGTGTGGGACAGAGAAAAAACAATATTTTTATTTAAATCAGGTTGATTATAAATACAATCTCTTTCTAAAGAAAAAAAGGGGATAGTTTAGATATGATAGGATGAAAGGGTAGATTAATGAACCTACTTTTAAAGAGTAACAACTTGTTTAAAATGTTTTACATTGCTACAGATTTTAGTTTATTGATACAAATTTAAACTTAATTTTGTTTTACTGTATATATATTTCTATTCTTGTTTGAGGTATTATGTTTATGTAACTCATTTAAAATTATAATGGATAATTAAAAAATAGATTAATAATTAGTCATCTATGATAATCATATTTGTAGCCATGTTAGTTAAGTCTTCTAGGTATACATAGTTATATTTCAGATAGATAGGTAGTCTTCAAACACTTCAAAGACCTACAGAATATGGCATTTAAAATGTTTTAAAAATTTAGACTTTTTGGACAGTGAGACATGTCTGCTCCTGACAGCACCGATTTACTTCAGAGAGGAGGATGGGCATCGAAGACACTCCATACGGAGTTTATCTTCACCTTGACAAAAATAGCCATTTGGGCAAGAAACTGTTCTTGCCTGGACTGCCTGATCAACTGGACATGCAGGACCCATACAAAGGTGACCACTAAACTTTGCTTGACAAAATGGTCCTTCAGGTTCCTGCTTTGCAGAGAAAACTGCCAGACATTCTACAGGACACAGAGAAAAGTGAATAAGAGACTCTAGGCCTGTGGGCTGAAGACAGATGCCCCAACCTTACAAGAGAACTTTGAATGACTGTCCAGGCTGTCAGCTGTCTCTGTCTACCCTACAAGACTCCTAAAAGTTGCTTATATCCTTCTCCATTTCTCAGGTAGTAGTATATCCTTCTGAGGTCTTTGATGTGGTTAAAGACTAGATACTTACAATTTTCCTTAGTTATAATAAAAGATAAGTTAGATATAAAACTTTAAACTTACAAATATAAGATAGATAGGATCTCTTCTTTAATATTGTAACTGTAATTCTTGCTTGATAATTGTTTTGTTATATGTAATTTTACTATGTTAAAGTTAAAACCTTCCTTTTTAAGAAAAGAAAAGGGGAAGTGCTGTGGGATGGTCTGTATGTCAAGTGTGTTGCTGATTGGTCAGTAAATAAATCACTGATTGGCCATTGGCTAGGCAGGAAGTATAGGCGGGACAAGGAAAAGAATTCTGGGAAGTGGAAGGCGGAGAGAGGGACACTGCCAGCCGCCATCAGGACAAGGAAGATGTAAAGTACCGGTAAGCCACAAGCCATGTGGCAAAGTAAAGATTAATAGAAATGGGCTAAATATAAGAGTAAGAGCTAGACAATAACAGGCCTGAGCTAATGGCCAAGCAGTTTATATAATGTAAGAGTTCGTGTGTTTATTTTATAAGTGGGCTCTGGGACTGGCGGGACTTGGTGGTGGGAGCTGGAGAGAAATTCTCCAGCAACACTAACATAATAGAAAAATAAACTGTTACTGAGCAATTACTCACTTACCACTCCCTTCTGCTGTTTTAAAGAAGAATCCTAAAATGTAACTCATTTCTTGAATCAGTGTTTATGCATTGTTAAGAAAAAACTTTTCAATTTTTTGTTAACTATATGTTGTTATCACACTTAAGAGAATTAATAAGATTTGATCTTTATTGACATTTTCTTGATTATCTGAAAATAGGAATATGATTAAAATTTCTGTTTCCTCGCCTGTAAATATATATTTAGATTAGATTAGATTAAATCCCAATTGCCTAATGCAAATAGAACAATTCTTAGTGTTTCAGGGTAATTATCTCTTCCTTTTCCTTTCTTTAATGACAGCAGGTTTGAGATCTCAGCTTGTGTGTGTGTGTGTGTGTGTGTGTGTGTGTGTGTGTGTATGTGTGCATGCACATGTCCATGTGTGTGTGTGTACATGCCCATGTGTGTGTGGACTTAAAGCTTCATACATGCTAGGAGGTGCCGTACCACTGATCTGCATCCCCAGTCCACTTCTTCAGATTTTATCTTGAGAGAGGATCCCTCTAAGTCACCTAACCTGGCTTTGATCTCATTCTGTAATTCAGACAGGCTTTAAACTTGGGACCCTCCTGACTCAGCCTCCTGAGTGGCTGGAAATAGAGGCCTACTTTACCAGGTCTGCCTTGATCTCAGCCTTTTAAAAACCCTTTTATCTTTGTATTTCTATTTTTAAGCCACATTGTCTTTAAGGGTAGTAAGTTTAAATAGTTTTCAAGTGACTTGATATATAGCATGGATTGAGAAACAGTACCAGAAAAACTCAACACCCATCTCAATTGAATTGTTATGATAAATTTCAAGTAACATGGTTAACTTTTTAAACAGGGTTCAACTCCACCAGTCACAGTTTTCAAAGGCTCCAAGAGGCCTTACTTAAAAGAATGCATTTTGATTATTAACCATGATACTGGGGAATGCCGCCTAGAAAAGCTCAGCAGCAACATCACTGTGAAAAAAACAAGGTAGGCGGTGTATTGAAATATATTACTCTTCCAACATATACATTTCTAAGGAAAAAGAATTAATGGATTAAGTCAAGTTATAGTAGAGGGTGTGTTTAATAAAAAAAAAAAAAAAAAAACCTTTGAAGTGGGGCTGCAAAGATGGCTCAGCTGTAATGAGTACTTGCTATGAGAGCGTGAGGACTAGAGTTCAAGTCCCAGTACCTGTGTAACAAGCCAGACATATCACATACACGTCTGTAACCTCAGCACGGCAGCAGTTTGAAACAGGAGGATCCTGAGCTTGTTGGTCTCCACCCTAGTCAAAAAATGCAAGTTGTAGGCTGAAAGAGAGACCCTACCTCAAATAACTAGGTGGATAGTGGTAAAGCAGCGTACTCCATGCCCACTAATGCACATGTGATGTATACATACTCCACAAACACAGACATATGCACATATACAAAGAGACACGTGAAAAGGTAAAAATTTTTAAATTTCCTTAAATCTTTTTCTAAGTTTAAGTTTAGTGATAATCCTTAGTGAAAAGATCTTACCACACTGCCTTGTGATGTATGAAATGCTTTCTATGTGTGTAAGTATACCTTTTGTAGATACTTTTAGAGACTTGGACTGAACAGACCCATTCTACACTATCCAGAATAATTTCGTCTTTATTACTAAAATGTGTTGAGCACTTGGGACATGGAAATCACTAGGAGAAGGAAAGTTTGCTGTATGAAGACTAACCATAAGACTTCTACACTTTATACATTTTTTAATCATCTAAACAGATCAGTTAATTTAAAATTCAGTAAGAAAATATAACCACTTTAAATCCTTTTTAGATATAATTGGTACATTCTAAACCAGAAAATATAAAAGCACTTGCTCTAAAAGTTAAACAAACAGTACAATAAAAATTACTGTAAGAATTAAAAGGAGGGGTCATGATTGATAAGAACTTTTAGGAAAGCTTTGTGGAAAATGTTACTTCTGGGTCTGGAGAGATGGCTCAGTGGTTAAGAGCACTTGTTCCTCTTGCAGAGGACCCAGGTTAAATTTCGAGCATGCACATGGTATGCACAACCGTCTGTAACTCCAGTTCCAGGGATCCAATGTCCTCTTCTGACCTCCACAAGCACTCATGTGGTGCACCTACATAAATACAGACAAAACACACATAAAATAAATAAATCTAATAATAAATCTTTAAAGAGGAAAGAGTAATATTACTTCAAAGGAAGTTAACATTCTAAGAATTACCTTAAATGTGTGTTTAAAACAGAAGCTCCTATAATGGGAGAAAGCAAGGGAGAGGGATTGAAGAATGAATGTTATCAAAGCACATTATACATGTATGAAATGTTGTAATGAAGCTCATTATTTTGTTCAACTAATTTACACTAACAAAATGTGTTTTAAAAAGTAGTCATTCCCAAAGCCAACCTCAGCTGCGGGGAGAAACCCAAGAACCTCTGTTCGCTAATGTCCCTGCCGCCCTAGCTCCCTCAACTGATCGAAAAGGATACAGGAATTCAGAAAGCAGGTGTGAAGGTAGCAATATAGCTGATTTTTTTCAGGGCTGGTGAATAAGACTCATTTAAACAGCAGACATTTGTCTCTGCACCCATGTATAAGAACTGCAAAGTGGGAATGATGTTAGTAGGGATTAGAGTTTAGGTTGTAAAGGTAGGTTGAGGTTAATGCCTTGAATATTAACTAAGAAATTAGGACATTTCCTTGCTGGCCGTGGTTACATATTAAGATCTTTCAAACTAGGGATTGGCATGTTTACAGCTCTGGTTTGAAACATTAGTCCAGCAAAGAAACAGAATAAAAAGAACCAATGTGGAAAACTGGAAGGTGTGTAAACCAGGGTTTTTGAGAATGTAAATGAATGAGAAAGTGAGGGGCTAAGAACTTCAGGAAGGAAGAACTGGCACAATTTGATCACAGGAAATGGAAAAGGCAGGCCTCGCACATAATGTTAAAGTGTACTCTTGGTTAACATGTTGAAAAAGAGTAATTACATCTCCTCTGTTAACATGTCTGTTTTCAAATTATGAATGGGATATGTGGAAGTGATTCAGTTTTATTAGAAGTGATAAATTCACGCATATTTTCTCTTTATTTTAGTCATTTATAACCGATTATCTGCTCAGTTTGAGCAGCAGGGTTGCTCTTGTTTTGTTTTGTTTGTTTTTATCATTGTTCCATTTGTATCCCTCACTGGACTGGTGTGTATTCCAAACATATAGAAGGAGCTCAGTAACTATTTGTTAAATGAATTAACATTTTAGTTCCTAAATGTCATCTGAGAGATTTCTCAAAAAGAAGGGATGAAGTTTAGTAACTCAGTAAGTTCAATTTTTTACATTGCTCTCCTGGTATTGCTATTTTGGTGTTTGGTGTTCTTAATTGCAGAGTTGAAGGAAGTAGTAAAATTCAGTATAGACTAGAGCAACAGCAGCAGCAGCCAATGTGGAACCCACCTAGGACTTCCAACCTTGAACGCCATTCTCCATCGTCTCTAATGGATGATATTGAAAGAGGTAAAACCTAAGTGTATATAATGTCGGTTTATAATAGGTAAGTAATGTTAAATAAAAGTTTGAGTTCCATTAATAGTGGGACTAGCCATAGGTCTTAGTGAGAGAATAATGTATTTTATGATTGTGTACTTTTCTGGGATAATGATGTAACATATAAATTAGCATATTATATCCATGTCAGATCATTTCTTTTTATTATCATTTAGGGGCAAAAAAAGTGTTTTATATTCACTTTTTCATAGCATCTTCCTGTGAAATGCATTGTTTGCAGTCAGTTGTAGATGTCTAAGGCACCACCAAACCAACAGGAGCAGGAGGAGAGTTGTTTCAGCTGGGGTGTCCCTTTTAACAGGAAGGCATCTCTGAGGAGGGTTAGAATGTTGAAAAGGAAGAAACTTAAATCTCCTTCTCCCTGTGCCCTCCACCCCCGGGCTACAGTTAGGATATTGATGTTACAGTGATTGTAACAGCAGCAAGACCCCAGTCATCAATAAATTATTTGCTTCTATACTCTGCCATCATAATTTGCATGTAGCTCAATAACTCCCCTCCCTTTTAGGCCCAGTAAAATACTTAATCCCTATTGGGTTAGTCTTTTCTATATGAGTAGTAAGGAAGCTGTCAACTCCAAACTCTTGTTACAAGAGATCTTGAATTTTATTTTATCTTATGTTATGACTACTTCCAAAGTAGATCTGAATCATACTATCATTCTATACATGTATGTAGTTAGAAAATTAAGGGATAAAGGGGAAATTTTAGGTAAATTTGCTAGTTATAGAAATTAAAATGGAATTTAGTTCTGTACTTACTGGTCAGCAAAACAGAAATAAAGATGTACATTGCATTTTCTATATTATCTTAATATGTAATATATTAACATAGATTCCAGAGAACTATTCTATTCCTTGCTACTAAATCCTAAAGGCAATTCATTGTATGGAATCAGTTCTAGAAAGCAATAGACTATATCATGTCCTCAATAGTGATTCTGTGGTATAAGTAGAAGGTCCTACATGTGGTGCTTTTGTGTCAGACCTTAATTAAAGCATTGCTTGGAAGTCATAACTCATAGAAAAGAGTTGTAGAGAATCAGTTAACATGAACCAAGAACAGTTTTCTTCTTCTGAAGTTGTATGACAAAGGAACATTATCTACCTGGAGATGCTTGTATAGAATATTCCTTAGACTATATTCTGTCAAATACTTTATTGACCTTACATTACTACTAAGTTTTTTTTTAAAGATTAATTTAAAAGTTAGGTATAAATGTGTGTGTGTGCAGGAACCCACATGTGCCAGAAGGGGGCATCGGATCCCTTGAGCCTGGAGTTACAGGTGGTTGTGAGCCACCTGACAAAGGTGCTGGGAACTAACCTTGGGTCCTCGGAAAGAGCATGCTCTTAGTTGCTGGCCATCTTTCCAGTCCCATTACTGACCATTCTCTGATGGTTGAATCATCTTTTCCAATTTATATCCAGAAGTTGCACTAGAAATTTAATATATCAATTTTTGCATTTACATCTTTGAGTTGTCTGTAACTGTGTCTGTATCTGATTCTCCATCAGAGACACCAGAAAGCTGAGTGTACAGAAAAAGGAATAATGAAGGAAAAAGCCCCATGAATGCTTGTAGTCTTAAGGTGCTCCTCTGTGCTTGGGTTGAGACTGTCCTTTCCCATCAGCAACTGCATGGGGAGAAGGCATGTGCATGTGGCATCACACTAAGTCAAATGCTCATTTCCTCTCTACCACACAGATACCTTTCCCTGCCTTCAGATTTCTCTCTTAGTTGAAAGGCACCTTGAAACTTGATGACACTGGTAAGGGGCACCTACCAAAACAAGCACCTCAGTGGGGAGCATTTTTCACTTTCCTCCCCTACACACACACACACACACACACACACACACACACACACACACACACACACACACTCAATCCTGGAAGCAGTCTTTATTGTATTAGGCCATAGACTTCCTTTCCCCAAGAACTGTGCCTCAATGCTAATAAAGCCCCTTTGTCAAGTTCATCAGTGGGAACTCTAGTTGCTGGAGATTTACCAAGAAACCCAAAACAGATCTACAAAAGGTCTGGAATTAGAGTGTCATTTGAAACATAGCCCACAAAAACAGGCAAGTATCTGCATGCTAAACCCGAACCATGACTGCCTGCTAAGCAAAAGATTTAAATATTGTCCCTAGAATTCAAACCAAAATGAAAATATACTAGGAAGTTACCTGTTATACTGTAAATCAGGAAAATTGTAACTTGAATGAGGAAAGTCCACATCAATTTTCAGAGAAATTAGATGTAAGAAGTATCTAATGAGGATCTTAAAATAACTTTCATAGAATGATTCAATTATGATGTCTCTTGAAGCAAGTGAGAAAGAATTAAAGAAATAGAAATTTTAAACATGCATCAATGGAAATTATAAAAATAACAGCACAAACCCACTGGATAGAGAGCCCTTTACTAGGGAATGAACAGAGTGATAGAATTCACTTAATCTAAAACAGAAAATATACTGAAACAAAGTAAACAGGTCCCCAAAGATCTGTTGCAGAATGACAAAAGTTCCAAAATTTGTAGCAACTGAACTCTTAGAGGACAGAGAAAAGAGGACTGAAAAATAATTGGAAGAAATAATGCCTGACAACATCCGAGGTTGATTAAAGACGTGAACCATGGATTCAAGAAATCGAACTAATCCCAAATAGGATAAACCCAAAGAAATGCATGCCAAGATACATCAAAATTAAACATCTGAAAACTAAAGGCAAAGATAAAAGTCCTGAAAGCAAGAGAGACATGACCTATCACTGTAGAAGAATACCATGTAGGTAATATCACGTCTCTCATTGGAAACTCAGAAGGGGCACTATACTGTTTAAGTGCTGAAAGAAATGTTGGTCATGAACTCTGTATTTACCAAAATTAGTCTCTAGTAATAAAGGACAATAGAGTACTAAATGCAGAAAGTGAGCACAGCATACCAAAAATATACATGGCATGCATCCAAAATAATGGCAGGGGCGGGGGGGGCGGGGGATGTGTGGCTCTACATGCTTGAATTAGAAAAGGAGAAAGGTACCATAACTGGAGTTCTAATGCCCAGGAAAAGAAAACAATAAACCCATAGCAAACAAAAAGAAATAATAAAAGTAAATGAAATTGGAAACAGTAGAGAATGCCGGTGAAACAGAAAGTTTCTTAATACACAGACACAACTGATAAACCTCTATTAAGAAACAAAAATGGAAAGATATGAATTATTAACATTGGGAATATAATGAACACTTCTACAGTCAGCAGAGTAATGCATTCACTATGTATCCAGTAGCCATTAAAAATATTAAGAAAATTACATGTATATCAGGGAACACTGGGGAAGAAGGGAAAGAATGTAAGAGCCGAATGATAGGGAAGGGGGTAGTGACATGCTGTCTATGGCACTCATGAACTCCCAAAAGCTGGAGTCGCCTACCAAGGGCCTGCACATGACAGAGACAGTAAACATTCAGCCACACATGAGGAACTAATGGGATGCTGGAGGAGAGGAGGACCTTGTCTTCAGTGGTATAACCACTGATGAGTTGCTCATCCTCAAGTGGGTAGCTTCACACCCATGCCCAAGAGGGTGGCTCAGGTTAAACCTCGTGGGTCACAAAACAAAAATCAAAAAGACATGAAAATGGGTGGGGACCTTATGGCAGGGAAGGGGGTGTACACTGGCAGTGGGAGGAGTGTAAGAGTGATTGGAGGAATGAATGTGTCAAAGAGGAAATTAATTTTACCAAGAGGTGTTTCCTAGTATCCTGTGCCCTAGAAAAGGCGATTGTGACCCTAGCCCCTCCCTCTTCCTTGTCACTGCCATCTGACACCCCCATCAGATGCACAAAAGCAATGGGTCTGCCTGATTGTGGACTGAAACCTCTAATGCTGAGGGCCAAAATAAACCTTATCAGTTTATGAACTGGTACCTCAAGTATTTGTCCTAGTCGTGGAAAGGTGGCCAGCATAGGAGGAACACTGACAAGCTCATTTGTTGAGGCTAATATTATCCTGGCACCTAAACTGGATAAGTATGTGTAAGAAAAATAAAACTATAAACCAGTGTCTTTCATAGGCTTAGAATAAAAAAAAAATCAAAGAAATATTAGCATTATACAAAAAGAATCATACCGCGTGAATAAGACTGGATTTCTCTTCTCACATTGTTTATATTTGGCCATGTAGATGAGGGAAGAGGAGGCAAGAAGTAAAATGGCAAACGTATATTCAAATGAACTCTAGAAATAATTGTCCCAAAGAAAATAAAACAGGTAATGGAAATCCTTCTCTAAGGATTTCTCCATGAGAGATATGAAAGGGAGCCAACCTTTCAGAGACTTAGTGGACATCAGAGAGCACTATAGTCTAGCTACACAGATTTGGAGGAAGTATTCATAAAGCACATATCTAACAAAGGACTCACAGCTAAAAAGAGTGTTTGCAAATCCGCAAGGAAAAGACAACCAAAACCAAGGAAAATATTTGAGCAGATTCTCTTTTTTTATATTAAGTAACTTATAATACAGGGATTTAACATTTACCTTTTTCTTTCTATTACCTCGGGTTCCTTTTATTTTATTTTAGAAGCATACATATTTATTTGTAACAGAGCAGTTTGTGTACAGTGTTGAAAATCTACAACTTCTTGTTAAACTCACATTTGCACTTCATCTTTTTAAACAAACATTTATAATCATTTTATACATATATAGATATGTAAATACAACATCGAGTTCAGTGGTCCTTGAGCATTTTCTACTTAAATTTTTTTTTTAATATAAAACAGGTTATAATTCCAAAGTCCAGAGTTATTTGAAACTGGAAAATATTTTCTCTGTAGAAAATAGTAAAAATGACGTTTCCCAATAAGCCTTTTTAAGCCAAATAATAGCTGAATTATACATATAAATATTGATTAGATTCTGGGATACAGAAGAAACCTATCTTCATCTGTTCAGAGCTATGTTTTACTTAAGCTGTGTAAGTGAGATTCCTATTCATCTTCCCCTTCACTGTTTGATTTATGGCAGACATTTTTCTATAGGCTAATCCATAATCTAAAAAGATTTTAGCCTCCCCTCCTGAAAGTACAGCCAGCATATCCTTTCATCAGCTTGATATGGTGCAAATTCTTATCCTAATAGTGAAATGTTTCATTAAAGCATGCCCAGTGATTGGGTAAAACCAAAACTTATTATAAGCCACAGCCATCCTAGGGTCCTCCCTGCTAGGTAGCCTCCCTGGTTCTGTGGGTTGCAGTTTGATTGTCCTTTGCTTTATATCTAGTATCCACTGATGAGTGAGTACATACCATGTTTGTCCTTCTGGGTCTGGGTTACCTCACTCAGGATGATATTTTCTAGTTCCATCCATTTGCCTGCAAATTTCATGATGTCATTGTTTTTCTCTGCTGAGTAGTACTCCATTGTATACATGTACCACATTTTCTTAATCCATTCTTCAGTTGACAGGCATCTAGGTTGTTTCCAGGTTCTGGCTTTTATGAATAATGCTGCTATGAACATGGTTGAGCATGTACCTTTGTGGTATGATTGAGCATTCCTTGGGTATATGCCCAAGAGTGGTATGGCTGGGTCTTGAGGTAGATCAATTCCCAATTTTCTGAGAAATCACCATACTGATTTCCACAGTGGTTGTACAAGTTTGCACTCTCACCAACAGCAGAGGAGTGTTCCCCTTTTTAAGCAGATTCTTAACAAAAGAAGATATTCAAGTGGCCAACAATATATGAAAACTGCTTTGGACCATGGCTTATTAAAGAAACTAAAATTACAGATCACATCAAAAGCTGACACGTTTTAATGAAATTAAACCCATGCTTTTCTTAAGACAGTGAGTTCTATCTTTTCTACCCAAGAAAAATGAATGCAAATGACACAAAAAGATTTACAGTAGGCCTTATAAAACAGAATTATTTGTTATCACAAATTTGTTACCACTAAAAGTGGAAAACAACCCAAGTATCTTTAAACAGAAAGTTGATAACCAATGCATGTTGTATTTATATAACTGATATCACGACAGTTGAGCAGAATGAGCTGCAGAGTCATTCAATAGCACAAATGAACATAAAAAGATAATGTTGATAAGAGGCATGCACAAAACAGCACATGGTGAGTGACAGCATTTATATGAAGTTCAATAACAGACAAAAATCCTTGGTAATAGAAGTCAAAATGGTGGGTATTGGCTGGAGAAAAGGCATAGGAGAATGTTTATGGGAATGGGTCTTGCTCAGTGGCAGATGCATAGGACAAATATACTGAAATTCATCTAGCTGTACATTTTACTGTATGAATTATGTATTAAACACAAAACAAACAAGAAGACATGGATGATGTCTATCCTGAGCAAATTAAAGAGCTAGTGCAAAAACTTAGGGTGGAAATGGAAAGCCAGTGAGTCTAGAGAGATGTTATTAGCTAATATATTACTGCACTGGCATGCTATTATAATATAATGTATTGACTGAGTATTTTATAAAGTGCTTTAGGCTAAAACCTTGTTCAACTGTTGGATGTTTTTATAGAATGCTAGAAAAATAATGACCTGAAAATAAGTAGACTTATTTTTAGGGGTACTTCTACCCCTAAATATTGTTCCTTTGTTTTTCTACTTCAAGTCACTTATTTGGAGAATGGGGTTGATCAATAACACCTACAAATCTTCCCACCATAGATTTTGTGTATCTTAAAAAGAATCTTAAGCATACTAAGGAAAATGCCAACATTATTATCCTTTTTGTCCATAAAAATATTCACAACCAAAGTTATAATGAAAATTGACTTTTCAAAAATACTAGAATATTTTAAATCCCCTTTAAAGAAACAGGGCAGAAACCTGAGTAAGGAAGTGCCAAAACTTTCTCTAGAGCAGCTAGGAAAGGGTGAGGTTCTTAGGTGTGAATGACATTGCCTTGTGCATAGTTAGGGCATCAGAAGGAAAAAAATGACAATTTCTATAAAAATGTGTTTTGTAGTTTTACACTTTTAAACCTTTTCATTATTTATTATGCATTTTAATACATATATTTCTATTTACAGTGGTGTGGATAAATATAAAGTTAGATTTATATATTACTTGTGTCCTCTTTGTTCTTTTTCTTTTTTTGAAATTTTATATTTATTATATCAATGAGTACATTGCCTACATGTATGACTGTAAACCACATACATGCAGTACACATAGAGGCCAGAAGAAGGCACTAGATCCCCTAGGACTAGAGTTACAAATGGTTGTGAACCACTACATGGGTTCTGGGAATCTAATCCTGGTCTCATGGAAGAACAACCAGTGCTCTTAACAGCTGAGCTTTTCCCTCTTTTTGAGGGAGGGTCTCACTGTGTACATCAAGCTGGCCCTTGAACTTGGTATTCTCCAGCCTCAGCCTCCTGAATGCTAGGATTACAAATTATGATGCCACGCCCAGCTAGTTACCCATGCCTTTTAATTCTCATAATCTCAGTATTAAAATACAACTTGGTGCTACATGATGGGTTTTTTTATTTAATTTTAATTTTTTTGAGATTATCATTTATTTAAAACATGTCTCCCTTTCCTTCCTCCAAGCCCTCTTATATACCCTTTCCCACTCTTCTTCAAATTCATGGTCCCTTTTTTTCACTAATTGCTACTACATGCATATATGTACATTAAATACATATATATTCCTAAAAATAACCTGTTCAGTCTGTACAATGCTCCGTGTGTGTGTGTGTGTGTGTGTGTGTGTGTGTGTGTGTGTGTGTAGACTCTCTCATTCCAAGATTTTCACGGCTCTCGATATTCTTTGTGCAGAGTTGAGGCCTCACTGGCTTTTCTTTGTCCAGCTTGTCATGCTCGTTTGGGTCATCCTTGTTTAGCTGACATGTGGGCAGTAAACTCTGAGGGTAGAATTCTGATATTACTAGGAGACACAATCTCACAGCAAACTTCCTGATCCTCGGAGACTTACAATCTTTCTGTGCCCCTTCCCCAGTGTTCCCTGGGCCTTAAGTTCAGGAGTGTCTTTTTGCTGTATCTATTGGATCTGGGCTCCACAGCTCTGCATTTTGAATGACTGCGATTTTCTGTTGTGGTCGCTCTCTGTTGCAAGAAGTTTCCTTGATGAGGGGTGAAGACTATACCTATTTGTGGGTGTAAGGAGGAATTTTTATTGATTGTTTTTACTAAGTACTATTCTGGATTTTACTAAATTAGTGGTTGTAGATTCTCTTTCAATAATCATGACTTCACTAGCACTGAGTAATACTAGGTTTCCAGTAACAGATATGGTCTTTCTCTGGTTGAATGGGTCTTGAGTACAATTAGAGAGCTGCTGGTTATCACCAAGGTATGTATGTGTACCACTACTTCTCCCTTGGGGTTATCATGTCAAGCTAGTCATTGATGTGGCTCCTAGGCATGGTTGCTGGGTGAGACTGTTGGTTGCCTCTCTCCATTAGAAGCTTGATGGCACCTCCTGCTACCATGAAAGTTAGTCCTCAGGAAGAGGGCATTCAGGTCAGTTCCAGCTCAGGGGTCTCTGGGCCCTGTTTCTGAAGTGCATGGTGTCTTCAGCAGTAGGGACCTACCTTCCACCTCAGGGGTAACCAAGGGCAACAGCAACAGGCAGTATGTTTGGAGAGTCTCTTGAACAGCATGCTACAGGAAATTTTAAAGTACATGCTTTAGATGCTGGAATATGTATTTTAATTTTATTTATTTATTGCCAATGTCTTCTTAAAAGCTAATGCATTTATGGTAATTGTGTTTCTTCATGTTATTTATTTTACCTATTATTTTCATTTTCAGAACTGAAGGCAGAAGCTAGTCTAATGGACCAGATGAGCAGTTGTGACAGTTCATCAGATTCCAAAAGTTCTTCATCTTCAAGTAGTGAGGATAGCTCTAGTGATTCAGAAGATGATGACCGAGTCTCTCCTTCAGGCCCAGGGACATATAGCCCAGTACATCCTAGCATGTCTGCCAGGCCACAGTCCAGGACTAATGCTAGCTGCAATGGATTTTCTGACAACAGTGCCCTTCTGATGAGTACTTTACGTAAGTATATGTAACCATAAGTAACTAAAACAGGATTTGCAATGTAGCCACATTTGTTGGGAACTAAAATTTAGTCAAAGAAGAGTCTTATTTTATGTATTTTATAACCATTAGCCATTTTTCTCCTTTGAAAGTTAAAAATCAAACTCTATCATTAGAGTTGGGGTTCCTCAAAGTCTTTTTATTTTATCCTCTTTCCTTAGATAACCTTCTCATGCTTCTGGTTCAGTCAATACTTACATGTAGATAACTGTCCAGTACATATCTCCGTGCAGACCTCTGAGTCCTGGGCAGACAGGTCTAGCCTCATCTCCTAGTAAAGGGCACCTCAAATATATTTTGTCCAAAACCCAACCTGGTATTCTTTGGCTCACTGCATTAAACCAGAGCCTGATTGTATTCTAGGATTGAGTTCCTCTCTTTTCTTTTTGTGTAGTTGATACTTCACCAAGTCCTGTTGACTTTTACCTCCTAACTATTTTTCAAATCCATCTACTTGTTTTCATCTCTATTACTACCACTGTAGTTCAGCTCATTTCCTCGATTCCCACCACCACTTCCTCCCAACTCCATGTTCTCCCTCTGTCTTCACTGCTGTGTCCCCTTGATGTTACCTGTATGTTTGTGTACATGGCTGTAGGACCATTCACTGAGGCAAGGACAACCTTCCACGGGGTGCATCTCTGAAGATAACTTCAGAGTTTCCTCACCAGCAACCAGTATGTGTGTACATGTCTGTAGGACCATTCGCTAAGGCAAGGGCATCCTTCCAGGGGATGCATCTCTGAAGATAACTTCAGAGTTTCCTCACCAGCAACCAGCAACCATCAACTGCCAATAGCTCCTCATCTCAGGGGTTTTATGAGGCCCTTCCACATTCATGCTTGATTGGCTTGACCTTATGCAAGTCTTGTGTATGCAGTTAAGGCCATTGTATCCGCTATTGTATATTATTAGCCATATCTATCTTTAAATGTTTCAAATATAATTTATCCCCTCTCCTGCTTTAAACTTTTCAATGTTTGCAATTTCTTTTACGATGGAGACTAGACCCTAACATAATTATATAGCCTTATTTATTATTTATTTATTCCTTATGTATTTGTTTGTGTGTAATGTTCATGTATGTGTGTGTGTACAAGTATGCATGCATTTGTGTACACATGCATTTAGGGGTCAGCGGTCAACCTCAGATGTCTCCCTCTATAAACTTCCACCATGTTTTTTTAAGATAGGTTCTGTCACTTTGTCTACAAGTCACTAATCTGGCCAGACTAGCTGGCCAGTGCACTCCAGGGACTGTAACACTTGGGTTAAAGGCTAAAGACATGTTCAGGGGATATGTCCCCTTTTTCCGGTCTCCCAGGGTTTAGAGGAATGTGGTACACAGGTATGCATGCAGACAGACATCCCATGTGCATAAAATAAAATTAAGAGGCCGGGCGGTGGTGGCGCACGCCTTTAATCCCAGCACTTGGGAGGCAGAGGCAGGTGGATCTTTGTGAGTTCGAGGCCAGCCTGGTCTACAGAGCGAGATCCAGGAAAGGTGCAAAGTTACACAGAGAAACCTTGTCTCGAAAAACCAAAAAAAAATAAAAAATAAATAAAAAAATAAAATAAAATAAAATTAAATATTTTTTAAAAGCATAATCAAAAAAAAATTTTTAAAGATAAGAACTGAAGCACAAATAAAAAAAATTGGCTTGGTGAGGTTTTGAGTTTAAAGGGATGTAGTAGGAAGCAGCTTGCATACCTTCAAGAAAGGTTAGCTTAAAAGTGCTTGAAATGGGGCTTGGGAGATAGCTCCATCAGTAAAGTGCTGGCCATGCAAGTATGAGGACCTACATTCAACCCCCAGAACCCATGTAAAAAGCTGTGTGTGGAGCTGGGGGAGGCACGTGCCTGCAGTCCTACTGCCAGGGAGGCAGAGACACGCAGTCCCAGCCAGTCTAGTTTCATTGGCAGATTCCAGTGCCTGAAGAACAGCACCAAGGCTGTGTTCTGACTTCTGCATGCATGTACAGACACATACAAAGTGCTTAATATGTGGCTAGAGAGAGAGCTCAGTAAGGTCCTTGGAAGACTTTAGCTGAATCCCTAGAACCAACGTTAAAAAAAAAAAAAAAACCCAAGAACAAAATCTGAGTATGGGAGTACAGAGACAAGCAGATCTCTGGAGCCAGATAAATGCATGCACTTACTAGGTTCCAGTGAGAGATCTTGTCTCAAAAAAAAAAAAGGTAGATGGCCTTGAGGGACAATACCGGCAGCTGTCTTCTGGCTTCCACATGCCCAGACATGCACATGAACTCACACAAAGTTGCTCGATATGATGCAGGGAAGATAAGTTATGATTTCTGTTGGAAGCTAGACAGTGTATGGTGGGGACAGCGCAAGGAGGGCAAGATTAGTAGATATGTGGATGACCTTGAGTTAGTGAAAGGAAGCTAGGAAAAAAAGCAACCATTTACATGCTGACTGCGGCTGCTTTTTCAGAAGCCAGGGTTTGTACAGCCTTGTTATTCCTTGGCTCCTTGAAGGAACCTACCGTATCTTCAAGAGATTGCAATCTTCAAATGTGATTGTGAAACCTGTTTCTGGTCAATGGGGCTCTAGGCTAGGTTTAGAGAGCCACAAAATCCTGTAAGGGTGTTATAAAGGTAGAGAAAAGGAGAAACTTCCCCCTCAAAATGGGCAAACAGAATTCTGAAACAAGAAAAAAAATGTGTTGCTAAGAAAGATATATAAAGACATAATTCTTTTTCTTTCTTTCTTTCTTTCTTTCTTTCTTTCTTTCTTTCTTTCTTTCTTTCTTTCTTTTTTTAAAATTTGAGACAAGATCTCATTATGTAGCTCTGACTGGCGTGGAACTCACTTTGTAGACCAGGCTGGCCTCAGACTCACAAAAATTCACCTGCTTCTACCTTCTGAGTGCTCTAACCCAAGACATAGCTTTAAAAAGATAATAAAACAAATGAAAGCAGAAATGAAACAAAATGCAATAAGTTATAAAAAGAAGAACCAAGTAGCTCTACAGAAGAGTATTTGCACAGCATACACAAGGCCCAGAGTTTGAGTCTCAGTACTTTAAAAATAAATTAGCATCAGTGGGATGGTTCAGTGGGTAAAGACACTAGCCACCAAGCTTCCTGGCTTGAGTTCAATCCCCAGAATTCACACGGTGGAAGGAAAGAACTGACACCCACAAACTGTCTTCTGATTCCCGCATGCATGTATGTACACACATGTGAGTAAATAAATGTTTAAAACATTTGGAAGGACAGGTCATGGAAATTTCTTGAAAAAGGTCAATAAATAGTCAAGATGGACATGGGTGAAAAATGAATCAGTGAGATGGAAGATAATACTAAGGAGCTACCCTAGAACACAATATAAAATAAGAAGTAAGAGAGAACAGCTTAGAGGTAAGGGAAATGGAGGGCAATGAGTAAACACTGTATACTAGGAATTCCATGAAAGAACAGGAGGGAGAGTATGAAGACTCAGTCTTCAGGATTGTCCAGGACTGCAGACAGTCCCGAATCTCCTCCAGCTCCTAACCTGGAGAATGAAAACAAAGGCACACCTTAGCACTTTCACCAGAGCATCAAGGAGGCAGTGACAGTCCTGTGGGCACACCTGGCCGGTCACAGCTGCTGTTTCCTTCTGAGAAGCTGCAAAGACTCAACCCCCACCCCCACCCCACCCCACCCCACCCCACCCCCGCTTCAGGGTTTCTCCTACACCATTCCGGTGTGTTCAGTGTTCACTGACGGAGACTTAGGATCAACTTAGTTGCCTGGTTAAAATTCTCAGTATGTCTCAATCTCTCCTGTGACTTTTTCTGTATCATTCTGACTGCATTTCCTATCTATGTCTTCCTCATGTATCCCACTCTAGCAACAGTAGCCTTTTTTCTGCAAGTCAAAAAGACCCATATAAGTCCCACCCCTACTCAGGCAGGTAAAGCATGCCAACTGAGGAAAAGTCAGTTTTCTTCAGAAGTGTGACCCAAGCTTCAGTAGGTGGCTCTACACCCTTGTCCATACAGGCAGAGAGCTAACTGGACTCAGTGGCTTGTTTTTTAAAACAAGAGGATGAAGAAGAAAACTAAGACGTGAATTTTGGAGAATGATGTGGTGTCAGGGAGAGGGGGGTCCAGGAAGAGTTAGTTGGAGGGGTGAGTTGGAGGTGGATATGACGTAAATACATTGTATTCATGTGTGAAATTACCAAAAAAATGTATAAAAAAATCACAACCACTCTACACTTGCCTTGGGCATTTATACTTTTCTCTTAGGTTAGACACTATGCCTTCATTTTTTTATGACTTTCTAATTTAAGTTTCTGTTGGAATGTTGCCTCTCCTAAAGCTTTCCCATCTATAATAGCACCTCCTGCTATCTCTCCACAGATCCTCACAGTACTTGTCCCTACTTGACAGTATACTAGCTAGATAGTTGTTTCCTGTCTTTCTGCTCCATTGAAATGTTAGCTCCGTGACCAAGCTCACAGACAGTTACAAATCAGTGATCAGATCTTCTTTATGATACTAGGGATTAAACACCAGGTCCTGTGCGTAGTGGGCAGGCATTCTGCTGCTGAATGTCATCTAGCCTATGATTCTTGACATCTTTACCATAATGGTTTGGAATGCATCTTAAATTCAAGAAATTATAATTTTTTCACTCTTGAATAGTCTGATTTTTAAAAGAATTTTTCTCTCACTTCTTGATGTAGTAAGTCAATAGTGTAAAGAGGGATGATGTCGTCAGTCTGCTAAAGAAGGCTAAAATAAATGGCAGGTGGTACTAAAACTATGTTGAAGTTTGCTGCTGTGGTTTTTACTTTCTAGGCAGTATTGATTGGTTTACCAGATATGTGGCTGAATTATATGATAAGCAATCATATTATCAATTACAAAGTGCTAAATTAACAGAATCACGTTTGACATGACATTTGGACATTTATTTTTGATAGACTAAATTAACATATTAAATATTAACAGTTCGTATCTTTAATTACTACAATCTTGTTATGTTTTATTTTAGGAAATGATTTGCAGCTGAGTGAATCAGAAAGTGACAGTGATGACTGAAGCAATATTGAGTCACAAAGAGGACATTTGTAAAACGTGTGGTAATCTGTTTTGTAGTAAGAATAAGTACTCCAATGACTAAGGAAAAGATGCAACTTTTGCTGAAAAAATTAAATTGATTCAGAATTTTTAACTTTTTATTGGCATTCTCGTGTGTTATTATTCATAACAAAACTGTCATCACATTTAACAGATGAGAAAACAGATTCAGAAGTTAGGGAACTTATCCCAGGGATTGTTAATGAACAAGCTGCAGGTCAGGTGTTCCAGGGTATAGATCCAGGGCTCTATTTTACCATTTTGTTGTCCCACACTGTGAAATGCTAAAACAACTGATTTATAGTAAGGGTTTGTGGTTTTTGTTATGGTGGTGTCTTTCCTCTCTGATATTCCTTAAATTATGATGGAAAATACTTTAATTGCCAAATTTACACTTTAATTTCTATAAAACTGAAGTTAAATAATTATTCTAGTAGCTGTTTTGTTATCTCAGATGTTTTATGCTTTCAAGAGAAGAGTTTAAGTATTTGGCATTTTTATTTATGATACCTTTGAATTTGAAGGAAATATACATATTTAGTTATAGCTGAAATCTGCCAAACAATATGTTCTTTATTAATTTTTAAAGCAGTTTTAGATTCACAGCAAAACTGGTAAGAAAGTTGGGAGAGTCCTTTTCCTCTGGCCCTACTGCCACCCCATGCCAAAGGGGTATAGAATTGTTATAACTGATGGCCCCCACTGGCACATCATCACCGCCAAAGTCCATAGTTTACAATAGGACTCATACTTGATAGTTTACACTCTATAGATTTCTCACCAATGTGTACAGTAACAGCATAACTCCATCATTCTAGTAAACAGAATAGTTTCACCGCCTTAGAAGTCTGTGCTCTGCCGATTCTTCAGGCTGGCCCTGAATATTCTTCCCCAATTCTCCTCCCCAAGTGCTGAGGTTAGGAATGAGTCATTGTCACTCCTGGCTTGACAACACATTACACATTACTGTCTCCACAGTTTTTACCTTTTTCTAGTATCCTAGATGGAATCATACAGTATATGGCCTTTTCAGATCAGCCTTCATGGTTCTGTTGTGCCCAGGTTGCAAGACCCCCAAGCAAGACCACCACAGAGCAAGCACACAGAGGTTTTTTAATAACAAAGCAAGCCTGGGCTTTGTCCCAGAGGGTGGAGGAGGACAGCGCCCAGCACTCACTTCAAGGGGTTTATATAGGAAAGGTTTACATGCAGGGAGTTACGTATCTTGGGATTGGACAAGGGGGGTAGGGGTGAGGCAGTTCTTTGAAGTTACTGGCTGAGTTATAAGCATGAGGTTACTGATGGCTAACAGGATTCAGGGTATCTACAGAGACTTGATTTTTTTTTTTTACTCCCTATGTCCTGGTTTTGCTGAACCCAGGATATATACATTCAGATTTATTGTTCCAGTTCTATTTTCCCATAAGTTCAGTTTCTGGTCAGTTGAGTCCATTACTCCCCATATCTTGTTTTACCAAGTCCAGGATATATAGATTTATTGTTCCAGTCTTATCTTCCCATGAGTTCAACTTCTGGTCAGTTCTAAAGCTGCTGGTCAGTGAATACCTTTAGAGGAGGAGTGGGGAGGGGAAGGAGCGTCCCTCAAGATGGCTACTGATTTTTCCCTTTCAGTTCAGTAGTCTCTTTTTAAGGCTGAATACTATTCCGTGTGGACATGTACCATTTGCCTATTGAATAACATCTTGGTTCCCTCAAACTTTGGCAATTATGGAAAAAAATTCAACTTTGTCTCCTCTCACTGGTATTCCTTTAACTGGAACTTACAGGCCGTCTTTCTTAAGTTCTGGCTTTACTTTCTGCTTTATTTCATTTTTCTTCTCTCTAGTCTCCCTTCCATTAATTTATCTTCATTTTCTGTTTTACTCATCAATACTTAGCTGAAAACTACCTCTATGTCATTTATTATTTAACTAAAGCAAATCTGTACATTCAATGTAGCTAGTAAAACACTCCTCTTGTGTTTGTAAAGTAATTTGGAATATAAAGTTTTACTCAAAGTTGTTATGCTGGAATTCCTTTATTACTGTTAATGACGAGACATGAGTACACAGTACTTGAGCTGGTAAGGCTGGTTCCCAGACTCTATTTCCTATAATCAAAACAGCTCAGCTTGTTTCCTCCTTTTTTTTTCCTTGTAAATGAAATATTCTTAAGACTTTGGTGGGGGGCATGTTTTGAGACAGTGTTCTCAGTACACTCAGTACATTCTCAGTATGTAGCCCAGGCTGACCTCGAACTCATGACCCTCCTGCCTCAACCTCCTAAATTCAAAAATTAGGCATGCATCACCACACCCAGGTTAAACACTATTTTAATGAATTCATCTTTATTCTGTATATCCTTCAAGGGGAAGGGGATAAGGTTTTGAGTTTGTCCAATAGTCTTACACTGTCAAAATCAACTCAAAAAAACTTCTGATCCCCCAATGTGTGGTGGATTTCTCTCCAACAAGCAAGCAAGCATTCTGCAGCAGACACCAGCTATGTGTCTTCTAATCCAGTTTAGTTATGTATGATACTACCTGCCTGGAGATAACATCAGATCACACAGGATGAGGGCCCAGTCCCCAAGGCTGCTCCCTCTCACTTCAGATGTCAATCACAAGCACCAGATTGTTTCATTGTATTTCAGACCAAATGGCCCAAAATGGAGCTCACTATAATCTCTCCTCTTGTTCAATTAACTTGCTTCAATGGTTTACAGACTCATAAACATATTTTTATGAAGGGTAAAGTGAAGAGGTGATAGGCCAAGGTATGGGGAAGGGGTGTGGAAAGTCTACACCCTCTCTGGGCACACAGAGGTCAGCAATCTGGATGTTCTCCAAATCATGGCCTTTTGGAGTCTAAGGAGACTTCATTGCGCAGGCAGGACTGCAAATAGACTGGATGAAGAAACCTAAGGAGGCCTGGCCAGATAATGCAGTATTTCTTCTCTATGGGCCTGGGGCAAGTTCTTCTGGAATTAAAAGGATCTAACGACCTCCTGTTAAACAAAGGAGAGCAGACTTTCTTTTGATGACCTGCCCTAAAGACAATAGGATAAGATTAGGATGTATTTTTAGTCTCTGTGGTCTTCCTTGTTAGATTGCAAATCTAGTTTCTCTGGTCTGCCTTGGAGAGAAAAAAACAAGCAGGTGGAATGGCAGAAGAAGGAGAGACAGAAGGAGGAAGGGAGGAAAAGAGGAAGGGAAAAAATGAGGGAGAAAGGAAGAAAGACTGTTTTCTGGGGCTTTGGAGGTTTGCTTTGGAGGATGAAAATATCCTAACATTATTCTGTGACTTAGAAGACTTAGAAAATAAGAATTACAGGAGCAATGGGCCAAGAGTCACGGATGAAAACCAAAGTATGTATATCATAGTATCACAGACACTCTGAAAAGCCTAAGAAAAATAAAACCCTACAGACTTGAACATTACACAGACTTCAAATGCATTGCCTACACTTACAAAGCCATTAGGAGAGCCTCATTAATGTCCCCCCAGTCTGACACTCAGGTAACACCTGCTGCTTTCTTTTCTACTTCCTGAGTCTCACACAAGTGGAGACCAGGTGCCTAACAGAGAAAGTGATTCTGAGAAGCAGTTTCCAGTTGAAACTAAGTTGACAATTGCCAACACCAAAGCTGGAACCACCCAAGTGTCCATCAACGTAAGAATAGCTAAATAAATAGTGATACATTTGTATAGTGAATTTGACCAAACAGAAGAAAATCAAATCTTGCTTTGGGCAACAACAGAGATGAATCTCACCAATGTAGTATCGAGTAACAGGAATCAGACACAGAGATTGCAAACAGTGTTACTCTATTTACATGAAACTCAGAAGCAAATAAAATCCATGCTGATGACAGAATAGTGATTACTCTGGTGGAGGAGAATTTGACTAGGAGGCAAAAGACAAGCAATGGGTATTATTCTTTGAAGGACTTCCAGCAATGAAGAGAGTATTTTTTTTTTTTAACTAGAGAATATTTTTTTACCTTGCCTGTGTGGTAGCCGTGTGTAAAAATCAATAGACTTGTATGTTTATGATTTGTGCACTTCGTTGTAAGTTGTATTTAATTGTAAAAGTCCCTAAAGTCAATAGAAAAGACATTTGCAACACAAAGGAGGCAGTGTTAATATCAGCAATACTCAAATAAATCTTACAGATTTACGAAGGTTAACAATTCAATAGAAAAACGGGCAGAGCAAATGATAGATCATTTGAAATTTTTCAAAATCATTATTTTGGCTTAGCAATCTCCCTTCTATGTATTATCTTACAGATACATTTAACTCATATATCATAGTTGAACTGTATTTGCACCCATATGATTGATGACCTGTTTGCAGACTTATTGACTATTTGAGAAACATGTTTGCTCCTCAACTTTGACTTTAATACTTAAATCCTCAATCTATGAAGAACTTATTTATTTTTTAGTATAAAGATAAAAAACTTTTCTCCATAAGCCTTTACAAATGGTATGTTTATTGAAAGCACCATCACACACACACACACACACACACACACACAGTAGTATTAGCTTTGTTAAAGACAGAATTTGTATGGATCTTTCTCTGAATTCTGTTCTGTTCCGTTGATTGCCTTGCCTATCTTGGTGACAGTTACATTCTGATTACTATAGCTTCATAATAGGTATTGATTGGGCAGTTCAAATCTTCCACAGTTTTCTTCAAAATTGACTTCGTTATTCTTGGCTTTTTGTATTTTCGTTTGAATTGTAAGAATCAAATAGTCTTTTTTTTCTTTTACATTCTTAAAACCTGCTGGGATCTTACGCTCCACATACAAGGGACTATTGACGTTTTTATAATATGAGCTTTCCAAATCATGAATATGGCATCTCTCCATGTATTCAAGTCTTTAATTTCCTCTTTCTTTCACTAACATTTGATAGCTTCAGGGTTGGGCTCTTCAACATCTCCATTTCATTTATTTTCTGATATTAGGACTGGTATTTAAGTTCCCTTATCTATTTACTTGTTGGTGATATTTAAATATAATTTTGGGGGGCTGATTTTTATATTTGGGACATTATTAAATACATATTTACTTGAATTTCATATTTGCTTCTTTCCTCTGACTACTCATTTTAGAGCTCATGTCTATGAGTGACTTAAAACTACTTTCTGCTGCTGTCAAATCACAGAGGCCACAAATGGCTTTTATCTCTGTCACTGAAATTTGATTCTGATATTCAGATTCTTCTATTTCTTTTGTCTTTTGTGTTTCTAGAGAGTCTATATCCATCTTGTGTGAAGGACATTTTTCTCTTAGACCCTTAGCCTTGTTTGAGACCAGCCTAACAAAAACAGTAGAACACAGCGAGCATCTCATACTGCTCTAAATGATTCTTAGCATCAGAGAAGCTGAATTTACCAAAGAAAGACTCAACCTTAAGATTCCTTACGTCTCTGATGTTATTTGATTCTGCGAATACTGTTATTTTACTGGCATAATCAAAAGACAAATTTTGGGCTTTGGGATGTGACTCAGTTAGTAGAGCACTTGCTTAGCATCCACAAAACCCTGAGTTCAATCTCCAGCACTATATTAACTAGGGGTGGTGGCTCATTCCTGGAATCCCAGCATTCAGCACAATGGAGGGAGAAGGAGGGGGATCTGACATTCAAGGTCATCCTTGGCTAAATAGGGAGGTGGAGACCAGGTAAGACCCGGTCTCCCATAAAGACAAATTTCATAGGAATTTGTTTGGAAATCCAAGTTCACACTCTGGAGTTGGGTGATCAGGAGACCTCTGCGCATGAGTGAATTGGCGAATTTACATACGGGCACTTCCAAATTAAATGCCATCTAGAAGTACAAGGCCAGTGCAAGGGAAGCCAAAATGTAATACCATCTAAAGGCACGTGTGCCTCTACTAGTTAACTTGACCAGAAACTTCTACCTACTTTAGATTTAGTATTTAACCAAGGTGGGTCAGGAAAGGCAATATTTCCTAAAAGAATAACTACAGATTAATCATTAATGCTATGGGCAGAAGTAAAGCTGGACTATTCCTTGGGTAAAGGTTGGTGGGAGAGAAAACAGATGAAGAGTTTAATAAAAGCTGAGAAAACCTGGTCAAAGTCCAAGTTAAAGTTTAGAGGGGAAAAGATTTTATTTGCGGAAAAATAATTTAAATAGGTAATGTAAAATTTTTTCAAGAAATAGGACCATAGACTTTTCTTTTTTTATTTTTTAGTCAACATAGAAGATAACGAATTTCTTTATAAAAATTGTACATGTGCATTTTACTTAACTGATATTTGCCCTCTGCCTACATTGCCCTCCTTCTCCTTATCCCGCCACTCTCAATTTTCCGTAGTCTCAAGGGAAATTACTCATGTAGATATTGCCTGACTTGGTGGTTTATGCCTCACGGTGCAATCTTAAGGTTTAGAAAAAAAAATTTATAGCCTTTGGCAATATTTTCTCCTTTGCTTTTGACTTATAGTTGCATGGGCACTATGTTCTTTTGTGCCTCTCTTACCTCTTTGAATTGACCAAAAAATAATGCGATAAGGGGAGTGAGAGAAGGCAGGGCGGGGAGACTGTGTTCCGAATATATATTGTGCCTCTGTGGAAATGTCCTCATTAAAGCCAATACTTCTATAGAATTAATATATGCTAATAACATTCCAATGTTTTATACATTCGATTCGATGTAGAGTATAAATGTATCTATTGTCATCGTGTGTGTTCTAGCCCCTTCTTCTCATACGAACTAAGATTAGTATTCTAGAGTCAGAATAAAGTCAATCCACTGAAAGTTAGGAAAATGGAATGTTGGCAATAATACCTGGAAAGGAACTGGTTCATAATTTTTGCACAAAATTAAATTTTATTTTTTAAAAAAATGAATGGATTAATCTGGAAGTGAGAAATTGAAAATTCAAGGAGTGGCTTTAGCAAAGGACATCACCAACATTTTTTTTCTGTCATTCTCTTATATTTTTGGTTGTGAGCCTAGCCTTTAACAGCCGAGCCATCTCTCCAGCCCCTCCATCATTTTCTTGTCTTTTCTTTTTTTCTTTCTTTTTTTTTAATGGTTTTTTGAGACAGGGTTTCTCTCTGTAGCTTTGGAGCCTGTCCTGGAACTCACTGTGTGGACCAGGCTGGCCTTGAACTTACAGAGATCCTCCTGCCTCTGCCTCCCAAGTGCTGGGATTAAAGTCATGCGCCACCATCGCCCAGTGATCCATCATTTTTTTTTTAGCACTATCTTTTTTATTTACAGGTTTTTCTAGCTGAATGTTGCAATATTGAAAACCCAGGTCAGTTTCACCCTTATTCTCAGCTTCAGTTGTGAGATGATTTCCCCTGTTCAAAGAATTTTGATTTCCTTACAGTCCTACATGTCCATGGCTTCCATACCTGCAGAGCCTGCAGGGTCAGTGCTGATATCTATCTCTGCCTTTCCTATCTGTTGCCTCATAGTGAAAATTCCAGATCTGCCACTTTACTGGCCCTTTGATTTTTAGATAAGCTTCTCAATTTCTTGGAACAATAATTTCTGTATAATGGTGATAGCAGTAAAATTTATAGTAAACAAAATTATAGGTTGTATATGCACCCATATAACATGCATATAGCTCATATATAACATGTAACATAATTATACTAACATTGCACATGATAAGTGCCCAATAATGGCAGATATTATTAACCTGAAATCAACCTTCTGTATTTAAGATGTTGTATTCTTTTTTCCCCCCAAATCATTCACGATCAGATCCAGGACCTTGCATAGTGCTCTCCCACTGAGTTTTATCCCTAACCAAGATGTTGCATTCTTGAGTACTCTCTGGTATTCCTTCACAAAGACACTTCCCTGAAACAGATACCCCTAATCAATTCTCTAGCACTGTTTCTTTTCGTCTTGTGACTTGTGACGTGTTGTTCTTCCTCGTACCATACCTTTCACACAAACATTCTTTTGAAGTTGGTGTGCCCACTTTCTCCTCGCCTATAGCTTCCAGCTCTGCTCTGAGGCAAGCAGCTCCCGAAACTGACACCCACAGGGTTAAACCTAGTTGCTGTAGCCATCCCTCCTCCTCCCTAGTCCCCCTTTTCACTTAGGCTGGCAGCTATCCTAACTGCCTACTGAAGCCAAATGCTTGAGGAGAGAGAGAGTAAGGAGCCAGCCATGAATCCCTTCCAGAAAAATGAGTCCAAGGAAACTCTTTTTTCACCTGTCTCTACCGAAGAGGTGCTGCCTAGACCTCCAAGTCCTCCAAAGAAGCCATCTCCGGTGAGTCCCCAAATTCAGTTTGTCTCTTGACAATAACAGCGAACGCACTCTTTTGAAGTTCCTCCTTGGCTGTTGGAACTTCGCGCTGAGCTGTAGTAGAGTAGAAAAACTACTCTCTCATAGAATTAGAATTCACCTGAAAACTAATTCTAGCTTCTTCTGTTTCCGGAAGGAAGCCACGGGATAGGTTAGCCAGAATTTTCCTGTTGGGCCCCAGAGTTTTGCTGTATTTCATTGCATACTCCCTGGGGGAGAAAAAGCACTTTGAATGTCCAGGGAGACTTGGCAAGCATTCCTGTCTGGAGAACTGTATGTGATTGTTCTTTTACCAATCCGAAAGCTCAGCCTTTAGTTCCCCTTGTGTGCAGAGCCTTCTCTTTTGGGACACCAGCAGAAGTTTAGAATAGACCCACTCTCTGTTTCTAAGTGTCCCTACTTTAAAGTGGGAGGTTGGAGAGAGGAACAAAGAATAATATCTTGCATTATGTGCTTGTTAAAGTACTTCCGAATTTATCACCTCAGTTCATCCTCATATAATAGTAAAATCCTCTCCATAGAGAGGCTACAGTAATAGTAGCCAATATTTGCTGAATTCTTACTATCAACCATGAGCTTAGTATGATTCTTATTTATTTGGAATAACAGAATTGAAACACAGAGACAAGGTAGCAATGTAGCTTAAGTAAGGTTTGAATGTTAATCCAATTAGTGACAGTGCACACAGTTACTGTTAAATAAATTCTGTGTTCTGTAGTTCTCAAGCTGGGAGCTGGGAAGATAATATTTCAATTCATTGTATCTTTCAAGTAGTTATTATCATTAGTAACATGCGTGTAGAAAGATGGTTTATTCATATCTACATGGGAAGAAGACAGACTCTATTAATTTATTATATATAGTTAATCATATTATGTCTTGTTAAAGATGATTGAAAAGAGGTACATAGCTATGAAAAAAGAACATATAAATCTCTTGTTAATGTTTAATGTCCCAAGAGACAGATTATCTGTATCCATTTTCCATATTAGTGGAGCTATTGTAATGGAAAGAGATTTGAAATAAAAACGTGATATTCTTTATAGTCTGAATTACATAATGCATAAAATAGTACAGTTCCTCTAATGTGCAGGCTGCAAATGAACATCTTGGTGCTGGAGAGATGGCTCAGCAGTTGAGAGCACATGCTGTTCTTCCAAAGTTTGGCTCCTAGGTCCCATGTCAGAGAGCTCACAACAACCTGAAACTCCAGCTCCGGGAGATCCAGCACCTGTTTCTGGCCTCTGCAGGCACCCACATACACATGGCATACACTCCCACGTATACAAACACATACATGCATAAATACAAATAAAATTTAAAAGGAGATATTACAGAAGCGTACTAGTCGGGAGGGTGGACAATTTCACAGGATATCAGAATTCGCTTTCTAGAGTTAAGGTGATGGATCAGCTTACCCTTTAGGAATGTCTGGCCTCCATTTTGGTCTCTATGCCTATGAAAAGGAAGTCATCATATTGTTAAGATTTCTCCCAGAATGGTAAATATGGCAGTCAGTCTCTGTAAGGCAGCCATGTGAGATAGTGAGATCTGGCTCTGACTGCTTGCATATCAGGCACTCCAAAGGCCATTTCTTCATTTTATTCTTAACAACAAACATGATCGTCCTCTTGCCTAGAGCCATAGCCTTTAATTGAGATACTGTGGGAAGATGAGCAGGTCCTGATCAAGGAATGACCAGTTCCATGTTAAATAACAGACTAAGTAAGCTTCTGATTTTTTTTATCCCCACGTTGACAGTACGAGCACAGCTAGAATGACAATATATGTTTTATGAAGAGACCACTATTCCATGTTAACTAACAACAATGATTTAAAAATGAGTTTAGCCAGGCATGGTGGGGTTCACCTGCAACGTGAGCTCTCTGGGAGCCTGTGACAGGCATATCACAATATGGAGTTCAGCCTGGGCAACATGATGAGAACCTCTTCATACCCATCTATCTGAAGATACGTTTTTCAGGTGTAGACTTACCATGAAGTTTAAATGGGAAAGCAGCTCATCCTCCCCTTTTGCCTCTTTGTTGAATAGAAAATCTTTGGCTCCAGCTATCCACTCAGCATCGCCTTCATCGTGGTGAATGAATTCTGCGAGCGTTTTTCCTATTATGGCATGAAAGGTAATTCTGTGTCCCAGAGTGTTCTGCCTTACGTTTACAGCAGCCTGCTCTCCTTACAAGCACTTGTTTCCTTTGTCCATTCTTTCTGCCTTGGTATAAGTCTATCCTTCCCTCTGGCCATGATAGTAAATGCCTCGTGAGATTTTATTTAATAACTCATGCCAGTTAAGATCAAAAAGGCCAGCAGATCCAACACATAGCCAATGAAAACACAGTGGAAAAGCTCTCATCATGTGAGTTCCATCGAACTATGTTGTTGCTGGGAAGGAGAGGAGGAAGGGCTATGGGAAGTACCATGTTAACTTCTCACGGTCTAAATGATGCTATGGGTGCACCGAGAGTGAAGGGATGAGTATTGTGTTTGTGTATCCAGCATGCCTCATTGACTTCATAGTTCCCATGGGCCCTGCTTCTCCTGCCTGGCAGTCATCACTCAGTGATTTCACTAGTAGGAGTGCTGAAGGCCAGGCACATCTGTAAAGCCCTGAGATCAAATCTATTTCTCTGTAAATTGTTTTATTGCATCTATCTTATTTTGCCTCCCGTTTGTTTTCTTCTGTTTCTTCTCAGCTGTGCTGACCTTGTACTTCCTGTATTTCCTGCACTGGAATGAAGACACCTCCACATCTGTATACCATGCCTTCAGCAGCCTCTGCTATTTCACCCCCATCTTGGGAGCAGCCATTGCTGACTCATGGCTGGGAAAATTCAAGTAAGGATAATGGCAGGTCACAGCCTCAGGAGCCTCATAAGTTCATTGTCCAGAAAGTCACCTACAACTCCTAGTCTTTTATTTTCTAGCAAAAAAACAAAATAAAACAAAACAAACATCAACAAAAAATGAGACCAACACCAAAACCAAAAGAGCTCATGGCTACGACAAATACGTATCTCTCCAAGACTGACAACAACATAAAAATCTATTCTTTCTATGCTCACCCCCCAATATTTTCACATCCTTTTAGTCAAGAGTTCCCTCTTAAAATCTAATTTTAGTCTTCTACTCTGTAGCTTAGGACTGAATCTTATTTTATCTCAGCGAGGATAAAGATTGTTACCCACTGGGAAATGTCTATTAGTAAAGATTTACTGTGATTATCTAGTACTTTCTCCATGTCTTCTCCAGACTGTCACCTCACTCACTTTAGCATCTTATTGCTCTTTCTTCTCAGAGGTTTTTAAATCATCTCTGTGTACCTTTATCACCTCTTTCTGTAGTTTCCTTCTTTAGACTCTAATAAAGATTTCCACAAGCTAAAATAATAGTCCATTTAGTTCAGCTCTTCTGTTCCTAAAAATAGAAGCAGCAGACATGGTATAATGGTATAGTTGTCCTCTATAACATTGTCCTCATAGGCTAAAGATAAGCTTTTGATATCTACTATCTAATAATACTCTGTGGGTTTGCCATCCATGGATTTGTCTGAATTAGCATTTCTCGAAATACACTCTTTAAAACTTGATGGTATAAAGATATAACGAATTATGTAGGAAAATAAATCCTTTATGGCACTTGTTTAGAAAAATCCTGTTGTTTTGGAAACATTAAAAAAAGTTTCCTTACTGTATAACTTTTTTCAGTCTCCAATAAGTTAATATGTACTGTAAAGTCTCCAAGTGAAAGTTAAGTGTGCATTGTTTCCTAGAGTAGCTTGACTATGCGATATTGCATTTGCAGACCTAGCGTTTGAAAGACCTTGTCTCTGTTTCACTCCTGTTGCTATGACGAATACCCTGACCAAAAAAATCAAAAACCACAGGGAGGAGGGGGGGGGTTATTTGGCTTACAATTCCAAGTTATTGTCATCGTTTTGGCAAAGTCAAGGCCGGAATTCAAGCAGCTAATCACATCACTCCCCGTGTCAGAAGCAGTGAGAGAGTAAACTCGGGCCTGCTTGTTTTCTCTCAGCTAACTTTTCCCTCTACTATGTTCAGGACTCCCTAAGGAGTGGCACTACCCACAGTGGATTGTGTCTTCCTTCTACATCAATTAACAATCAAGACAATCTTCCTCCCACAGACATGGCTAATGGCCAACCAGATCTAGATAATTCCTCATTAAGATTCCCTTCCCAGGGGATTCTAGTTTTGTCAAGTTGACAGTTAAAACTAACCACATAGAATTCTAACTGTAGTATCTTAATTTGGTATATTTATGTACACATACATTCATATGAATATATGAATGCAGTCTCTTCGGAGAGACATGGCGGGCAAGTGGCTACATCTGTTACTTATGTAGTAGTAGTCACTGAATTCATTCAGCTATGGATTGGCATTACATGAAGAGTAAAAAATACAAGCTACGGTCTTTTCATTCAGTTATAGAATAAAGGCTGACACTGCAGTTGTATTTTTAAAACAACTTCCTTTGAGATTGAAGAAGTACAACCTCAGGATTTGGTGAACAATAGCTTCCTGAATATTTCAGAGACAATTTAATACTCTCTACTTGTACTCTTAATTCAATCTGACTTGAGTTTTTTTTTTCTTTTTAAACTTATTTTTACTGCAGTGTAACTTATATGAAGTACACAAATCCAAAAGTCTTGTGTATACAACTTGAATTTTTATAGAGATATCACCGTTGCCTCAACTACTTTCGTTAGCTTTCAAATCCCTAGGAGCTAGAATATTTTTCTGTACTGCAATCAGGTACAGGTTTCTAGTATCTCCAAATAAACAAACAAAAATCTCGAATGAATTCAGATTTATTTTCTCCTCTAGCCAGTCCCACAGTTTTAAAATGGCATCTCTAATGTTAGCCACTTTTCTCTCTCTCCATCAGCATTTCATATGACAGAGTAATATAACTCAATGTAAGGGAACACAATATAGTTCAATCTGATCCAAATTTAAATGTTAGTTAAACATCCCTTATTTGTCCAATTAATTATAAGCATAAAGAGATGAATTATACATACTATGTTTTCACATTGTTTGAGTTCAAATAGCTTTAATAAAAGCAAATTATGGGAGCTTTCATATGAAATAGTATAAATCACCTTTATTTTTTCATATTGGAATTTCTCAGAATACTGATGACTTCTATTAACAAATTACAGTGGCCATTTCTAGATTCTTGTTCATTCTGAACTTATATTTTCACTAATTCAGCCTGTTTATCATCCTCAAACTCTTGAAACTTACTGGCCTTCTCGAATACTGTATTTTTCTCCTTCTCTGACTTTTGTTTTTCTGGGTTGTTTTTAATCCACCTCCAGTTTTGCTTTTCATTTACTTAGCTCTTTCCTAAGTGTCAGATTTCTACCAGATGCTAACTCTCACTACTTACTTTCTCCAAACTGACTGCCCCTTCGCAAGGCTGGAGGTGCATAGTTTAGTCATCTGCAGACAGCTACTCCAAGTGTTGGAACATTGAGTTCAAATTCATCATGCATTTATAACTGCATATTCTTCTCAAGTTGACTGTTCTTTATACTGGCTTCCTTGTGTCCCCACATTGAATCAACTATGTGATTCTATGAATTCTGAGTGTGCAGTAGTACTTAGACTTATCACCTTCAATATTAACTCCAACTGCTATCAGTTGCCACCATTTCATTTTTTTTTTCTTTGTCTCTAAACCGGGAGATGGAAAAGGACACTCAAATGTTTTCATTGCTGTCTTTTTTCTATAATTGTGTCTACAAACTATTGTCTAAAACATGATTGAGACTGAGAATAGGTATGAAGAGTAATGAAGGTGATTTTTATTTACTTTGGGCCTTGTCTTTTTTAAACAACACACTTTGGGGAATGCTTTGAATCTCTTTCAAAAAGGGGATGATTTAAAATTTGAATAATTTGTCCTCCTGTAGACGTGTGTGTGTGTGTGTGTGTGTGTGTGTGTGTGTGTGTGTGTGTAGACATATATGTGAGAACCCTTGTACACAAATAGAACCATGACTACAATCTGGTAGAATAACTAGGTATTTCCTTCCAGCATACCTTATTCTTGATTTTTAAAAACTGGAATTGACTCCTCTTTCACTTTTTAAAACCTGATGTGGCAGCCTTGCTTCAGTGGAGGAAAGGGAATACTTACATGTTCAAACTTATCCCTCTACCCTTATCTCTCTGTCTGTTTTGTGCTTTTACCAACTTTCCTCTCTTTCTCCTTTTCTTCTTGCTCCTCTCTGTCTCTCTGTCTCTCTCTGGGTCTCTCCCTGCCCCCCCCCCCCCCATACTTTCCCCAGTGTTATCTTGGAGGTAGAAGACTTATGTTAGGAAGATGGTTTAAACATTCAAGGAATGATTTTATGGATTCCCCTAACAACTGCCAGAAGCTTTCCCCTGCTTACTAGCTGGGAATCCAAGCTCTATAAGAGGAAATGGGCACCCAGAATCCCCAACTCTTGTATAAGGAAATCTTAAAGATTTAGCTTTAGTATTTTTATGGTATGTGTCTGTGTGTCTTTGTGAGAGAATGCCACATGTGTGTGCATGCTTGCAGAGGCAAGGAAGAGATATCAGATCCCTTGGAGCTGGAGTTACAGGGGGCTACGAACCACCAAATACGATGGGATCCAGTCTCTAGAAGCACTAAGAGCTCATAACCACAGAGCCATCCCTCCAGCCCCATTTAGTTTGTTTCTCTCTGGTGATTTAGCATCCTCTCCTAGAGGTCCATAATAACTAGTTTTCCTTCAGTTTCTTTTTATTCCCTTTCTTTCTAATTGTTCCTTTTATCTCAATAAAGATTCCACCCCCAGGAAGCCAATCTAAGAAGATTAGGCATTTGGAATGAGGAATTCCCAAGTGGAGATTTCCAGTATTTCTGTGTACAATTATATAGAAACTATATAGTTCTGAAGGTTTATTATAGCATTAACCTTCTGCTTATATGGTAATATACATAATATACATTCCACTTATGGTAATACACACAAGGAATATAAGCGATACTGTGCATGGCAGTGTGCAGAGCTCTACATATGTTCTTATTGGAATTCCTTAATCTGCTACTTATTTGCTATTCAAGTTCATTGGGAAAAAAAATAACTCAACAGGTAGGGGTTTTTTTTTTTTCCCAAAAATTTCATTAATTTTTTTTTTTTTTAATCACCGAACAGCTTCCGTGTGGAAACTGTCCTGGGGTTTACAGTTAGCCCGAGTGCTCCAATTACCCAGATTTAACCTAAAATCCCTTCGCCTCTCTGTACATCTCAGTGCTTGTTTAGAGAAAATCCTTTGTATTAGTGCTCCTGTGTACTTGCAGTCATCTTTCACTCTTCCTGCTTCCTAGAGACAAAAGGTGTTGCCTGAGAAAAACAGCAGGGGGAGGGAGGCATCCTGTCCTACTGATTTTACCAATTGAAAACATCCCTGTGCTTGCTACAAACACACTTAGTTCTCGCAGTATCTGTTTAAAAGTAGGGTTGCTCTGGGAATGCAGAGTAGAGTGTAGATCTGGGAAGAGAACTTGAAAGACGTGCCTATAAATACTACATCCAAGTAAATACTACAGGCTGAAGAGTCACACACCTTTTCCCGCCTCTGTTTACCATTCACCATTGTTTCTACCTATGTTCCCAAGCTCTTTCTTTCCTCTCCACTCCCTTCTCCATCCTCCTCTGTTTACTGAAAACAGTGTGAAACCTGACTCTGTATTATTCATGTCTCGGAATAGTGTACTGACTGATTTAATTTTCTTCACAGGACAATCATCTATCTCTCCCTAGTGTACGTTCTTGGCCATGTATTCAAGTCTTTGGGTGCCATACCAATACTGGGAGGAAAGATGCTGCATACGTGAGTAAAATGGAGCTAATTGAGCTGCTTGCCTGACATCAGACAGGTGTACGTCTTAGAAAGCCACTACAGATGGCTTTCTATTTTACATCAGAGAGTCTCCTTTATTTTCTAGTGTATAATTATATTGCCAAGCTTATTAAAAGAAAAGGTTTTATGAGCAATTGAACCCTTTCCTACATTATCAGGTCTCATTTTTTTTATTAAGTGAACCTTTGAAGACACTTAGAATGCCTAATTAGTATTGTTCTCATAAAATTCTTCATTTGTTTGAAAGTAAGTAAAACTTTTATACCTTCTGTTTTCCTTCACATCTAACTATGTATCTGCACACTATTACAAACTGTATAAGTATTTACTTACTATATATTATAAAAGTGATATTCAAAGCTTGAGGTACTTCTATTTATATGTAGTACTGTATATTCCCATTTTACTGTCCCTCTTCACTTCAGATATTGGTTTTTATAGAGTAGAGATATTCGATAGATTTTAATATATATAATCAATTTAATGTAATCACACACCATATATGTACTCTGAGTTGAAGTTTTTTACTTTATTTGAAAAGTAATAAACATTAAATACCTTCTTATTATTGCTCCATAAAACTTATTGATGCCATTCCTGTTTATTATGATAAATTTTAATATTTTGCTTTGTAGTTAGTATGCAAGACTAGAGTCCTTAAGATCTTTCAACTGAATTGTTAAAATAATATTAAAAGCTAGTGTGCTAGCTTCCCAGTCCCAGCAGTGTCTTCTTCCACTTGATGCATGCGAAGGATAAAGGGAACTTACGGGAATCTTCCCAGAAAATACAATGTCTAGCAGAGGCACAAATGTGAAGACCATAAATTCTCATGAATAATGATTGAATTGAAGGCAAGTAGAAAATACCCACAAGGTAGACATGCAAAGAAGATATTCTCTTTAAATATCTTTTTTTCTCATATGCATCTTTATAGTCCATCTCTACAGTTGGTTTGGTATCCACATGGCTGTAGCATCCTTACCTCTCCATTTCAGAATCTTATCATTGGTTGGCCTGAGTCTAATAGCTCTGGGGACAGGAGGTATCAAACCCTGTGTGGCGGCTTTTGGTGGTGACCAGTTTGAAGAAAAACATGTAAGAGTCTTGTTATTTCTGTATTTCAAGAGTGTATAGCCAGCATCGAAATGGGGAACCAGTCAGGTGGCCATTTCCTAGGACTGAAGTAATCCCACTGATGAAGTCCTGTCTGGGGAGTTGAGTTCTGCACTGCATGCTGGTCATCAGCAGAGAGAAAACTAAATCTCAGTTAAAGGAAGGAAACAGAGTGGGAAGTGGACATGTCATATGACGAAAGACTGAAGAAGATGAGGACATATAGACCGAAGAAGACAAGCAGCAAGGGAGCTTGGATGTGGCTCAGTCAGTAGAGAACCTGAGTAGCACCCACAAAACCCTGGGTTCAGTCCCCAGCAAAGTATAAACTGAGTCCGGTGGTGCATACCTATAATCCCAGCATTCCATTCGGGAGGTAGAGTCAGAAGGATCAGAAGTTCAAGGCCACCCTCAGCTACATCTCTATTTCAAGGCCAGCCCAGGATATACAAGATCCTGACTCAAAAAAAAAAAAATACAAATTAACAAACAAAACACAAGGAGAAAATTACGTATAGCTGTTCATAAATATTGGGGGAGTGACAATGTTTAAATCTGAGCCCAAGAAATAAAAGCTATAGGAAATCGGGTGCCTGCTTCACTGAAGGAAAAACTTCACATAGGATTTGGAAATAGCGACCTTACTTTCACTTGAGGTACCTAAAAATTAATGTGGTGAGTACTTCAGGAATGGAAAGTATAATACAGAGATGATTTTGTGAATGATTTATTCTCCTAATGCATCAAGAAGAGCTAAAATGCCAGAATGAAGTAAGTACACCCTAGGTAGAGAATCACCTATTAGAAATATACTTGAAAGTTGTTGCTTGTAGTAGCTGGCCCACAGGTGTATTTCAATTAATAGAGCAAACTCACCCCCAGGCTTCTGCAAGCACTTCTGGGCCAGTAGGTGCCCCTTTACACTCTCTGGAAGATCTCCCTGGGACACCCTCCTAGATCAACAGCTTACCACACTGTCCTACCATATGCCCCACAAAATATATTCATTAACTTGAGGAGTCATTTGCTTAATTAATACAATCAGTAAACATTTATGGATGCCTAATACATGTTAGTGTTTGTTCTAGGTACTAGGCAATCCTGAAGGAACTCACAACATACTGAATAAAACAGATATTTAATACAAATGAATTAAAAGTATAATAAACATGTACAGGATGCAAGAATGGTATTGAGGACAGGTTGATCACTTTTTGTCCAGGTTCTAAGGGGCTTGTACTGGAGCTTAGAAAGTGAGTAAAAGCTTGTTCAGGGTCAGCCAGCCACTGTGTTAAAGAGCTAGCGAGAGGGTCACATACCATGGAAGCACTATCTGAAACCTGTTGATTTGTATGTACCTTCATCTGAATTTGAACATGCAGTGGGGGTGGAGCTAAGAGAACATTTCTCTGATGATCTGTCTCATTCCAGGCAGAGGCACGGACTAGATACTTCTCAGTCTTCTACCTCTCCATCAATGCAGGGAGCTTGATTTCTACGTTCATCACACCCATGTTGAGAGGTTAGGATTCCTTCTGTGGGGCTGACTGTGCAGGGCTTTACTCAACCAACCAAAAAGCTGTTGACAGCTGCAGGTGGTCCAGCTTCTCCTTTCATATGGGCTCATAAATATATGAGAGGTTGTTTGAGTTTTGATTTGTCTGGCCTAAAATAAGGGGTACGGGTTAGATTACGAGAAGAAAGAGGCTAGCTATGTCTGCACCAAGAACCCGACCTAATAGAGTAAAATATGATGTATAATTCATCATTGCTCTTCCCCTCCTGTTTCCTTCAGGAGATGTGAAGTGTTTTGGGGAAGACTGCTATGCACTTGCTTTTGGAGTTCCGGGATTGCTCATGGTAGTAGCTCTTGGTGAGTAGAGCAGGAAAGGAAACTGGTAGCGGTTGAGTCCTGCTACGTGAAAGGCATCGTGTAGGCACTCTACATGAACTGTTTCATTGAACCCTGATACTAGCCCTATTAAGCAAGTGGTATGCTAGTGATTTCCCTTTGATTTTGGAGATAAGTTATGAATGGCATCCGAATTTTCTTATTTTTATTATTTGTGTATCAGTTTATGTATGTGTATCACGTGTGTGCTTAGTGCCCATGGAAGCCAGGAGAGGGCATCAGATCCTGTGGAACTGGAGTTACAGACAAGTGTAAGCAACCATGTGGGTACTAGGGCTTTAATCCAGGTCCTCTGAAAGAGCAACAAGTACTCTTAACTTCTGAGCTGTCTCTCCAGTCTCATAAACAATTTTTCAAGGGCTACAGTCATGTAGTTAATACATTTCAAAGGAGTTTTTAAAAACCCAATCTTTGGAGCACATGCAGAACTGCCAATCAGGAGTTTGAGTGCCTAAAGATTTCAAAAATCTCAGGTGATCTTTTTTTTCCCCACCTGCCTCTGCCTCCTGATTGCTGGGATTAAAGGGGTGCACCACCACCGCCCCTGAGTTCTCAGCTGATTCTTGAGTGTAGTCAGGATCAAAGTCCATTGATTATTACTGAACTATACAAGGAAGGAAAGAAGATAATTCAGCCTCTATCTCAAACTAGTTTATGTTATCTGACACTTATTTTTCTGGTAAGTAGATGCCACTTTTGATTACCTGGGCATTAAAGTAGCTTCCAGTTTTAGCTGGTTTTGCTCTGCTCTGCAACGCTCCCCAAGGAATTTCTCCTTGAACAAAGAGAATTAAAGAGGAGTTGGATAAGTAGTTAGGGAGTAATGCAATTTAGATCAAGTGACATTCTTTCTAGCACTGAGAACTTTGTCCTGGAAAAGACAGGGGATATGTGGGCTTGTTGGCTTAGGCAAGTCCCCTCAGGGGAGGCTTGGGTGTGATTGTTTCTAGTCAATGACCTGGAAACCTGTTCTCACTCTGGGCCTCTGAGTGACAACCCTCTGGAACATATCCAGTCCAAACACATAAAGAGCTCAACAGAGGCTAGGGAGCCCAGAGATTCAATGTTTGGTCTGATTCTTTTCTCCCAGAGAGGCTGAAAGTAATACAGTTCCCAATTCCAAAGAAATTTATTCTGCAAGAGCCATGAGCCATGATCAAATACTCTCTCCTTCCTTCTCCCATCAATGCCAAAGGTTTTTCCCAAGTACTTTCTTATTTTTTCCATTTATTAGCATCATGACAGCTTCTCTATATTACTGACTGGTAATAATATCTAGACATTAAAGCAATTACAGAGTTCAAAAAAGATTCTGTAATTAGAATGTTTTATCTTAAATAGGTAGTATCTATCATTGTTAGTCAATTGCTTCATTTTAGGGTGCTAACAATATTTACTATGTGATCAGATTTTGTGCTAGGTATTGGAACCATATTGATGATTTAGACAGTTATAAAGTTCATATTCTCAAAGACTGTATATAGTACATGAAGAATAATACAGACAAATAAATAGGGATTTGCCGTATAGTAAGTCAATGTCATGACCAGGGAAGTATAGTGAAGGCTATGGAGCTCATAGAAGGGCTTCCTGATGAAGACGCTGAAGGTTGTAAGGGTTTGCCTACAGAGAAGACTTCTAAGATAAGCCCTCAAGAATGAACAGTGGTTCATCAAAGAAGGGACCATATGGAAAGACAATGTGGTTGGTATCTTTAGATGAGAGACAGCATGGTTGTTCAAAAGCCTTGGATGATTCAAGTTGTCTGGAGCACAAAGGAGAGAGACAAAGAAGAAACATTGCCAGAAACAAAACAATGAAGGATAATTTAGGCCATGAAAGAATTAAAACTTCATTGTGAAAACAGTGGAGAACAATCAAAATGGGTTCTGAACAGAGAAATGACTGTTAGATTTTTTTTTCATAGCATCTTATTTTTCAAAGGTCTGCACTTTTGAAAGATATTGGAGAAGATATTGGGTTGAGGATTGATCTAGTTTGTTCCATCTATTATACTCCTTTAAATTTTGTACTTGAGGTGAGTGCCTTACTCAGCTCACCCGGTCTTGGTCCCTGTTGAATTGTCAAGCCGTGGTATGATTGGATATGGGAAGTGAGGGAGAAGATAGGACGCCATTGAATACAGGGCTCTGACTTGAACTACAGGCTAGATAGATAGATTATTAACTGACATAGTGAGGATGAACAGGTTAAGGCAATGCGGATGGATTTTTTTCTGGGATAAGTTGTGTTATAGGTGCTCTTGAAACATCTAAGTGCATCCCCAAATAGTTATTTGGAAATACTGTCTTAGGGCCCAGAGAAAAAACAATTAGGTTTTAGACCCAGATATGGATTCATAAGGTGCAGCCAGCAACTAAGCCTTGAAAATAGACAACTCTGAGATAATTAGAGGACGGTAAAAAGAAGACCTAGGCCCAAACTTTAAAGGCACGCCACCATTTAAAAGACAGGCAACACGGAGAAGTTGACACATTTGTAATTCTAGCACTCTAGAGGAAGAGGCAGGAGGATCATGAGTTAGAGTCCAGCCTAGGCTGTATTAGTGACTTCCAGGCCAGGGTGGGCTATAAAGAGATACTCTGTCTCAAAGATGGAGGGAAGGAGATAAAGAACGGAGAGTGGATAGAATGGGTAGGAATTGTTCTAGGTAAAATAGAGGAAGCAATGGTAATGTAAAAGAACAGCTGAGCAATGCACTCAAGAAAGAAAAATAATCAAAATTGGTATCATATTAGATATGGAGATGGACCAAAAAGAAAAAAAGAAAAAAAGAAAGATAGAGGAAACCAAAGATGACTTCTGTCTCTGCTATCCCTTGAAAGTCTCTCAATGAATATCTCTTAACAATTGACCACTCTCTTCTCTTGGCTACTCTGAAGTTAGGGAGTGAGAGTCAGTTCTCTGTGGGAGGTGATGCTGACACACTGAATATTCTAAATGAGTGACTAAGAACATTGTCTGTGTATCACCTGCAGTTGTCTTTGCAATGGGAAGCAAGATGTACAGAAAACCACCCCCTGAAGGAAACATAGTAGCTGGAGTGATCCAATGCATATGGGTAAGTTCCTGAACTGTCTGCCTGCCAGCCTTTTTCAATAAAAAAGAGAGATGCCATGCTGAGCGTGCGTTTCTCCGCAGGTGGGCATATGTTTCCCTCTACCACCTTTCTTCTATGTGCCTACCTTCTGAAAAACTGAGCTTAATTTATTCTCCTTGCCACCACTTGACCATTAAGTTTCAGAAGCAGTCACTTTTTTAATAGGCAAAAAATCTTCTGAGTACAGTTATCTATGATGTTATTAGGAAATAAGGAGAGATAAAAAAAATTATACCTCAGGTATTGGGATCCGATGTTTGATGAAATTCAAAGTACTTGTTTGGGGGAAGGGGGAAGGAACCGGGAAAAATCAGGGGATGCTTTCTTTTGGTCTATCTCTGATTCTGGTCCCCACCCTAGTTTGCTGTCTGCAACCGCTTCAGGAACCGTTCTAGGGACGTTCCAAAGAGACCCCACTGGCTAGACTGGGCAGCGGAGAAATACCCAGTAAGTAGGAACTGCAGAAACACCTCATAATTCTGTGAGATCTTTCCAATTTTTTTCTTCTTCTTTTACTGTTTTGACCATTTCTACTCTAAGCAAGAAAAGCACATTTGGAACCTCTGGCAATTCTTTCTTCCTCCCTGCAGAAGCATCTCATTATGGATGTGAAGGCACTGACCAGGGTCCTGTTCCTTTATATCCCACTGCCCATGTTCTGGGCTCTTTTGGACCAACAGGTAATAGTGGTTTTTTTTTTTTTTTGAAAGATATGTCTTTTTTTATCCTCTTTCTTATCACAGGAAAAGGATGTCTCACAGCAAAATCTGTCTGCTCTAGGGCTCACGATGGACCCTGCAAGCTAACAAAATGAACGGTGATTTGGTGAGTGGACAAAACTTCCAAAGAAGCCTGTTAAGTTCTTCACACATAATTTGTAATTAATTTAATTTTTACGTAATTTTTATTTCTACATATTTAATTAATTTATTAGTTATTTTTCTTAAAAAACTGACTTAAGATCATTTAGAGATGAACATTAAGCCCCAAAACACTGAGCAGGTGAAGATAACCAAAGTTTGCCTAGAAATAAAAATCATAATCTTGTCTTTAGAAATTGGGGGGAAGGGTGAGACATGTGCAGCTACCCCCATGATGTGCTGAAAGGATACCAGATGAAGTCATGCAGGCCTGGTTGACAATTTTCTTACACTTATGCCTGTCCTAGACATACCAAGTGAAAGCTTGGTTGGTGCTTCTACACAGCTTGCCCCATTCGTTAGTCAAGATCAAGCAAGGGGAAATTAATAAAATATCTGATCTGTGGCTATGGGAAAAAACATTGTCAACATCATTTTCTCTTTTTTCAGTGTTCATTCTTTGGTCCACTCCGTCCTTTGGTCTATTCTCCATCTTAATCATTCCACCTCTGTATTATTATATTGATAGCTTTGAAGAAGACAGGGTGGAGTGACACCAGGATCCTCTGCCTTCCTCTAGCTGTCCAGGAGTTACCATGACAGTTCTCTTAGTGGTTCTCTGGAGAGCAGCTTTGGAAGTTAAACATAGTGTATCAGTGGCAACTTCACCCTGACCACAACACCCATCCTTCTGCTGTTACAACTATTGAATGTTGTTGAGGTTCAGTAAAGCATACCAACTCTATCACTCTCAAGCAAAGTGTAGTTCAGGTTGAACATCCCTAATCCAAAAATCTGTAATCCTAATTGCTCCAAAAGACAAAACTACTCTTGAGCAGCAACATGATAACACAAGTGAAATTTTCCCCACCATAAAACGTTCATGCCCAAAATTGTTGCCAATTATTGAGTAAATTACCTTCAGGCTAGTGTATGAGTCATACATAAGACATAAATGAATTTCATGTTTAAATTTCAGCCTCACTGCCTCTCCCCCAGTCTCACTATGCACATGCACAATGATTGCAAATCCCAAGCATTTTGGAGAATGAATACGTAACCCAGACACAAAAAGCAGTCTTCTCCCTAGGGCCCATCTGCCCTTAGTGAACAGTCACAATCCATCCCAAGTCTCTTCGCAGCCCATATACCTTAGCTAGTAAACAGGATATCTTGAACTGAAGGTTTGATGAATTTTCTTTTATGTGCTTCTTATCTACTATCAAGATGGGTAATTTAGGCTTTCGTTGTCTTCGGCTGCCATCTAACTATAATCTATTATGATGTGTGTTTCAGGGATTTTTTGTGCTTCAGCCAGACCAGATGCAGGTAGGAAACTTCTCTGTAGGCATGGGCATGTGATCCTTTCCTCCCCTGTACCTCTACCTGTTACTCGGGTTGACAACCGTCTCCCGATACACTCCTCATTGTGTGCCGAGGAGGCCCAAACATAGAGATGAAAACAGTTTCTTTCTCATCCTTTGTTAAAGTGTAGCTCTGTCCAGCTCCAGAGAGACTGAGTATGAGCCCACAGGTAGAGTGTGAGCTAAGAAAGAATTTGCTTTCTATGTCAAGAGAGTATAATTGAAAATATTGTCAAAGAAAGTATAAACCTGAGGCTAGTGCTGGAGCTCAGTGGTATGGCACTTGCCTGACATGCAGGATGTCCTAGGTTCAATGCCCAGTACTACCAAAACAAACAAAAAGAAAGTATAAACTTTTACTGTGTATCAAAATCTCTGCTTACCAATGGCAACCTTCAGGATACTTTTTAGCCCCTTATTTTTCCCTTTAGGCTGTGAAACTGAAGAGAAGGGACAATGGGAGAGAATGCTTTCTAATTTGACTGACAGAAAACAGGCTCAGTAAAACTAGTCCCTTGGTATATTTGGAGGTTAAGATGCTTTGCAAGAGAAGTAGAGCCATATATAGAGAGAAATGGAGACTCTCTTACCTACTAAGGTGGAAGTGAGTAGATGTGAGAGGATGCATGCAAGCAGATGCTCGCACTCACAACAGAGGGATGCTTGTATTAATCCTTGTTACCATGGTGTTTCAGGTACTAAATCCCTTTCTGGTTCTTATCTTCATCCCATTGTTTGACCTTGTCATTTACCGGCTGATCTCCAAGCTCAGAATTAACTTCTCGTAAGTGTTCACTACGCCATGTATTATTGCATACTGACTCAACATTTGTTCATTTTGGTGATGATTCAAAACTTGGACATTTCTATTTAATGATTAATTATTTTGATTTATCATTTATCTGTTTCTACTTTTCCAATGTTGACAAAATTCTAGTAATGTGGAAAAGTGGAAGTTAGAACTAACTCTTGGTTGTCAATGCCAGTGCTGCAGACTTGTGTGTCTGGTGTTGAAGGAGTAGGTCTAGGCAAGTATGTGATATCAGGTTTCTGAAAAACCATGCTGCTTTGCCCTTGAATGTTGCCTCTGCAAAGAAGTACACTTATTTACTTATTTCATGTGGCGGGGGAGGGGTTAATGTATGTGCAAAAGCAAGTGTATAGAGGTCAGAGGAAAGCCTGTGGGAATCAGTTCTTTCCCTCTACCATGTGAGTTCTGGGGACTGAGCTTGGGCCATGACCCTTCACAGAATTATGCTCTGAGCCATCTTTCTGGACCAAGTCCTAAGGTTTTTTGTTTTTTAGTCCTAAGGTTTTGATGATAACTAATTCTTTTAAATGTCCTGCTATTCCTATGAAACTAAGAAAGGACCTTGTAGGACTGAGTACAGCATCATTTTTAGCTAGTATTCACTGCAACCTGCCCCATGCTGAGTAGAAAATTTCATTTGTAAAGTTTGGCAGGGAACAGGTCAAGTCTCCTTCCATCTCTGATTTAACAGCAATCTAGCTATGACAATAAAGTGATGCCCACTTTACCACATACAAATGCCCCTGTCAGTTACCTACTGATCAGATAATAGGGTATCTAGGACCAAGTTCTATGCAAATCTATGTAAATACCATGTAAATCAAGTACACAATTCTTTAAGGTGTTCACTGGTTAGTGAGGGAACTAGAACATAGGCAAAGCTAACCATTACATGAGTAATGTGGTAAATACCCTGGGAGGGGAGGATGGGAATGCCACAGAGGTCAGCAAAGACTTCTGAAGAAGAAAATGAGTTGAAGAATTACAGCAGTTGGTGTACATTAAAGGACAAGGCCTGATTATATTGTTACTGTTATGTCATAATGGCTAAAAGTCATCATAATCATAAGTAAAGGTAGGAAAAGCGGTATATTATAGAGAAGAGGTGTTAACTGGTACTTGAGTAAAAAGGCTGTTTGAAGGAGAGTTCTAGAAATACTTTGAGAAGTCATTGGAACTAGCTAAGAAAGTCTTTCTGGAAAGGCTAAGGGGTCTAGGCTTTGTGCCTTAGAGCAATGGGTCGATATAACGGTCTCCCCTTTCCCTCCGCAGCTCACTTAGGAAAATGGCTGTCGGGATGATCCTAGCATGCCTGGCATTTGCAGTTGCAGCGTTTGTAGAGATAAAAATAAATGTGAGTTCAATAAACGTGAAGCTCCCAATCTGCTCCGTTCACCCTCCTAACACGTCCAATCTCGATTCCTCGGGACTCACCATTGTATCCATTTCACAGGACAGTCGTGGTAAACATTTCAGTGACTAGAGCAACAATACAAAAGGAGGCCCGTTTTCCACCTGAGTAATTCAGGGTTTATTTTCAGGAAACTCCACAACACAAATACCCAAGACACCCGGGGAACAAAGGTTTATCCGATGCCTTTGAAGCTCTACACATAATCCTTCTGGCCATCAAATAGCCACTATTAGTTAATGAACTGTAAGACCACAACTGAAGGGATGTGTTTGTCACCTTCCATTGGTGCTTGCTTCATGGGACTGGGTCTTCCATGATAAAAATAAATAAATAAAGTTTCCATTTCAGATTTCTAAGTCAACTGCTCTTCAGAGGGATAAACTTGTAAATCTTGGCTAGAAGGGCTAAGCTGTCAAACATAGGACTAAGGTATGTGTTCTTGTACCTAAAGGGTTATTTATAGGTAGTTCAAATAAGTATTGGCTGTCTTTCAGGGAATGACTCATCCCCAGCCAGCTTCCCAAGAGGTTTTCTTACAAGTCTTGAACCTGGCAGATGGTGAAATAAAGGTGACAGTGCTAGGGAGTAGAAATAATTCTCTCTTGGTGGAGTCCATCAACTCTTTCCAGGTGAGGTATGGGCCCAAATGAATTAGAAAGTGTATGTGTTATAGTTATAGCCTTGGTTGTGTAATGACATTAATCATATAATCTGATCATCATCGTCTTGTGTTCTTAAATAATCTCTGATAACTTTATTCCAGTGGTTGCATAACATCCTATCCTTTAACATAGTTCATTTAAGCATTGTCTTATAGATATTTTGTTGTTGTTCTTGTTTTTGTGGCAATACTGGGGATCGAACCTAGGGCAGCAAACATACAATGCAAGCATTCTACCATTTAGCTACAGTTACAGTCCCGCAAGGGCGGATGCATGTCTGTGTATCATATATGTGCCTGGTGCCTGCAGAGGTCAGAAGAGGATCTCCTGGAACTGCAGTTACAGATGGTTGTGAGCCACTATATGGGTGCTAAGAATCAAACCCAGGTCCTCTGAAAAAAGCAACCAGTGTTCTTAACCACTGAGCCATCTCTTCAGCCCTGCCCCTACATTTATTATTATGCATAATGCTATAATGAACTTCTCTACTCTTCCTTATGTATGCTTCTATGTCCTATGCCAGTGTCCTAAAAATGAAATAACTGGTTTAGAGAAAGAAATGACTGGGTTAAACATCCTGATGTCCACACTGAGGTAGAAAGTGATTATAACGGATTCTTCATTCTATAGAACACAACGCACTATTCCAAACTACACCTGGAAACAAAAGTCCAAGATTTACGTTTTCATCTGAAGCATAACAACTTGTCTGTCTACAATAAGCATCCTGTAGAGGAGAAGAACTGTTACCATTTGGTCGTTTATGAGGATGGGGAAAGTATCTCCAGTGTGCTGGTAAGTTAGGGAATTGCACAAGTTCTGTTTTGAAGTAAGATGGCTGACTCATCACAAGCTTACAAAGGATCTGCATGAAACTGGAATGTTCTGGTTATATGTTTCCATTTGTCTGCTCCTACTGATGTTTGCTTTTCTCTGTTGCAGGTAAAGGATATGGAAATCAAACCAGCCAACGGAATGACAGCCATCAGGTTTGGATGTTGGGGACTTCAGATGAAGAGGCCTCACATTTTACTTTTCTGAGCAGCGATGTTCCCCTCTTAGAAAGTCAAGGGTTCTGGTGTCTGTGGAATTTCCTATGACAGTGAAAGGCAAAGGGTGTGCTTCCTCCAAAAGGACTGGCAGATCACCCTGAATTAGTGATAGCCTTTTCTCCCTACCATAAAATTTTTTCTACTTAATATTTATCATACTCTCAGGAAAATACCTGTGTAAATGTCCGTGTTCATCAGATAAACATTTAGAACTGAGCAAATACTCCCACACCATTTTTTGTAGTTGGCTATCTGTCCTAAAGGGACAGGAATATCAAAAGAGTTGCTTTTTAATCCAGATAAGGCCGATGGTCTTGTCAGATGGCATGGGACAGATAGACAGGTACTCACCTGCTCTCTGTGGCTGGAATTGGATGTGAAACGGAGGAACGATGGCCCCAAGATCAGGTAGTTATTGTAGAAAGTACAGGAGAACCTGTGAAGAAAAGTCTGAATTCACTGAAGAGTAAAATACACGTAAGAACTTGCCCTTGAAAGGCTTCAGAAAAGACAACCCACACAAAAGTAAGTTAGACAAGAAGGGCAGCAGGCACCGATTGGTCTGCACAAGTGAAGGAAGACCTAGGAATCAACTGTTAGAACACTAGAAGGACCTGCCCTTCTCATCTCTAGAGCAAGACCAAGATTAAAATCATTAAAACAGAAAGATAACAAGACCCCCATTCTGAGGGGGACTTACTTTTAGAATACTAGAAAGAAGATTCTGGAAGGGCCCAAGATTCCTGAAGACTGGAATATAGTGACAATACCTCCTGTGGGCTGGGTCTCTAAATTTTGTGCAGGTCAAACTAGACTCCATTTATAAAAAGATAATTGCTTTCTATAAAATGTTATGTCTTTATATATGCTTCTATTTCTCTTGTTTTTCTTGAATCTTACTTGAGAAATTCCATTAGGAGGGAAAAATGGCTGGGGAGGTAACTAGGTTGGTAAAGTGTTTGCTGTGCAAGCATTATGTTCCAAGTTCAAGCCCCAGAACCCATGTAAAACACTGAGTGTGGTGAGGTGTAATACCAGCAGTGGGGAGGCTTGACTAGCCAGCTGCCTGGTCTTAATGAGTGGACCCCAGCTCTCAGTGGGTTACGGTCTCTGACAACAAGGTGGATGGCCATCCTGAGAAACATCTGTGGTTGACTTCAGGTCTCCATTCAACATGTGTACATACATGTACATCTGTATACACACACACACACACACACACACACACACACACACACACACAGAGTAAAAAAGAAAGAAAGAAGTTAGGTATTTCTAAACTAGATTGGAAAGGAAAGTCAGATTGCCATGTGTGACTGTGGCAGCATCCATCTAGCTGGCCATCTAGTGAGTGTCAGTCATAAGTTAATACTCCAGAAAAGTCTATTTTTCCTAGAGTAAGTTAAGGTTAGTGATTACTTCTTACATTAAAGGTCCTTGGATTGTTTGTTCTTGTCCCAGCCACTATTTTATGCACTTGGACTATAGCTATGAGCAACACAGTATCAGGTATCCTTCTTTGGATATTTTTGTCTGACATGTAAATAATTTGTCTACCCTCAGGTTTATTAACGCCTTGCACAAAGACATCAATATCTCCTTGGAATCAGATGCTCCTCTCAGTGTGGGCAAAGACTACGGAGTGTCTGCATACAGAACTGTGCTGAGAGGAGAGTAAGAGAGCCTCGTCCTTGTGGACATTTTACTTTTATCCAAACAGTCTTCTTCGAGTGCTGATTTTGTGTTTGGGTGATGGACACAGGCATGGCTGTGCTAGTTTGGAGTCTAGGAGGATTTCTGCTCCTTTTTAATCCTTGCCTTTTCTCCCGGGCTCATCTTCTTTCTGCATTGCTACGCTGAGACTGTGTGAGTTGTGCTGAACAGATTGTGTAGTTAATACAGTCCATTCTGTGAAGCTCACAAAGTTCACTGTGGGTTTGGGCTCCTGTTCTTTGGTGCCTGTCATCAGTACCTCATCACTTACAGTGCTAGTTCTCAATCTTCCTAATGCTGTGACCCTTGAATACTGCTCCTCATGCTGTGGTCACCCCACTCTCACCCCACCCCACCCCCGCCAACCGTAAAATTGTTTTTGTTGCTACTTTGTAACTGTAATTTTGCTACTGTTATTAATCATAATGTAAGTATCTGATATGCAGGATATCTGATATACAACCCCCAAAGGGTCATGACCCACAGTTTGAGAACCACTGACTTGGAATTTCTCTCTCACATTCCCTGTTTTATACTATCCTACTAAGTCATACGATTTACATGAAGAATGTTCACGGGCCTGAAATGCACAAAAGTTGATCTGTACAGTCTTTCTTCTGGATTAGGATTTTTAAAATGTACTTGGCAGGTAAAATAGAGTGCAGATCCAAGGCAGAAATCTGGGTCTATCTTCAAAGACATGTGGCTTAACTAGTTTCCTCATTAGAGTTGAGATCTCTCTTCCCCAGAGATGGGAGTGGTTTTCTAAGCCATGCTGTTTATTCTAACACCCTCTCATCTTGTTGCAGGTACCCTGCAGTGCACTGTAAGATGGAAGACAGAGACTTTTCTCTCGACTTAGGTCTCCTAAACTTTGGTTCAACGTATCTGTTTGTGATCACTAATGTAAGTAGCTTACCGCCACCTTCCCTTCCTTCTGTGTGCTTGTCTGCCTATGTCCTATGTCTCCTTTCTTTTTTTTTTTTTTTTTTTTTTTTGGTTTTTCGAGACAGAGTTTCTCTGTGTAGCTTTGCGCCTTTCCTGGATCTCGCTCTGTAGACCAGGCTGGCCTCGAACTCACAAAAATCCGCCTGCCTCTGCCTCCCAAGTGCTGGGATTAAAGGCATGCACCACCACCGCCCGGCTGATGTCTCCTTTCTTTACACACACACACACACACACACACACACACACACACACACATACACACACACACACACACACACACATCTTGAGATCTTCTTGGTGAGGACAAAGTGCGCATGAGAAGACTTTGTAGCAAAACAGGATTACATACTTCTTTCTGGTCCAGTATCAGACTTTCCCACCACTGTGACAAATGTCTGATAGAAATGACAAATGACAAGTGTTTGGTGCAGAGGCAGAAACATTGGTCTTGGCTCACGGTTTCAGATGTTTTAGTCTAGAGTTGGATGACTCGATTGTTTTTAAGTCTGTAGAAGAAACATCACAATGGAAGGACATGGTGGGGAAAAGGTGCCGGAAATGCCATAGTGACCAGGAAGCAGAGAGAGCAGTAGGGAAAGGAGTCAGGGACAAGGTGGACCCTTCAAAGGAATGCCCTCTTTGACTCACTTCCTCCACACCTATGCACCACCTCCCAACTGTCCATTCAGGATTTAAATCCATCAGTCATTAATTCATTGGTTAGGTCAGAGTCCCCATGATCTAACTGCACCCTTGAAGCACCATCTCTGAATATTCCATTGGGGACCAAGCCTTTAAACACGCCTTGGAAGAACATTTCATGTTGAAATAGCAATCATTCTGTGGTGGCTTTAGAAAGCCCACCATCTCTACTGGGCAAGAGGTAACATCAGAAGCAGGCAAAGAGTGTTGGGAATGGAGACATGATGTGTCCCAAGATATCACTATGAAATCTCATGGTCTGCTCCAGTATCATTATGACCTTAAGAAGCTAAACATTATTCATGGAAAATTACTTGTTTTTTTGTTTGTTTGCTTGTTTTTTTTTTTTCCCCTGACTTGATATATAGGTCTCTTGGGTCCCTGGAATTTTGATCTACTACTATACAACAGTCTGAAATATCAATCTCCACACAAAGTTTGGGTGTTATTGGTTGTTTTATTACTCTTTTGGGGGGGGCGCCACCCAGCTCCCAAATAAATACACACAGAGATGTATTCTTACTTATGAATGCCAGGTTTTCTTAACTTAAATTATCCCATCTACCTTCTGCCTCTGGGCTTTTCCCATTCTCTTACTTCTATAAATCTTACTCTTACTCCATGGCTTGGTGTATAGCTGGGTGGCTGGCCCCTGGAGTCCACCTCTTTCCCTGGCTCCTAGCTCCCCTTCCCCCAGATTTCTCCTTCTATTTATTCTCTCTGCCTGCCAGCCCCACCTTTCCTTTCTCATGCCTTGCTATTGGCCATTCAGTTCTTTATCAGACCATCAGGTATTTTAGACAGGCACAGTCTCACAGCTTCACAGAGTTAGTTAAACAAATACAACATAAACAAAAGTAACACCCCTTAAAATAATATTCTACAACATTTGGGGATTAACTGTGTTCTGTCAAAAGTAACTGCCTCTGGGCATAGTGGCACACACACACATCTTTAATCCCAGCACTCAAAAGGCAGAGCCAGGCAAATCTCTGTGAGTTCGAGGCCAGGCTGGTCTATGTAGGGAGCTTAAGATTAGTCAAAGCTGGCCGGGCGGTGGTGGCGCACGCCTTTAATCCCAGCACTCGGGAGGCAGAGCCAGGCGGATCTCTGTGAGTTTGAGGCCAGCCTGGTCTCCAAAGTGAGTTCCAGGAAAGGCGCAAAGCTACACAGAGAAACCCTGTCTCGAAAAACAACAACAAAAAAGATTAGTCAAAGCTATATAGTGAGACACTGTCTCAAATAAACAAATAGTAATTTTCTCAGTAACTAGAAGTTCTGAATCTTAATTTAATTTTTTTTGTGTGTGTGTGTATATGTTCACCACATGCATGCCTGGTGCCTGTGGAGGCCAGAAGAGGGCATCATATTTCAATTAACTTTTGTACATAAGGATATTTTGTTAAAGGTTTATATTCTACTCTTTCACACACAGACCTATAATTCATATAATAATTCATATATATGCATGATCTCCAGTTGTCTCAGGATAATTTATTGAAAAGACTGCACACTAAATTGTCATGATGCTCTTGTTGACAATCAATTGACCATAAAACGGTGTCTTATGTGTAGATTCTCAACTCTGTCCCATTGATCTACGTGTTCATCCTGGGTTGATTTCACATGGTTTTTGTTTCCTGTTGATTTGTAATCTATTTTGAATCAAGAGCGTGTCAGTTTCCACATATTCCCCTTTTTTTCTCTATCAAGCTTGGTTTGGAGGCTGGAGATGCAGCCCAGCATTATAGCACATGCCTGGTGTATGCAAAGCTGTGGAATCCATCCATACACTAAAAAGAAAAAGAAAAGATCAATTGTTCTGTATGACATGAATTCCCTACAAAGTTAGGATTAACCAAGATCAGAAGCCAGATGGGATTTTAATGAGATGAGACTGTACTGACTCTGAAGATTATTTGAGGAACCAGTTGCTATCTTAATAATCTTCATCCTTTTGTTCAGTGAATAAGAAATGCCTATCAATTTGTTTAGGTATCTATTCTTCCAACAATGTTTTTGTAGTTTTTAGAGCATATCTTTTACATTTACTTTATTACATTTATTCCCAATTATTTTATCATTTTTATTATTTCTTAAGTTCATTTTTCTAGTGGTTATTTTAAGTCATAAAATTAATTTTGTGTATTAACCTGTGCATATTATTATATTGAGCTAATTTGTTAGACCTAATACAACTTTAATGGAGCCCTTAAACTTTTCACATATGAGGTCACGTCATCTGTAAATAGGGATAGCTTCACTTTCTTTTCTGTCTAAATGCTTATTTTTTTTTCCTGCCCAGTTGCTCTGGCACAGTGTTAGACAGAAATGATGAGACAAGACATCTCTTGTGGGAAGGTCACCCAGTCTTATCACTAAGAAAGTTACCCATGGAGTTTAAGTAGATGCCGTTTATCAGATTGAGGACATCTCTGTCCACTTGTTTCTCAGGTTTTATCTGCCTGTTTCCTTGCTTGTCTATTTTACCTCATTTATATGGGGCTGGATTTTGTTAAATGCTTTTTGTGAATTCATTTAGAAGACAATGTGATTTTTGTCCTTTATCACTTTGATACAGTATATAACATTAATTGATTTTCAAATAATAAACCAATCTAGGCTTTACTTTTATGACAAACCAACATAAGCCAGGAGGCTTACAAAACAGAGGTTTAGTGTTTTGTATATATGTAGGCTTCAAGTTTGAGATCAAGATGTTTGTAAGGCTGGTTCCTTCTGAAAGCTTCGAGGAAGCCTTTTCCATGTCTCTGCTATAGCTCCTCAGGGTTTGCCAGGAATTTGATGTTTCTTGGTGTATAATATAATCAGCCTATTATCTACCCGTATCTTTGTATAGCACTTTTTTTGTATGCTTTCTATCTACATTTCCCCCTCTCTATTTAAGTATGCCTATCATATTCAATTAGCCCATCTTAATGACCCCATTTAACTTGGATAATTACATCTATAAGCACCCTATTTCCAAATAAGCTTATATTCTCAAATACTGGATATTATAACATCAACAATTGAATTTTTAGGGACACAATTTGACTTGGAAAGGTTGTATTCCTTGTATTATTCCAGTCTTTTCTTGTCCTGTCTCTCTAAATGCTTTGGAATCCCAACATCTACTAGGCATCTAAAATAGAAGTCTAAATTGAAGGTTGTAGAACCCAGTTCCTTCCACAGTCCTAGCTTGCTTGGCTTATACAGTGTTGACAAAAATGATAAAAGAAGCCAGGTGGTAGTGGCGTACCCCACCACTCCCAGCACTCGGGAGGCAGAGCCAGGTGGATCTTTGTGAGTTTGAGGCCAGCCTGGTCCACAGAGCAAGATCCAGGAAAGGTGCAAAGTTACACAGAGAAACCCTGTCTCAAAAAACAAAAACAACAACAACAAAAAAAAACCAAAAAAAAAAAAAGATAAAAGAATCAATGGCTGATGTTTAGAATTTCAGAGATTTTTACCTAAGAATTTATATTATTTCCATTGTAATAATGTCAGAAGATCCTGTGACAGATGTCACCATGTCAAGGGCTCTGCCCTTTGATGATTCAGTTCAGCAAAGTCCTTATCATTTCCACTCAGCAAGTTAATTACTTACCTTAGAACACTTGACTACCTGACTTTTAGAGGCTCTTTTAATCTGCTCTTATGCTGAACACACACACAGAGAGAGAGAGAGAGAGAGAGAGAGAGAGAGAGAGAGAGAGAGAGAGAGAGAGAAAGAGAGAGATTTCTAGATATTATGTACATTCTCAATTAAAGAAAAACCAGGATTCTTTTACTACACTATTTTGAATCTAATTCCCTTTTGACTTAGAGCCAGAAGCATTTGGACATTAAAGACTTTTAATCTCAGAGATTTTGACTGTAATTGACTGAACTGAAATGAATGTAGTGGTACCGAGAGAAAATTCAAAACAATGGAATTGTAAAGAAATATCTAATCTCTTGAAGGTAGCAGAGAAATGAAAATAAAAAGAAGGAATAGATATAGATGATAGGATGCCATAGTTAGATATATTTGCTTAAGATTACTGAGAAGTCCAATTCCTGTTTCTCCCACTAAGACCACCAGTCGAGGTCTTCAGACTTGGAAGACAGAAGAAATTCCAGCCAATAAACTGTCCATTGCATGGCAGCTACCACAATATATCCTGGTTACAGCAGCAGAGGTCATGTTTTCCGTCACAGGACTCGAGTTTTCTTATTCCCAGGTAATATTTTTGCATGTAGAAGTGGTGAAAATAGTGAGGTTTTTAATTCTGATACTTCTCACCTAGGTATGTCATCCTAGGACCTCCACCTCTTTAGTCTGTGAGTTCCTTATATATGACCCTGAACAGTCATCCTGATTTCCAGGATCATGACAATGCAGCATTTGACCCTATGTTGTTTTGCTCTGGAGGGGAAAAAAAGGATGAAGACTGAGGGTTCTAGGGTTAGACTACTCATGTTCAAGTGTTGGCTGCATGACCTGTTTTGGAACAGGAATAAGTAAATTATCTCTCTAATCCTGTTTTGTTTCCTTTTCTTTATGTTCTTTTTACTTTCTTTAGAGTACCACAGATTATCTCTTAAGGTTGTGACAATAATTATATAATAAATTAAAACATCCAATTAATAGATCCACTTTCTTCTTGCTGCTGTATTATTACCATCTTATGAGTCAACACAACAGCTGAACTTAGCGGAGAAGATGGGAAATGGAAGCTTTTCTGGGACATGTTTCATGGATAGGCTCATGGGGCAGGAAGGTGGATAAGGAGTTTGGATGTTTACAGATATGTCCTTCCTAGGCACCATCTAGCATGAAATCTGTGCTCCAGGCAGCCTGGTTGTTGACAGTTGCAGTTGGGAACATCATCGTGCTTATTGTGGCACAGTTCAGTGGCCTGGTACAGGTATGGATCTGAGGGGAAGAAGAGCTCAAGTCTATACAGTTTCCCTTCCAACTTCCTCGTCTCCCTTTTCCTCGGCCTCCTGATCCCCCAGCAGTGAGATGAGGGTTAGATGGATTAGATACCCGACTTCGCCAGGAAATAGACATATGCATGTGGCAATGATGACCACCATGTGCCTGTGGGAAAAGAGACCAGTCAACCTAGTGTTCTGCAAAGAAAAGTGGCTAAGGTTGTGATTCCCTAGTCGTCTTCCCATCCTGCCGCCCCTAAGTATCCCACACATGCTTTTTGTTTGTTTGTTTGTTTCTTCATAATATTCTCTTCTGTTTATTTCTCCTGCAGTGGGCCGAATTCATTCTGTTCTCCTGCCTCCTGCTGGTGGTCTGCCTGATTTTCTCCATCATGGGTTACTACTATGTTCCTCTAACGTCAAAGGGCGTTCAGGAGCCAACGGATAAGCAGGTTCCTCAGACCCAGGGGAACACGATCAACCTAGAAACCAAGAATACAAGGCTCTGATGACTCACTGGACTCGTGACTGATTCCTGGCTCTGGTTTCAGTCATCTCTTATCTTCGGGCCTATTTCACCCCTACCGGGTTAGGAGAAGGAAACAGCATTTTATCTGAGTGGATCTTCTCCATTTTTTTCTACCACAACAGAGGCAATTCTAGGATTAGGTTTTCAGGTATATCTTTAAACAAGAATCCAAGAGACTCTGTGTCCTCCGGGCTACCAATAAGCTCACTAAACATCAGGCAATGTTTCTCAAGCTAGCCTAGTATCTCCAAATGGCCATGAAAATACAAATGTGTCATAGAGATAAGTCTCTGTGGGCATGCTAAGTTTGGGAGACTCCTTTATCAGGTATTTAGAACTGATAACTCCATTTGTTGACATGTTGGTTTGGGAGCAAAAGTGCAGAATAGTAGAGGAATGGTATTTCACGTTTCTTTATCAGTAGTATAATTGTACTGTTCATGAAGATGTCAAGAATGGTATGTATGGTATGATCTAATCCAGAGGCCAGCTTGTCAGCCTCTAGCAAGTTTAATATGATTTTAAATGGCAGGCTACAGAATGGCATTTTATTACAGCATAGAAGATACATCTTTCTGATTACCACAGCGTTTCATCTACTCATCCAAACACTCCTTGTTTCTGTCCTGAACTGTGCTCTTCCGAGGACATCTGTCTAACAAACTAACTATAACTTTGCAACCCAGCTTTTTAAGTATTGCTGGAACAGCTTTATCTTATTATTACATCTCATTTTGCTTAGTACAGCAAATCTTCAGTAACAAAATGTTTTTCTAGCCCAACTTCCTTTAATTTTTTTCTATTTGGCTTGCTTGTGATGTATTTTTAGTTTTTTTCATAATTTTTGTTTACATTTCTCCCTTTAGTCTTAGAAATTTCCTGTTTATTGAAAAGGGATGACAATACTACTGTTTTGAATCTCTAAACTGTAATATTCAACAAATGGGCAAGGTCCTGCATGAGAAACCTATCAAAATCTGCAGGGGTGGGCAGAGCATGTGGACTTTCTGTTTGTGTGTGTGAACAAAAAGTGTCTGGAAACAGTATCTCACGTGCAATGTGTGGATCAAGGGACATGCTTGGGAGTAGCAGGACGGTGTCATGTGTTGCTAGGAGGAAAAATTCACAAGCTCTGTATGATAGACCTCATTTCCACCCCCTTTTACTACTTCGTTCCCATCTATAGCCACGCTGGATCGCATTTTGTTAATAATGTAATATATTCTTAAGAGAATCTGCTCCAGTTCTTCAAGCTTTAAATACTGTAGTTTTAATGACTAAGATTTCAGAAGCACAGAAGAGATCGCAATACCATTCATTTCCCCCAGATACCTTGTTGTGAACTTGTCCATACTCCTTTAGAAGATGTTCATTTCTAAGCAGCTTTAACTCAAACTATTTTTTGACTTTTGTTGTAAGAGATGTTAACACTGATCTGTGAATAAAAGGTTTTATGTACAAGTAAATTAGAGAAATTAGATATATTATTATCTTCTAAATATTCTATTTGTCTGTTAAAGAGTCTGCGATATCCTCAGGGAAGTCATAATGTCCCTGGATTATCTTAACATGTGGTAGTTTCCTCAGAACACCAGTTTCAGAAGAATCTTTACGCTGGCTAATGGCTTTACCTGCTTCCTGCTATTGAGCTGTGGACATAGCTCAATGGTAGAACATTTGCTAGTGTGCATAGGGTCCCAGATCTAATCCCCAGCACCACAAGCAAACAGACAAAGACTGTCTTACGACACTGGTTCTGTCCTTTATCACAAGTGAGGATAAGCATAGCTTTTTCTTTTGGGTCTTTGAGGTGTTTGGGAAAGCGCACCTTCGGTGTGAATTCTATGAATGGATCATCAAGCTAAATGTTCTCAGTTCTTGCAACAGTTCTTTATAAGGCATAGCTCTGTCTTTTTACCACCACAGCTTCTTTCTTCTAAAAATAATCCTTTATCTAAAATATAGCAATTAAGATTCAGATATGTGATGCCTAGAACCAACTATAATATTTCAGAAGTCCTCTGACCAACAAGGTTAGCACTATTTACTAAACAAAGCATTTTTGTTAAACCAGGTAAGGTAATATTTGATATTTTCTAAAATTATATTACTGTGTGAGATTACCTCAAAAAATTTAGAATGCTATTATTCATATTTTGAGTTCTACTATGTGCCATTCATTGAATTAGCTGAGAGAGACACAAAAAAGTAAACAATCCACTCTATCTATGCTCAAAGTTGCCTTTCACATCTTGTCTGACACCTGGTAAGCTCTTGGTGAATAGAACCTTAGGTAAGCAATGACACAATGAGATAGAGAAATAAACAGTGCTGTAAGAGTAGAGTACAAGAGGCAGAAGACTCATTTAGAGAGATCTAGGGGCCAAATCCTGTGGGGCCTTGAGACCATGGTGGTTGGGGAAATGGCTCAGTGGATAACATATTTGTTGTGCTAGCATGAGGACCTGAGTTCGGATTCCCAGTACCCACATGAAAGCTGGGCATGACAATACCAGTGCTAAGGAGAGACAGGCAGATTCCAGGGGCTCACTGGACAGCCAGTCTAGCCAAACCAGAGAACTTCAGGTTCAGTGAGAGACTGACTCAAAATTAAGGTAAAGAGTGATAGAGGAAGACACACAATGTCTTCTATATGTGTGAGCCCATGTGCACACATAGACACATTCCTTTATTGTTTTATTATCGTGTGTGTATGTGTGTGTGTGTGTGTGTGTGTGTGTGTGTGTGTGTGTGTGTGTGTAGAAGCCAGGAGAGAATGTTGGGTGTCCTTTTCTATCACTCTCCACTCCACTTGTATTCCCTTGAGTCACAGTCTCTCACTCAATCTAGAGCCAGGCTGGAGGGCAGTGAGCCCCAGGAATCCCCCTAACTCTATCCTCACACCACAGCACAGTGGTTACAGGCATGCACATGACTATGACTGGCTTTCTACATGGGTTCTAGGGATTTGAACTCAGATTCTCATGCTTGCACACCAAACATGCTTAACCACTGAGACATCTCCCAAGCCCCCATTCCCTTTTGAATAAAGTGTAATAAAACACCGAAATCTCCAAAGCTTGACATTTACAATTCAAGATCAACTTAGCAGATCATTAATAGATTAAAAAACTCTATCTTTAAAAAAATATTTATAGCCGGGTGGTGGTGGCACACGCCTTTAATCCCAGCACTCGGGAGGCAGAGGCAGGCGGATCTCTGTGAGTTCGAGGCCAGCCTGGACTACCCTCGACCCTCGCCCTTCACTACCCCCAGGAAAGGCGCAAAGCTACACAGAGAAATCCTGTCTTGAAAAACCAAAAAAAAAAAAAAAAATTTATAAACAAATGAACAACATCAGCAAAAAGTGCATAAGCAGAGAACTTTAGGCCCAGAATGGGAATGGCAGATGACTATCTCAAATGCTTGTCCCAATGGCTTCATAATGGCTTCTTGGAGAACTCTTTGTAGTGATTCTGGGGATTTGTACAAACTCAGCAGGAAAAAAATTAACAAACGGACACACAGAGTACAGGGAAGTGGACCGTCCTGGTTATGCTCAACTTTCTATTTTTAACTTCTTCCTGCATCTTCCAGCTTCATCCACTCAGCTACATTATCATTTCCCCAAAACAATTCTTCTCACCATGAATCTCACTGCTTTCGTAATTTCTTTCTTTCACTGTCTACACTGCTCTTGCCTGAACTTCCTCAAATGAGACTCTTTATCTTCTTCCTCAAGTCTTCCCCTGCCCGCCGCGTCTTCCACCCTCCTCACAGGGGACTTCTCAATCTGTATTTATTGGACAGCCCAGAAAGCATCATATGGGGAAGGAACAGGACACTCTAAGAAATCTTTAAGAGTTTTATAAGAGATTAAGTCACTGGGTCCAACTGACCCAGACAAGAAACAATACTATCAACATCATTGTTTATTAACCAATATCCACATGTTGCATTCAACATTTATGGTGGGTATTCATTTTAGAAGATTGCTTTCAATCTTTGTATTTGCTGTGTTCAGCTAATGATACATACACATGCGTTGTTCTGGGCATAGAAGAATACATAATTTAAGATTACAGCTATGCATTAGCTTAGTTCATAAAAGTTGGTTACATGGGCAATCCAAGGCAAGCAATGTTTGTTACATTGTTCTCTTAAAGGCAAATTAAACAAACAGGCTGAGTACACCGTCGGACAGCAGCCTTAAGTCTTAAGTAACTTCAAGGTGTGTTATTAACTCTGGCTGTGATGTCCAGCAAAAGTTCCAGTCTCTTAGAATGTGAAAGATATTTTCATAATATTGGCCCCACCACAATAAACAGCATTGCTGTGAACAGTAGCATTTGGGTATCTGTTCATGTTCCTGTTTTTTTTTTTTTTTTTACCAGGTGTCTTTCTACTTACTTCTTTTTTTATTTTTTATTTCTTATTATTAAGAAATTTTCTATGCATTTTACATACCAACCACAGAACTCCCTCTCCTCCCTCTTCCTGCCCCCAGCCTTACCCACCCCCCAACCTACTCCCCCATTCCTACCTCCTCCAAGGCAATCCTCAAGTCTTCTAACCAACACTCATACCACTTGGGAGCATGGGCCAACCTCCTTTGCTTTATAAATGTCATGTGTGTATACTATATGTTGTGTGAGTTTCTGCTTCTCAAATTGGGCAATAGACTTGTTGAAGACAGTAAAAAAAAATATTAAGTCACATACAGTTTTGTAATTTGACCAACAATGACTCACAGATGGGAGGTGATGGTACACGCCTTAAATCCCTGCACTCAGGAGACAGAGGCAGGTGGATCTCTGTGAGTTTGAAGCAAGCCTGGTCTACAAAGTGAGTTTCATGACAGCCAAGGCTACACAGAGAAACCCTGTCTCGAAAAAAGAAGAAGACAAAGAAGGAGGAGGAAGAGGAGGAGCGGAAGGAGGAGGAGGAAAAGGAGGAAGAGGAGGAGGAGGAGGAGGAGGAGGAGGAGGAGGAGGAGGAGGAGAAGAAGAAGAAGAAGAAGAAGAAGAAGAAGAAGAAGAAGAAGAAGAAGAAGAAGAAGAAGAATTTCTCCTCATCATAAAAATAGTGTGTCCAGTAGAAGCTGTAAAGGTGCATGGTCTCAGTACCATGCCTATCTTTGTGTGCTTGTAAGAACTGACCTGTGCCGAGGACTCATCAAGAGCCCAGTCAGGAGGACAATAACCTGCACCTGGGAACTCCACCAGCACAGTATCTGAATTTCTAGACTATTCCAGCTACTATTTAAAGACACCTACTTTCAAACTCGGGAGACAATTCAACCACCCAGCTTCTTCAGGCTCCATAGTTTTGCATCATCTGACATTCTTCAGTGGTCACCAGCACTTCCTGCATTCCTCTTAGCTCAGCTGTGGCAGAGAACACCACTGATATTCACTTAGGTAAGGGCTATTGTTTTACAGAAGTGTTCTTATCTCTGGGAAATTCACGTTGAACCAATTACATAAACTCACAGAGGCTTGGAGTCACTGGCAGTCAGCCCAAGCAACCATTTGTTGTGAAACTCCAAGTTTCCAATACCCACATGGCAGCTCAGTCACTTACAATTCCAGTTTCAGAGGATCTGATGTCCCCTTCTGGCCTCCTTGGTACCACGCACACCACGGAAGTAAATACTCATACACATTAAATAAAGTAAATCTTTAAAAAAAAAAAGTCTATTCAGAGAGATGCGCTTGGAATAGTATAGATAAATAAAAATGGAAATCTAGAAAAGATGTACATATAATCCACAGGAAGGTAGAAAGGGAAAAACAGACACCAGCATTTGGTGTCCTTAGTGTTTTGGATTAATAGGTGTCTACTGGTATCTCACTTTTTAAAATTTGCAGTTCCTTAATGATATGATATTGAACATGAGATGTATATCTCATTTTCCAACTGGATGTCTTCTTTGACAAATGTACTATTGATATACCTCTTTTATCCATTTTTAAACTGGGTCATTGTTTTCTTTTGAGTTTAAACTGTTCTTATTATAAGTTGGATATATATCCTTTATCAGATTTTTTTTTCAAATTCCCTCCCATATTCTATAGTTTGTCTTCTCATTAGTCACTATACTTTGAAGAAGTTTGTATGAAACTGAATTTGATCTGAATATGCTTTTGTACTTGAACCCTTCCCTAAGGAACCACAACTTAATTGAGTATGTAACTTAACTAAGCCTAACTTAGGGGTTTACCTATGTGACAAATTGCTGACTCTTGGCCAAGTTTCACAAATCACAGCCAGCCAATTGATCAGACCAAGTGCAAATAGAAAAATGCCAACTCTCTGTACTCACTTCCCCTTCCTAACCATAAATGCCAACCTGCCTGCTCTATTGAACATGCCTCTCTGAACTTCCCATTCTGAGAGCTGCCCAGTTTGTGAATGACTCCTTGCTCTATTGAACTCTATTAAGTTCAACTTGTCTACATGGCTTCTTTAAGCAATTGTTTGCCTTTACACAATAACACGGACATGGAAGACAAACATGACTCAGGAATGCATAAGATACCAAAGAATGATGTAGTTCTCAGAGCCGGCCTTGAATCCAAGTTTGCCTACCTTTCTTCCTTGATGAACAAAGCGCAGCAAGATTTTTTAAGACATAACCAAAGAACAGGACTTAGCTTTTTGTAAGCAGCAGACTGTGGGAAGGTAAATACATGATCGGTGAAGACTAGTTAGGAAAGGTTCTTAACAGTCCTTTGGTGCTGATATCCAGGCAATGGGTGGCCTAACATTGGCCTTTGCAATCCTCCTCTATTATTCCCGGTAGGCGAGATGGGAGAGGCTTGGTAAATGTATCTTCTGCTTTGGAGGCGAGAGAGATTTCCTTAAAACTTTTTCTGCATTTGTTCATTTGATTTTTTTTTTTGGGGGGGGGGTGCAGCAAGTGCTTCAAGCTGAGGGTGAAATTACCATATTGAACTGTCGTGAAGCTCTTAGCAAAAACTGCCTGAGCAGCTATTAGACCATATAAGGCACTGTTTCAAACCTGTTTTGATCCTCCATTTCCCAGAAAGCCTGTCAGGTAAACTTTCCAGTTCCCTTTACAGGGTTTCTGCTTTTGCAAAGGAAGATTTTTTTTTTCTAAGCTTGCTTTAGAATGTTTGTGCCACCACTTAACAGATGTACCTCTCTAATTAGATCTTTCCCCTGACTCAGTTCCCAAGCTTTGTGTCTGTTTGTCCCCACACTCAGGCTGCAGCTTATTGCCTGAGGCAAACCCCCTAGGGCTTCACTCGGGTCAGTGAGGCAAACCGAAAGCATTTGTTTCAGAAAGGTCCTTTCTCTGATAGAAAAAAAAGAGCTTCTCTCCTGGATAGCTCTCTATCTGGGTTTGGATCCTACCCCCCCCCCCAGGATCCCTGATGCTAGAGCACATCTACAGCTGAGAGGCTTGGCTTTATGGCTTTATCAGCAGCCCCTCCATCAGGGAGGAGTCTGCCTGCACTCTCCTCAGGCCCTTGCCTCAGGTGAAACTAATTTTGTTCTTACAGAAAAAGAAACAAAGAAAGTTCTGAAAAGCTTTTAGAGAGAGATTAAGTTTTTTCCCAGAGAGAGAGAGAGAGAAGTAAGTTTTCCCAAGACATCTGCTCTCTAAACTTTGGCTTCAATGGCCAAGAGGGAACTAACTCTGAGGGTGAGGTGTTGTACTTTTTTCATAGATATTTCCTCTGATTCTTCCCCAGGATTTTGTGTTCATAGCCCCATAGTTAGGCTTATCTTATCCCACTTTACCCTAAGCTTTTTCTTTTCTATATTCCTAACCCACTATTTCTATTTTCTACCTTCCTTAATTTTTATAGATAGGAGAGAGAGAGAGAGAGAGAGAGAGAGAGAGAGAGAGAGAGAGAGAGAGAGAGAGAGAGAGAGAATCTATATAGAGAGAAACCTAATGCTGCAGCCTTGAGGCATTTCACTCCCTAACCTATACACCAGAGAATAAAATACTGTTGCTTCATTTTTCAATTCCTTGTCCACATACCTACACTTGAAATGCCCCCTCAATCCTTTCACCAAGTCCTAGGGTTATTTTTCTTTTTTTAAATCTTTTTCTTTGTCTCTGTTCAGGCGCCATTTGTGGGGAACCAGCCCCCACATTTATTTACCCTTGAGGGACTCTTGAGGAATGAGGAATAAGAGACTTAGATAGAAATAGAGGGGAGAGAAACAGAGAGAAAACACAGGATAGATTCAGGTGGACCTGGATCCTTATTTACCGGCCCAGAACTTTATGCCAAAGGTCTATTTATAACAATGCCAAGGGGTGGAGCAAAAGACCTCCCCCTTGCTAGTTACCGTCAAGTGTAGACCCTTACAAACACCTGATACTCAGGCCCGTGATCCAATCAACCTCTTATGCAGTCCTGCTGGGTACAGCCACTAGGAAACCTAGTTGGCTCCAACACAACCTTATAGATTTTCTTAGTTTGAGTGCCTCACATGATGTCCAAGGGTATCCCCATGTGTTTTTTGAGTGACTTCCCCAGTAATGGGTAAAAAAAAATTATATATCAACTTCTGTGGTGATTCATCTAAAGTTTATTTTGTATTATAAGGCCTCAGCTCTCAGAGATTTAGGGTAGGGTAAAAGGTCTGAGCCCACTTCTGGGTTTGACTACTCCCCAAACCCCACCAACCCCTGAGCTCAAAATCCCACCAATCCTCACCCTGGAAATCTCCACCCTGGAAAACTCTTCCTCCAAGAAACCCTATGTAAGCCTGCCTCCTGCTCAGTTCCCTTCTGTTTCTCACCTGAGCAGAGGCAGCCACCCTGTGTGTTTCCCAATAAATCTCTTGTGTGAGGTTTGTTGTGTGGTGTGACTCTGTGGCATTCCTTGACTCCAGACTGACAGGACACCTTTCCTTTCAGAGCTGCAGCTCTTCCGTTGGGGAAACCATTCTTAGTGCGTCCTCCCATGTTCTCTAGTTTTGTGTTATCTCATTGAAGTTTGATAGACAAACAAAAACAGTTCAGTAGACATCCAACAAATATGCAACTCCTCTCAAAAGACAACCAAAAAATTCAAACTCAACAACAAAAACTTCTTTAAATTTATACTTGCTACACAAATTAACTCAGAATTCATAGATTTAGATATACTTAAAAAAATACAATTTTAATGAAAAAAATCACAGAGAAAAATCTTCAGGATATAGGTTTAGGCCAAGAGTTTTTTTTAGAGTTGGTATGCATGATTTATAAAAGGGAACAGGATAAGTTAAACCCATCAAAAGGTCTTTGGGAAAACTCATGAGAAGAAGTTTATTAAAAGACAAATTACAGACTAACAACAAAAAAAAGAAAACTTGCAAGCCACAATTCCAGTAAAGGACTAGTGTCTATACTATACTAAGAACTCTCAAAACTTGACACTAATAAAGCAATTGAACAACAAACAACTAAAATAAATTAAGAAACAGTTCTAAAAAATAAACAGATAGCAATTAAGCATGTAAGGAAGACATTTAGCATTATTAGCCACTAGGAAAGTAGAAATTAAAAACAACATTAAGATAGTAGCTACATACTTACTAGAACACCCAAAACAAAGCAAATAGTTGGGACTGAGGATTACTGCTCAGTGAGGCATCACATGCCTAGCACACGCAAGGCTGTTCTTCTTGGCTTCTCTTGTTACATTGACAAAACACTGACCAAATGCAACTTGGGGAGGAAAGGTTTTTTGTTTTGTTTTTGTTTTTGTTTTTACATTTTATAGGTTATAGTTCATCATGGAGAGAAGTCAAGGCAGGAACCTGGAGGCAGGAACTAAAGCGGAGACCTCCAAGGACCACTGCTTCCTTATACAGCCCAGTTATCATCTGCCCATAGTAGGCTAGATCCTCCTCCATCAATTAGCAATGAAATAAATGCCCCACAAACCTGCCCATAGGCCCATCTGCTGAAGGCCATTCCTCAACTGAGGTGCCCTCTTCCCACGTGTGTCAAGTTGATAACCTAGAACAGCACCACAAAGGACTTGTGGTGTTTGCTAAGAGGACAAAGAGCAACAACATTCAATGTTGCCAAGAACATACAAACAAGCAAATAAATAAGATATAAAAATAAATAAACAACAACAAAAAACTAACAACAACACAAATTCTAAATTCTGGTAAAGATGCAGAGAAACTACCACTCTTACACCTGCTGGTGTCAATGTAAAATGACAAAATTAGACTTTAAATGTTATAGTATTATGTCTGTGGAATAATTGTTCTGTATACTGTGAATATATATTACTCTGATTGGTTAATAAAAAGCTGATGGGCCAGTAGTCAGGCAAGAAGTATAGGCGGGACAGCCAGACACAGAAGACTCTGGGAAGAAGAAGGGCAGAGTCAGGGGAGACACTAGGATCTGCAGAGAGAGCAGGACATACTGGAGGTCAGGTAAAGCTACAAGACAAGTGGCAGAATGTAGATTAATAGAAATGGGTTAATTTAAGTTGTAAGAGCTAGTTTCAGTAATAAGCCCAAGCTATTGACTATATGCCCCACAAATCTGCCCATAGGCCCATCTGATGACATATAATTTGTAAGTAATATTCAGTCTCTGTGTGGTAATTTGGGAAGCGGCTACCAGTTATTTGAGAGCAGGTGGTCAAGACAGAAAAACTCTGCCTACAGATACTAGTTTGGCAGTTTCTGAAAACTTAATGTACACAGTTGGGGATATGGCTTGGTGGTAGAATGCTTGTGTAGCAAGCACAAACATACACACACACACACACACACACACACACACACACACACACGTAAATCCATAAATATGATATAACAGTTGCTCCTTGAGCATTCATTCCAGAACAAGGGAAATCTGTACAGAAATGCTTCATAGCAGCTTTACAGCTCTGTTGACCATATCCAAACCCTAGAAACACCCAGATGTTCTTCAGAGCACAAACAGTTAAGTTATAGCTATACTTAGCAAGAAAAAGGTAATCAACTGCTGTTTCACACAACAACTTGAATGCATCTCAAGAGAATCATTCAGTGTGCTAAGTATCAATCCTCAGAGGATGCATAACAATTATGCCATTTATACAACATTTTCAAATGCCAAAAACAGAAACAGAGAGCAAACTAGGGGTTGTTAGGGCTTAAGGAACTGTAAGAAATTTGTGGGCAAAAAGGAAGCAGATGCTGTGGTATGATACTGTAAGAGATCCAGTGACATTAGAAACAGTCTTCTTCACTGTATCAATGTCAATATGCTAATTTTGGTATTGCACTATCATTTTATATAAAAATATATTAATATATAAACATGGGTTGAGTATATGTTTAACGTGTTTACAAGCAAAACAATATATTATTTGGTTTTATATTTTAAATATAATCACATTTAGACTCAACATACCTCTCTGTGGCTTGCTTGCTACCCTCTTCAGTATAAACTGTGCATACAACTGAAATATAGCCAAATTAGCTAAACGGACATTTGATCCCACAGAGTTCACTACACATATATTAAAATATTTAAAAAAACAAAAATTCAATGTCAATTGCTAAGAGGACAAAGAGCAACAAGAATGTTCCTTCATTGCTTCTGGCAGTGCAAAGCAGTGCAGCCATTAAAAAAAAAAAAAAAAAAGTATGGCAGTTTCTTGTAAAGTTAAGCTTTATAGATAATTAAGCACATTCATATGCATATATTAATACAACCCATAAGTTGTCTAGTTGTTTTCTCAAGGGATAGGAGACTCATGTTCAAAGTAAAATCTGCACATAAATGTTTATAGCAACTTTTGTTATATTTATTCCCAAGCTGTAAGAAACCAAATTGTCCTACATCAGTTGAAACAATGAACTATGCAACTCTCATGCAACAGAACAAATAAAAAGAAACAAGAGACTGGTTTTCATACAGAGACATGTACTCATAACAAATAGATGAATGGTAGGTACGTTCCGCTAAGCGAAAGAAGCCATACCCAAAGGCTACATGCTGTTAACTTTATTCCTATGACTGCTGGAAGAGGCAGAACTCTAAGAGTGAAGAACAGATCAGTTGGTTGCTAAGGCTCTGAGACAGGAGATCTGCTGACTACAACAGAGAAGCACAAAAATGTGCTTCAGCTGAGGAACTGCTGTGTGTGGTGGGAGAGGGATGCTGACTACCACAACCAAGTCTCAACACAGAGACTTTGCAATGTCCAAGGCATTTTGCTTATCACAACTGAGGGTGCTTTGGGTGTCTACTGGGTGGATGTCTGGGATGCTTGTTATCATTCTGAATGGAATGAATGGCCCCTTTCTCCACAACAAAGGGCTATCTGACCCTTAATGTGCTAGAGTTCAGAAGCTGAGATCTATGCATAGCCAAACTTCACACCCCAGTTCATAAAGGCAGCAGAATTAGACTCAGTGGGTTAATAATAAACAAACAGGATGTGAAGTTGGGAGGAATATGTGCTGGGAGTTCTGAGGGAAGATAGAGAAGTTGCGAGGGCATAGATATAATCAAGATATGTTGTATACATAAAGTACATTTTCAAAGACTAAATAGAAATATTTTTAAACCTCAGAAGGTCACACAAAGTGAACACTAACATGTGAAGAAAAATTTAAATCAACTAAAATATCAAAATGCATCTACTAGATATGGACATAGATTAAAATATAGACCATTTCACAGTAAACAAATCATTATGGTGAGTATCTTAACTATAAAACATCGCAAATTTCTCCATGTATTTAGAGGTTTTAGTATCTTACAATAATGCCTCACAATATTTCCATAAGCCCCTTTCACACATTTTCTTATGTCTCTTCCTAGGTTTTTTTTTTTTTTTCTGTCTTCAGTAGGTTTTATTTTGAAATAGCTTCACTAACCAACACTCATATTGCAGGATCATTAATAAATACAGACATGTTAGCTTCTAGAATACATTTCCAAATGTAAGCACAGTCTTTGGCTTCTCGCCAAGATAGAAGAGCAGGAGTGGAATTTACCAGTTTGCCTCAAACCAACCAACTGGACAGAATCCATGAAGCTGAGTTTAATGACGCTGGATTCCAGGCAACCGGGACAGTACTCCCCGAAATGGAGAGTGACAGAAATGAGCCATACAACTTCTCAAGCTTGCCACCTTAAAAGAGATGAGAAGGGAGAACCTAGTTAGCCCCGTGGATGCACTGAAATAAGTTCAAAGATACCAGGGCAGAGCACCAGAGTGAGCAGAGCATCGTAAAGATAACACCTAGAGATCTGCATGAAGCCCCAGTTGTACGTTCCAAAGAACACTAGGTGCGTGCATGTGAGGAAACCACCAAAAGCAGGAAAAGGATCATTTGAGAGCAGGCGAGGCAATTGGGCCCAGAACTAACACAAGGCAAAGAACAGAGCATTTTATTGCATGCCAGATTAGAAAGTAGAAAATTCATGGGTGCTGGGCAGCGTGTTGAAGACATTTGTAAATGAGTAGTAGGGATTTATCAGACAGATGAACTACTCCAGAGCCACCTGACTAGCCATTGAAGTAAACTCTGAGAAGATGAAGATGCTCTTCCTTTGTAACTTCATTGTGCCCAAAAACAAATACACAGAAAATAGGACCACCAATGGAGGGCTCTGTTGGTGGTTCCCAGTTGCAGGCCTTTCTAACACCCAGTGAGGTATATGGAAGAGACCGAAGGGAAGCTCTAGGGAATTTACCATCATCCACTTGTTCCAAGATCCTTCCTCTCTGCTTCATCTTCCTATCCAGAGCTCTTCCTGTACTTGTAGGATTATGGCCAGGGTTGTTTTGTTTTGCTTTAGCTACAAGGAGCACTGGAAGGCCTGGGCACTGTATGGTGGTGCTTCTTGGTTATCAACATTACTGCATCTGGAACAAACTAAAACCTTACTGGCTTGGTATACCTGTGAGGTATTTTTTTCTTCATTAAACCATTTGAAGTGGAAAGACCCACTTTTAACCAGGATCTTTGAGGTGGGAAGATCCACCTTTAATCTGAGCCACACCTTCAGGAGGACTCAGATTAAAGGACATGGACAAAGGATGCTTGCACTCTTTGCCTGTTTGCTCTTGCTCTCATTGGCAAGTCCATTCTTTCACTGGCATTGGAGCCTACTTCTTTGGATTCTGACATAAAGTGAGGACCAGCAGGAGCATCCAGCTTCATGAACTGAACAACACACTGGGGATTCTTGGACTTTCCATGGGTAGACAGCCATCGTTGTACTAGCTGGATCACAGCCTGTAAGCCGTTCTAATCTCTGTCTCTCTGTCTTTCTCTCTCTGTCTCTCTCTCTCTCTTCCTGTCTGTCTGTCTCTCTGTCTCTGTCTCTGTCTCTCTCTTTCTCTCTCTCTCTCTTTCTCTCTGTCTCTCTCTCTCTTTCTCTCTTTCTCTCTGTCTCTCTCTTTCTCTCTCTCTCTCTCTCTCTCTCTCTCTCTCTCTCTCTCTCTCTCTCTCTCTCACACACACACACACACACACACACACACACACACACTGCCACAGAGTTTCTTGCTGATGGAGAGAGAGAGAGAGAAATCATCATACCTATTCAGGTCCCAGAAGTCTTTCACATGATTTCATTCTGAGACTAGAAGAACCAATTAATTCCCCCCTTTCTGTCCCCAACACACTTAAAGTCAACCATATGAGTTTTGTTCTGTCTTGCTGACCTTTTTATTTCTTCCACAGACTACAGCAAAGGGCTCTTTTGGGGTGACAGAAATACTTGGTATGGCAATAGGGGAAGGTTTGTCAGGTCTTCTGTGGTCCCCACGAGGCCTGTGCAGAGGTACATGGACTTAGGTTGTAATGTATTGCCTGAGTAAGGGCAGGTAGCCAGTTTCCTAGGCTGAACTCAAACCAAACAAGCCAGTCAGCCCAACCCACCCTTAGCAGAGCTGACATCTGCGTTGCTTAGATGCCATTCTAGGGCAGTAGACCCTTAATCTGAACTAAAGGCATGTTTGTTCTTGCTCTGTTCAGATGGGCACCTTTGTCCCCTTCCTGGCAAGAACACAGAGTAACAGACTACACTCTGGATTTCGATTCTGCTCTCTACTACTATGGTTGTCTGTATAAATATTCTTAATTTCTCTGAGCCTTGGGTCAAAGAGTGATAGTAACTTCTTTATAGGTTTATCAAGATAATAAAATAGGTGCCAAGCATCCGAGATAGTGCAAGTGCTCCATAAATGTTGTAATCTACCATATTACATTTAATAAGTAGGCAAGAAAGTTCAGTTCTTGGTAAGTTGGGGCCTTGTGTTTGTAAGCCTGTTCTGGGCCAATACCATCTGTGATCCCCATGATGTTTATTTACAGACACTCAAAAGGAGTCAGAAGTAAACACTGAGGCACAGAAGTCTCTGAGCTTGTGATGTTAAATTCCCTGATGACAAAGACCATATCTTGCATTTCTTTTACATTCTTCATAGGATACTATTTACTCAAGTATTTCTTTTTTTTTTTAAAGATTTATTTATTTATTATATATACAGTGTAATGTCTGCATGTATCCCTGCAGGCCAGAAGAGGGCACCAGATCTCATTACAGATGGTTGTGAGCCACCATGTGGGTGCTGGGAATTGAACTCAGGACCTCTGGAAGAACAGCCAGTGCTCTTAACTGTTGAGCCATCTCACCAGCCCTACTCAAGTATTTCTTTTATAAAAACTCTCCATCCACAACCCAGAAGAGGGGACTCTCTAGCCAGCACATGACCCCTGTCTTTCTTGGAGATTCAACTACAGGTTGATATTAACCCAAGCAGACTTAATAGTCTCTCGATAATTTAGAATTAAGACACAGTACATAGAATCAATCATATGTTGGGAGATATTAAACCGTTTGGGGGTGGGGCAGGTGTTGGCACCATGGTAACGTGGGCAGAAGCAGAAGTTACACAGGAATAAAATTAGGGTCACGTGCTGACGTGAGAAAAAAAGTGAGGTGGTCAACACAGAGTGCAGACGTACAAATGGTTCAGGAAAGAGGAAAACAAAAAAGGGAGGGAGGGAGAGAGAGGGAAGAGAGAGAGAGAGAGAGAGAGAGAGAGAGAGAGAGAGAGAGAGAGGGAGGGAGGGAGGACAGACTTCTAGGGAAGGGTGAGATAATTAGGTTAAGACTCCAATTAAGAAAACATCTAAGGTTGGAGATAGCTCAGTGGTTAAGGGCACTTACTGCTCTTGCAGAAGAACCAAGTTTGGTTCCCAGCACCTACATGGAGGCTCACAATCATCTTTAACTCCAGTTCCAAAGGATCCAACACCCCTTTCTGGCCTCCACAGGCTCCAGGCATGCACATGCACAGTGCACATACATACATATAGGCAAACCACTCATACACATAAAATAAAAATAATAGTGTTAAACGAAAGTGTGGAACCCATGAACTAGAATGTTACTGTAGATGACTCTGCTATATAATGGTACCACCTGTGCTATGTGTGCAGCAGAAGCCACCACCCTCTAATCCCCATCTGACGGTGATCCTGCTTTTGCGTAAAGACCTGATCCGAAGCCCATGTAAGTGATCATTGGGCAAATGTCAGTTGTCCTCATTCCCTATGCCACTCTCGCCTGTCCCCTCTGCGTGTACAGCTAAGAGACTGTCCTGAAATATCCATAGGGCCAAGCGCAAAATCATGATTAAAAGTAAAAGTTCTGTGTGGCAAAGGAATTAACAAAGTTTCTCTCAGCAAAACATGGAATTCTAAGAACACTGCCCTGGGATGGGGACAAACGAACAAGTTCAGCTGGGGTTATTACACAGGTACATTTCCCAGAGATTCCATAAGCAATATGCTTATGTGTGCAGCTGATGGTGTTCTGGTTGGATTCGAGGTGGCTTATGCCAAGTTCAAATCCCATAAATCTCCGGTTGATATAGGAGTAGAGGAATTTAGGGAGATGATAATATCACAGTGCAGTTGCTAGGTGTTACATCTAAGCCCAAAGGGCAAACTTGTCACCATGAGAACATTGAGAAATGCATTCAGGAAAACAATTCTGGCATACTTAAAAAGTACCATAGTGTCTGTCTTCTGAATACCAGAGGGGAGTGTGCAAAACACCGGTATTTGATAAACTTCTATCATTTTAATAAGGATAATATCATCTTGGGGTAGCAGAGACAATAATGAGCAGCCCTGAACTATCAGAGATACATTGGGCTGATTATTTTATTAACCAACTAATTATAATTGATCATAAGGTCTCCAGTGGTGAAATATAAGGGTTGTGGTACTTACCTGGGCAAAGCTCTCTGGAGGTGTAGCTCAGTAGTAGAGCTCCTGCCTAGAATATGAGAGGCCCTGAGTTCTATCCTAAGCACCACCATCCAATAGGGAGAAGAAAGATAACAGCAGCAAGCTTTCTCTTCAATAAAAGCTATTTGCTGAGTACTTACATATGACATAGGACACAAATACTCCCCTACTTTGAAGACACTCTAAAAATCCCTCCAGAAACCCATTTTTTCCAGAGAAGACACATTTCCCCCCAATTTGTTATCAGCCCTCATATCTTACTCTTTCTCTTGACTGTTCTGTTAAATCATTAACTCCTTCACACGTCTTACTCAGCAAATGGCTTTTATTCTTCCTCAGACCATCTTTCCTTTGGGTGAAATGGGCAATGAGATATCCTGCTTCAACACACCAGCAGAGATACTGCACTGCAAGTGTCCATCTCCAGCTTTCCTACAAAACTATAAACCAGGCTCATGGGTTTTTTTCCAGTCAACAGGCCACAGAGATCACCCTATGTGATGGTTAATTTTAATTGTCAACTTGACACAATCTAGAATCCATTGGAAAGAGAGCTTCAGTGAGGGATTGTTTTAGATCAGGTTGGCCTGTGGATATACCTATAGAGAATTATCCTGATTATTAATTAATGTGAAAAGCCTAGCCAACTGTGGGCAGTACCATTCCCTAGGCAGGGGATGTTGGACTGTATACATGTAGAGAAGTTTTAAGGACAAGCAGAACATGTATGCATTACCTCATTTCTTTCTGTACCAGACTGTGGATGTGATGTGACTAGCTACTTGGAGTTCCTTACCTTGACTTACTGCAATGATGGACAGTAACCTGGAATTAAAAGCTAAATAAAGTCTTTATCCTCTAAGTTACTTTTTGTCATGGTATTTTGTCAAAGCAGCAGAAATGAAACGATGGAAACCTATTTGGCTTAAATGTAAATGACGGCAGGATGACAGTGTCCTGGGAGCAGTTACACCAGGAGTGAACACCACTAGCTCATTCAATTTACTTTCAAGGCCTACCCAAGCCCAATTCTAAATGCTGTGTGCTCCTGAGGAAGGGGTGTTAATAGTGTGCCAGGCTCTTTGGCTTGGTATGGCCAGTGTGGCCAAACAGTTACTGGTAGCCACAAAGTTGCAATTGCCAATTAGGACAGCAGTTGCTTTAAGGGGCAGCTACTGAAATTAATGAAAAACAACAGTATAAAAAAAAGAAAGAAAAACAACAGTATATGGGCACCAATTCATGTGAGGCAGCTAGTATCCTACAGTTGATTAGATGTTCAGGCTTTATTATAGCCTAATGGCCAGTTGAAAGCTATCTCAAAATAAAGCTAGTTAAATTTCATAGCACATAGACATTCCTCCCAGACCTTATTTTTATTATCAGTTTGGTTGTTTTTTTAAACCTTTGGCTCAAGTTTAACAAAAAGAAAGAAAATGGAAATTTGAAAACTTCAAATTTCATTTCAAGAGATTTTTGTTTCTTAAAGGAGCCTACCCAGGTATGACCCAAAAAGATAAAGGAAAAAAATGAGCAGTTTGAGTCATTGTGTTCCGAACTTTGAAATGGACTTCCTGCATTATGAATGCCAGCACTCTTATAGTCTCTAATATTACTGCTCTTTCTTCCCAACTCAGTACTGTCGTTAAATAACACCGCCTGTTTGTTTTAGAAAACCCTACAAGGAGTGTGTTTATTCAAGGCTCTTCTCTAACTTCTACAGAAAGGAAACAAAGAATTCTGGTCAGCCTGAAAAAGCTACCTGGTCTTCTACAATTCTGTAAGAAAACAAAACGGAACCCTGCAGCAGGTTTGTGGAATTTCACAAAGGACAAAGCTTGTTGAACTCCCTTTAAGCTCGGGCATCTCAAGACATGAATTAGTTAATTATTTTAGGCATATTTCGCAACGCTTGACAAACATATTGGTTTACATGCAGGATAAGTCATTTGGCAGTTAGACAGCAAAAAGAGTCTTAATTTCTTCACACTGAATGGAAGGAAGGTAAGCAGAGAAATACCAGGTAAAGTTACAGTCAGGTTTCATATTCTAGGAACATAATCTGCCCCTGAGTTAGCTAGTAAATACAGCTTTATTCATACAGCTAGCACATAAATCTACAGTGCTCCCTAGGTTCTATTATCAGAAAAAAAGAGACTTACAACATAGTGTCTGAATGAAAAAAAATAAATTTTTAGTAGAAGTTGGAGAGGTGTCTCAGTGATTAAGGGTGCTTGCTGGTGGTTTTGTTTTTTAAGAATTTATTTATTTCTATTTTGCTTGCATATAACGTGCACCACCTGCAAGCCAGATATTCACAAAGACTAGAATAGGGAATTAGAATCCCTGAAACTGAAGTTACATATGGTTGTGGACTACCATGTGGGTGCTGGAAACTAAGTCTGGGTCCCCTGAAGAGTAGTGTGGACTCTTAGCTACTGAGCCATCTCTCCAGCCCCAGGAGTGCGTGCTGGTTTTGAAGAGAACCAAGGTTCAGTCTCTATGCAAGCTGGGGGGCTTGAGTTCAAATCCTTGGCATCAAGTAGAGACCCAGGTATGACCATGTGTGCTTGAGAACCTCATATGCAGGAGGGCAGGTGAATCTTGAGAACTCATTGGCTACCCACCCTAGCCAAAATGGTGAGCTTCTGAAATGTTCTGTATCAAAGTAATAAGGAAGTGAGTGATAGAAGAAGACAGCCAATTTTCTCTGGCCACGTGTCGCATATCTCTTAAGAGGGAGGGATGGGAGAGAATTCTCTTGATGGTGTCCCCTGCTGCCCAGGTTTGTCTGGGCCAGTGAATGGGAAGAGAATCTTGGTTCCTCAAAATGGCCTCTAAGACCAGGCTGGCAGGTCGGTTTTCCTGGTTCTACCCATCAGCCTTGGTGTCTCTGGGCAGGACAAGAGGCAAAGAGCTTTCCTGACTGAGCCTCCAGCTTTACCTTATCATAGACTTTTCTGACTTACCCTGTCTAGTGTCTCTCCACAGAAAAGGGTGGCTGGGAGCAGAGGGCCTCCCCTTGCCTGCTTTTCTTCAACAGGGCTCCCCACTGGCCCTCTTGTTTGACGTTGTAAGAGAAACTCTACCAGACTTGACCCAAGATGAAGAATCAAAGATTGTGGCTACTTTCTGTTGACTAGGGGATGAAGATGCCCTGATTCTGTGATAGTCTTGCAGCCCTATGTTCTCAGACACCCCATGCCCCCCATCCTAGCACCCTTCAGAGTTTTAGGCTGTCTTACGACATTTCTGGATTTACATAATTTGAAAATCAGGGATGGTGATACCTCCAGCAGTTCTTCTATTGCTTTATCTGTCCTGTGTTTTTTTGTTTTTCTATATGAACTTGAGAATTGTCCTTTCAAGGTATGTGAAGAATTGTGTTGGAATTTTGATGGGGATTGCATTGAATCTGTGGATTGCATTCTGGTAGAATGACCATTTTTATTATGTTAATCCTATTGATCCATGAGCATGGGAGATCTTTCCATCTTCTGATATCTTCTTCAATTTCTTCCTTCAAAGATTTGAAGTTTTTAACATACAAATCTTTCACACGCTTAGTTAGAGTTATCTCAAGATATTTTATAATATTTGAAACTTTTGTGAAAGATACTGTTTCCCTGATTTCTTTCTCAATCTGTTTGTCATTTGTATATAGGAGGGCTACTGGTTTTTTCAAGTCAATCTTGTATCCAACCATTTTGCTGAAAGTGTTTATCAGCTGTAGGAGTTCCCTGGTGGAATTTTTCAGGTCACTTAGGTATTCTATCATATCATCGACAAATAACAATGCTTTGACTTCTTCCTTTTCCATTTTTATCCCCTTGATCTCCTTCAGTTGTCTTACTGCTCCAGCTAGAACTTTAAGTACTATATTGAATAGATATGGAGAGTAGACAGCCTTGTCTATCCCCTGACTTTAGTGGAATTGCTTTGAGTTTCTCTCCACTTAATTTGACGTTGGTCATGGGCTTGCTGTAAATTGCCCTTATTATGTTTAGGTGTGTCCCTTGTATCTGTATTCTCTCCAGGATGTTTATCACGGATGGATGTTGTATTTTGCCAAAGACCTTTTCTGTATCTAATGAGACAATCATGGTTTTTTTTTCTTTTAATTGTTTATAAGGTGGGTTACATGTACTGGTTTTTGTATATTGAACAACACCTGCATCTCTGGGATGAAACCTGCTGGATAATGGTGGAAATTTGTAGGCAAATGTATGGAACTAGAAAAAAAAATTACCCTGAGTGAGGTAACCCAGGAAGACAAATATGGTATGTTTTCACCAAATATGGTAAGTAGTTATTAGATGTTAAGTAAGTGATAACCAAGCTATAATCCATAGACCCAGAGAGGTTGGGTAAAGTGGAAGATCTAGGAGGATGCATAGACCTCCCTGGGAAGGGGAAATAGAATAGATTTTATGGGTGGACTGGGGGCAGGAGGAATCAGGTGGTGGGGGGAGGAGTGAGTGAGAGAATCCTGGGAGAGACAGCTGGAATTGAGGGCTATTTGGGGTTGCTGTGGAAACCTAGTGCAGTGGAAACTTCCTGGAATCTATGAGGGTGATCCTAGTGAGGACTCCTAGTAATGGGGATACATAGTCTCAACTGGCCATATCTTGTAGCCAGGCAAGACTTCCAGTGGTTGGACAGGTTACATTTGGTTGACTTGTTGGCCAAGGGGTCTCATGGAGATCCCCAACAACCCAGGCTGATGCTAGGACAAATGATTGCTCTCTGAAAACTCACAGCAGGACCCCATTGCCAATGACAACATCCACAGCTCATTGAACACAGAGAGGTGGAGCTGGTGCCTGCATGGAGCCTTCATCTCTACTCTCTGATCTCTTTGGGACCAGAAAGGTATTCTGCAGGCTATGGGAAGAGAAACACAGAGACCAACCCAGCCACAAAACCCTTAGCCAAAAATCTGTCCTGCCTGCAAGATATGCTGAGACAATGGTAGAGCAGAACTTGTGGGAGTGGCCAATCAATTTCTTATCTAACTTGAGGCCCACTCCAGAAGAGGAAGCCCATGTCCTACACTGCTTGGATAGCCAGAAACTGGAGTCTGGTAAGCCCAGAGACCTAGGGTAGAACCAAACACAACTGTTAAACAAAAAAAAAAAAAAAAAAAGAAAAAACCCAAACATTTAACGAACAACTATGAAGTGATTCCTAATGATATTCCGCTATACTCATAGATCGATGCCTTGTCAGTCATCAGAGAGGCTCCCTCCCACAGCAGATGGGAGCAGATGCAGAGACACAGCCAGGCATCACGTAGAGAAAGCATAAACCAGAGGTCTCCATTAGGTCTCTCCTCTTGGAGGTTGGGGAATCCTGCAGAAGAGAGGGCCGGAGGACTCTAGGAGTCAGTGGGCATGGAAGACACCAGGAGAACACGACCCACTGCATCAATGAAGCAGGGCTCATGGGGGCTCACAGACACTGAGGCAGGAAGCACGGGGCCTGCACGGCTCTGCACCAGGCCCTCTGCACACACATTAGCTTGGTGATTTTAGGGGACTCCTGACTGTGGGAGCGGGTGTGTCTTTGACTCTTTTGCCTGCTCTTGGGACTCTTTCCTCCTTTTAGGTTGCCTTTTCCAGCTTCAGTGTGAGGAATTGGCCTTACTGTATTTTGTTTTGTCGTGTTTGACTGTTTTTCTCTTGTAGGCCTGCTCTTTTCTGATGGGTGATGGAGGGGGAGTGGATCCGGAAAAGAGGGGAGCTGGGAGGGAGCTGGGAGGGAGCTGGGAGGAATGAGAGGAGAGGAAACTGTGGTCGAGATGTATTGTATGAGATAAGAATCTATTTCCATAATTTTGATTTACAAAATTATACTTCACCAGGAAATAAGCTGAAAATTGGGTCTATGTCAACTCCTCCGTACAGAATAGTGCAACCTACTGAATTTTATGTCTACATTAGCTATTATTTTTTTTTGTTTCCTAATTTAAATTCATATTTCAAAAATCCTGAAAGCAACCTCTGACAAACAGGAATTTAGCTCCTGCCCCGCCCCCACGCACTTCTAATTATGAGTCTGGAGAAAAATGAATGAGTTGATACAATTAGCTCTAAATCGAGCTCACAACCATCCAGACAGGGATATTGCTGATTTTGTATAATATCAACATTGTTGGAGCCATCTCCTTTCAGGTTACTCAGAGAAAGCCTACACGTCAGTCATAAATCTACTTGTGAAGCAACCGTATGGAAAATGGGAAGCAGTGATGGTCCTACTATAGGAAGAGCTCAGTTCTTTCCTCCCGGGACTCTGAGTAGCAAAGCCTGCCTACATGCTAATGCTCGGGACACCGCAACCCGGAAACCTTTGTTAGTCCCAGAAGAAAGGTCGTTTCAGAACTACTCCCAGTGGCCTGATTCTTCTCTGAGATTTACTGGGGGAGAGGCTTAAATCAACAAAGAGAAGTAGAGACCCAAAGGAGAAAAGCAGATATTTACTTGGGATGCAATCTTTAGCCCATTACTTTTATTTTTTTCGTGTTTATACTGTGTGGTGCTTGAAAGTATTTAAAGTGATTTCAGCATTATTATACTATTATACATAAGAAATAAATTAAATGTAGGGGAAAGGAACAAGAAGGGAAAAAAAAGAAAAAACAAGAATACGGTTGGTGCAAAACTGCTTCCTTGTGATTTTCCGGAGTTGTGAAGAGCAGCCTATGAAAGGTACAGAGCCATCAAACTTCTGCTTGCCCTAGGACTGGAAACTCAGGGGTGCTCAGGACCGCAGGTGGAGACACTTAATGTGGAAAAAACCCCCAAGAAGTTCAAGAGAGGAAGGAAGTTCCCATGGGAATTTACCCATAATATTCCACAGGTTTCCTGTTCCTGAAATAGGTTTGATTTCTTCTTAAAGACTCCTGAGTTGTTATTATGGGAATGCCTTGGTCCTGAGCACTGTGACCCACTTCAACACTTGGGCCACTGTGTTCCCAAGGGATCACTTCCTAGCTAGGGTCCCTTACAAGTCAGAGATCATGTAATATGCAGAGGGCATAAACAAAGGGAGAACTTTCTATTAATCCCATAAACCCCTGTTTTGAAAACTCTTCTATTTGATGCTTAGAATTTATGTCCAAACTGAGAGACACAGATGTGCAGTGTCCTTCCCAATGCAGCTGGAAATCTTGGTGATGCTGAGAACACGTGGGATCCAAGAAGCAGCATTGTGCCTGGAGACTAAATGACCACACTCCGTCCACTATGGGAGCTCTCTCTCTCCTGAGGAACAAGAACACAAAAACTATAGTCAGCCCAATCTACAGTCCATGCGGATAATGCCCAAGGTGAACTGGTTCAACCTGCTAAGTGGCGGCTGACGTATTTCTTGACCTTTCACAGTGCCATTCTTTTTCTCTCAATGGCCTTCCTCAAACAATGTCAATTTCTGAAAATTTCTAATCTTCTTTACTCTACCCTCACTGTTGTTTCTGTAATACCTTTAAGTCTTCAGTAGACAGAAGAAAAGGCCTGCTTTCTGCTCAACAGTTCATCTCCTGACTTACCATGAAGACAGCTCTGCTCCCTGTTCATACTCGGAATTATTCCTCCCTAACCCTTTCATTCAGCTTCAGACTTTAGTATTCCTCTTAAGTTATTTTTCAGACTTTTCCTGATTAAACTCAACGGCTTGTCTTCCAAAGACCTCTTGTTATTTGTGGGTTTGCTTTTTGTTTGGCTGTTTCGTTGGTTTGTTTTTCTCACTTGATGAGGCAAGAATTATGGTTTAAGTTTCTCAAACCTCTCCATGCATTTCAGGTAGGGGGATCATTTCATTACATTTTTTACAATCTACAACTGGAGTTCAGGAAGGAGACCATCCGAATCTCATTTGAAAAGGGAAGACACCTGTGCTGTAATGAACAGTCCTAAAGACACTGCATAGGTGTGTGCATCAGATTGCTTCAAAAATCTGTTTCTCATTATTGGGAAAGTGAGTTTTAAGGGCCAAGGTTTCTAATCTGAATATTCTGTGGTGAATGTTCTCTGGCACAGAAGACAACACTGAAAATGACCAAAGGGACTTCGTCCAGGAAGACCTTGGCATGATCAAGGGATACTCAAAGTAGAAGATTGCAGATCCCAACACAACATTTTTTTTTTTAAACTAATAAAGAAGTTAAGGCAAAAATATAATACCTGGTGTTTACTACAGGTTAGCCCAGAAACAACACCATGGCTTTCTCCTCACTTAGAACAGATGTATGTGGGCCAAGTTTTGAAGATGCCAGAGGGTCTTGGAACTCATTCTATTAGGGCAAGATTGGAAAGAAAGATAGTCTGAAGGAGGCTAGGAACACAGGGCCCATTCAGTCTGAAGTCACTGGAGTGGAAAGCTTGAAGTTCCTGCTTCATTTTGACTGAATGAAAAGGCCACCAGTGAGCAAGAGCTCGGCCGGAGTCAAGCTGAGCGGGCGCTCCCACAGCAGAAGTTCATGTTTTCCTGGGCACTGAGCAAACAACACTTCTTGCCTAGTTTGGATTGCCATTGTGCGTTATGTGCACAGAAGTCTTTGTTTGTGTATGTGTATTAAACATTACTCTTGAGAGGGAGGGCCCCACATGAGCCTAAAAACATTTATTTCCTGTTTCTCTGATTAAAATATCTTAATGGATATTTATTAAAAATATTAAATATTTATCCAAAATATTTTAGTGGATATTTTATTTAAAGTTATGGTAAACCTGTCACTGATAAAGCCTGACTTAATGGTGATAACGTTATTTTTAAAGCAAGGAATAGAAAAACTTCAAGTGACACTCGAGCAAAAGTCACCATCTAGTGGCCTAACTGTGCACAATATTGAAAGTGCCAAGCTCCAGTGCCTTCAGAAACCCATGGAGGAAGGAAGCATGGAGCGCCAGTCAGCACAGAGAGTCTCCTTCACAGCAAAGCTACAAAGACAAACTGCATCCTCTAAATGAACTAATCTGCAGAGTCAAGCTTTGGTCCTGGACCTCTGGTCACTGTCAGAATGTAAGAAGAAGGTAGAGTCGGGCGGTGGTGGCGCACGCCTTTAATCCCAGCACTCGGGAGGCAGAGCCAGGTGGATCTCTGTGAGTTCGAGGCCAGCCTGGGCTACCAAGTGAGTTCCAGGAAAGGCGCAAAGCTACACAGAGAAACCCTGTCTTGAAAAAACCAAAAAAAAAAAAAAAAAAGAAGAAGAAGGTAGAATGCAATTAAGTGATATTTCTAAAAAAAACAAACTCAGACCCCAAACAATGGGGGGGGTAAATTATTTTAGACAAAATCTTTGCTTCTCAAAGATAACTTTATAAACGAAAATTGTGGTAGAATTACTTCTTATGCACATCTTGATGATTCTCTCTCTCTCTCTCTCTCTAAGTACTGATACTTGGAGAAAATTGGGAAGCTACAGTTGCTAGACAGCATTATTGATGTCAAAAATTGCCTTCTATCTGCGGGAACACTGTGGGTTATTAAAAAAGCTTACGAACCAGAGGGCTATGTTCAAGCTCGGGCTTCGTTCTTCATTGGCTATGCACCTTGTCTTTGGTGCTTTTCTGAGCCCTGTGAGGACTAAATAAGCAGGACTGGCTCTAGTGTCTAGAGCAAAATGTCTTGTACCCTTCCCTTAGATTCTAAGGCTTAGAAGGAGCTACATAATTTAACTGGAGGAAAACAAAGAAAAGAAAAAAGTATCTTCGAAGAAAATAGGGCTCAGACCTTGGAGCCAGAAACTTGAAAATCACATTTTTTCTGCTAAAAGGAAGAAGCATATTGAGTCACTATATAGAAAGGTCACCATGTGAGGGCGGTTCTAGACAGTCCAGCTTTAACTGGCTCTGTGCTTTTTCCAGGACTCCTTCTACTGACCCTATCACAGAGAAGCAACTATATCGTGTGTGGATGAGGTCACTCCTTAAGCTTCAGCTGAGACAGTCAAGGAGTGTGTGAGGGACCCACCCAGGGCAGAGGGCCATTGGCAAACAAATCTTTAACTCAAAGGCCTCACAGAACAGGACTGCTGCGGGGAGTATGTAACATGTGCAAACTGTACACAGCTCAGTGCCTGGGGCTGGTAGGAGTTTGTCACTTCTGCAGATCTCGGCGCTCACACGACGCCTGTGAGATGACGCCTGTGAGATGACGCAGGTGCCATTGATGATTTCAGAAGCACCATTGGGCTTCACTGCCTTCCTCACGCCACTCTTCCATCTCAGCTGGGCCTAGAGAAACACCCTGCACCTCCCCTGAAGGGCTTGCTCTTTCACACAGGTATTTGATTTAAAGTGTGTGTGTGTGTGTGTGTGTGTGTGTGTGTGTGTGTGTGTGTGTATTTGATGATGATGATGATAGGTATGTCCTTCAAAGCCCATAAGAGATTGCTGTTCTTAGATCATGCCCTTCCTCTGGGACTTCATCTAAGAGTGTCCTGAGACTTGACTGTCTCAGCAGACGAAAATGAGGAAAAGTTTTGGTCAGAGAAGATCTATTCATGGGTAGCCTGTAAATTGCCTCTGAGTAAGTAGTTCATTTACATTTGAGCAATGGCGGAATGTTTTCATAAAGTATCAGCTGGCACCTAGGTGGGTTAATTGTAAAATGATTTCTTAAAGTCATGGTGTTTCTGAGATGGGGGTCTCAGATAGTAGATCAGGTTAGCCTTGAACTTGTGGCAGTTTTCCAGCCTCAGCCTCCTGAGTGCTGGGATTACAGGTTGGGAGTAAAATTGTGCACTACCACACCTGCCTTAAAAATCATGCCTCTTGCTGAGCGGTGGTGGCGCACGCCTTTAATCCCAGCACTCGGGAGGCAGAGCCAGGCGGATCTCTGTGAGTTCAAGGCCAGCCTGGGCTACCAAGTGAGTTCCAGGAGAGGCGCAAAGCTACACAGAGAAACCCTGTCTCGAAAAACCAAAAAAAAAAAAAAAAAAAAAAGCCTGAGGCACTGATGTGGTGTATTTTCCTGCTACACAGCGACCCGCATCTTCAGTGTTCACAGCATCCCAAAGTTTTATTCCTAAGTGGGAGGCCAAGGGTGGTTTTCATCAGTCTGGTAAGCCTTTCCAGGGGTATCTGGGAAGACCTCATCCTCACACACAGCACAGTTGCTGCCCACTTAAGCACCCACAGCCCTGCCCATTTCTAATCTGGGCTGTGGAAATAAGGTTGCAAAGTCAAGGTCCAGGCGGCAGCTGGAACCCCACCAGCTCCCCACCAGGGGTGCTTAGTCATTCTGAGTCTCAGTTCCTCACCTGCATACCAGCAGAACCCACCTGACCTGCCTCCCGGGACAGGGAAGATGGCTGAATCCACACTGAGGCAGAGAAGGCCCTTTGCAAGCCCTGGGCCTCTTCTGCACCCTGCACTGACTCGGCCCTTTCATTCCAAGAAAAGGCAGTGCCCCGGCCTGCCTGGAACGTTATGCAGAACTAAGACCCTGCAGGGCCTGTGTCAGCTGTGGCCGAGACCGCTGGCTGAGGGGCTGCTGCCCATGCCCGACCCTCCACAGGATGCCCCAGGCTCACCAAGCGCCTCTCCACATTCCCTTTTTTCCTGTTGTTCTTGCCTGGAGTGACATCCAGTGAACGGTAGCTGGGTGGCTTCTCCTCAGGCCAGTTTGGGGACTGGGAACGGCGGCGGCGGTGGCGGTGGCGGTGCTGGGCACCCCAGTTCCTGGGCAGTGACTCTTTCTCCTCTTCAGAGCTCCAAGAACTGGGGCCCGAGGGCAAGGGAGGGGAGTAGCTGCGGTGCCTGTGTCTCCTGTGCCTCTGGGCACCTTCCCGGGGCTCTGGGCGTCTGGGGGGCCAAGGGGCCTCACTGGACGAGGGGCCTTCACTCAGGCTGTCCCAGTCTGACCAGGGCATGGAGGACTCGTTGGGCCTAGAGCGATGGTGCCTCCCACTCCAATTGGGGTCCAGTTCCCTTCTCCCTGGGGTCCAGGGTCTGATCCCCCGGTCCTGGAGCTCTTGGAGGAAATCCGAGTGATAGCGCTGTCTCCTGGCCTCACTCAGATCCCGGTGTCTAGAAGGAAGAGGGTCGAGCCACTGCTGGTGTGATGAGTTGCTGGTCCTGGAGGACAGTGGGTCTCTGATCAGCGGGGGCAGGTGGATGACTCTGCGTTCCACAACCTCTGCAGGGCCCAGGGAGGACAGCATGCTGCCAGGGTAGCCTGATTTGGCTCTGAGATCGGGAGGCTGGGCTGGGTTGAGGTTCCGCAATTCTTTCTCCAAATATTCCAGAACACCATTGGCCACCGGAGGGTGAGCGACCGTCTGGGTCATCGGCATCTGTGGAAGGCTGGACCGTAAGGACAGATCTGAATGGAGACAAGGGCAGAGCACACTGAACTGCGGGCCTCGGACATCCTTCTAGGAACCAGGGCATTAAGGGGTCGTGTTGTTTAGCAGGATTCCACTCCTTCCCACCCCATTGGTCATGCAGCTCTTCTGCCCGGGCCACACTCTGCCCTCACCCTCTGCCCTCTTCCTCCCATGACTTTCTGGCAAAGTTTACCTCGCTGCAGCAGCGGGTTCATTGCATAAGATGAAACTTGGGAGCTCCTGTCCGCCCCCCAGTACAGGGGTTTTTCCATCATCTGAGGACCTAGGGCCTGAACCTGCTTCATGTAGCGGTGGCGGGCCAGGGCTGCAGGGGGAGGAGGAGAAACACAGACCCTTAGCCAGCCAGAGTCCCACACCTCCCACCTCGCTTGGTCTGTGCTTCCAGCTTCTCGCCTTGGAACCCATTCTTTACCTATCTCTCATGGAAACAAGAGTTAAGGAACAATAGCTCAGCTATGTCTTTAGCAAGGGGGCTGGGAATGAATTTCCTGTATTAAAGGCTACACCTCTCGCACTTTAGAATGGTCTACGTTTAAAAAACTCAACTCAGCCTCAAAACATATCTTCTGCTCCTTGCTCTCCCGGTCACCTAAAGTGCATAGGCAGTATGCATGTACTAAGTAAGAAGTCAATCAAACTTCAGGCCTCACAGAGAAGTCTCACATAGTAAAAGGCTCTTGAGCCTTCAGGGCAAGCTCAGGGCCATCTGTTCTGAGGGCAAGAACAAGCCTACGGTGTGACGCTAAAGCATGTTTCCAGCTGGTACACCAGTCCTGGGTTAGGGAAAACACGTGGGAGGAAGGCCAGGGATACATAAAGCTGAAGTGCTTTGGAGTGGAGCCTTTACAACAAATAGGGATGGGACAGGCAAATGGAAAGGAAATAGCCCTGTATTGTGGGGACCGTGTAAATAAGCAACATAAGGGTCTATGAAATGTCACTTCGGTCCTCTAGGTGTGGCTGGCCTGAAGCACACAGTCCACAGCAAGTGCAATTAAAAATACAAACACTTATTTGTTTTCGTTTCCATTTTGAGGTAACTGTGGCCAAGTACCACTTGCTCCCAAAGACTCTGCCTATCCATGCGTGGAGCAGATGCATGCTGTGACAAACTGTGACAGGCCTCTACCCTGGGAGTCTCAACCAACTTCAGGGTTGGCTGTAAACCAGCCCCGCTCTGCCTCGGTCCCCCTCCAGTACAGAAGAACAGGGCAGAAGGCAGGTATTCTGTACCCAGCTACACAGGGTGGGAGGTCTGCTGAGGCCCTTGAGAGGCCATCTTCCAACACAACAGGAAGTGGTTGCCGCAGAACCTCCCAAAAGTGTCCAGGGCTCCAGCCCGATTGGTGAGTCACAGCCCAGGAGGAAATCAAATGCAAACTCAAAACAGCTCTTAGAGTTGCCACACCTTAACACCAGCCCACAGCTGTCCGGCCTCAAAGGAGACAGGGACAAGAGCTTAGCAACCCCCCACTGCTGGCCAGCTATCAGCACACCTGATAGTTTATGTAAACAAGTTAACCCTTCTCTCCCCTCCTAGCCCCTGTTTTTTTGAAATAGGGTCTCACTCTCTAGCCCCGGCAGGCATCAAACCTAATGATCTTCCTCGCCTCCGAAGTACTGAGCCACCACGCCTGGCCTTGAGATGTCTTTTAATGTGGGAAGTAGATGAGGAAGTTGAGATCACGGAAGTTGCATTCCGACCCAACGTCTCTTAGTGACCTGTGGTGTGATACACGGGAGGGTATGATGCAGTGTCTCTCAGCTTGGAGCTGGCTACTGAGGATTCAGGAAAATTCTGAGAAATGGGGCCATCGGGGATAGCCTTCTTTAAACAAAGGTTATGAAGGCCAGACTTCTAGCTGTGCGACTTGAAGTTTTTGGAGTCTCTGGGCCAGACATAATAGATCTCTCACAGAATTTCTGGAATTAAATGAGGCAAAACATATGGAGTGCCTAAAAGGTGAGTCAGTAGATAGAGACTATCATTGTTATCATAACAAATTGCTCCTTTTGCCTTGGCTCTAGGAGAAACACACACATATGGGGTCTAAACAGCACTCATCTTTGACTCTGAGAGAAGAGCCAGGGCATTACGTTTAAGGCATCTACTGGGGACAGAGTGACAACACTTCACCCTCCTCTGAGACCACTACTCCCTTCTCCACCTCCTCCCCGTGTCCCCGGAGACCTCACAACTTCCCTCGGCCATGACTGATCACCATTACTACCACCTCCTCTCCTTCTTTACCTCATGGCCACCCAGCCCTTTGCTTTTTCTCACTGGCCAGTCCTATCTCATCAACGTCCTCAGCAGCTTCTGGGAACACCATATTCATTTTAGCCTCAAGGAACTGTCAGCCGAGGATTCCTGGCCTCAGCCAAGCAATGGGACCTCCAATGGTCCTCCTCAGGATGGGCACCATTGGGAGATCTTTCTATCAAACATGCCTTTCCTCATCCTAGACACCCCACTGCTCAGGTCCCCATGAATTTCCAGCAGACTGCATCTTCTTTGCTAAGGACAGGAACTAGCCCTCACAGGGAGCCAACAGTGATGGGCCTAGATCGCCAAGGTCTGTGGAACTGGTGAAATCTCTCCGGGCCTCACTCTCCCCTGCTATATACAGAGAGAGATTCTCTGGGGAGGGGAGGCCAGAAACTCAGAGATAAGAGAAGCTGCTCTAGTTCTTGTAAAAAAAAAAAAAAATAGGCTAAATTTCAAAAACTTTCATCTCTAGGTCCTATGAGTGTTGTTTACCAATAGTAAGTGGATTATCTAGACCTACTAAAATGGAGGGCCACTTCCATTGTTCTCTGTAGCCCCCATCATAACTCAGGAAGGTGGGAGCTGGCTGGGGAGACGGACTGTGGTGGGAGATGTTCAAGAATCTCCAACATCCTTCTGGAGGTTTCCTTCTGTTGGTTTGTTTACGCTATTGGGATTGATCCTAGGGATCTTATCAAAGCCACTAAGCTGTGTCTCCAGCACTGGACTTTGACTTGCAGAAACTGTGGCCAGCTGTGGGCTCCCTCAACTTTCTCCTTCATACACTGACCATACTCCACCTGGAGTGACCTCTTTCTTCAGAGGTCAGGCTGCCTACACTCTTGTCTCTTTCCTTTTTAAGGCCAGCTCTTTCTTGGTAGACCTAATTCTGCTTCCAAGGGTAATGCCACTCATCCATGATCACCCCACTTCTTAAACGGGGCTTCCATATATTCCCTTTTGGTTCTTTGCTTATAAACATTCCTAGGGATGTCTCGGTCTAAAAATAAAATAAACCAGCATCAGAATCTGTCCCCTATTCAGAGAGCTTTCCTTAACCATCCCTGCCCCTCTCTGCCATCCATCTTGTTACCAAACTTGGCAGGAAAGTTAAAAACACGAGCTTGTCTGATCAAATCCAAGGACCTTAACTATGGCCTGCAGTTCTTTGTTACATAGGTTCTTTTACATGAGCAAACTCCAGCCACTGAAGAGAAACCAAACCTTTGCTTCTCAGCTCACTAACCACATGCATCCATCACCCAGGCCAGCTTTGCCTAGTCCTGCCTGCTTTTAATGCCCTGTGGCCTAAGGAGTCATCCTGTGAGGACTTATCTCATCTCCCATGTGACTACACCCATGACAGTGACATCTCCATGGTTTCTGTCCCAAAGGTAGGAAGCGCTACAGACTCATGTTGAGTTCTCGGCTATTTCCTCCTCTTTTAAGAGTCTATAACCTCAGCTAGTCCACAGAGGCTGTGACAGTTCCCATGTGGGACACACAGACACAAATCGGAGGTTTAACACTGTGCAAGTGACTGCTGCTTCCTAGCTGCGAGACTTCCCTGACCTTGCCTGTGCAATGGTGATGACATATGCCTTTGGTGGGTTGTGGTGAGGATCCATGAGGAAGTAGATGCAAAGAGCACACAGAACAGACATCCCATGGAAGCTATTTCTCTTTTCCTGTAAGACACCAGGCAACCTCTGAACACAATCCTGAAACCAGACTCAGACCACTGACCTTGACGTCACAGATTAAGGCGGGTGTCTATCATCATGAGTAATTCATCATGTTTTCCTTTCCAACTTCCTTCTTCCCCATGGACCATGATGACAGGAGTGGTTGTCTCTGGGGACTTGACTTAGTCTACTCTTTTTTTAATTTCTCAGATTTTTCTACCATGTAATACTTTACAGGAAAAGGAAATGTTACTTAAAACAAATACACAAAAAGAAAAACTTCCAGTTAAAACAGTTGATTCAACTCCCATCTCTTTACTAAGGAAAGAGCTCTACAGAACATTCTTTAAATTCTTTTGCCTTTAACATGTATTCTGCAACTTAAAATTTTAGGGCATATTGGAGCCATATATATATATATATATATATATATATATATATATATATATATATATATATATATATATATATATATAGTGTGTGTGTGTGTGTGTGTGTGTGTGCCAGGGCACACATGTGGAATTCAAAAGAGTCAGGTCTCTCTTTCCACCATACGGGTCTCAGGGATGGGACTCAGGGGGGTCAGACTTGGCGGCAAGCACCTTACCCACTAAGCTATTTTGCTGGTCCAAAATTTCTCCTTTATGGGATGAAATTCCAGTCCAAAGAAAGCTTATGCTAAGAGTTTCTGTTCCTTCTCCCCTTCCCCGGCACAAGTTTTACATCACCTGGGAATGTTTGAGAAATACACATTCTAGGACCCTACTCCCCCAGACCCATTGGGTTAGAAGCTGGGGGAGGAGCAGCAATTAATTTTGACCAAGACCGCTACATGATTCAGTGTGAGCTTCAGTTTGAGGACTAATGCTTTCTCGACTGTCCTGTTCTTTTCATCCCATCTTTATCCCATCCCTAAGTAATGCTGTGAAATTGTAGTAGAATAAGAAACATATTTGGCCTTTGTCCCTGGTTTCCAAACTACAACTCCTAAAATGCTTGGGCTCTCCAAAATGATGAGTATCTTCCACATACTAATTAGATGACTGGTGGCCGGGGCCCTTGGAGAGCTTTGGGATGGGGACAGGTTGCCAAAAAAGACCAAGGCATGGCTAGAGTGCTGGAACTTTCTATTCCACTTCTGACCCGGGAAAGAAAAGTTGACTTGCTCCAATACCCAAAAGGAAAAACTTGCATATAAAACAGTTGATCCGACTCCATCTGCATACTAAGAAAAGAATTTCGTAGGTAGAAATCCTATTATGGGCCTCCTTCCCTATGGCTTTAGAGCATTCCTGAGCATCATCCTCAGGGCTGCAGTTCCACATCTTCTGAACCTTCAAAGGAGGAAGGCATGAAGGAGATCCCGGAACGACGACGACGACGACGACGACGACGACGACGACGACGATGACGACGACGACGACCGTGAACTTTAACCTGAGAAAGCTAAACCCCTCTGCGTGGGGCATCGGGCACGTGTATCATCATGCCCAACCCACTGCCACTCGTGTTCACTTACCTTTCTCAGGGCAGCAGCAGCGGGCAGGACAGCAGGGGCAGCGGATGTAGCAGCAGCAGTACTGAGGGCAGCACTGGCACCAGCACACGCCAATCAGCAGCAGGAGAAGGAGCGCTCCAAGGATGATGAAGATCACTGTCAGCCAATCTACAGCGGAGCGAAAGCCAAAAGCGGATGAACTAACACTTCAGAGAGATGCCTCTACTCCAGCGTTCTAGACCACTCAACCTTCCTAACACTGAGACTCTTTAATTCAGCTCCTCATGCTGTGGTGACCCTCAACCATACAATTATTTTGGTTGCTACTTTGTAACTGTTATTTTTCTACTGTTATGAATCCTAATGGAACTATCTGCGTTTTCTGATAGTCTTAGGCAACCCCTGTGAAAGGGTCTTTCAACCCCAGAGGGGTCACCATCCATAGGCTGAGAACCAATGTTCTAGACCTTCGTAAATACAGCCATTAACCTAGAGGTTCAGTTCAAGTGATATGCTGGTAAAAAAGTTTAACTCTAGTAAGAGACCATTAGAAGCTCCCAGTCCAATGACAGCAATACAGACCTGTTTGTTTCTGGCTTTGCTGCTGCTATTGGTGGGTGTTTTTGCATGAAAACAAAAAACAAAAACAAACAAACAAAAAAGCACACTGATAGGTGACCTGACTGCGCCAGCAGCACTTACGCAGGACAATGAGCTTCACCTCCTTATCTGGGTCTCCTGATGTGTCTCCTGGAGCCTCAATGGTACAATAGTATACTCCATGATCCCACCACATCACTTCATTAATCACAAGATCTGCTCCTATGTAGGAGAGAATGGAAAAGGGCCAGTTACTGGGACATGGTAGCTTCGGGACCTCAGAACTGTCATTCCTAAGAAGGCCTGTAATTGATGAGAACGAGGTCCTAGGTCCCTCCTCAGATCTTCCTTTGTTCCCAGAGATGGGGTTGATGGACAAACTCCCCATTGAACCCCACCAGTAGTTTATAAGGCTCTGGATACATCATCTCATTTAATTTTCACTATATATCCCTGTATGTGGGTGAAGTAGAGTCCCAGTTGCCTCCCAAGGATGATGCTCCCTTCTCACAGGATCACAGAATTTTTGGGTATGTATACAGCTGCTATAGTTTAAGTAAATGTATGTTTGTTCCCTTTAAAACTCATGCTGAAATAAAATTGTATTTTATTAGTATTAAGAGATTAGGACCTTGATAGACTGTGCCCTGGAAGTTCAATCAAACACTTTCTGAGAAAGAGGGAGGAAGAGAGAGAAGAGACTTTTAAAAAAGCAGAATGAGCCATGAGGGCTCTATCCTCATGGGTAGGTAGGTTACAGCCATTCAAAAGGGTGAGTTTGGCTGGGTGTGGTGGTGCACACCTTTAATCCCAGTACTTGGGAGGCAGAGGCAGGCGGATCTCTGTGAGCTTCACACCAGCCTGGTCTACCCGCCTACATAGCAAGTTCCAGGACAGCCGGAGCTACATAGTGAAACCCTGCCACAATAAAACAAGAACGAACAAACAAATGGATGAGTTTGGTCCCCTCTTGCCCTCTTATTGCTGTGTGATAGTGTAGCAATAGACCCTCACCAGACTTCTTGGCCTCTATGAACATAAGCCACTGCATTGCCACGGATTATAATTACCTAGACTCGGGTACACTATTATGAAAGAGCATAAAATAGACTAAGTCGGGGACCACCTAGAATAAAGTCAGTGTTTTCCACCCTCTCTTCCAAGTGATGCAGTTGTGAATGTATGCAAGAGTGTTTCGGGAACTTTCTTTAAAAGAGCATGTGAACAGTCTTCTCTGGCTTCTTCATCTCTTCTACTTCATTCCTGGGTGCTGTGAATTGGATAGAGTCTGAGGATGTGTCCCAAAGTTTCACGTATGGGGAGCTTAGCCTCAGTGTGGCTTGTTGGAAGGCAGTGGAATCTTTAAGGGATGGAGATGAGAACAGTAATTAGGTCACTTGGATGATCTGTCATCCTGAGAGGAGATTCAAGTCGTCCTTACATCTCCTCAGTTCACAACAGAATGGGTGGTTACAGAAGAACAAGGATGGCCCTCTCTGCGCTCTGGTCTCCTGTATCCCCCTGGGAGCTCTGATTCTTGTAGGCACTTCTACAATAATGCTGTTCTCATGGTGGTGACCCAGCCGTGAGCCTTCATGAGACCAAACCAATGGCATCATCTTCTCTTGGACTTTCAGCATCCAGAGTGATGAGCTATATAAACCTCTTTTCTTTGCAAATTACACAGCCACGGGCCTTTTATTTTAGAAACAAAAAAATGGACCCATATATTTAGAAAGATGATGACAATCTGGGTAAGTAGAAATGAACTTGGGGCCCCCAAGAATTTAATGAAGTGCAGCCACCACCAGTTGTGGACTGTTTGTTTCTGATTTTATACAGAAGATCAAAGCAAGCTTCCCTTTGCTTACATTACTGATGTCTCTAGTTCCTGCTTATTTGCCAACTGAGATGATGGTATGATGACTTAGCTATATTTCAGATAAGGAAACTGAAGACAGAGAGAGGTTAAGGGAGTGGACAGCCAACACGCAGATAGCGCTCAGCATCGGTTCACACCCACAACTCTGCCTCACACTGGTGAACCCTGCTATTTCCTCCAAAACGGAGGGAAAGCGTCACAGCCTAGACCCCTTCCCAGGCCAAGATGATGGAGTGGCTCTGGTGTTTGAAGGGACAGCTGTGCAATGCCCTTAAAGGTGCACAGAAAATAGGGCCAGCGTTTTCAGAGTATTAGCCAAGGGAAGAATCTCCGTTCCTGTGAGTACCTGACGCGCCAGGGCCCGATGAAGAGCACCCAATGGTTAACATATACTTTCAAGTTAAGCGAATTTGACCAATGTTCTCAAACCCAATGGCTCAAACTGTTAAGTTACAACCTGTGGGGAAATTCAAGAGGAGCCAGCCCCTCTCTGTGCTGGCCGGTTTAAAAGCCAGTCAGAGCCCCAGAGCTGCACCAAATGATGGCCCGCAGGCTTCTCTCAGAAACTACAGAGATCAGACAGACCTCAGCGTTCCAAGGCTTGCTGCTGCACAGTTGGTGGTCCTATCTGCAACTGGTTATTGTCTGTTTGTCAAGAAATATCTACTGAGGAACCGAAACAAAAACGTGAGGTCATGCAAGACTGGAGCATACTTTGACTTCTGTTTCCTTCTCCTTTACGTCAGTCCTTGCGAAGCCTTTTTTCCTCATGATTCTCTAAATCTACCACTTTCCCGCCCACCCCCAGACCCGGTGGAATGATGAAAGTGCTGAGTGAGCAATGGAAACCTGACCCAACTTTCCTTGGAGTCATAAAGAGTTTCTGAGGAATGTCAACATGGCGAGGCTATTCAGACATGTTAGTATTTTAGACGACCCATGACCTTATGTGGCAGGGTCCTCTGGAATGATAGAAACTCGGACACGAAAGTGTCAGAAAACAAGGATTCTGAGCAGTCAGGCTGAGCCTGGAGGTAGAAATCCAGCCGTCGGGGAAATACTGCTTTCCCTTAGGAGTGAGAACAAGATGGGGTCTGACCAGAAAGTGGTCAGGAAGAGAGGTAGTGAAAGGTACTACTCAGAACTAGACACACAGGCGGCCCTCCAGATTCTCCACGGGGACTTCTCATCCTTCAGAAACTCTAAAGGAGACCAGCTAGTTAAAGTTGTGAGCCCAGGGGTCGGATCAGAGCCAATTCGGAGGAAGCAGAACCATCTAAGCCTCTGCAGATGCACATGGACACCGAGGGAGATGCAGATGGTCCCTAGGCTAAGAGTCAAAGGTGACCTTGGGGAAAATCAGAGGGCAAGTGTGAAAAGATCATATTAAAGTATTACAAAATTAGAAGCAATGGTTAAATTGGCCCTTTAAATGGTCATAAAATATTCACTAATTCCTTACACTGAGTACCACAAGCAGCCGGCTATGTGTTTTTTCCCTTATTGTGAGCAAATTTATTTTAAGATTTACTTTTATTGTTTTTATTTGAGTGTGTGTGTGTGTGTGTGTGTGTGTGTGTGTGTACGCTCATGCACGTGTGTGGTTTTGTGCATGTCAGAACAGTACTGCAAAGGCCAGAAAGAGAGCATTGGGCCTCATGGAACTGGAGTGACAGGCAGCTGTGAGCTGCCTGAAGTGAGTACTGGGAACCAAATTTGGGTTCTCTGAGAGAGCCACAAGTTCTGTTAACCACTGAGCTCTCCAGCCCCACAAATACTTTTTCGTTTTTTGTTTGTTTGTTTGTTCGTTTTTATGTATATTTATGTATTTTTATGTATATTTATGTATTTTTATGTATATAGGTGTGCTTTGCCACATGTGTCTGTGTGCATCACCTGCATGCCTGGTGCTCAAGGAAACCAAAAGGGGGTGTCAGGTCTCCTGGAAGTAGAGTTACAGACTGTTGCGAGCCACCATGTAAGTGCTGGGAATCGAACCTGGGTCCTCTGGAAGAATAGCTAGTGTTCTATTATTCTTAACTGTGGAGTCATCTCTCCATCCCCATCAATTTTTTTTTTTAACACGGCATATAAAGCTCACTGAAATAGTCTCTGTCACTATAACTTCACAGTAATCCAGGATGACAGGCGAGGAATGTGGGGCACTAGCCAATCCTTTGTGTATAAGAACATCCTGACTAGATGACTTAGGTTTACTCCGTATTAACTGTTGGGTAAGTGATTTTCATACACTACATCACAACTCCCTTTGAGATGGGCTCTACAGCCAGTCTCACTTAATAGAAACTGAGGCAAAAAAACAAACAAACAAACAAAAAAAACCCCAAAATGTGAAGGGGCTTGCTCCATGTCACATGCAAGTGCAGAACAGTCACCATGCCTGAGTCCAGCTGTGGGCCCAGTGCTGTGGGGGCTTCTTGTACCAGGTACAAAGAAAGGACCTACTTTAGACCCAGCTCCCAGCCCATGCATTTGATATTTACTGCAGCATGGGGACAGATGCCATGTGGCTCTCTCTCTCCGATGATAAGGAGAGGCAGAGAAAATGGCCAACCTGATGCAGTTAGCTAGGCTTGTGAGGGGAACCACTGCGACTCTTACCCAGGCTTGGGTCCAAGCCAGTGCTGTGTCCTCTGTCCAGGGATGGCAGTAGTCTCAAAGAATCCACTTGCCCTCAAGCTCCTGCTTTCAAGGCATCAAGAGTGACCAAGGGGACCTCAGGGACCTGGTGTGTGAATGGGCCCTGAGAGTGATTTGTAAAAAATATCAAAGAAGCCACATCTCAGCCTGAGTCTCAGGAAGCAAAAGAACCAGTGACGCCCTGACCTTTAGCCAAGGCTGAGGAACATCCTCTGGTCCACAGAGCAAGTTCCAGAGAAGCGGCTTCCGATGGTGGAATACATTCTAAGAATCCGGCACTTGCTTCAAACAACCCAGTGGCCAAGTCAGTTATCAGGCCCCAGAAGATCTTGGGGAATCCCGTGCTGACTCAGCCTGCTAGGCCTGTGTCTGGATCCTCTTCGAGCCTTAGTTCCCCTGCCACCGCCCCCGTACTCACGGTTCTGGATGGTGATCTTGCGCTGCCGGTAATCCACCCCCAGCACCGGCTCGTTCTGTCCCCGCCGCTGGGCCACAATGCGGACTTCCCTCTGGTTGTCATTGCAGTCGTTGGAGGGGTCCTGGCCCAGGGATAAGGCGGCCTGGTATGCTGAGAAGAGAGCAGCAAGTCACTCAGATCATTCAGATTCTGCAGGTCTGGAGGAGGTTAACAAGGCCCCGCCGACATCAGGAACTCCTCTCTCATCAATAAGACTTCAAATTTCTTGAAAGCCATCATGTCCAAAGCCTGTCTGCATGCGCCATCTCTCTTCCCAATTTCCCTTGTTTCATTTACAAAGTGCCCCCTCACACACGCGCGCGCGCTCAGCTTCTGCTCCAGTGGGAGGTCACTCACCCATCCTTCCCAGTAGAGAACCCCAAGGCTGCTAAATCTTCCAGGTGACTGCTGTCTACCACCCTAGTCTCCTCCCTCGTCACTTACCCAAGTGTTTAAGAATAACCCACAAGGAAACGATGCAGACTAAATGGGGAAGCTCAGTGAGATCTGGGGGCTCTGTCCAGTCCTGCTGTAAGGCATTAGCCCCAGAGCTACAGGAGGCACACAGCCATGCCTTCCTCCCTTGGCTTCACCTCAGAACGCCCACTTCCTTCCCCCAAACAGGGTACCTCCTTGTGCTCTCACACTCTCTATAGGTCTAATCACCACAGGCTGACTGTGGGGCTCCAGGCTCCTTTGGTGCTGGAGGGAGGTTAGAAATGGACATCTGGGAAGGAGGTGACGTGAATGGGCCCGTTGTTACTGAGAAGCAGGACTTGGCTAAAGTAACCTGAGGTGCCCGAGGGCAAAGAGGCTGCGTGGAGGCAGAGAGCTCTACATCACTCAAAGTGAGGCAGCAGCGGGCAGGGATCTTCCAAACGATGGCCACTGACGTGAGGTCCCACACGGCTCAGGGCTGGTTTGAATGAGTAGTGCCCAGGAGGCAGGACATGCTAGGTCTTTTACGTCTGCGCTGCCTGAACAGCATGGTGCAAAGGAACCGACATTGGCCCTTGAACAACTAGTGGTGCCACTTGGGTTCAGTTTATCTGAAAAGTGAAGGGACAGTGTCGGAGCAGCTCCTCGTGATGACAACTTGTGATCTATAATGATTCCTCGACCCCGATGATAGCTTACAGACAGATGCCTGGGAACGATGGGCAGAACAAGAACCGGGGTACTCACAGGCAGAGAAGTAGTCAAAGATGGGGTCCTTGCAGAAGGACTTGAAGCGCCATGTCACCACCACGTCCTGGAGCTGAGCAGAGGTGGTGTAGTCACATTTGAGGGTGATGGAGGCGAACAGGGTGACATAGCGTTCTGTGTGCTGAACTGTGACCAGCAAGGACAGACACCCTGAAGGCAGGAGCAGGAGACAATGCTAAAGGTGACCTACTTCTGTGCCTGAGCAATAAAAGCCATGCAAATGAACAAAAGCAGCACGGGCCCCTGCCCTCCTGCCCACCTCTGGCTGGGCGCTCAAATACGCAGGCTCCTGCTGAGCAGTCTACAGAAAGAAAGGGCCCAATTCACCACCCGCCACCTCCCAACTCGGGGGGGGGGGGGGGGGGGGGGAGGTGTGAGAAAAACTCCCAGAATTCAGTCTATTAACACGCCCAACACCAACCCAACAGTAACAACCACACACCCACCACAATAAAAGAACTGTATTTAAATAAGGCCACAGTTATAGTGGCGTGATCCTGCTAAAACCAGTTTTCCCCATCCCTTCTCTTCTAAAAGTGGTTCCCCATTTGTGACCAGGCTCAGGTAGCACAGCCTTTTCATCCCAGCACTCACAATGCCTAGGCAGGTGGATCTTTGTGAGTCTGAAGTCAGCTCGGTCTACATAGTGAGGCCTCCCGTCTTAGAAAAGGTGGAAGGAAGGAGGGAGGGAGTAAGGGAAGGAGGAAGGGAGGGAGGGGTGGAGGGAGGGAGGAAGGAAGTACAGAGAAAAGAAAAGAAAAGAAAAGAAAAGAAAAGAAAAGAAAAGAAAAGAAAAGAAAAGAAAAGAAAAGAAAAGAGAAAAAAAAAATGGTTTCTCATTTCCCTAACATTCAAACTGTATCCTCTGACCAAAAGGTGAGTTAGTTGGTCAACCTCTTCTCCCAGCTACCTCATCTCACTTCCTTCCCATCTCGCTTCACACATGCCTCAGCCCTTCTGAACTGAATTCCTCAGGGCTGGGGTTACTCCCCGCTCCAGATCTTCACACGGTGGCCACTCAGTCTGGACTGCTCTCTCTATCACCCGCCCCCACTCCCCTGCTTTTCCTGCTGTCTGTCCTGCAGCTCCTTAGAGGAACCCTTGTCCTCTCAGGAAGTCTTACAGGCAGCAAGGCTGAGAGAAGGGCCTCCCCAGGCCTTCCTCAAAGCGCCCTGCCCTGGGGGCAGAGGACACTTTCCCGGTTGGTGGATATGGAGGCTCTGAGAAAACGTCTGAATTCGTCTCTCACTCTTCAAATACAAACCCTGGCCTCTATGCCCATCGCACAGATGGCGGTTGGATACATGACTAAGGACATAGCAAGCAGTGGACATTGAGCTGCACAGACAGAGCAAATGAAACAGCAAGGGCCACAGAAAATAGCAAGAAAGCTTTGGTGGAATTAAGAGACTTTTTTCTGTTGTAAAATTCCTCGTAGAGCCCTGAAGCCATCAAGCCTACTTCAAGCTCCACGTGTCTTGATGAGGAGACAGGCAGCACAGAAGCGCCAGACGGAATGGTGAGAGATCTATCCACAGCCAGCATCTTGGGATGCTCCCGTGGGTTCTAGGTTGCATTGCAAGGGGCTCTTCTCCGGCCACACTAGTAGAAGCCCATGAACTGTAGACTAGTGGCTGTGGAGCCCCCATGAGACTAGACTAGGCCCTCTGGATACGGAAGATGGTTGTTTGGCTTGAACTGTTTGGGGTGCACCCAGGCAGGGGGATCGGGATCCGTCCCTGGTGCATGGGCAGGCTTTTGGGAATCTGGTGCCTGTGGTGTCACGCCTTGCTCAGCCTTGGTGCAGTGGGAAGGGGCTTAGACCTGCCTAGGCTCAGTGTGCTGGGCTCTGCTGACTCCCCATGGGAGACCTTGATTTGGGGGATGTGAGGATGGGGGGGGGCTTGGGAGAGAGGGCTAGAGGTGGGAGGAGCGAAGAGGTGGAATCTGTGGATGATATGTAGAGTGAGTAGAAATTTTCTTAATAAAGAAGAATGAAAAAACAAAAACAAGGGGGTCTTCTTGGGGAGCGGTTGGAGGGCTAGTGCAGAGAAGTGGAACTCAAGGCTGAGTTTATGTCACTATGAGGGCTGTTGACAGCCCAGGTTGTTTGGCCCTGTGCCAGGAGTTTCTGGCTCAGCAGGATTTGGGTGGGGCCCAAGAACTTACATTTCTAAGAGATTTCCGGGAGAAAATAGGAAACTGAAGCTTCGGGAACTTGGAGAACAGCCGGAAGAGACTACATGTTAAAGGTCAACTGTGCAGGCTTTGGATTCAGACACAGATCATGTCACTTGGACAACAGATGAACTTCTTCCTTCTCTAGCCTCAGCTATTGAGTAGGATAAGGATAGCACTACAAGTTGGGCATCCTTCATCTGAAAACCCAGATCTGAAATGCTCTGAAATCCTAAATCGCTTTTCCTTTTTGCTGTGTCTGTGTGTGTTGTGCATATCTGTGGGTCCCACGCAGAGGGCAGAGGAAGAATGTCTTGTCTACTGCTCTTCACTTCATTCCCTTGAGACAGAGTCACTGTCCATGGAAATCACCATTTTCTAGCACCCAACAAACCCCAGCAAACGTCTCCACCCTCCCCAGTGCTGAGGTTCCAAGCGCATGGTCTAGTTTTTCCATGGGTGATGGGGATGTGAACTCAGGTCCTCATGCTTGTACAATAAGCTCTCTTACCCACGGAGCCATGTCCCCAGCACCTCCCAAACTTCCTGAGTGCCAACATGACACTCAAAAGGTGTCTGATTTTAGACCATCTCAGAGATTGTATTTTCAGACTTAGGATACTCAGCCAATAAAGACTATGCAAATATTCCCAAATTTGAAAACCTCAATCTGAAACGCTTCCGGTCCCAAGCACTTTGGATGGGAGATACTCAGCCTACACTGACTGACTCTACCATGTCCTTGCAAAAGGGCATTCAGGGGTTCTGCTGCTCCTGCTCCCCTCTTGTTCCCTCTAGCAGAGCTCCCCAAAAGAACCACCTTCCCCTCTGCCATCCCTTTAGAGCAGTGGTTCTCAACCTTCCTGATGCTTCCGCCTTTTATTTAATACAGTTCCTCATGTGGTGGTGACCACCCCAACTATAAAATTATTTGTTGCCACTTCATAACTGTAATTTTGTTATTGTTATAAAGTGTAATGTAAATATCTGATAGGCAGGGTATCTGGTATTCGACTACCCCCCCCACACGCACATACAGGGGTCATGACCCACAGGTTGAGAACCACTGCTTTAGAAGCAGCTAACTGGACCTATCTTATCATCATCATTGTTGTTGTTATTATTATTTTTATTATTATTGGTGGTGGTGGTAGAGGAAAATGTGTGGAGATCAGATTCATACTCCGTGGAATCGGTTTTCTCCTTCTACCTTTCTGTGGGTTCCAGAGATCGAATTCAGGTCATCAGGTTTTCACTGTCAGCCTACAAGCCTGTGTCCGCTGAGCCATCACCTCTGGGACCGAGATGGGCCTCTTTTTTTTTTTTCTTTAAGTCCATCACTGTTTTATGCAATTCTACACTGTACCCTGCTTTGTGCCATGTGATGGCATCTTACATATTGCCAGTGGTATGTGTATAGTCACATTTTGGAAAACTGACATATTTTATCATGGTAACAAAATGATGCATAGGCTTCTAAGATGCAGCTGCCTGGGTCTTGTGCAGTGGGTACAATGGCCACTTAGAAACTAGTTTATGAAGAAGAGGCTGGGGGGAATCAACTCTTTAACCTGATTTTCCACAAATGACTCAAAGGTCAAGTTCTAGCTCTAATAGTGGTCTTTCGGGGAAGCAAATCACCTCTGACTCCAGGCGAACCTGAGACCCCCCTCAGAGATGGCCTGTCTTGAAAGCTAGAGCCACATGATTCCAGGTTGGGTGCTCCACCTTTGGCCATGGGTCTCCTAAGAGCCCTCAGACAAGATTATGCTGGGCACTTTTGTCTGCTTTTCTCACGTCTCTGGTCTCTGAAGAGACAGCAGAACACTGCTCAGGGCAGGCTCTGGCAGTCAGAAATGATCTGGCCAGTCTCTAGGACTGGGCTATGATCAGGATGCTCCGTGGCAGACAGGCTGGAGAGATGCTCTTCAGCAGTGAAAGCTGTGTGTGAAGACTGCACAGGAGCAAGACATTTAAGTCAAAACCCAGGGGCTCACTCAGGTGGGATTCAGACCACGTATCAGAAGCAGGGAGATGGAGGGAGACTTCGGCTTCAGGAGGCAAGAAAAAGAAGGTGCCAAGCTTCTCAGTAGGAAGGCATGTTGTTTAGGGAGCCTGGAGAAAACCAATCTGGCTGAGGCAGTTGAAGGGAGGGAGGCAGGGCTGGTGGTGAGTGGGTGACGGGAGGATGGAGGGGAGTCAAGACATATCCATTCCCTAGTTCATGGATAATCACTGATGGCGTCCCAGAAGAAGAGAAACGGGGAAGGGTGGGATGTGCTTAGGTGTGTTAGTCAACTGTGAACGGAAAAAAGGGACATTTTCAGAATAAACCTTCAAGAGTTTGGTGGGAATGAACCGCTGCCTTTACCAGCTGCAGGATTCTGAGAACTCAGGCCAAGCAGAACGGAACTGCTATGGCGGGACGGACCTCAAGCCTTCCATGGAAGACAACACAATGCTGTTCTTGTGCATGAAATGATTCCTGCTCCTCCTTCCTCACCATTGTGGTTTGAATGTGAACTGTCTCTCACAGACACACGTATGTGTACACTTAGTGTGCAGGGAATGGTGCTGTTCTGGAAGATTCTGAAACCCTTAGGAAGTGGAGCTTTGCTAGAAGAAGTGATTCACTAGTGGAGGGCCTTAAAGCATTATAGCCCAACCTTACTGCCTTTCTACTCACTGCTTCTTGACTGGGAAGAACAACGTGACCAGCTGCCTCACACTTGTTCCACCATGCCTCTCCTATCCTGATGCACTCGGCTGTTCTTAAACTGTGAGCCAATTTTCCCCCTAAATGTCTTCTTATTAGATAGTCACAGCAAGGGCAAAAGTAATGAATCTTTATTTTTAATTTTTGCTCCTCTCCCCCCATGCCCCATAAGAGACCTAAATTGTCCTTACAGCTTTCCCCCATCACGGCTTTCACACAGCTAAAAGAGAAGATGTGTGGGGGGTGGGGGGGGGCGGAGAGATGGCTCAGCGGTTAAGAGCATTGGCTACTCTTCCAGAGGACCAGGGTTCAATTCCCAGCACCCACATGGCCGCTCACAACTGTCTGTAACTCCAGTTCTAGGGGACCTGACACCTTCACACCAATGCACATAAAATAAAGTTAAATAAATTAAAAAAAAAATGCCCTTGCTAACACTTGTTCATCGATTCGTTTTCTCACTGCTGTCACCAAATTCCCAACAAATGCAGGAAGGCTCTGTTTCGGCTCACAGTTTGCAGGCACAGTCCCTTCACAGCAGGGAACAGTGTTCGTGGTGTTGGGAACACATGCTCCTCACATCTCGGCAAGACCAGGAAGCAGCGAACGGTAAATGCTGATGTTCCAATCACTTTCACCTTTGTATGCTGTCTGGGACAGCAGCCTAGGAGAAGGCACCACCCACATTCACGGTGGGTCTTCTCTCCTCAGTTAAATCCCTCTGGCAGCACCTTCAAAGACACCCCAGAATACCAACCACCACACACACTGATTGGGATACACAGAAAAATCACATGGTTCTAAACAAAACCTTCACTTCACACGGCACCTTCAGATACTTTCTTTTAAGCAATAAATGCGATCCGGGAAGAAGACTCTGCACGGCTTTACACTCAATGTGGACATGTGACTTGCCTGTGGTCACTCTAAGGGGCTCAGGGTAAGGATTCTCTCCCTGTGCTGTATTCTTGCTGTTCCTCTCGGCTCTCCTTCAGTTAGAGGGATGAGGAGGCTCGGCAATCCTAACTCATGTGCTCTCTATTTGGCTGAAGGGTAATTTGGTATTACTCAAATTCCAGTCAGCTTTTGTGCAAAGACAAGCACTTGAGAGGGGAGAATGTGTGTTGACAGTCAGGAAGGGGAATTTGGTGCTCTGGGAGCTTTGAAGACTGCCGACTCTAACCCCTCAGGGGAAGGAGAATGGGATCTGGGTGATGGCCTTGATTACCAAATGCGCACCTAGCTCCTCTTACATGAATGCCCTTATTATGGGCAAGTCATAGCCGGAGTGACCACGTCACCTTTACCAACGTCAGTGCTGGCTTTGCTGCCCTGGGACTCAGCCTCTGTGTCATTTCATCCCTAACGTGAATCTCAAGGCTTAAAACATTTCAGGTCTCAGTGGGTTCGGAGTGTTAATCTTATTTGTCCTTCCTCCTGAGGACTACCCATAGCACCCTGTATGGATCACACACCTTCGCCTCTGCTCTGACACACCCGCCCCAGTGTTGGCGGCAAGTTCTGGGAGAGGAAGGACCGAACACTTTTGAACCTTTGTGTCCTTGCTGCTGGTCCTCAGAATCTACTAGACCCTGGGGGATGGATGGATGGTCTTTGTTCCTAACACTCCCCCCCCCTCCATGATAGGGATAAGCTCTTGCTCATTCACCTGGACAAAAGCGCAGAGGGTATAAACCAAGACCTATGTGCCCAGCAGCACTAATCTAACTTAATGAGGTCAGTGTTAGAATCGAACTCAAAACTACAATGTTTCCTAAACAAGTGGACAACAGGCACCAGACGATCAGAAGCAGCAGGATTTTTCAGATTGGGAGAGAGAAAAAGGAAGTAGCAATTAGTCCATCTCAAATGCAAAATTGTCCCAGCTTCCTTTTTCTTTAGTTCTAACCTTTACTCTGTACAATAAACCACACTGGACATGCATGGTAGTCAACCCATAGGTTTTTAGGAAGAGACTCAAGAGACAGCAGAACCCGAGCAGAAAAAGCTCATTCACATGAGAAATGCCCTGATTGTGGATGACCTGGTTACCTGTTTGTTCTTTCAAACTTAGCACTAAACGTTTTCAAATTCTTGACTTCCCTCCAATCTTGTGACCCTTCCTGTGCCCGATCTGACTGTCACCTAATGCCCTCGCCGACTCTCATTTTTCTCCTGAAAACTTTAAAGCCTAGGGCCTGGTTGCCTACATTCTAAACCTAACACCCTCTCCCAATCCTAAAGACCTGGTGAGCTATTTCCAAACCATGGACAATCAGACAATGGCAATTATCTGTCTCATCATAGAGAATGATAAATGTCCCAAAAAGCAAAGAGCCCGGCACATAGTAGACCTTCAATGAGCATTGCCCATTTACCGTGTTCTTTGCATTTAGTTCAGCTAAATTAAGAGGTTAAGATCAATTAAGGCCAGAATGTTAAAAGAAATTATCTTGAAGAACTGAAATTATCCAAATGTAAGCAGTTAGTGGACTGAGTTCTTTATAGCCCCATACCCCAGCAAACTCATTCACAGTTTACCTCTTCTGTGAAAGAGGAAGGCAGCGGAGTCCTGTCATTTAAGGGTAGAATGGAAACTTCAGATCAGCTCTGAGAACACATGGGAAGGAGGGAAGGGGAAGGGGATTCTTCGTTTCCCGCCACCAGGTACTTTCCGAGGCCATTTTTGCTGTGCCAAGTGGGGACTGGCATCCTACAGTAAAGTGGAAGGAAAGCAGACTGACGAAGACACAGTATCTCACCAGCCAAATGCCATACATATTCCAAAGTGCTTGCAGAACCTAGTGCATTCCTTACTTTAGTGTAGTATCAGATGGGAAAAGAGGTTGCAGTTTCTAGAAAATGCCATCCATACAGACTAGAAATGTATGTGCCAATTTTTTTTCTTTGAATCAAGACTTGGGTGGGGGTAGGGGGGAGAACTAGATGGTATTTCCCCTTCTGTCCCATATAAGGTTCTTCTTGGAGGACATAAGCTATAGTTTGTACTTGGGATGTCCCAAAGGGCCCATGTGTTAAAGGCTGGGTCCCCAAGATGGTAAAACCTCTGAGAGGGGGAACTAAGTAAGGTTTTCTACTACTGTGCCATGTCACCAAAGAGGACTGACTTATGGAATGCTGGCCTTCCTCTCTTCTGAACCACCTGGCTGCCATGGAGTGAGTTGCTTGGCTCCACCACAGACTTACCACAGACCCCAAAGCAACCACGAGTGGACACCTCCAAGACTGTGAGCCAAAACAAACCTCTTCCCTTCCCAAGCTGAGTGTCTCTTGTTACAGCAACGCAAAGTTGACCCACACAAGGTGGTAGATAGGGACACAGAGCCCAGCCAGGGAGTGTGGGGCCTGGAGCCCTACTCCTGGGAGTTGGGTCTGTTGAGGGTTTGCAAATACACAGGCACTTCAGCTCCACCCAGCGGGTTAACAAAAAGCACACAAGTCCAATCCTATCAGAGTTTATGTCTGAGCAAGCTATCTCCTTGAGTGTATTTACCATCAGCACTTGCTACATTCCCTTAGACAGCAGAGCAAATATGAGAGACGTTAAAAGAAAAGGGACCAGCAATGAGCAGTGGACAAGAAGGAACAGGGAGCACTGGGAGAGAACTGTGGATGAGTGGAAAGTGGGTGAGGCGGGAATTATGCCCAAGCATACAGAGCTGGGCTGGGGGAGGGGTGATAAGCACCCGCTTCTATGAAGACACCAAAAGAGACTGAGCATCCCCTGCATCGTCCAACACAGTACTGACTGTGTTATCACACATTATCTCATTCTACCTTCGAAGGAAAAAAAAAAAGACAAATAGATGTTCCTTTTTTAATTTTATTTTTCTCAAGTTTATCAGTGGAGACAGACCCCAAAGGGATGGCCCAAACTGGCACACAGCCAGGAAACCACAAAGATGCTTTTGAAATGAAACCTCCTAAAATCCCAAGCTCTGAACTGTCCTTCTTATACTACCCTGTTTTCCAGATAAGTTTTCAAGAGTGGTTGAAATTCAACCATTTAAGGAATACTCTCGGGCTAGAGAGGTGGCTCATTGGGGAGGAGCACTTGCTACTTGCCCAGAGGCCCCGAGTTTAGTTCCCAGCAGGTGAGTCATAACACCTGTACCTCCATCCAGGGGAACTGATACCCTCTCCTGGCCTCCGCTGGTACCTAGACACACGGAAGCAGACCCATACAGACACACAAAGTAAAATTCTAAAGGAAAAAATATTCACGAATTTTAAAGGACGTTCACAAATTTATTCATTGTGTATAGAAACGCTTTCCCTTTTTGTTTACTAATATAAAATAAGCAAGACGCTCCAAACAACACAACAGGTAAAAGCAAAAATGTCCCTCCCTGCTCGCCATTAATTTCACTCCATGGAGCTGTCACTGTTGATAACCTGGTGGGCATCCTTCCATATCTTTCCCTCTCTTTCTAAAATGAATTATGTGTACATTGATTAGCAACTTTGTTTTAACTTCAAACGACTGACATAATCTATATAAGTATCTACAGATCTATTTGTTTCCAGTGACTGCATGGAAATTACTCTGTGAAGTATAATTTATTACAAATTTTCATAATAATGAGAGTTTGGGTTGCTTTTGATTTTTCACTGTTAGAAACAATGATGATGTGAATTGCTGAAATGGATATTTTAATAATAATAATAAATGTGATTATCTGCTTACCTGCACATTTTTACTCCATAGTGTTTGCCCAGTCAAAGGAAATAAGCCTTTTATGTTTTAATAGCTATTTCAGAAATTAAATTTCTATTCCTATAAACAGTAAGTGACATTACTGTGCTTTACCACAGTCTTTCCAAAAGGGGAAACTTGAAATCTTAAAAAAAAAAAATTTTTTTTTTGATGAAAAACTACTAGGTGGAAAAAATTTAAAAAAAAGGTATCAACTCAGGTAACTTGAACTTGACATTCCTTTGGTTACTAGTGGGAAAGGACAGGACCTGTTTGAGGGGCAAACAGGGGTTTCCCAAAGTCATCTGCCCAGGTTGGTGATTCATGACCCCACACACTAATCTCAGAGCATATGCAAATTTGGGCCCCACCAGAATGCACACATACATTTATTTTTGAGTGCATACTCTGAGCCAGACACTGTTCCAGAAGACAAGGTCTGTCTCTTGGAACTCATCCTCTTGGGAGGACTCGGTAATAAATAATAAAACACACAGACAAAATAATCTGTCCTGAGCAAGTCTGGCTGGATTCTCAGAAACCATCAGAGCTTTGAGGCCAGCTCCTGCCAGTGTATACTAAGGGACTGGCAGATACATGGATCCAAATGCTCCTGACAGCTCTTCTTCGGTGTTTCAAATTCTAAATCAAGCCCAACTCCTAAATCAACATCCCTCCCTACAAGCTTGGGCCTCTTTCATGTTCCCATTTTAGCAGATGAGCAAGACCAAAACTCAGGAGTCACCTTTAATGTCTCTTTCTACCTTGTTATTCATAGTCAACCTTGCCACATTGGGTTTACTTACCTCTTAAATACCCCGGGGAATCTCTGCTCATCTTTACAACCCTCTCAATACAAACTGCCATCACCTCCAGCCTGCACATTGCCTTTGCTTAGCTGTTACAGTAAGCCTCTGTGGTTCCCCAATGTGTGGATTCCACGGTGCTGTTCATCTCCCAACGCAAACTCCTAAGTTCCTCCAACAGCTCTCCATTGCTCTTCACAACACACACACACACACACACACACACACACACACACACACACACACACACACTCACACACCCCTTCCCACCATGACCCATGAAAACATTCATATCAGGCCCTCCATCCTGCTTTGCTCTCACCACATCACCACGCTCTAGCTTTCTCCACTCAGCCTCACTGAAATTTTTTTCCTGCCTCATATCCCCTGAGCTCCTATCCAGTCATCTGGCACATGCTAGTCCTGGTTTTAGATAATCATTCCTCAACTCACACATGTCTTCGAAGAGGGCCTCCTGGTTGGAAAGAATCCAACCATTATGTGCTCTCCTGGCGCCTTAACCCTGCCTTCATAGCCTGAGTCACAGTTCTGTCTCAGCAACGGTGTGTGTTCTCCCAGCACGGGAATCTTAGGGGCCAGGCCTATGGCTGCTTTTGTTTGCCAACACAGGAGCCTTGTCTAAGATGATTCGTTAAGTGTGTGCTGGCTTAAAAAAAAAAAAAAAAGAATTAACTAAATTGCTCAGAACACATTTTAAGTTTAGAATTAAAATTTTAATTCTAAAAAGTTCATAAAATAAAGTCAGAGTCAACCATTAGTAATATAGCCATACAAAAGAAAATAATGGCCTGTAATGGGGTATATTAAGCCATCCCTTTATCAGTGGAGAGACAGGGCTGCCGATTGGTGAGCCCTGACGTTATAGGATCTTGAATTCCACACAGTTTAGAAGCTATAGGAAGTTGCTTGAATGGACAGTTCAAGTGCAGGTGAGAAGGATTAACCTAGGCAGGTTAGCCTGTCCTTCTGCCGGTAGAGGATGGCTGGTAGTCAAGAGAGGCAAGGAGACGGTGCTGACCGTGGGCTAGTGAGGATATGGGCACCTAGAATAAAAAACAAGCCACGCCTGGAACTAAGCAACAGAAGCTGGTGATTAAAAATGGGAAATGAATAATAGCAAAACCACCCTCCTTTGACCTGGCCTTACCCACTAACTTTTGAAAACTAGGAGAGAAAAAAACCCTGCAAGTAATTAAAGAGGGGAGAATCTCGGCAATTCTGAAAAGGCACAGTTGTATTTCTCCCAAGGACGTCATAAACAAAACAAATTATTATGCTAAAAATGAACCCAGGTAGAAGGTACTCCCATTGCCCAACCTTTCACTCCAGCACATTGCATTTGGGGCTAGACATTTGATTGGCATCTGTTCGGACACTGAGGGTTAATCACCTGCTCTAGTTCTGTATATCAGGATTCGACCGAACCAAACCAACCTGTTCTACTGTGTGAAATGGGAAAAGGAGCAGTGGGGCCAGCTTTCATGCATGGCGTCTCACTATAACACACCGGGCTTCCCTGGATCTATATTTTCTTCTCTGTATTAAGGGCTTGGGGGGAGTGAGGTAAGGCAGGTGTGGAATGATTTCTCCTTATGTGTACAGGGCATGGGAATTCTGGAAGGAATTTCAGGAGCCCTCAAGGGGACAGGAGGTTCCAAGTGGGCAGTTAACCATCACATATGACCATCTCATCCCGAGAGGTTCCGGAGTCACTATCAACCATATTGGGGATTTTATAAGAGTTTACTAGTTCTAAGTATGACCCACCTCTCCACCTCCAGCACCTCGGAGAAATCACTGCTGCTTTGTCTAAGGATCTTGTCTTTATGTGTCAGTTGTTGGATTTCCCAAAGCCTAAGAATGTGGCTGGATAACTGGTGGCTTCTGTAAAGTAATATAATTCTTCTGCAGGTGGGGAAGAGCGGTGGTAGCCTTTAATCCTCACCCTCTGGAGGCAGAGGCAGGCGGAGCTCTGTGAACTTGAGGGCAGCCTAGTTTATGTAGGGTTCCAGGACAGCTAGGGCCACATAGAGAGACCCTGTCTCAAACAAAACAAAACAAAACAACAACAAACTTTCACAAAAGCATACATGACACTCACCCTTTTAGAATCAGAGGGAAGCAAAACTTTCACTCCAAAAATAAACTCTGAGAGTCGACAGAAACAAGCAAAGCTATGAGTCAATAACGCCAAATGTAAAGCGCTTAGTTTAGCCTTACTCGGTATTTTGCATCAAGGAACAAGAATTCAGATATCATTTATATGATAAAAAATTTCTCCCCCCTGCCTCCCCCCATAAAATAGACTTCAAAGAATAACAAAAGCAGCCCACAGCTGGCAAGTGATCTTTACAGAGCTCAGAGCCTGGTGATGGGAACTTCACAAGACTACCTGACCTCAGCACCTTCCTCTGGGACTTCACAATTCTATCACTGGCCTACACTTCTCAATTGTGGAAACCCAGATGCTAATCAGGGAGCTGGGCTGACTCTTCTAAACAACCAAAATGGAACAAATTTACAGACCACAAAGGAGCACACTTAAGTTCAGGGTTTTCCAATTAGTGCACTTCAATTTGGGATGGGTCTTCAGAAAACTGACTTAACAGAGTTTCCTATTTCATGGCGTGAATGTGGGGATTATTGTCTCTGAGTTTTAATAGTAATAACATTTCGTGCTAATCATCATTTTATCTGATAAAGTAACAGATTTTGTGAACCTTTTGTCTTTAGGTTATAAATCTTGCCTATGTGCACAGAGTACAGCTGCTGTACTGCTAACTCTATGTGTAACACACATAAGTCCTGTTACTGCAAGTTGTGGGAGAATTTTTGATAAGCATTGTTTTATGGGATACTGTAAACAAGGAATGTCTCTACAGTGTTAGCTGAAAGATACTTTGTGATGTTTGGTTTAAAAATTGGGGAAAAGGTAAAAACTAGGGGATGGGCTCATTCCCAGAATTGCCTGAGTAAATACCATGTCACGGTCACTGTTCTTGACTGTAAACCACCCAAAAAGAGATGGCCTGGCTGGGTGTGTGGGCAGCAGCAGCAGGAAGGATTTGATTCAGTTGTTTTCAAGATGGAAAGAACTAATTCACTCAAAGTTATTAAGAGGCAGGAACTGAATTCTAACTGCACAGTCTCTGCTATAGTTTGGGCTGAGAGTGTCTCCCAAAGGCTGGAGTGTTAAAGACTTGATCCCAGGTTGGCACCCTTCAGGAGGTGATAGAAGCTTTAGTAGGTGGGGCCTAGAGGAAGGTTATTGGAAAAGTGCCCTGGAGGGGAATATTGGGACCCTGGCCCTATCCTGTTTCTCTGTCTCTATTCCTAGGCACCTTGTGACAGGCATCTGCTTCTTCCGCCACATTAAAGCCTCCCCTTTAATGTACTGCCTGGCCACAGGCCCAAAACCAATAAGGCCAACCAACCATGGACTGAAAATTCCCAGACTGTGAGCCGAAATAAACCATTCCTCTTTTGGACCTGATTACCTCAGTTCTTTTGTTACAGTAACCCTCAGTTTCTTAGCCACAGGGGAAGGAGGAGTTAGTTCCCTTAAGCTTAGCTTCAAACAGTTCGACTTCACAGCTAGCATCATCACCATGGCTAATATTTATTAAACTCTCGTTCTCTTTGTACAAGCAATATATAAAGTACTTTAAAACCTTCATTTTAATTAATCCTTCCAAAAGCCTTATGAAATGTATATTATCATCCCTGTTTGCCGCAGGCCTTAAACAGTTCAGTAAATTGCCAGAGTCATGCAGACATCAGCTATCCAAACCCAACAGACATCACCTATACAGACCCATAGTAAACAGCAGCTGCGGTATTACTGCCAGCCCTCCACATATTCAGGGCCATATCTGTCAAAGTAGCCACTTCCCCTCAGAGTGCTGGGGTCTCTGTTTCTCGCATATGAAATGAAAGTGAATCTAGGTTATCACTCAAGACTTCACTTTCTGTCCTCTTGTAAAACACGGGCCAACTTCTACTTAAGGGAGGCCCAAGGCAATCACCACACCCTGTAAGATTGCCCTGTTTCAGAGTCATAGTGACTAACACGGTGTGGCTGCCTCAGAGACCTTGGGCCATGTTTCCTGAAATCTGTGTACAGTTAGCAAGATGTGTACTCTAAGACATGTTTGGCTATAGTGTCTGTATTTGAAAATGTCCATTGTCAATATTAATTTAAAAAAAAAAAAACTGGACCGTGTAAACCAACAACAACATGCTGGTGGGTTAAGGCACTAAGGACCAGGGTGTATACACTGATGGATTTGTCATCTGCAAGTGTTCTTATTCTATCCGGAAGACTGCTAGATCAGAAGTCCCAGTCTGGGAGACACGATGCTCAGGGGCTGATGAAAGCAGACCTCTCTTTTCCTAAGACAGCTCAAAGAGGAATTTTGTCCCCAGCTCCCACAGTCTTGGAGAAGAAAATTGGACACACAGCGGAAAAGACTGTAGATGACTCCAGGATTCTTACAAATTTGCACTTAAGGACTAAGCTGGTTAACTGTTCTGGTGACATTTGGAGCACCTAAACTCAGGTGAGGCTTCACATGCTTCTTGTGTGCATTGGCATCTTGTTAGCGTCAGACAATTTATAAAACCTACACCTGGCCAAAAATGTTGCAAGCCAGCCTGCCTCCGGAACACTGATTTTTCCCCACCCTTCCCTACCTTTCCCAGGCCTCCCTCCTTTTATTCTCGGCATTAAGCTTAAATTCTCACAGACTATCTGAGTGAGATTTGGTTACGTCTGAGCAATTCTCTAATTAGCTCACAGAAAGGAAATTCTGATTCCACCTTCATATTACATCGGTTCGTCCAAACCATGCAAGCTTCTAATTGGTCTGCGAGCAAACGGTGAGCTGGCCTTCCACAGACAACCTGGGAAAGAGGGCAGCTATTCCCAAGGGGGATGAAGTGGGAAATAAGCCGATTAAAACAACAACAACAACAACAACAACAATAACAACAAAAACAAAAACAAAACCTGGGTGGATCGTCCCAAGGAAATGAAAATTCTTGTTTACAGAGTCACAGCTACATGCTAATGTGAACAGGGCTGAGAGAGCCTTCCCTTAGCTCTCTTTTCCTATGCGGCTTCACTCCCAGACAGGACCGCTGTCCTGTTTCCAAGAGATACCTTAAAGACACACAAATCGCAAGTGAGGGGTTCAGTGTGGAGGTCAAAAGGATGGTGCCGGGACAGCGAGTGACTACGCACCTGAACGGAGAGGATAATGAGAAAGGTGGACACAAAACGTAGGAAAATGGCAGGCGCTAGACGGGGAAGCATGTAAAAGATTCGGAATTACGCCCAACACTCCTTCACACACTAACGAAGCAATCTAACTTGTCCCGAAAAAAATAAAATAAAATAAATGCACTCTGGGCCAATACGGTTGTCCCTGTATCTACACCCTGAAAGCGAGTACGACAGGGAGGCGGCGGGGGTGGGGTGGGGTGGGGGGATGTTAGGAAGTTTAAGAATGGGGATTTGGCCTCTATCGATTCAATTGTAGCCCTCAAGTGTCTAACACCTGTTACAGGGGAAATGCAAAGGCGAGGTTGCTTTTCAGATGCATCTGTTTCAGGCGGCCCTAGGCTAATCAAGGAGGAAAACAACAGGTTCCTATGGGCAGATACTCGATCTGGCCCCTGTACCTCCTGGTGCGCGTGCCAAGCGCTACCTGCGCGGGCCCCAGGTTTCCACCGCCCTGCGGGTGAGCAGCTCCGCTAGCCGGGCAATAATGGCTTCCTGCCTCGCGCGGCCCAGGAAGGGACCAAGTTTTTGTTTTGTTTTGTTTTTTTCCAGGGCTCACCTGCTGGGAGCCCGACGAAGAGGAGCAGGCAAGGTGCGTGCAGCCCGCGGCCCATGCTGGCCCCACTCTAGCCGCTAAGGCTCAAGGGCCTCGGGGAGCCGCGCCTTCCTTCTTCAGCGGTCGGCCCGGGACGCGCATCTCCGAGGTGCCTGCAGGTCTTGCAGCGCAGCGAGCCCGGACCCCGTGGTCCCCACAGGTACGGCCCAGCCCACCCGCACCTGAGCCTCTCGGGGCTCCGCCCCAGGCCTGGGCGGTCGCGATTTCCTGCTCCGCCCAGGTTTGGGGACCGCAAGCCTCCGCCCTACCTGTCGCAGGCTGCCAGGTGATTCAGCTCCGCAGGAAACGGAGCCTCTAGCCACCCGGCCCTGCCTGGGCGCCGAGAAACTTGTCGCCGGCTTCCCGAAGTTCGAAGTCACTCTCACCCCCTTGCAGTTCTTCCTCTCTGGTTCTAGAACTAGGTGGATACAACTTCTTATGGAGTATTTCCCGTAGTGTGTATCTCCACCACCACCACTACCACCACCACCACCAACAACAACAACAACAACCACACACACACACACACACACACACACACACACACACACACACACGACTTCTGATGTTTACACGTAATGTCTGCTCAGGTTTTTCTTGTGTGTGTGTGTGTGTGTGTGTGTGTGTGTGTGTGTTGCAAACTAAAGATTCTAAAAAGTAAAGCATAAACCATAAGTTTATTTTTCCACACTTATAAAATTAACAGGTGCTCATATGAAAAGTGTAATGGAAAAAGAAAATTCCTCTGTCATTGTATATCGACGAAGTTAATGTTGGTGTATTTCTTCTTAGGCTTCCCACCCATTTTTTCCTTGAGGCTCAGCAACCATGCACAGATCTCAGCCAGCCAAGCTTTAGACCTTTGACCTTGTGATGACTACTAGAAGTGAGTGGGGACATGGGAATTTGGAGCTGCTAAAGGAAAGGGGAGCAAGGCACACTGGCCTTCAGGAACCAACCAACTTGGAAAGTCACCTATAATCCGAGCAATGTAAGTAGATAGCAAGGCATTTTACACACCTTCCCTCCTTCTCTGGGGTTTTCCTTGGCTTTGCTTTCCTCCTGTAAGACTATTGTCCTTCCTCCCACACCCCTCCCACCTCCAGCCTCCCCCTGCCCCATCATCTTCAAGGATAGCATTAGAAAGTGCCATTAAACTTGGTTCAAGTGGCTCCCACCCTGGTCAGTGAACTAGATGTGACTACTATTTCTCATAAGCACCTCTGCTGCCCTGCTTTGCTTTCGAGAGCATTCTCTTCACTGGTGCTGCTAGAGTCCCTTCATCTCATCCTCACCCAAAGAAGCATGCTTGTCCTGGACCTATTAGGTCAAACCCAACACACACACACACACACACACACACACACACACACACACACACACACACTTCTGGGTTAGCCCTCTGCTCCCCTCAGCCAGCCTCTTCACTTTAAATGTTTTTCTTGTAGTCTCTTCCAGAAAATAGGAAGTAAATTTAGGAAGTGTGCGGCCAAAGGCAGATGGTGAAGAGTGTGGAGGAGCCCTTAGATCTTTCAGGGTGGAGAGCATCATGGCAGCAGGAGGAGGCGGCAGTAGTGTGTGTGTGTGTGGGGGGCTCCATCCCCTCCAGAGATTCCCCCATAAATCGCTAGGAACACTGGTCATGGGGTTTGGCATTGTCCTTAGCAAATTTTCATCGCTAGTCTAAAGTGTATGAGCTCTTCTCTTCTCTCACTTACCTCCTATACCCCTCCCTCTGTCCCCACTCTGGTAGAAAGATCATTTTAGTTTTCATCTAAGCAATCATTTCTCCATGTTTGTTCCATAGAATTTTAATAGATACATAATAAGTGGAAGTGGGGCTAACTGAGCCATGGTCTTGTGATCTCATCATTTATCATCACCTTTCTGGGGCTGGAGAGCTGGCTCAGCCGTTAAGAGCACTGACTGCTCTTCCAGAGGACCTGGGTTCATTTCCTAGTACTCACATGGCCGCTCACAACTGTCTGTAACTCCAGGGATTCCAACACCCTTACAGACACACATGAAGGCAAAACACCAATGCATATGACATAAAAATATTAAAAAGGGGAAAAGATCATCTTTCTTTGAAACTTTGTCCATAAATAATTCTGAATATCGTGTGTTTCCCAAACACTATGCATATACCTCCACATTAAAAAAAAATGCAGCAGGGGGGTGGGAGGAAGGAGAAGGGGGGATCTGTGGATAGTATGTGGAGTGAGTAAAAAATTTCTTAATAAATAAAAATGAAAGAAAAAAATAAAATAGGACCATAAAAAAAGAAAATGCCAGCATTGATTATTATCTTTTCTCTGTAATTGACTATTTGAATAAAGGAAATGGTATTTGATTAAAAAAAACAATGCAGCATTTATTTTTAAGTTTACTTACCAAGAATGAAAATTGCCCAATCCACATTTTAAAAAAGAATCAGGTAAGTAAAATCATGTGCCAGATGCTTGGAGCTAAAGGAAGGAAGTAAAAAAGTAGTTAATCAAATATTACCAGACAGACCATGCCTTCTGCAGTTTTATAGAGCATAGTTTTATACAGCATAGTACCTACCAGATAGTACTTAACAAATATTTGCTTAGTTCTAGCTGTAGGTCCTGGAGGAAGTGACATCTGAGCTGGGATTAAATGAAGAAAACATTGCCAGAGTCACACAACCAGAGATGCCAGAATGTACAGAATTCATGGCATGAGGAAACAGCAGAGCTGAACTGTGAGCATTTCAGTTTTGCTAGGCTACTATGTCAGAAAACCAATCACATTGCATAAAGGGCCTTGTGTGGGCAGCTGAAGAACCAGGGCTTTATATCACAGACAATGAGCGCAGTGTTTTAAGTTGGGCAAGGCATGGTCAGGCGCGTATTTTAGGAAGAGAAACTTGGCAACAATAAGAGGAATGGCAGGTAGGCAGGTGAGAGCTGCCACCTAAAATAAGGAGACTAATCAGGAAACTGTTGCTATAGTTAAGATAGGAGATACTGGTGGCCGGGCGGTGGTGGCGCACGCCTTTAATCCCAGCACTCGGGAGGCAGAGCCAGGCGGATCTCTGTGAGTTCGAGGCCGGCCTGGGCTACCAAGTGAGTTCCAGGACAGGCGCAAAGCTACACAGAGAAACCCTGTCTCGAAAAACCAAAAAAAAAAAAAAAAAAAAAAAAAAAGGAGATACTGGTGGAAACACCAAGGTTCTAAACCAGTCAGTGCTCTTTAAAGGAAGGTTGAGAGAACACTTCAGCAGATAATAGAAGGTAGAACTGATAAGATCTGTCAGTATGGATACCAAGAAAGGAGTATAGGTGTATGCCTATTGATAGTAGGTAGTAGCATATTTACAGACCACAGACACACAGAAAGCATAACAAGGTGTGAAATACTCAGATACACTGCCCTAGACAGAACAGTGGATCATCAAAATAAAAGTCCTATGGCCTGGACACAGTCATTAACTGGAATTGTCTGAATGAGGTTGGTATGAATTTTGTACGTGACCGGGAAGATCTGAGTCAGTAGAGGTTTGGGAACCTAATTACTGGATGTAACAAAGTCAAAAGGTGGTGTAATCCAGTGAAGGACATTTTAGAACAAGTGTGTGTACTGTTTTCACTCCTGTTAGCACCACACTGGATAGCAGCACAATGAGAAATAGGAAGAACCCTGGAAATGAAGAATGGAAGTGTTACTTACAGTTTCATGATTATCCATATAGAAGAACAAAATGAATCTGTATGTTTGATATAATCCTGACAAGAGAGATTGCTAAAACAAGGTCAATATAGTAATGTGACTGAAGTTTATAGAGAGATTGCTAAAACAAGGTCAATATAGTAATGTGACTGAAGTTCATATATGTCAACACAATATATTTGGAAGACACTATTTTAAAATATACGTTTACCAAAGAAGACAACCTAAAGGTAACTAGACAAAAGATAACAAGTGTGTGGAATATTTTAATTAAAATCTTAAGCAGCTAGTGAAATAATTTTTTAAAGAGAAAAAAATTTCAAAAATGTGTTTTGTTCTTAGAGAAGAAAACTCAATATGACCAAGGACTATTCTCACCAAGTTAGTAAATTCTATATCTTTCTAGTAAAAATCTGAAAACAATTCTAAGAATTTTACAAATTGTTCCTAAAATTGAATAGAAATTAGAGGTGGTTAATTAGCCAACACCTCTAATTTTAAGAAGAAGGAACTAGGGGAATTTTTCTCTTCCAGACATCAAAGCTAGAAAACCTGACCAATGAAAACAGTGTAATGTTGGATAAACAGACAAGGGGGACATAGAAGATTCTAGAAATGTACAACCACAGACTTGAGATAGGTGATCAAGTTGAGTCCTATCTCAACTTGGTTTTGAACGGTTGGTCCCTAGTTGGTGGCACTGTTTGGAGAGAGTATGGGCAGGTTCGGCCTTCCTGGAGCTCTTGCTGTGCCTACCTGTTGCCATGCCAAGAGTCCCCCCAGGATGGACTCTTATTCTTCCGGAACCCTAAGCCCAGTATAGCCTTTCCTTCCTTCCATAAGCTGCCTCAGTCATGCTATTTTTATCTCTGCAACAGAAAAGTAACACACACACACACACACACACACACACACACACACACACACACACACGGACCCCAAGGAGTAGCATTATGGTAAGAATGTCAAGTGTGCCCCCCAAAGGCACATATGTTACAGGCCTAGTACCCAGCTTCTGGTGGTAGTGGGATGCAAATGGATTATGATGGGGCTAACTTCATCAATGCACTAACCCACTGATGGGTTCACCAGCTTATTAGAAGATGGATGGAAGGAAGAAAGGAAGGAAGGAATCTGACTAACAGAAACCAGTGGTGGGAACTGAGTTGCTGCTATGCACATTCCTGACCACCAGAAGCCTTTGGAACCAGTTTCCAGGAGAAACTGGAAAAGTCTAGAGAAATAGGCAAGAAAAACTGAATGTTCCAGGCTCTGCTGACTCCCCATGGGAGACCTTACCTTTTCAGAGGAGGGAATGGAGGGTGGGTTGCGGGGTGGGGTGGGGTTGGAGGGCAGGAGGAGGGAAGAGAAGGGGATCTGTGATTAGTATGTAAAATGAATAAAAAATTTCTTAATAAAAAAAAGAAGATGTGTAGATGTAAGTCTTTTTTAAATAAGAAACACAGAGCCAAATGCAGAGTTAAAAGCCCAAGAGGTCAGAGCAGTAGCTAAGAGCTAAAAATCTTTTCTTACTCTTCATTGCCGCTGCTGTCTTTCCTCTCAGCAAGAGACCTACTTCCTGTGTATCTATCTTTTTATTGACTTTCTGTTCTGCCTTCTCATTGGTTGTAAACCCAACCACATGACCTCCTTGTCACTGCTTGTCTATACAGACCTTCAGGTCTTCTATGGTTGGTATTGAGATTAAAGGCGTGTGTCTCCATGCTGGCTGTATCCTTAAACACACACAGAGATCTGCCTTGCATGTGATCTGGATTAAAGGTGTGCACCACCACCACCACCACCACCACCACCACCACCACCTGGCTTCTGCTATGGCTTGCTATTAGCTCTGATCCCCAGGCAACTTTATTTATTAACATACAAATAAAATCACATTTCAGTACAAATAAAATATCACCATAAAGATGGATGTAGCACAAATTGCTAAACAGTCTTATTAATAGAAAACTCAGAGCCAGATATTGGGGTGAAAGCCAGATATTGGGGTGAAATAGAACAAGCCAGCCATGTTCTTACCTCTACAAAATCCTCAGCCTTAAGAGAGAGACTTCCTGTTTACTCATGCCTTATATACCTTTCTGTGCCCTGCCATCTTCCTTCCTTCCTAGTGCTGGGATTAAAGGTGTGTGCCACCACTGTCTGGCTCTGTTCCCAGTGTGGCCTTGAACTCACAGAGATCTGGATGGATCTCTGCCTCCTGAATGCTAGGATAAAAGGCGTGTGCTACCACTGCCTGACCTCTATGTTTAATTTGGTAGCTGGCTCTGTCCTCTGATCCCCAGGCCAGCTTTATTTGGGTACACCATATATCACCACAGATGGGGAAAAAAGCTGTGCAGAGAAATCAAATATTTCTTTCATCAAATTGTTTTTGCCAGGAGTGAATAGATTTAAAAGTAATGAGGTGAATGAAGTGGGGAATGAAGATAAAGTAGGCACACAAAGTTGGAAATACCATACATTTGTGTGTATACATATATATTTTTACATATATAAAGCATAAATTGTGCTTTGTATGAACTGTGTTCATCTAATCTTCTATGTATTGTCCCAATGTGATCATAAGTTTTCTCCGGCCCTGCCTGGCCCTGCAGTCTGCAGCTGCTTATAAAATAATCACTCAGAAGCTTATATTAATTATAACTGCTCAGCCATTAGCTCAGGCTTATTGCTGACTAGCTCTTACACTTAAATTAACCCATAATTCTTATCTATGTTTAGCCACATGGTGTGGTACCTTTTCTCAGTTCTGCCTTGTCATCTTGCCTCCTCTGTGTCTGGCTGGCGACTCCTGACTCTGCCCTTCCTCTTCCTGTTTCTCTCCTGGATTTCTTGCCTGGCTATAACCTGACTCACCATAGGCCAGAGCAGCTTCTTCATTAACCAACCATAGCAACACATATTCACAGTGCACAGAAAGATATCCCATGGTATCCCAATAGAGAATTAACTAGTTTACACTATGAAAAAATAGGAATAAAACTGAATGCCAGGGAAATGACAAATAAAATAATAAGAATTACTATGACTAATTAAAAAAAAAGAAAAGAAAAAGCTTAGAGTCCTATTGGCAGAGCTTACAGAGTGATTCTGTTGTGAGCACTGAAGAGCAAATTGCTGACAGGAATGTAGACATTAAAGGCTGCCGTGAGGTTTCTGACAGAATAAAGGACTCTTCTGAGAACTGGAGCAGCGGCCATGGGTACTACATTCTGGAAAAGAACTTGTATCCATCTTGTCCATGGCCTGCGACTTGCAAAAGGTGATGGACTAATTAATCTGGTAGAGGACATTTCAAGGCAGTGAAGAATACAGGCTGTTGCATGGGTTTTACTGGCCACTTTTAGCAAATCTGCAGTGAGAATCAGAAGCAAAAAATCAGAGCAGAAAATTTTGAAAAACTGAGTTTTGTTGTTGTTGTTGTTGTTGTTGTTCTAGAAAAGAAGTGTGGTTAAAGTTGAGGCCAAAGAGGGCATGGGTGTTAAAGAGAGTAACACAATTCATTACAAAAAAGCCAAGTGCTTTGTACTGGGACAGTAAGATGGATGCCTTGAGAGATCTGTGAAACACCATCTATCTATCCCAGGATCAAGGGTACAAGTGTAAAGCTTCCTTTAGAAGCCAGCACTGGCGGGTACTCTGTTGGCCCAGGAATGCCTAGGAGGTTATCATCCCATGATCCTTTTCTCTCGTCCAGCCATTTAGATACTCACGGGCCACTACAACCACGATCCAAGAAGATCTGGCTATTGCTTGAGTTTGAGTCATTCATGTGATGATGGTTTTATGTCAATGCACAAAGCAAGAGTCGTGGGGACCCCACGGCTTTCACCTAGATTTCAAAGGGAAGTGTGGGAAACCAAGCACCGTGTAGTAAGGTCAGTGACCCTGCCAGAAGCCCTTGAAAGGGTAATGGACAAAGCTGTGAGAGCGAAGCCTTGCTGCCATGGAGTCCCCAGGAAGTCGGAAATGCCAGGAACATGGAATGTCTGCCAAAGAAAGGTACAGGAAGCAGATAAGGCCATCCTAAGTGAGTAGCCGTGCCCAAATGAGGAAGACCTCGGCTGTGTTTTTACTTTCACTTTTCTGCCACTGGTTCAGCTATTTGTACCATCATGTGTTCTTTCCATGATGTGCTGTGCCACCAGAAGCCCAAAATAAAGGAGCAATCAGCCATGGACTGAAATCTACAAAACCCCGAGAAAAATAAACATTTCCTTTTTAAATGGTTGATTTACCTCAATTATACAAATGGAAACCTGTACAATACTGAAGCTGAGTTACAGAGTGTGGAGTTCTCAGTTACAGCAACAAAGACAGAGAGAGAGAGAGACAGAGAGACAGAGACAGAACATAGAGATAGTGGAGAAGCAAATGTGCCACTAAAGTGTTACTCTGATCCCCTGCCTGTGTCTCTCTATTCTCTTCTGGACCAAAATGGAAGATGTGATTAGTAGAGATGAATTTCTCCTATTCATTCTTACCACCACTCACTGCAACCAATTATGAGTACTCTAATGGTTCCCTTTCCAGTGTCTGTGAGCTCAGCGCTGGAACAAGGGATCAAAGGGGATGAGGGGGATGACCACCACCACCACCACCCACTGCCACCACCACCATCACCACCTCCACCACCACCACCACCCACTGCCACCACCACCATCACCACCTCCACCACCACCACCACCACCACCACCCCCCACTGCCACCACCACCACCACCTCCACCACCACCACCACCACCACCACCACCACCACCCACTGCCACCACCACCATCACCACCATCACCACCACCTCCACCACCATCACCACCACCACCACTACCCACTGCCACCACCACCATCACCACCTCCACCACCACCACCACCACCACCCACTGCCACCACCACCATCACCACCTCCACCACCACCACCACCACCACCCACTGCCACCACCACCATCACCACCTCCACCACCACCACCACCACCACCACCACCACCACCCACTGCCACCACCACCATCACCACCACCACCACCATCACCACCCACTGCCACCACCACCATCACCACCTCCACCACCACCACCACCACCACCACCACCACCACCACCACCCACTGCCACCACCACCTCCACCACCATCACCACCACCACCACCACCCACTGCCACCACCACCACCACCACCACCACCACACACTGCCACCACCACCATCACCACCTCCACCACCACCACCACCACCCACTGCAATCACCACCATCACCACCACCACCACCCACTGCAACCACCACCATCACCACCATCACCACCACCACCTCCACCACAATCACCATCACCACCACTACCTCTACTACCACCATCACCACCTCCACCACCACCACCATCACCACCACCACCACCTCCACCACAATCACCATCACCACCACTACCTCTACTACCACCATCACCACCTCCACCACCACCACCATCACCACCACCACCATCACCACCTCCACCATCACCACCACTACCACCACCACCACCACCATTACCACAACCTCCACCTCCACCACCATCATCACCACCATCACCACCACATTAATTTATACAAAAGTGTGTGAAGATATATAGACGGTTATAGACATGAAAACAGATTTCAGGTACAAAGGAAAACACTTGGATGAGAAAGGATTTTATATGGTAGTTTTGTTCTAAATATAAAAGGCTGTTTCAGATGGAAATAGAGTAATAAGAGCGAAACCATGTTAGTAAATCTGTCTTAAGAGGGTTTGCAAAAGTTAAAAAGAAAGATGGTGTGGATATGACTAAGTTGATGATTAAAACATCCCTGAGACCAAATTTAAGACACTGATGTAGAATTGGAGCCTGATTTTCTATGTAAAACAATAAGGTTTTCTTAAAAATGTTGATCTCATTTTAATCACATTTACAGAAAGCTGGCCGAAAGAACAGGATTTCATATTTGATCAAGATAATAACTAATATTTTCTACTGAGTTTGTCAAGCTCTTAACTACTTGAGAAACTAAGTCTTAACAGAATCAAGATTTGTTTAAAAGTCTGTTTTTGTCCAGCTTTATCTCAGCATTATACAAGAGGTAAATTTTAAATCACTATTCCTTCCTTAAGATTGGTATAATTGGCCTGAGTGTTCTGTAGCCACTTGGAGGCTAATGTCAGGGAGGGTAAGGCATCGGTTCTCAACCTGGGGGTCAGACGACCCTTTCACAGAGGTCACATATCAGATATTTACATTATGGCAACAGTAGCAAAGTTACAGTTAGGAAGTAGCAACAAAAATAATTTTATGGCTGGGACCACTACAACATGAGGAACTGTGTTAAAGGGTCACAGCGTTAGGAAGGTTGAGAACCATGGTCTAAGGAACTAAGAGACAGTCAATATTTCAGCCTTTATCTCAGCTTTGCCAAGTCCCAGGGGACGATGGGACACTTTTAAAAGAATCCTAAGCTCCAGGTCATCACCAGTTCTCTTGATTAGAGAGGTCACTGGCAACCCAAGAAGCCGCCCTCTAGCCAATGTGCATTCTGCAGAGAGGAGGCTACTCCCAGAGGAAAATGTCCTCAGCTCTTCCAAAGGAAGCCACACCCCAGCAAGTCCTGACCCATCCCCACAGATGGTACACTTGGTAAAGGAAAATCCAAAGGCACCGCGGGGGGCTTAAGCCTCCTAAATTACCCCAAGGTGTCTCAAGTGACCTTAACAGTAAAAATAAAGGTTGGATTTTGGCCACCTACATGGTCATCAACACCCAGCAGGAAAGAGCAGAGTAGAGTAAAGCAATTGGGAATAACAGAAAACAAACAAAATGGCTAGACTCTGTTTTTAAAAAGGACGAAAGTGAGTCGGTCCTCATATGTATCCATTAACTGACTTGACAGGTAGGTCAGTCACAGCTGCTCTGGCTAGAATCAGGTTAAAGGACTTTCCCTAACTATGATCAATATTTTTTTTTTTCCAATCTGAGGGAGGCCTCAGAGAGCACTCAGTCCTTAATTGGTAAATTCCTCTGCAATAGGCTTTTTAATTTCCCGACTGTTAACCCTGCAACACCCCAATTTTGTCCATTAAAATTATCCCTTGATTTGACCTCCCAAGACCTCTTTAAAGTGATAATGGCTCTTTGCTTATTTCCCAGATCACTCAGTCTCTAGGAAGTAGGTATCATCAGATGCTAAAATTTTCCACTAAAAACTTTGCCAGGAGACTCATCTTCCCTGAGAGGCAATGTTGCCACTAACTCTCTTAGATCACAAGGTCCCCACTCAGTAGGTTAGCTTTGGACTCAGAGGTAATCCTCATGCCTTGGTCCCCAAGTGCTCGGTCCCACCTCTCTCAGGCCCTGAGTACTCTCTGATGCCCTCTCACGGGCATCTACTATTTTTACTGTAGCTCAATTTGTCCATCTATCCCTGATGCTCACTCCGTTTTGGTTCTGATAAAGAGATCTCTGCCTACCTAAGTCAGGAATATTTTCTCTTCTATTATCTCCTAGGAACCTGTTGTTTTGCCTTAAGATCTGTGATACTCCTGGGAATGATTTTTGTAGGGGCAGCTTTCATTTTTCTCTCAAGTGACTATCCAGTAGGCTCAGTATCAGTCACTGAAAATGCTGTTTTTCTTACTGTTTTGTGTCACTTCTGTTATGAAATACCTATATCCACAGAGGGCTGTTTTCTATTGTTTTTCATTGATCTAGTGTCTGTTTTTTTTTTAAACAAAAATATCATACTTATTTTTTGTGACCTTATAATGACTCTTGAAATCTAGTGAGCTACATTATCTAATTGTCTTCTTCCTTGGCATCATCTTGGATTCTCTTGGCCCTTTGCTGAGACCATTCCCACAGGCATGCCCTGAGGCTCATTCCCAGGTGATTCTTGATCTCATCAAGTTGACAGTGGAGATCAACCATGACAGAAGGAAATCTGACACTATCTTCCCAAAGTCCGAATTTGCATATTTTTTGACTTAGTAATGTCACCTCTAAGAAGTAATGTGTAAAATATCTAAACCATAAGAACCTGTTCTGCAGAGGATAAATGGTATTTCATAGAGAACTTTCCTGCTGATAGAAGTGGAAACTCCTTTATCAATATTTATCAAAGATTCAAAACTTCCATTCCTTTTGATATTGTAAATTTCTTCCTGCCAAATTATTGAGATAAAATTACCCTAGTAATGATGAAAAGTTTCCTACCTAGAAATGTTCTCAAGTCATTATCTTTAGTAGCAAAACTCATATATTTCTCAAAGAGAATGTAAATGTCCACCAAACCATGGAAAAGCTATCCAATGGACTGCCACCATACCACTGAGGAATACCATTCTTAGGAAGACACTATTTTGGAAAGAAAAACCATTGGGTAGATGATCCACGAGTTATTGTCACAGATGCAGTGAGAAAACACTCGAACTTAAGTGGCCCCCACTTGAAAAGCCCCTTTCCATAAAAAGGCACCAGGGCTGCCTACCCACGTGCTACTTCCTCATTCTCTGTCTCCTGGTAAGTGGGGTTGGGGGCCGCCCTGCCCACTGGTCAGCTCCTCTCCGTCCGCCTGAACTGCTGACTCCCTCTCTGCTCATCCCTGGCTTCTGCTATTTCTCTCAGCATCTGTAGCTGGCTCTGCCTTCTCTTCTACCTCTCTTTACAGGAACCACCCTCTTCCTTTGCTCCCCAAGACTTCAGGAATACAAGGTGGTTATACCCAAGTTATGTGCAGCATAGCAACATTTTAGGCAAGAACATACCACATATGTGACTGGGAAACCCTAAGATTATAACAGAGCTGAAAAATTCCTGTTGCTCACTGTTTTTACGGGGCTTTTCCTGTGTTTAGATGCTATAGTTATTATTGCATTACAATTGCCTATGCCCAGTACAGTAGTATCCACATAGGTTTGTTTGCAGCTTGGGAGCAACAGACTTTGACATGTAGCCTAGGGGTGCAGCAGGCTACACCGTCTAGGTTCATGGAAACATGATATAATCTATTGTATTTATACCTTGATGAAGTCACCTTTCCACATATTTCTCAGATCAGAGACCATCACTAATCACGTGACTGTACTAGAGTCTTACTGAGCACTTGCGGGGCAAAGGAAACGGGAGCATTAAAAATAACTCTGCAAACAGCATTGAAGTGAATGTATGCTACTGTCTGTTGCTCTAACCGGTTGTCGCCAACCCTCAGTGGGATTCTGGTGCCAACTATGAAGAAAGTCGGGTGTCTTTGCCCCGTCAGTGAACGGAATCATACCCATCTTCAAACTGAAGAAACGCCTCGCCAATGAGGCTGCTGGTGTCCGCCGCCGTAGGTGGGACCAAGAGCTTTGCCGTCTGTGGTCAGGCCGGGTTTGAGGGGTAGATTTCTGCTGTCCGCTGCGTCTAGGGGGTTCTCAGTTTGGGCCGTCTTAGTCAGGTCAGAGTTAACATCCTGAGACTAACTGGGGCTATGTGTTGAGCCCCTTTCCACAGGCAAGAGAGGAAGTCAGATTCTCCAGTCTCAGCTTCATGCTGTGCCAGGGCCACATGAGGCCAAATGACCCAGAACTGTGCCTTTCCCAGCCGTGGTGAGGCCCTCACATCCAAGTGCCGGAAGAAAGATGAGTCATGTGGCTCTGTGCCCTGGTCAGCCATGTCCACAGGCTGTGGGTGGCACTCAGCAGAGGGCAGGAAGTGACCCCGAGTTGCCCACCACCATTCGCTAGTGGGGAGGAGAGCAGAGGTGTCTCCAGGGCATCTGAGGGGGCAATCTTATTACGCCTCTTAATAAGCACGGCTTCCTTATTGGTCAGGGTAATGTGTTCTGGGCTCAGAGAGAGAAAGTAGCTTTTATTTTTCGGGACTATTTTTATAACCTATGCTTTTTCCATCTGACCTCACAGCTGCAGACCTAGGAGTAACCACCTTGCTGTCACAGGCCTGACCTTCACTGTGTGGCAATAAGTTCATTTCCAGGTGTTCATTTGACCCAGTCCTTGGTTTTTAAAGTTGTTTCTGAATGACGGCTAAGGAAATTGTAGTTGGAAATAGCAAACTCCCTTCCCAAATGCTGCCAAGGTACTTTGGAGAAGACAAATTCCAACCCCATTTTCCTTCTGAGCATCTCTCCTTGGGTTTTATAGATGAGCTGTGAATTGAGGTAATCAAAATTTTTATTTTTTTCTGGAACGAACTTTATCCCTTCAGGTAGAAAAACTTGCAGGATTCTCTAAGAATCCCTTGGTATTCCATGCCCTGGCCTGTTGGGGGCTGGGTGTAGTTCAGAGAGAGTCTCTCTCTGCCGCAGGTGCCAGGCCCCCACAGAAGTGTGGACCAGGGAAGCTAAAGTCACCACTGAGTACACAGGGAAGAGGTCAGAGGTCACACATCATCACTTAGTTACCAGTTCGGCATTTGCACCTGGGGGAGAGAAAGCAGACTGACAGAGTAGAAGAGTCAAATAGAGTGGACTCAAGCCCTCTGGGCTGCAGGACGGAACTCTGGATTCAGGTGTGAGGCCAGCACCATGTTGGTGTCTTGTTAGGGAAAGCTGGTGCCAGGCACTCTTCTGTGCCAAGCAGTTGGGTGGTGAAACATCCGAGACTGGACTGAGCTTTCCTTTTAGCTAAGCTTGGCTGAGGAGGTATATTTTCAAGTCTTACTATTATATTTAAGTGGTTTAAGAATCAATGGTCTGTGGACAATGAATAGGGCCAGCTGAGTCAAAGATCTCCTTGGCACTCAGGTCCCTGTGTGGACTTCTCAGGACTGCATACCGTGGGACATCTCTCAGGCATCTGGGAGCCTCTGTGAAGTTGCAGAGACCAGTTGCACAGTTCACTGGAGAGCTATATCCTCACTACTTGAGGAAGCCCCCCAATAATGGAAATACAGGTAAGCAAGCAATCAAGATGTGTGCTAAGCAGTATGCTGGGTGCTAAAAGTTCATAGAATAATACTTATCATGTGTTAAGCATTCAGAAAGACTCAAGGGACCATTGCTATTCCCACTGTCCTGTGCAGAGAAATAGGCAGAGTGAGTGAGGTGAAACAACCTCCCAAGACATGTAGCCTGGGAGCACAGAGCTGGCTACAGATGCTGGGGCCCAGCAGGAGGAAGATGTGGGAGGTCTTTCACTCATCCCTCTAGAGTTTCCTCTAAGATCCTGAATCTTGTGGCAGATGGGGACTTGCCTTTCATAAATTAGAAGGGAAAGTGTGGATTCATAGAATCCATGTCCTGTTTGATTCAGAATTCAGATATTTAGGTTTGGTTTTGTAACAATGCCGCTATTATGACTATAAGGAGTTTTTGAAGGCATTTATACTTCACTGTTCCTAGCGGCACTCAAAATATACTTTTATTTACTTCATTATCTGTTTGTTCATCTAGCACCTGCTATGTTATCTGGATCAGGTTTATCTGAGAACTCCAGAGTGCTTTTTTTCCACCCCTATATGCTCCAAATCCCTGACACCAGGAGTTTGATGTTTCTGTCACCTGGTCCTTGTCTCAGTTTCTCAGAACTTGGTTTCTTACTGTGAGAGTGACTCATGCCATGCTTAGTCAGCAAGCCACCTGGGGAGAGAGGGATGCAGTCAACCCTGGAGCTGATCCTGTAAGGGAAGATGGCTCTGAAGAGAACGGAGCCAGACACACAGTATGTTGGTGACCACCATTAAAGAGCAAGAGAGGTCAGGCAGCAGACTATAGAATGAAGAGAGTTGTCACAGAGAGAGGTGTACATCATTCCCTGTGATGCACTCTGTCCTTCCTCTCACGCTCAGTGCAGTGTGTCAGGAATCACCAAACATCCACCCTTACATCGTACATGGGTGATGTAGGCTCATCCCAGCTGACTCCATGAGTCCAGGAAGACGGCCTGGTCTTCTTCACTCACTGCTGCATCTCCACAGGCACAGCACTGTGTCTCACCCAGGGAAGTACGGAGTAAGGGTTAACTGAATAAATGAACACATGGTGGTCATTTCTTCCTGTAAGGAACCAAGGTTTGCATCTCACAAGCTGTGCAGAGCACGATGTGGGGTGGATAGGGATATGGAGGGGAGAGACTCAGTAATGAGTTACAGGCAAAGCACCCATGGGTACCTTCTGAATTTGGTGTGGTGCATTCCTATTTTTTAAAAGAAAGCCTTTCCAATAATATACTGAAATAAAGTATCCTAGTTACTTCTCTATTTTCATTGTAAGATACAATGACCAAGGCAACTTAGAAGACATCGTTTACTTGGGCTTACAATTTCAGAGGGTTAGAGTCTATGACCATCATGGAGGGGAGCATGGCAGCAGGCCAGCAGGCATGGCACTGGAGCAGTGGCTGAGAGTTCACATCCTGAGACACAACCATGAGGCAGACAGACAGAGAGAGAGAAAGACAGAGAGCAAGACAGAGACTGAGACCATCATGAGTCTTTGACATCTCAAAACCCACACTCAGTAACACACCTCCTCCCATAAGACCATTCCTCTTAATCCTTCTGTAGTGATTTGAAAGAAAATGGCCCCCAAAAGAAGTGGCACTATTAGGAGGTGTGGCCTTGTTGGAGGAAGTGTGTCACTGTGGGATGGAGTCCTGCTACCGCCTTCAAGAACAACTCCCTAGTGATCACAAATCTCCAACTAAGCCCCGCCTCCTTAAGTTGATTATTTCAGGTGTTTTGTTAGAGTAATAGAAAGCTGATTAACACAGAAGGCAATCTGGCAATACTCATTAAAAAAAAATACCATTAAGTCTTACCTAGTAATTCTCCTTGTCAATACTGTAGAGAAAAACTTGCATGCCAAGGAGGCACACTCAAGTACAGCCATTAAAAACATATTTCAATAATTGACTTCAAGTCTTTGTGTATTTTTTAAAATGGAAACATAAAGTAAATAAAATCAAATTTATTCCATCATTTGGACCATAAGATAGAAAATAGGCATGCCGCTGTGGACAAAAGAACAATGTTAATGTCAATGGCATGGTCTGGGCCTCTGTGGAAGTAGCCCATATTCAACAGGTGTGTTTCTGTTCCTTCAAAACAAACTTTATAAAGAAAAGGAGCCAATTACTGGAGAAGACAGATGGTGTAGGGAGGGTTGAGGTGACTTCTAAAAACATATGGGCATGTCTAATCCCCCATATGTGTGGACTCGGTCCCATCTGGGAAATGTTTGTAAGTACACTGGAGAGGTGTAATCCTCTGGAGAAGAGAGAGTTCTGCATCACTGTGGGAGGCACAGGTCGCAGGACCAGAGTCTTAGCAAGTGATAAAAGGCAAGAAGTCAGACATAGTAGACTGGAAATGTCGAGTGATGGAGCCGCAAGCTGAGGAGCACCTGAAGCCTCCAGAAGCTGGAAGGAACATGGAAGGATTGGCTCTTAGAGCCTTTATCAGGAGCATGGCCCTGCTGCCAAGTTGTCCACCGACTCCACATATGTGCCTTGGCAAAGGTGGACACACACACACACACACACACACACACACACACACACACACACCAAATAAATTTTTAAAGAAATTAGAAAGACTTCTGCCCTTCAGAAATGTCAGAGAATAAATTTCTGCTGTATTAAGCCACCAATTTTGTGAAAATTAATATAATAGTTAATACAAAATGTGGCATTTGTATTTAGTAAAGGGTAATCTTGCTTTCCTTTTTAAATAAAGGCATTGCCCTTCTAGAGGCTGATTCATATTTTCCTCAGGAGTCCTGAAAAGACCTTCGTTGTATGTGTAAGAAGTGAATTAAGACTTTCAGGACCCAGAGACAGCACTGAGTTCTACATTCCTAGATGATAAGTACTCTGTCAATGGCCCAGAGACATTGTCTGTTGAGTGACAGATAAGCTGGGGATGAGAACACATGGTTACTTCTTCAGTTTACTCAGATTTGAACAGAAAGCCAAACAATAACACAGGGGAAATGTGCAGGTGAAACTTTGAGTGTTATCTCCTTGGGGACGAGGAGAATCAGAAATGACCCAGCTCCAGCAGGCTGATGCAGCTGGAGCTCCCACCCCTTGGGTCAGCCATGTACTTCTATCTGAGATCTTGGCTTCCTGTAGTCTGGGTGAGAATCCTCTCCATTCCAGAAGAAGGCATTTTCATTCTAATCTATAAGTATTTCTTTTTTTTTTTTTTTTTTTTTTTTTTTTTAAAGATTTTATTTATTTATTATGTATACAGTGTTCTGTCTGCACATATCCCTGCAGGCCAGAAGAGGGCGCCAGATCTCATTACAGATGGTTGTGAGCCACCATGTGGTTGCTGGGAATTGAACTCAGGACCTTTGGAAGAGCAAGCAGTGCTCTTAACCTCTGAGCCATCTCTCCAGCCCTATAAGTATTTCTATAAAATCAGGAATGATGAGCCAACAAACAAAGACAGCCACGTGCCAAGAGGAAGTGAGAATCACGGACATATTTACCTGGATTTGGGACACCTGTCACTATAAAGCAACCATGTCTGAACACACATTGAGTTTTGTGCCACTCCCTTTTATAGGCTGATAATCTCTAGAGCAGTAATATTTAAGGGGGACTTTGGTAGGTGACTATGCCATGAAGAAAGAGCCCTCACTAAGAAGATTCTGTGTCCTCACAAGGGCGAGCTTAGAGAAACCCCTTTCTCCTCCCACTGTTAAGACAGTGAGAAGCTGGTCATCTATGAACAGGAAGCAGGAAGCAGGCTGTCATCAGATGCTGCATTGCCGGAACCTTGCTCTTGGGAGTCCTAGCCTCTGGAAAGGTGAAGGATACACTTCTGTTGTTTGCAAGCCATCTTGTTTATGGTATTTTGTTATAGTATTTCAAATGGACTATGAAACGTCAACAGGGAATAGGGAGCTCCAAGTATGAGAAAGGAACCTGTAGAGCTTATAAAATGCAAAGCTTATAGTGAGAATTGAAAACTGGGTGGAAATTTTTAGTAGTAGGTGGACACAGGCAACAGTAGATAGTGAATTAAAAGATAGGACGGAAAAAAAATCTAAAGAAAAACCTGGGAAATATACATGAGATTTAAAAGAAAATTAAGAGGGTCAGCCAGAGGGCTCAGTGGTAGAGACACCTGCAGCCAAGCCTCATGATTTGAGTGTGATCCCCAGAACCCACATGATGGAAAGAGAGAGCCAACTTCCACAAGATGTCCTCTGATCTCCACACTCTTCCATGTGGGGACACAGGAACACACACACACACACACACACACACACACACACACACACACACACACCAGATAAATATTTTAAAATTATAAAGAAGGTTAACATGGGAAGCTCTTAGTATTTCTACTAACTGTTTTAGTAGAAAGAGAAGTAATATCAAAGAGACACTGGAAATTGCTTACTGAGAATGGAAAAGAGACACCATATATTAACTCAAGAAGGTCGGTGTACTGTGTGCATCATATACAAAGACAAATCTACATAAATACACACAGTAGTGAAAAGGTTAGGACTCCAAAGACAAAGAAAAGATTTGAAAAGAAGCCAGAGAGAGAAAAAGTAAGTTTGTTTTGAAAAAAGCAATAATATGTCAGCGGATTCCCAGGTATCATGGGAAGCTAAAGGACAGTGGAATATTTTGAATATGGGGGAATATTTGCAAACATGAAATTTTCTTATCTACAGTAAAATAGAGGGAGCTTTCCCATACCTGACCTTCATCAGACAAAATTACTCTGCATATGCTCCAGATAGAAGTGATGTCAGAGAAGAGTCTACGTGCAGAAAGAAACAGGGAGGTGGAAACTCCTAATATGTGGCGAGGTCCAAAGGCATGGATGTGTTAAAACTGAAATATACGGTAAAAGAGTATGTGAGTCTTTGGGCTGGGTGTTTTATAAAAAGACACAGTAATAAAGTTTAACTTTGCATATGCTGATGTGTACAGCAGCCTTTAATAGAGACAGCATATTTTATTTTACCTGTAATTGAGGACAAATCTTGAATGCTGGAAAACAATCCTGAAGAAGGCAAGAAGGAAGAGAAAAATACACATACAACACGTGGGATCAATGAACACTAAATAAAATGATAGAGTTAAACAGAAACATGCTAGTAATTACAATGATTATAGTAAATTGATCATTAGAGATATAAAAACTAAGAATATGTTGTTGTTTGACACATCTAAAGCATAAAGATACTGGTAAGATAAAAGTAAAAGTCCAAAAAAAAAAAATAAGAAAAACATAGCATCCAAATGCTTTTTAATTAAAAATTTTCAAACAGTATATTTGATCATATTCTGCCCCCACTACTTTCAGATCCTCTCCACCTCTGTACCCCCCAACTTCACAAAGCTAAAATAAATTTATCATACCATCTAGCTATACCATTCCTGGTCATATGCCCAAGGGACTTGACATCTTACTCTACAGATAGTTGCTCAGTCACGTTCATTCCCACTGTATTCACTATAGCCACAACCTAAGGTCCATTAACTGACAAGTGGATAGTAAAAGTGTGGTATGTATACCCTATGGAACACTCTTTAGCTGTCAGGAAAAATGAAATCATGGAATTTGCAGGTAAATAGATGGAACTAGAAAATATCATATTGTGTGAGGCAATTCAGCCGCAGAAAGACAAATATCTCTCTTCTTGAGGTCTAGCTTTAATGGCACCATGGAGTGCCATGCGAATTTCCAAGGGAGGGAAGCAACCAATACTTATACCCAGTTATAACACCTATGAACTGAAAGGTTTGCGCGGTTTACATGGTTTGCTGCACAGTTTGTGTGGTTTGCTGAACGGTTTGCGCGGTTTGCTGCGCGGTTTGAGCGGTTTGCAACACGCTTTGCTGCACGCTTTGCGTGCTTTGTGCTCTTTGCACTGGGGTCATAGAAAAGGAACCTTGAGGGCAATACCCCAACCATCAAAGTTTCCATCTTGTGAAGCTGCAAATGCGTTTGAAAGGACAGACCCAGCAAGAAACAAAACATAATCTTGGGAAAGTTTTCTGGGACCAGCACATGGAGACAGTATAATCCGAAGGAGTTGGACTACATCTGCTGGCAGCAGAACTTGGAAGCATTGTAAACATAATTTCATAGGCATAAAAGATTGAAGGATGAGGGGCTAATGGCAGTTTGTGCCAAGGTTCCTGAAGGCCACTGGGGCCAGGTAATGTGTGTCAGGTTCAGAATCTCTATAAGGAGGCTCTGAGGGGACATTGTGTAGAGTTGTGAAGATGAGGTTTAAGATTAAATAGAGAGCCCAGGATGTCAGAGATGCCAGGGACACCGGACATCTGCTGCAGAAAGCTGTAGGCAGGCAGCAGAGTCAGCCCAAGACAGGGGTTATATACACAACAGGAGACAGGGCTAGAGGGGCAGGGCTCCCCGGACGCTTTGGATTCCAGATGATCTCATCACAAGTCCCAGACCACAAACATGGACCTGCAGGATTTGGTGTTTTTGTCCTGCTGGAGTTTTGGCTTACTGTTTCTTGCTATGTCCCTATTTTTTCATTTTGGAATTGGGATTTTTGTATGCCATGCCAGGGTACATTGGATGTGTGTGGCTTCTTTTTTTATTGCATAGGAGATTGCAATTAAGAGATTTTCCCTTGAGTCTCAGACAAGAATTAGACTTTGGACTGTTAAACATTGCTGGAACTGTTAAAGACTGTGGGAACTTTTGAAGTTGAGCAGAATACATTTTTGCATTATGAGATGGCCATTAGCCTGTGGAGACAAGGGATGGATGGTTATAGTTTAAAAGTGATGTATTTGAGCATCCAGTTGGCAAGAGATAGATTTGTGATGGTTAATGTTGATTCTCAGCTTGCTAAGATCTAGCATCACCTAGGTGACAAAATTCTATGGATGTCCATGAGGGAGTTTCTAAATCAGATCAATTGATCCATCCTAAATGGGTGGCACCACCCCATTTGTTAGAGACTCAGACTGAATAAAGCAGAGAAAGCACATAGAGCACCAGGATCCATCACTCTCTGCTTCCTGATTACAGATGCAATGCAACCAGCCGCCTCGGGCTCCTGCTACCACATCTACCTGTAATGATAGACTGTACCCTCAAACTGTGAGCCTTCTCCACCTCCCTCCCTCCCTCCCTCCCTCCCTCCCTCCCTCCCTCCCTCCCTCCTTCCCTCCTACTGTTACCTTTGTGAGGTATTTTGTCCCAGCGATGAGAAAGTAACCCATACAGAGAGGAATAATAAATACACAAGCAGAAATTAATGAAGTGGGAAACAGATACATAGTGGAGAGAGAGCAACAAAACCAAAGGATCATAATTTGAAAAGACCAATAAATTGAGAAAGTTTTGCTGGGATTAAGGGCATGCGTGACAGAGAGATTAAGGAGAGAGGAAAGAAAGGTAAAAATAACTAATACCGTGCATGAAAAGGGAGCTATTACTACAGATCTTGCCTGTATTAAAATAAGAGGATTGTGTGAATAATTTTATGTCAATATACTTGAAAATTCAGATAAAATAGAAACATTCCTAGAAAAACACAACAATTAAAATTATTCAAAAAGGAAAAAAATTTGAATAGCCTTATGCTACTAAAGAAATTTAATTAACATTCAAAAACTCTAACAAGAAAACCCTATATGGAGGCAGCTTCATCAGAAGTCTAACAACTGGTCTGTAGCTCGAGTTTTCCTGCCTGGCCCACAGTCAGGACAAATCTCTCTCACCTGCCAGTCCCACAGCCCCTCAGACCAAGTAAACACAGACTTATATTGGTTACAAACTGTATGGCCATGGCAGGCTTCTTGCTAACTGTTCTTATAGCTTAAATTAATCCATTTCTATAAATCTATACCTTGCCACGTGGCTTGTGTCTTACCGGCATCTTCACATGCTATTTCTCATCGTGGCGGCTGGCAGTGTCTCTCTGACTCAGCCTTCCACTTCCCAGCTTTATTCTCCTCCTTGTCCCGCCTATACTTCCTGCCTAGCCAGTGACTAATCAGTGTTTTATTTATTGACCAATCAGCAACACATTTGCCATACAGAACATCCCACAGCACTGGTCAGTGCAGATTCCAGAATGACTCCAAGTCTTCCTGAAAGGGCAAAGACATGTCAATGTCCACAACTCACTACCAAAAGCAAATGCATTGTTGATATCAAAACTAGACCGATACAGAACAGAGGGAGAGAAATTACCAAATAATCTCTCTTGAAATGGATGCAAAAACCTGAAACCAAGTCCAAAAACATAGAAAAAGGGTAAATACGAAGTTGACTTTCACAAAGAAGAACTTCAGGAACGCAGTATGATTTACCACATTTTCAGAATAACATAAAAGTCATATTTAAAAATACAGAAAACATGTTCACATTTAATAAGGATTTATAATAATGACATAAAACTCTTCAACTAGGAATAGAATAAACTGAATATGATAAATATCATCTGTAAGGACCCCTACCCCATGCATGATGGCATTTGAACATGAGCAACATTTCTTTTGAAAGCAAAGAGAAGCAAATGCCCCGTCTTTTTTAGTCAGCACTGTGGTGGAAATTCTGGGAAATGGAGTAAGCAAGGAATAGAAAAGAAGAAATAAAGCTGTCACCGTCTTCTATGACATGTGCACACACACACACACACACACACACACACACACACAGACATATCTCACACAAGTAAATAATATAAAACACAAATTCAAAACAACAATCATTAAACCAGGAGCAGAACTCTCTTAGTATAGGGGCCATTGGCCACTGTGTCAGATGGTTTTACAAGGTAAGATGTAGATGCACACAGTCTGAAGAAGCTACACAACGTATCTCATGCCTTCACCTTTAGTCTATGAGGAAGTGGGAAAACATTTGATCTGACTTAGTTTATATAGGACTGGAAACTGGGCAGATTAAACTACTGTTTAGGGTAGGTGCACAAGCTGTAAAAAAAATTAAACAAGCCAGGTGGCAGTGGTGCATGCCTTTAATCCCAGCACTCGGGAGGCAGAGCCAGGCAGATCTCTGTGAGTTCGAGGCCAGCCTGGTCTACAGAGTGAGATCCAGGACAGGCACCAAAACTACACAGAGAAACCCTGTCTGGAAAAACCAAAATAAACAAAAAAATGAGTATCATAAAAACAAGATGAAGGTAACTAGGTGGGCTTCTTACATGTCACCTAATTTTCTTTGCTCCTATTCTTGCCCCTCCCCATGAGTATATATTTTAAACAGGATTCTGATAGCTGCCCATTTCCTTGCCCATAGTAACACCATGCTCTGTGAGATTGTTCAAAGCTGCTGCCCATCTCACCAATTAGGTCATTTCTGGTGTTCAGGTGCTACCTCTGCCCCTGGTACCCCAGGATCCTGTTATTCCCTTGACATTGAAAGAGCCATCTGTCAATCACATGTAAAGAGCAGAAATCCCTGGACTTTCAACAATGCTTATTTCCCCCTCACCAGCTTATTTCTCATCAGCTTGGTTAGTGACCCATCTTCCCTCTAGAGAATGCTGGGTCATCAGAGCATTCCCTCATTCCAATCCCTCTAATCCTTCTATGCTGAGTTCACTGTACCATGATGGGCCCTCTAATTCACTTACTATGGGCCATTCTTCTATTCTAGGCCTCCAAGAGTTATGGCAACAGTGTCCTGGAACTGTCACTTAGGGCCCTTGCCGGGGTACATCCCTCATCCAGACACTCACTGTGCCTGTTTTGATCTAGCAGTCCCAGGATTCCCTTCCCGGGATGTGAACCAGGGCTTCCATACCTCCTCTTTCCTTAGCAAGCCTCATACTTTCCCAGGCAGATTCTTCTGACATTGACCCCACAAAGCACCTAGGAGCCAGATAGGAGCTAGGGGGAGCCCCTGAAGAGGGGAAGCAGATGAAGTTGTCAGATCAACAAATGAAAATTCAGTATATGGGGCTGGAGAGATGGCTCAGTGGTTAAGAGCACTGGCTGTTCTTCCAGAGGACCCAGGTTCAATCCCCAGCACCCACATGGAAGCTCACAACTGTCTGTAACTCCAGTTCCAGGGGATCTGACACCCTCACCCAGACGGACATGCAGGCAGAACACCAATGCACATAAAGAAAAATAAACAAATAATTAAAAAATACAGTATATAAAAGACTAGGGCACTAAAATTTATTCCCTGTTAATTTAGAATTAAAATTTAACAGGGTGTTCTGCATCATATATGGCAAGAGTATTTGCAGAGCACTGGCTCACTGACTCCTCCTTAGAGCCCTCACGCAACGGACAGGTCCTATTTCCAACAAGAAGCTTGCCCCATCTGCAGACCCAGAGAATTCCAGATTCCCATCAGTTTTTCAGCTCTGTCTTCCAGTGTGCGTGCTCTCCCACCTCAGGGAACCAGTGTCCCTATAATGCCGTGAAAGCATTCAGACTCTCCCATTACTCTTCTGCGATTTTTTCCCTCTCTACACAGAGTCAGTGGTAATTACTGACAGCTATCCAGTTCTGTGGTTCTTCTTTCCAGTCCCTTTCCCCTCCAGCTCCTCAAATATGCCTCAACTAGATCATAGATGCTAAATCTGTCAACACAGAGCAACTACCTAGGAGCTCCCCCAGTGCTGATACCCGAGTCCTCTCCAGGAAAGGTGATGTAATTAGCCTCAGGTGTGGTTGGGCTTAGGCAGTACCCTGGGCCAGTGGTCCAGAGGACTCTTCTTAAAGGGTACCGCACCAATTACAGCATCCCATCACAGCTCACTGCAGGTAAATGTCTCAGAGACCCACTACCCTGGTGTCATCGTCTGTCACTGTTGCTACCACAAAAAACACCTTAGAAGGAGTAACTTGTAAAGGACAGCGATCCATTGCTTACTGTTCAAGAGACTGGCACATTGCAGGTCTGGTGAAAGCTTGCTCTGTTTCCTGGCACAGAGCTTTCTTGTTATGTCCCTACATGGGAGAGGGCACAAAGATAAAGGAACTATGGCCCTCCCTTCAACCTCCTTTATAGAGGTCTAACCCTGTTCCCCAGGGCAGAGCACCTATGCATTGATCATGTCCCCCAGATCCCCACCTCTAACAGAGTTACTGTGGATGGCAGGTCTCAGCATATGTGTTTGGGAGGATACATGCATTCAAAGCAAGGCACACGGCATCCAGGTCATATCAACACCCCGTTGTTCTGGTCTGCCATCTAGCTCAAAAGCCAAAGACCAAATCCCACCCTTAGCGTCTCTTTCGTAGGATGCCAGCGGGCATCGGCTTTCTTTGGTCAAATCTCTCCTAGATGCAGAGCTTCAGGGGATGTTATCCATGTGATGTCTGTGGAGTTAGCTAAGGAAAGGGGAATATGGGAGGCAGCCATAATTCAGGGATGAAGTCATCTAGAATGTGATCCCAGCTGGAAACCAGCATTAGAGCCTGATTGTGTGTGTGTGTGTGTGTGTGTGTGTGTGTGTGTGTGTGTGTGTGTAGCTACAGCACAGCAATTCTACCAGAGTAAGCTCTACTTTGGGGCAGAAGGGGTGACCTTTTGTACCCCTACATTAGTTAATCATTGGCTGAAGTCTGCCCTTCGAGGTGTGATGGAAGCCTGGAACACAGCTCCTTAACCAGGTCCAGGCCTGGGGGAGGAGAACAGGATAACATTTGAGTGAGTTCCCCACACCCCAGTAATCAAGATGATGTTATTTTAATGTAATATTTTGAATAAATCAAATCAATCCAAAAAAGTCATCATGAACAAAATCGAATTTTAAAGCCGGACTAAAGGCCTAAGGGAGAAGCTTCCTGTTTGACCAAGGCCAGTTCTCAGAGGGGAGGGAGCTGTGGGTTATCTGTGAACATTCAGCCTCTGGGGGACCACTGCCTTGGCCAAGTGAAGCAAGCCTGGGTGAGAACCAGAGGCATCCATTTTTGTACTTTACCCCAATTCCATCTGTCTAAGTTTGGCTTGAACCCATTCCCCCAGGATTCTTTGGAGACAGCCAGGGAGAACAATACCCCAGCCCATGTAATAATGCTAAAAATCTCTGGCTCTGGAGACTGCCTCCAGAACTCGTGATTCAAGCAAGCTCAAACAGCTCTCTCTTAAGGTGAGCTGCATTGGAGCAAACAGAAAAAAAAAATGCTCAGGGAAACAGAAGTGGGGGTTTGGGGTCATCTTCCCCAGCTGGGTGACAGATACTAGTTTCCTAAAAATCCACTCCCCGTTGACAACAGTTTCTGATTCCTAAGTCAAATACCTATACACAACAATCCCTTCATTTAGGGGAATTCTTTCCAAGCCCCTAACCACTCAACATTCATCTGACATCACCTCTATGCAGGCAAGTTTTATGCCAACTTGACACAGCTAGAGACATTTGAAAAGAGGGAACCTCAATTGAGAAAAATGCCTCCATAAGATCCAGCTGAAGGGCATTTTCTTAATTAGTGATTGAGCAAGGAAGGCGCAGCCAACTCCACATCCAATAGAGGATTGATCTCCAATCATACATAAATCTCCAATATATACTAAAGAACTCAAGAAACTAGACACCAACAAACCAAATAATCCAATTGAAAAATGGGGTACAGATCTAAACAGAGAATTCTCAACAGAGGAATTGTAAATGGCCAAGAAACATTTAAAGAAATGTTCAACATCCTTAGCCATCAGAAATGCAAATCAAAATGACTCTAAGATTCCATCTTACACCTGTCAGAATGGTTAAGCTCAAAACCACAAGTGACAGATCATGCTGGAGAGGATGTGGAGCAAGGGAACCCTCCTTCATTGCTAGTGGGAGTGCAAACGTGTACAGCCACTTTGGAAGTCAGTGTGGTGGTTTCTCAGAAAACTGGAAATCAATCTTCCACAAGACCCCAGTTATACTACTCCTGTGCACATACCCAAAGAATATTCAATCCTACCACAAGGACACTTGCTCAACTATGTTCACAGCAGCTTTATTTTTAATAGCCAGAACCTGGAAACAACCTAGATGTCCCTCAACCAAGGAATGAATAAAGAAAATGTGGTACATTTACACAATGGAGTATTATTCAGCTGTTAAAAACAATGACATCATGACATTTGAAGACAAATGGATAGAACTAGAAAAAAAATCATTCTGAGTGAGGTAACCCAGACCCAGGAAGAGAAACATGGTATGTACTCACTCATAAGTAGATATTAGCTGTAAAATAAAGGCTAACTATGCTACAATCCACAGGCCCTTAGAGACTAGTTAACAAAGAGGGTTCATGGCGGGTGGGGTGGGGGGACCTGGACCCTGGGAAGGGGAAATAGAAGAGATTTCTTGCATGTACTGAGGGCAGGTGGAGATGGGAACATGAGCAGCCAGGTTTTGGGACGCAGGGGAGAGTACTAATAGAGACTACTAGAAGGGGGGCATTTCAGGGTCAGGTAAAATCTGGTGCAAGGGAATTTCCCAGGAATCTACAAGGATGACCCCAGCTAAGACTCCTAGCAATAGCGGATGTGTAGCCTGAACTGGCCATCTCCTGTGACCAGGCAAGACTTCAAGTGGAGGGAGTGGGACACCAACCTTCAACCTATAGTCTGTCCTGCCTGTGGGATGTGCTGGGATAAGGCTTGCCTAGGCCTGCCTGTGGGCTGTGCTGGGATAAGGCTTGCCTAGGGATTGAGGGAGAGGCCAGCCAATAATTGGTCTAGCCTAAAACCCATGCCAGGGGAGTTAGCCCATCCCTGAGACTGTCTGGAGTACCCGGATCCACAGGCTGGATGACCCAGAGATCTAGGATAGCACCAAATAGAACTGGAGGGGGAAAATGTCAATGTAATGACGCCTGATGATATTCTGCTGTACTCATAGATTGATGCCTACCATCACCATCATCATCACCATCACCCTACCACCCCACCCCACCCCACCCCACCCCGTGCTTCTTGCTTCTCTGGCAGGGCCGTTTTGATAAGAAGCAGCCACTACGCACACGTTTTCTGTAAGGTGTGAGGCGAGTCAGAATAGCTAGAGAATGTATGATTCATTCAGTCTTCGGGAAGACCCAGGCAAGCGTTCCAATGTGTAGTCAGAGTTGAGAATCTAAGTGAAGAGTAAACTGAAGGAGAGAATGTCCCACCTAGCTGCATCCAAATAGGGCATTCCCCAGGGCAGTCCCCAGATGGAATACTTCCTAACCATCACTTTTCATATCAGCTCTCACTAGTAACCACGCTGCCAACTTCTATGATGACAGAATGGGAGAATTTCTACTCCAAAGATCAAGACTTATGATATGTAATTCTCTCCCCTTTCTTGCTCCTCTACCAGGACAACGTGACATACTCCTCATACACTCAAACAGATGCGACTCTCCATCAAGTACTTGTATAATCCAACACAACTAACAGAGTCTCTCAAACCCCGGATCCTTTGTTCGTAACACTGGATGAGTAGGTACATCAGTGGTTTTCACACTATGTCCCGGGCAGTTCTGAATTCTTGCAGACAGATTGTTCTGAAAAATCACTGGACCAAATGATTCAATGGTCTTTTCTGGACCCAACATACTACAGTTCTAAATTCTAAGGGGACAGATTAATTCCACCAGAGTTTGCGGTAAGCCATATGTTTCTCTGTCTACTAAAGACTATTTACTTACTGCTGTTAACAGGATGTTTATGTATCCAAAACATTTTTTAAGATTAGAACTTACTCCCCAATGTGGTAGTCCTTGGAGATGAGGTCTTGAAGATGAGTTTGTCGGGGAGCTGATTAGATCATGAGATGACAGCCTCACAAATGAGATTAGTGCCTTTTTAAGAAACACCCCAGAGAGCTCCTTTTCATGTTCTGCCATGTGAAGAGTCATTAAAAAGGTGGGCACCCACATACCAACCCTAGAGCCTTTACCAGATGCCAGATCTGCCAGTCCCTTTACCTTGGATTTCCTAGCCCTCAAAATTTTGAGAAATAAGTTTTTGGTGTTTATAAACTGCCTGCTCTGTAATAGATTTAAAAAGTCTTTTCAACATTTATTTATTTACTGACAGGGGTCACATGCCAAGGACAACTTAAGGGAATTTGCTCTATTGTACCATGTGGGTCTCAGTGTTGACCTCATACCACCAGGCTTGATGATAAGTGCCTTTACCTGCCAAGCCCTATCACCAGCCCTACAATAGGTTTTTATAGTAACGTGAGCAGACTAAGACGTGAGCCCTAGTCAAAAGCAGATATTACAAACTGATTATTCAGAAGCCAAATTCAACATGTGTGCACCTGTTTTCTTTACCTGATGACTATTTTTTTTGTTCCTTTACATCTTTTAAAGACTTTTGTAAATTGGGATGTATGATAAATCTGTGATATACATAAATAAGAGATGTATGGCTCAATGGACTGCCATGATGTAAAAACCAGTTCCTTCTTCCTATTCTGAAGGTAAATGCCATCTTGACTTCTTACATTATAGATTAATTTTGCCTCCTTTTATATAAATGTTTATATACAGTGCTTACATAAAAATAACCTAGTTCACATTCTGAGTGTGTCTCTTTTGCTTAATTATATATTCATCAGATTCATCTATGTTTAAGATGTATTTATATAGTTCATTTTCATTTCTGAATAATGATCCATTATATTAGAATATGCTAAAAATTTTAGCCACACTATTATTGACAGACATTGGTGTTGTTTCTACTATTTGGCTATGTGAATGATGGTATACTACTTTGTACATCTTTCTAGGTACACACCTAGCTATTTTTGCTTCTGAAGCTAAAGGTTAAAAAAATGTGTTATTGGGTACGTGCTGCAATTTTAAGATCAGTCCATAAATTTTTCAATTCTCCTCCCTTCAGAAGAAAGAGGATAAATCCATAACCCTCACATGTGAGCTACAATGACTCATGTCTAATGAACAGAATAGGAGAAGTCAGGGTGTGTTGTGTCCAAGAGTAAATCAAATAGGCTTTATAGCTGTGAGAAACCAGCCATCATTTCAGGAGAACGTTTGAGCTGGTCTATAGAGAGATCTCTATATGAGGAGAAGCCAAAGCCTTGTGTGGATAGTCATGTGACTGAGTCATCGTGAAAGCAAAGTCTGCAACTAGTCAAGTCTGCAGAAGAGCTGATATCGACTAATAACTCACGAGAGACCTTCAGGCCCAAATCAGACTGCTGAGGCTCTTTCACAGTCCTGACACAGAAAAAGCAAGAACACATATATGTGTATCGTTCCCAGTCACTAAGTGGTGCAACAGTCCATTACCCAGATACTTATTATGCACATGTTCAACCTGAGTGGACATACCAATCTTTTTTTTTCCCCCCTCAAACCAGTGTGTTTGAGATTTGTATTTGTTCCGAATACTTGGGCAACATTCAGAAAGAACAGAATTTTCAATTTTAGCTCTCCTGAGTGGGTGAGTTGATTGCACTGTGGTTTAGTTTGCATTTCCCTGATGACTAAGGAAGCTGAGTGCTTTTTGTGTGGTAACTGGACTTTTGAACTTTTAGATAGATACCATTTGCTCCAGTCTTTTCTATTTAGTTTTCTATCTTCTTATAAGGGTCTGTAAGACATCCATACACATAAAAATAAAAATAAACCATTTTTTAAAGACCTTCTGGTTTGTGACTTGCCTTTTTGTTCTCTAACCAATACTGGTTGATGAGCTGACAGTTTTTCTTTATTTTAATGACATTTAACAGTTTTTCATGTATGTGTGGAAACATCTTGTTTATATATTGTCCTTATATCCAAAGAACTCATGTCAGAATATACTTTCATTAGTTTTTTTTTTTTCTTGGCGCGGGGGGGGGGGGCACAGTCTCACTGGCTAGACTCAATATATAGACCAGATTGGTCTTTGAACTCACAGAGATCCACTTGCCTCTGCTGGGATTTAAGGGTATACACCATGCCTGGTCAGATTTTAGAAAAAAAAATATACGGAAAAGTATGGAGATTAATTCTAGCTTTATCTTAAAGATGTAGAGAGCTAGAAAGAGTTGCTCCCACCCTTATGAAAAAGAAAAATTGTTGGACAAAATTCAAGCTAATGAAACTGTTTGAGCTTTTAAGAGAATTGAGGTCACAGTAAAAAAATTAACAAAATCTGGGAAGGCACTGGTTCATATCTGGGAAACAGTGTGGGCTCCTTCAGATGCCATCTAAACCAGCAACAATCATTGCCTGGAAATGTATTTATTTTTAATGATTTACTTATTTATTTGTGTGGGGGGGCTTATTTTGACAGAAGTGGGCATCCAATCCCCTAGAACTGGAGTTGTAGATGATTGTGAACCTCCATATGAGTGCTGAAAGTTGAACCCTGGGTCTTCTGTAAGAGCAGCCAGTGAATGCCCTTAACCACTAGGCTACCTCTCCAGCTCCTCACCTATAATTTTATAATTAACTGCTAAAGGTTGAGTGTGGCTGGTGATATAGTGAACTCACTGGTATTTACCCCTTGCAGAGTTTTGCTCTAAGAATCCTAGTAGGAGCTCACAAGGAAAATTGTAAGAAATTGTGAGGAAGTTTTTCCTTATTAAGTACATTAAATTTCCTTGGTTGGGTGAGGAGAACAGTAGCCACCATCCTCTGCCAAGAGTCCATCTGTCCTATCTGCCCTGTCTTATCCTATCCCTCTAGGCCAGAGTCCTGTATGCGGCAAAGACAAGTAGGAACGTTATATCCTCTGACAGTTTAGACACTCACTGCTCTGAGAGGAGGAAAAGGGAAAAAGTGTTTGTCCCTGGGAGAAAGGCAAGAACAGAATCTAGAATCAGCAATGAATGTGGAGGATGGGTGGGAACACCAATGGAGACTTCTAAGAACTAGTATCTGATTAAAATGGAAACCTAATTAGAACATCAGAGACCCTCCCCTTCCCATCATAACTACTCTAAGGGGGTCCAGCTGCAGCAGAATGGATGACTAGAAGTGGTGGGTGTATTCCTCTCTGTGTTAGTTTCATTTTCTGTTTTCTGATGCAAAATCCCTCACAACAGCAACTCGAGGAAAAGTATTGGAGCTTACAGTTTGAAGGGATACGGTCCATCGTGGTGAGGAGGGCATGACGGCAGGAGCTTGAGCAGCTGCTCACATTAATCAGCAGTCAGGAAGCAGAGGGACATGGATGCTGGTGCTCAGCTTGCTTTATCTTTGCTGATTAGTCCAGGACTCCCGCCCAAGGAACGATGCTATACAAAGTTAAGGTGGTTCCTCCCACCTCCATTAAACCAATCAAGATAATCCCTTATAGCCAAACCCAAAAGCAAACCTAATCTAAATAACCCCTCACACGTGTATCTGGGGACATGCCTGCTAGGTGAGTCTAGATCCAATCAAGTTGGCAATCAAGATTAAGCATTATAGTCTCTATGAGGAAGGGCCAAAACAAAGAAGACCCGTTCTGCTGCAGGCTCTGAGCACCTGGGTATGGTGAAGATGAGGCAGAGATGCTGTAGAGCACAGAACTGCACCATGGCCTCACAAAGAAGGGGATTTAGTGCATGTAGTCACTGTTCCACTTTGCAAGTCAGGGACTAAGTCTGAATCAGAAGGGACTTGCTTATAGACACCCGAAGGAACCGCTTTAGGAGAGGCTCGCCCCCTCATAGGCCACTTGCCAAGTATGGGGAGCTGCTAGGGATGGAGAATGAGCTACGTGGTGCCCACCCTACCCCAGGCCCCTGCTGCAGTGTCATCTTGAGAGCTTGCCTACTCAAAGTCCTCTGAAACAGTGGGGAAAGCTGTCCCAGAGGCTTAGTCAGCCTGTCTACTACCTAGCTGAACCTGCCGACCCCTTACCTCTGAGGAGCAGTTAGGAAGCCCTCTCACCCTGAGGATCTCGGCCTCTCAGAAGCAGCTAGGTGACCCTGCTCACCAAACTCAGGCAAGGGAAGGAGCTGGGAAGCCTGTATCTAGTCAGTCATCACCCATAATGCCTTGCAAAGGCACCCAAGTGGCCTTTGGACAGAAAAGCTCCGCCCTTTGTAGCCCCTAACACTACATGGCCAATAAGAATTTGTTCTCGCTGTTATGGGTGTTGCATTGCACCTGTCTGGGCCCCCTGCAGTGACTGGTCAGTGGGTGTCCTGTTCCAGATACTGTGTACTGCTCTGTTGGAGTGATCCTCTCCCAGGGTGGCCTGTGGAGACTGAAGGCCTCCTTTGCCCTATTACTACGTGCACTGTGCCCAAAGCCAGAAATTGCAGTGAAAGAAGCTATATAGAAATGAGACTACTGTGTCTAGTTAAAGCCAAAGTCAGGCTGACCACTGGAAATGATACCCTAAGATGCATCTTCAGGAGAAAGCCTTTTACTACAAGGGCCACCCTCTAAAACCCACAGAGACAACAGATCAGCTGTCCAAACGCAAATTCATTGGCTCTAGAACCATCAAAAAGCAATTAGCAGGGTGCCTCAAAAGGAACACAGTAACTCCAGGAAATAACAAAAGGAAAAGGACATTGCTAAGATGCCTGGAAATCATTCCAAGTAAGATGTCTAAGGAAACATTTCAGGATCCAAAGGAATAGACCATTCAACAACATCAGGAAAACAATTGATGACCCAAATTAAAAATTAATCACAGAGATGAGACCATTAAAAAAAGAAAAAGAACCAGATTCAAATCTCGGAGCTGAAGAATTCAGAAGATCATATTTAAAAATGGAAGTACAGCTGACAACCTCAACAAAAGCCTCACTCAAGCAGAAGGGTTTCTGAGCCCTAAGATTAGTTCTTTGAAATAACCTGAGTCATAGAAACACCCCAATACGTCAAGTAAGAATGGGATGCAGCTAGAATTATGGGATTCAGATTCTTTCTGGGGAGCACTACCAAGTGGGGGACTCAATTAAAAAAAAAAAAACGTGCAGAGGAACCCAAAGCCAAACAGACATTCAGAGAACAGCTTGGGCAAGTAACCTTGACCCCAACCCAGGTATTCCCAGAAAGATCCGAGGCTCATCATTCACTGGGTTAACCACAGCAACAGCAAACTTAGACTCCAACGTGAGTGTGAATTAACAGAAATCCCTCTGCTACTGTCTGATTGAGAGACTCTGGTCCATTACTAGGAAGTATTTTAAATCAGTGGAAGAGAAAGCCAGAAGTAAACGGAGGATATAGAATGACTTCCTGAGAAGTTAGTTATCTCTTAGGGTTCTCATCTCAGACAACTTAGTGAAGTCAAATGTCATGAGAGCAATCTCAGAGACTAGAAATAAAAACAGTTACACTTCTACAGAGAAATAAGACCCTGTCTGATTAAAAGGGGTTGGGAAAAAAATGTCTGAATTTTAATGCCAACAAACTTGGAAAACAATGTATAAAGATAAATAGATTACAGCATCACCCACTTTTTAAGTACTAGGAATTTTAGGAGGTGGGGTCTGGCTGGAGAAGCAGCTCATGGGGGCGTATGCTGAGGGACTGTATCTTTTCCCAGGTTCCTCTCCCTTGCTGGCCCTGTTTCCTGCTGGCATGACTTGAAGAAACTCCCTGACACGGTCCCACTCCCACAATGCTCCACGACACCAAAGAACATGGATTGGCCCCCAGAAACCGGGACCCTAAATAAATGTCCCCACCTTTCAATTGTTTCCTCATGTAGTTCATACAGGGATGTACCTAACACAGAAAACAGTTGTTAGAGCAGAAACAATCACCAAGGGAACTCTGGCTATGGTGCTACAGGCTGCTCTTGCCCATCCTAAAACTTCACTTGAAGACTCTAACAGCTTCATTCTTCTATGCTAGGAGGATGCCGCACACCTACCCCCAACCCCAGTCAGACGTAAGAAATTTCAGAAAAAGAATCTCTATCCCAGAAGCCCTCAAAGCTGAGGAATAAAACGTTGGGGGGGGGGTGATCATTTGTTGGTTGCTAAGGGAGGCAGACATCTTTAGGGAAAATGTTAACTCACCTTCGAAGCGGCCTGTCCTTTGTTTCAGCTGAACCCTTTTGGGGGAGGGGGGAACTGAAAGAAAAAGTGAAGAGTAGAAAGTAAGAAACTGAGAAGTAAGGAAAGAGCCGGTGTGTTGGTGTGTTGCATCGGGGGTTTCCCTCAGGGTGGCTGCTTCAACTACTTGCTGATATTTTGTCCAATCAGCCCTTCTCTCTTCTCACTCTTCCTTTACAATGACCCTGTCTTCCCTGTATGTTGAAGTATGTAATCTTTTTCTTTCTTTCTTTTTTTAACAGAGGATCACAGCTGAACGTTGGTTTTGAAGCTCTGAGGAGACTTTGAACTTGGAATTTCGAGAAAAGACGGAGCTGTGTGTTTATGGAGATTCGCCGGGAGAAACCACACATTTTCGCATTATGAAATGAACATGAGCCTTTGGGGTCAGAGATGGAGTATTACAGTTTGAAAATGAAATGTCACCTACAGACCCTCACGCTGGGAGCTTGTTGCCAGCTGATGAGGTTTTGGATCCTGGTTGGATCCTAAGGGCTTTGACCACTTGCTGGATTCATAATATAATGACAGGGAGTTGTAAGAAGTAAGAGGCAGAGTCTAGTTAAAGGAAGTAGGCCTACTTAGTGAGAAGACATCTTGTCCCCTCCCTTCCCTCTGTCTGTGTTTCCTAGCTGCTGCGATGTCCTGCTTTAATTCATGACCCAAATGTGATCCAGCCAATCCTGTCCTGACATCTCCGGAAGACTGAGCCCAAATAAATCCTTTCCCCTTTAAATTCTTCCTTTCAGGTGTTCATTCCAGTGATGAAAAGTCTGAAGAACACAGTCCCTCTGCCTATTAGCTGTATTGTATGTCCAGTAGAATAATAACACAGAGTGCAGAATTTTGGCCCATAGCAGGCTTTGGTCATCTAGAGTATGTAAAGCCTGGTCACTGTCTGATTTTTGATTACACAAACAAGTTTTGGATGGTTACTATTAACCATCAACTTGATTGGATTGAGATTATGTCTGGAAGGGTACTTCCAGAGAGGGTTAGTTCATGAGGGTCATGAGTTCATGAGGGTCATGACCTAATAGATGGGTTAATGTTTTTGTGGATTCATAATATGATGCTATTGTTGGGAGGGGGTGGAAAGTAGGAGGTGTGACTTAGTTGGAGAACGGAAGTCGCCACTGGTCTCATGGTTTAGGGATGTATCTTGCCCTGCCCTTGTCCTATGTCATCCCTTGTAAAATGAGCAATTTACCCACTTGCTCTCCCACTGGATACTGTTCTGCTCAAGTGCACAAAGCTAAGGAATCATAGACTGAAGCATGAGTCAAAAATAAATGGTTCTTCCTTGATTTTTTTTCTCTGGCATTTTGGTTAAAACAATTAGAGTTCCTCGACCAGACTCTTTTTTGTTTGGTTTTTGGTTTTATGAGACAGGGTTTCTCTGTGTACTTTTGGTGCCTGTCCTGGATCTTGCTCTATAGACCAGGTTGGCCTCGAACTCACAGAGATCCTCCTAGCTCTGCCTCCTGAGTGCTAGGATTAACAGTGTGTGCCACCGCTGCCTGGCTTTGGCCAGACTCTTAAAAAGTCAGAATACTGAATGCACTCTTCTCTTTTATTCCCCCCCTGGTGGGGGGTCACCAAACTGGACTGCCCCCTACTGTACTCCTGAGCCTGCTGGAGCAGCATCTCGCCCATTTATTTCTTTTCAGAAGCCCTCAAGTATCTACAGTATGCTAGGTCCTGTCGGTGCACTAAGGCATACATGAAAGATACCAAGACCTCATATATACCCCTCCCCACAAAATAGGAGCATTAGATGCATACTCCAGTCCCCGAGGGCAAGTCTATGGCAATATCTGCCTGTGTCTGGTATGCTGAAGGCACTCTGGAGCAGTGGGGCACAGCTCTGCTCTTTCATACACTGTTTCCAGTCATTTAGACAACTCTAGGTCCCCTCAGTTCTGTGAGACACACAAGACAGAAGAATTTCCTCATGTACCCCTTCTCCCGAATTAGAGCTTTGCATACACGGTCCATCTCTGTCTCTCCACAGGGACTATCCAAGTATTAGGAATTCTTTCTACCTGTGTGGAGCTGGACCAAGGGAACAGATTCCTGTGCCAGTGTGCTGCAAAGGTTCCCTCTGGCTTTGATGTAGCTCGGTTTGCACTCACCTGGTATGAAGGGGTTTCTTAACTGGCTTCCAGATTTCTCACACAGAGAACTGTGAACATTGTTTATCATTTATATTTTAATTTAGTAGTAGTAGTAGTAGTAGTAGTAGTAGTGGTGGTGGTGGTGGTGGTGGTGGTTGGTGGTGGTGGTGGTGGTAGTAGTGGTGGTGTGTGTGTGTGTGTGTGTGTGTGTGTGTGTGTGTGTGTGTGTGTGATGAATGTGCTTGGCATCTGGGTGGAGTCACAAGACAGCTTTCCTGAGTTGCTTCTGCCTTCCACACGGAATCCCTTTTACTTTCTGAGCCATCTCAGCCAGACCGTGTGCACTGTTCTTGAACGGACATCTTCGTGGGAGGAGGGAGGGACAGAGGTTTCCTATTCTGCCATTTTGCTGACGTTCGATGTGGTTATGATTTACATTCCCCCAGTGACTAGTACTTTTGAAGCATATTTTCCACATACTTATTAGCTGTTTGTATACCGTCTTGGAGAAACATCTGTTTTAAAGCTGAATTTGTTCTGGATATCAATCCCTAAACATGGCTGATTTTGAGTAATTTAGTTTTAGGATAAACTGCTTATGTAGCAATGGATGACAAATAAATACTGGAAGTTCATATATGAGTATTTTAATACAAAATTGTCAACTTATAAAAATATTAAAAGCTATGTACTTATTGTCTGACATATGGAGAATAATTTATTATAATATTTCTATTTGATACACTATTTGTTGTATTAGTTACTTTTCCGTTGCTCTGATAAAACACCATGACCAAGGAAACTTACAGGAAAACAAAAACAAAAACGTTTATTTTGGCTATGGTTCCAGATGGGTAAGAATCCATCATGGCAGCAAGTGTAGGTCTAGAGGAAAACATGGCAGCAGGAGGAGGATGTTGGGATATCCTGGACCACAAACAGAGAGAGTGAGCTAGAAGTGGGGCCAGAATGTGAACTCTCAAAGCTGGTCCCCAGTGACCTGTTTCCTGCGTCAAGGTTGTTCTTCCTAAATGTCCCCAATCTTCAGATACATGAGTTTATGGGGGACATTTCCTGTTATACCACAACTATTAATACACTACTTCAAAATTACCAAGAGGTTCATAATAGTAAGAGAAGATGTTCATTCAATCTTAAATAAAGTTACAGATTGATGCTAAGAAATAAAAAAGTATTCCACCCCTTTAGTATTTATAATAAAGTTATATGGATTTGGGGGGTTGTTTTCTTATGGTATGTCATTTTATAGTCAATATCATTTAGTTATATGTACATTTTTCATTTATTTTTCTGTAATAATTTAGAAAGTATATAATCATTTTGAAATGTGTTTTGCTACCTTCTCATTTATTTTAAAATTTATTTATTTGTTTTTCTGAGACAGGGTCTCTCTACATGGCACTCGCTGTCCTGGAACTCACTCTGTAGACCAGGCTAGCCTCAAACTCACAGTGATCCAAGTGCCTCTGCCTCCAGAGTCCTGGGATTAAAGTCATATGCTACTATACTCAGGCAAATTTTAAGATATTTTTTAGATTAAAATATAATTACATCATTTCCTCCCTTCCCTTTCTTCTCTCCCATACCTCTTCCCTCTCCAATACTTTCTCCCCTGCCCCTCTTGAAATCATGGTCTTTTTTTGCCATTGCTATTGCTATATATCTATGATATATGTACTCCCCCTCACCAAGGGGGCAGTGACCACTTAGTACTAGATAACGGAGTTGGGGAGCTCATCCTTGGGGAAGACTCTTTCTCCTCCTTTTAGCATTCCTTAGCTACCTGTAGTTCTTTGTCTATGAGTGAAGCTCTGTGAGATTGCCCCCTTCCACATTAGCTTGTCTATCAGTATACTTCTTCAGGTCTTGTTTAGGCAGCCATATTGTTGAGGTATCTTGGAAGAAGCTTATGCATTCCACACATGCTGGCATCCATAAATCTCTTTCTGGTGCTGCCCCTAGTTTATACTTTGAACAATTTAAACAAAGACAAGAGGCAGCAAGTCTGATCACTTGGGCAGATGGAAGATTACACAGGAAAGATATTGGATATTGCCGGAATGATTTTATGTACATCAGTGTTCCTCTTTTTCAAATAGTTGCTATCCAGGCTCATCTTGCCCACTTGGCAGAATTATGTTCTTCTCAAGAAGAGAACTGGGGCTTTATGGCAGACCATGACAATTGTCACCCTGTGCTGCCCAGTTGAGTTGCCTGTTGGACGCTTGTTCTCAGATGGAGAAATGGGGATAAAGGCTGTTGGTAAGTCAGGGCTGTCTCCTTTTGTTATGGGAATGGATCCTAATGGCTGGTGAATCCCGGTGAACAAACACTTACATCCCAGCATCTTAAATTTTACTTGCCCCTAATAGGCCTGACTAGTAGACCACTTATTTTTGTAGTATTTTGGAAGCAGTGCTCCTTAAGCTAAATTCTACTTCGTGTGACTTAATGTCTTCTAAGCAAATCTGCTAATTTCCTTTATAACATCAACTCTATCACTTCCCATCTCTTCTACATCACCAGAACCATAGGAAGTGAATTAAAATTGAAAGCCTTAGGATGAAGAAGTTGAAATAGAACAGAAACAAAACTAAAACAGTGCTAAATCTTAAAGCCAGTGGGGAGGGGGGTATTGTAAATTTAATCTAGAATGCTAGGAAAAATGTTAGAAGTGAATTATCTATATTATTTTAATGAAGTTTAAAAACAACATATCACTGTTAGCTGGAGAGCAAAGAAGCAAAATCTTATTTTCTTAAAATAAATATGTGGGAAAGTTATCATCTCAACTTGGATAATTTCATCTAGATTTGAACATATTTTTAAAAATATGAAGATTGTGAAATACATTTCAAATAGATCAAGGAACCATATTATTACTTATTTACCTATAACTGTATACATGTAAGTGGACATGTATACATATACATTTGAAATGAAGTTATTCCAGTTGCATTAACAATACACCCTACAAGAATCATAAACAGAACCTAACAAAAACCCCAATGTCAGACATGAGAAACCCCTTCCTATTTGGTCAGCACAGTCCAAGAAAACCCAAAACAATGCAGGTTATTGCTGTTGCTCTTAGTTGCCTCCCAGAGGTTAAAGGTATTCAACCCTATTGCTGAAAACATCATGCACTTCATACACAAGACTTTGAAGACCCTATCTAAATCATGAAAACCTGTTCTCTGAGGACTAGCTGTCATGGTACCAGAGGTGCTATGAATGCTTCCAAGTAGGAAAGCATTCAATAGTCTTACAGAGCTGTAATACCTATGAACCACAACAATGACCACATGGCCAAATGACCAGCTTTGTCTAGATAAGAATCCACTTCATAGAATTCTCAATAGAGGAATCTCAAATAGCTGAGAAAACACTTAAACAACCTTAGCCATCAAGGAAATGCAAATCAAAACGACTCTGAGATTCCATCTTACATCTGTCAGAATGGCTAAGATCAATAACACAAGTGACAGCTCATGTTGTTGAGGATGTGGAGCAAGGGGAACACTCCACCATTGCTGGTGGGAATGCAAACTTGTATAGCCACTATTGAAATCAATATGACATTTCCTCAGAAAATTGGGGATCAAGCTACCTCAAGACCTAACTATACTACTCTTGGACATATACTCAAAAGACCTCCATCCTACCACAAGGACACTTGTTCAACTATGTTCATAGTGGCTTTTTTTTATAATAGTCAGAACCTGGAAACAACCTAGCTGTCCCTCAACCAAAGAATGGATAAATGGTACATTTACTCAGTGGAGTATCACTCAGCTGTTATAAAAAATGACATCGTGAAATTTACAGGCAAATGGACAGAACTAGAAAAAAAAATCATCCTGAGTAAGGCAACCCAGATCCATAAACACAAGCATGGTATGTGCTCACTTACAAGTGGATATTAGCTGTTAAGTAAATGATAATCATACTACAATCCACAGACCCAGAAAGGCTACGTAACAAGGAGGGTTCTGGGGGGACACATATATCTTCTTGGGAAGGGGAAATAGAGATTTTGATGGTGGACTAGGGGTGGGATGGGAAGGGGAACGAACAGGAGGGGTCAGGTTGGAGAGGGAGGGATGGAGAAGGATAGTACAGGGAGAGACAACTAGAATGCATTTAGAGGGTGATGTGGAAACCTAGTGCAGTGGAAACTTCCTGGAACCTATGAGGGTGACCCTAGCAAGAATTCCTAGTAGTGGAGGATACGGAGCCTGAACCGGCTGTCTTCAGTACCCAGGCAAGGCTTCCAGTGGTAGGGCTGGGATACCAACCCAGCCACAAAACCTTCAACCCACACCTGTCCTGCCTGTAAGATGTGCTGGGGCAATGGTGACTCAGAGATTGTGGGAATGGCCAACCAATGACTGGTCTAACTTGCGGCCCTTGCCATGAGAGGGAGCCCATGACCGACACTCAGGAACCAGAAGCTGAATGGCTCAGAGACCTAGGGTAGAACCAAACATGACTGAACCAAAAAAAAAAAAAAAAAAAAGTAAATGAATTGCTAATGACATTCTTCTATACTCATAGATTGGTACCTTGTCCAGCCACCATCAGAGAGGATCCCTCCAGTAGATGAATGGGAGCAGATTCAGAGACCCACACCCAAAGGAGCTTAGCGAACCCTGTGGAAGAAGGGGAGAAAGGATTGTAGGACCAGAGGGATTGAGACACCAGGAGAATACGGTCCACAGAATCAAGTCAGCAGGGTTCATAGGAGCTCGCAGAGACTGAAGAGGCAATCATGGGGCATGCATTAGCCTGCACCATGTCCTCTGCATATATGTTGTGGTTGCTTGAGGGTTTTGTGGGATTCTTAACAGTGGTGGGGGAGATGGGGTCTCTGACTCTTTTTTTTCCTGAACATAAAAACAGGTTGTAATTTAAAAGTCCAGGGTTATTTTAAATAGTAAAATATTTTCTCTGTAGAAAATAGTATAAATGATAACATTTCCCAATAAGCCCATTTAAGCCAAGTGATAGCTGAATTATACATATAAATATTGATTAGATTCTGGGATACAGAAGAGACCTATCTTCATCTGTTCAGAAAGAACAATACTCAACTTCATATGGAAAAACAAAAAACCCAGGATAGCTAAAAGAATCCTGTATAATAAAGCAACCTCTAGAGGCATCACCATCCCTGATCTCTGACTCTTTTGCTTGCTCTTGGGACCCTTTTCCTCTGTCTGGGTTGCCTCATCTGGCCTTGATGTGATGGTTTGTACCTTGTCTTAGTGTAACTTTGTTGTGCCATGTTCAGTTAATATCCCTGGGAGGCCTGCTTTTTTGTACAGGGAAAGGAGGGGAGGTAGGAGGGGTCTGGAGGAAGTAGAGAGAGGAGAGGTTGCAGTCAGGATGTATTGTATGAAAGAAGAATAAATAAAAACAGAAAAGAAAAAATTAGAACCCATTAAAAAAAGGAGAATCCAACTATTGTAATAACAAAGCAGTCTACAGCTCAGCCCTAAATGGAAGTAAAATATCAAACATCTGTCCAGGCGGCGGTGGCACACGCCTTTAATCCTAGCACTTGGGAGGCAGAGGCAGGCGGATCTCTGAGTTTGAGGCCAGCCTGGTCTACAGAGCAAGATCCAGGATAGCCAAGGCTACACAGAGAAACCCTGTCTCAAAAAAACACACATATGCACACACACACACACACACACACACACACACACACATCTGTATCACCCCATCAATGTCTCAGGGAACATTGCAGAGGAGTGGAAAGAAAGAATGTAAGAGCCACGATAAAGGCCAGAATGTTGTGGGCATGGCATGGCTGCTGTCATCTGATTATAGTAGCTGAGGTAGCTCACCCCACACTCTCACAAGATTGGGCCCACTAGCATTCTATCATGGAGATGATGGGGCAGGTCTTATGAGCTCATGAGTTCCACAAAGCTATTTTTCCCCAGGGATATAAATGATTAACAGTTGCTGCATCGGGTCTCTTCTGTGGTGGTAGGGGGTCACTGTGGTGGTAGGGGGTCACTTGCCTGTAACTTGCCCATGTTCCTATACAAAAACCCTCATCCATGCTCCTTTAAATAATTCCAATTAAATTCTATGTTCTAAGAAGAAGAGGAGGAGGAGGAAGAGGAGGAGGAGGAGGAGGAGGAAGAAGAGGAAGAGGAAGAAAGAGGAAGGAGAAGAATTCACCTCATAAATTTTGCTTCGACACGTTGAATTCTGAGTTTCTAGACAGTGCCTCTCTTCGTTCAGAGAAGGCAATTTTATCTTATGTGGTTTCTGCTTTTTTCTTTTTCCTGTGCACCTATTGACTTCACAGTGTCTTGGGCTTCTTAGTTTCATTTGCACATCATGTCTGGAACTCAAGATGACTGAGCTGTTTTTAAAAACTCAAGATTTAGACCCAAATCAAATAATCTACAAAGCAAGGAAAGGGTTACAAGGTCTTCCTCAAGTCTAAGAAAAGAGGAAGAACTCTTAAGAAAAAGTCAACGGGTGCACAGTCATCGCTGAGGGAGGGAAGCAGAGGAGGGAGCAGGACGTGTTAAGAGCGGCTCTTTGGGGGCCGCTCAGACGTGAACAACCGGACTCGCGGTGGGCTTGTTCCAGAACTTTCAGACGCACCCAAGATGGATCCCAGATGGTAAGCGGTGGCTTCTACCCTTTGCAGTGTGGCTTCTGGATTACGACCTCAGCGGGAGGCTGAGTCTGCAGACGTGTGGTGCGCTCATCTCTGTCCTTCCTGCCTAGAACGCTCTCATTAGCAACGCATCCGTGTAAGGGCCCAAAGTGAGAGCCCCAGAAGGGAAGGAGCCATTGATGTGAAAAGGGTAACTGGCTCCCACATCAGGAAAGCTTTCCTTTTCTCTTTTTCCTACAATGGCTCTTTTTCTTAAGTCTGGAATGGGTTTTTTAATGTCTACATAAGTGTGAGAAATGAGAGGAGGCAGAATTTTTTTTTTTTCCTGGTACATCAGAGTTAGTTTGGACAAATAGAGGCCAGGCAAAAGAAGAGACGGAAAAAAAAAAAAAAAAAGGCAGTTCTGTGAATGTATGGGTTCCACATCCATGGACTCAGGGGGCCAACTGTGAGCATCTTTCCATCTAAGATAGAGATGTAGCTAGCCTACAGCTGTGCTTATACTGAACAGGCGCAGGGCTTCTGTGGTCGGTCATTTACATTGTATAAGCATTGTATGTAATCTAGGGATAATTTAAAGTATGTGGGAATATGCAAATTACTTACTGCCTCTCTTTTTATTGGGGACTTGAGCATCTAAGCCTTTGGTATTTATGAAGAATATTGGGGGGGGGGGTGACAGTATACCAGAAAAAAAAAAAAGAAAACCAAAACAAAAAACCTAAGACACAAACAGGCGATGGGAGTAATTCAGTTACCCAGGGTCTGCTGGATGCCTGGTATGCTGTGCACTTCACTGGTGTGTCGTTTTACTAGTGTTACACTTCACAGTGGTGTCCAGACAGACAGTATCAGTATATTAACTAATAGCTGAGCTGAGAGAAGGTAGATAATAACTCACTCAAGGCTGCAGAGCTCCTGAGGATGGAAGTAGAATCCTTCTTGCCCGATTTACTGTGGCAGCTTCCCAGGGCATGGACATCCTGGAGGGAGCCATGCCTATCCTTCTGTTGCTGGGGCGGCCGGAAGCATCCTCATTTGTTACCCTTTGTAATTTGTTACTGCGCTTTGAGATTCGCTCGTGGACCCAGCATTTACTGGTTTTAGAAGGGCCTTTGTTGCTTTGGTTTCAGAAGAGTAGAGATGAATTTCCAAGGAAAAATTACTTTCTTCTCTAGAATAATTTTTAAGTTTCATATATACGTGAAAAACTTTCAGAATTGAGAGTTTTCGTGGAGCTGGAGCAGTGATCCTACTGGATTGTGCTGGCACTGTCTACAGATGTCTATAGGATCCCAGGCCGTGGTCTATATGTCCGTGTTGAAGCTGTTCTTTGTTTCAATGCCCCAAACCAGTTATGAGCAATAAACAGTGTTGAATCTTAGCAGAAATAAAAGTGATGCAAATCGTAAGAGTAAATTATCAGTTTTCCTCTGTCAAGGTGGTAAATGTTACATTTCAAAATCAAGAATTCCCCCTGTTAAGGAGAGAGGGATACGTACCTATATTGCCCCCTGATGGCTATATACTCCTGGGTAATAATCTGATGAGACACACTAGCTGTCCTTTAAGTTATATGCTGTCTAACAAAAATGGTCTACCTTTTAGGATGTAATAATATATGTTAGTAAAAGTTTGTTGACATGAATATTGTTCATGTCACTGTTTATAATGAGGAAAACCTTAGAAACAATTGTTTAAAAAGAAATGACTGGTTATTTATGAAACCCCCATAATGGAATATCATGAAATCATTTATTTAAAAAAAAAAACCTCTATTAAAGAGCAATCTCTAATGTGCTTAGCTTATGGGGAAAAGCAGAATGCACGGTGCTGTCAAACCCTTTTGCAAATGATACTTGCATATGCACAATATTCATCAGAAGCATGTGTGGCTTTACTTTTTACTGTGCACTTTTAACCCTGAAGCATGTCTGTGGGAAGAAAATGAAAAGTTGATTTTAAAAAAAGAAACCAATAACTACACTGACTTTCCTGTGTCTCTATTTGTGATCACTCAAAATTTGTGGGAGTGCCTACTGGGCTCCAGGCTTTTGTTTTGAATTATGTTTTCTTGGTTTTGGTGGTTGCTGTGCATTTGAATACCCAGCCCCCACATAGACACATCTTCTGGCTGTGGGCCTTGAACACATTGCTTAACCATTCTGTTCTTCAGTTGCTTGCCTGTCAAATGTGGCTGATTGACAGTGAAATCACATGTAGTTGTGAGGTTTAAATGTGATGGTCTATATAAAGTACTTAGAATTTGCTTTCGTAAGAACTCAGTAATTACTATTATTAGTCATTTTTATTGTTACTGTTATGGTTAAGAAACAGAGGGGGAAATTACTTCTCAAAGATTAAGTAACCATATAATGACATTCTTAGGAATAGAATTCAGGAAGCTTGATGTTCTAAGTCCTGTCTTCCCTCCCCAAAAGTGTTCAGTGTCCTTGGAGCTTGGTAGGACAACTCCAGCTAAATTTCTAGAGGGCTGAGCTGAGGCAAGCTGTACCCATAGACAGCAGCAGCCCTGTTGAGTGGCTGGTTCCAGTGGGAAGCTAAACACTGGGAAAGAGAGCAGAGGGCTAAGTCGCATGCAGGGAGAAAGCGTGAGCAAAGGATTAATGGAAGACAGGAAACGACTCAGAAACTAGGCATGGCAGCATCCTGGAGGAAAGGATGAAGGAGCACTGAAATCCACAGGATTTGCTTGTTTTTATTTTGTTTTGTTGTTGTTATTTTTGTTTCGTTTTGTTTTTTGAGACAGGGTCTCTTTACATAGCCCTAGATGTCCTGGAACTGACTATGGAGAACAGGCTAGCCTCAAACTCACAGAGATTGACCTGCCTCTGCCTCCTGAGTGCTGGGATTAAAGGTGGGTGCCACCATGCCAGGCTTTGGTTTTGGTTTTCCTATTTGTTTGTTTGTTTGGATTTTTTTAATGTGTGTGGAGGCTGCAGAAGGGAGAAGATATAAGTGTGTGGTGGCATCCTTCCTAATGGAGGACATAGGGATGGAGTGAGTTTGGGGCAAATGGAGAGGGGGGATATGTGGTGAGTTCATTTGCTCACCGGGAATTTGAGCAGCAAGACGGAGATGCCTACATAGTACACATGCCAGTGCCCAGCCCAAGAAAGGTTTGGACCAGGGTGGACATTGAGAGTCCTCAGCATAAGTACATCTGATAGCTGAAATTCTCATGTGGGTGAGTCTCAGTGAGCAAACTAGTGGGTTTAGAAGTCCAGGATGGAACCTGGAAAACCTTGACGGGAAAGAGGATGAGAAAGAGCAGTCTAGAATGAACACGGAAGAGGGGCTAGGGAGTTGGAGTAAACCAGGGCAAAAGTGGTAGACATTGTGGAAACCAAAATGCAAGAAGGACAAGGGTGTGTTCATGGAGGGACAAAACATCTTGACCAAAATTCTGCACTGAGAAATATGCACATAAGCTATCATGTAAAAGATGATTCCAATGATTATGTTAAGGGTCCTTCTATCTCTCAAATCATATGCTGAAGTCTAATCCTTCACGATCTCAGAATGGAACCATATTTGTAGTTGGGGTTTTTTACAGAGATAAGGTAAAATGGGGTTATTAGAGTGTGTCTTCATCTAAGCTTGTAAATAGGGCCAGGAAATTTGGGTAGAGAAACATACATAGAGGAAGAAAATTAGTCCAGCTAGTCAAGAAGAGAGGCCAGGATCAGAGGCCTCCCTGACAGTCCTCAGAAGGAACCAACACAGTTGATACCTTCATGTGGTACATTTGGCTTCCAGAAGAAGGAAGAAGAAGAAAAAGAAGAAGAAGAAGAAGAAGAAGAAGAAGAAGAAGAAGAAGAAGAAGAAGAAGAAGAAGAAGAAGAAGAAAAGAAGGAGGAGAGAGAGAGAGAGAGAGAGAGAGAGAGAGAGAGAGAGAGAGAGAGAGAGAGAAAGAGAGAGAGAGAGAGATTGTTTCTTCATTGGTCTTTAGCACTCTGTTACCACAACCCTAGAAAAGGAATGCATGTGGTTAGAGTGCAGAATGCAGCCTGAGAACCTGAGAACGCACTTTGGAGAGATAGGAGAGAAACTTAGAAGGGTTAGGTCATCTAGGAGCACAAAAACATTTCACAAAGGAGAAGGGAGTCTCGGTGTCACATTCCACAGAAAGGTGAAGTAAGATGACCAGGACTATCCAGAGACTCTCGGTGGCCTTTTCAACACTCTCAGTTGAATAGAGGGAACTGGCTTCAGGGAGCCTAGAACAGGGAGGTGGCCCAGAGGGACGCCTTCCAAAGAAATTTTGATACAAAAATAATGCCTGACCCCCCCGAACAAACTGCGTTCTGCACAGAGTTGACACATGGTTGGGAGCTCGAGAGATGACCAGCAGTCCAGAGCACACGCTTGCAGAGGACCTTCCCAGCTCCCATGCCAGACAGCTCACAACCACCTGGAACTCCACCTCCAAGGGGATCTACTGCTGGCCTCTGAGTACTCATGTACCCATAGCCACACACAGATAAACATGATTTAAAATAGATCTTCATAGGAATGACATAAAGTCATCAGCTGGGCCTGAAGGACCCCCTTCCCACATTTACAAGCTAGACAAAGAGTGAAATTGATACTTCTTTTTTAACCCAAAACTGATCTGAAAAGGATTTCAGAAACAAAAGAATGTATGCAGCTACCGTTGATTTTGTATCAACACAGATTTCAGTTTGCATTATGGAGTTTAAAGAAACCTGCTTATCTGAGGTTTCTTGGAGAAAGATTTCGGTGCTCAAGTCTAATTGGAACCTCAGGGAGCGTTCATAGTTTATATCAATAGGCAGACAGAAAAACCACAATAGAACTGGAGACAGAAGTATGAAATTGTGTGCTTGGAAAGCTTTGAATCAAAAATAATCCATGGCCAGATGTGGTGGCGCATGTCTTAGCCCAAACACTTGGAGGCAGAGCAGGAGGATCTCTGTGAGTTGCTGGACACTTGACTCTACATTGTGAGTTCCAGGCCAAACAGGTCTACGTAGTAAGTGGGACCATTTCAACAAAAGTCCAAAATTTAGGATGGAGAGGTGGCTCCGGGGTTAAGACTACTTGCTGCTCTTTCAAGAGAACTGAGTTCAGTTCCCAGCTTCCACATCAGGCAGCTCATAACTCCCTGTAACTACAGTTCCAGGGAATATAACAGCCTCTTCTGGCTTCCTTAAAAGTACTGACACACACAGGCAGCTATACACATACTTACACATAAGTAAGCTAAAATAAACCTTTTAAAAGGGAAGAGTCTGTACAATAGGAAACCATTGTATAAGCAACCTGATTGTCATAGATCCACATAATTCAGATTCAAAGTAATCAGGTTTAATGAGAGTAAAGATCTAACAAAAATAAAAATGAGTGAACATTTAGTTACGTGAGCTAGTTAGTAAATGATAGCCTGAAACTGGTAAAACTGGGGAAACCTATAACACTCAACTAACCAGAAGGTAAACCTAGTTTGTCATCCCCATCTTACAGTGATTTTCAACCAACTAAACAAATGTTTATCAAGAATCTGAGAGTCTGAAAGCACCAGAGGAAATACAGACTAAATGGATGGTGTTTTATTCTATAGTCTAATTGGAAATAGAAACAACAATTATAAAATGGCTAAAGAAACCCAATGTAGTTAATTATTCAGTAGGCAAGCTCTCTCTCTCTCTCTCTCTCTCTCTCTCTCTCTCTCTCTCTCTCTCTCTGTGTGTGTGTGTGTGTTTGTGTGTGTGTCTTAGGTAGGGGAGCCTAGGCTTAGATCCTCCTCCCTCTACCTCTCAAGGGCTGGAATTCCAGGCCTGTGTTACTATGGCTGCCTCTACTCACTCATTTTTCCAAAAAAAAAAGACAGAAAGTTCATCTTACCAAAAATTAAATAATTAGCAATCAAACACTATGAACACATTTTCATTTGTCAGCCAGAACAGTAAAACAAATAATCCAAACCATGTGAAAGGAGATTCCTCCAAAGAAGAGTATAAATGACAATTTTACCGCATAACGGGATGATCAGTATTATTAACTGTTGTTGAAATGAAAGTTGGAATCACAGCCAACTATTACCACATTCCTATTAGTATGTCCAAAAATTAAAAAAAAAATAATAAAACCAATGGCCCTACCAGTGCTGGTAGCATGCAGAGAAACAGGATCATTCTGTTTTGGGGAGTGTTAAAATGCTACAGGCCCTCTGGAAATATCTTTGGTGGTTTCTCACAAAAATAAACATACTCCTACCGTATAACTGTGTGATTGCAGTAATTGCCATTTATCTCAAAGAAATGAATACCTGTGTTCCCACAAAACTGGTACATAAATATTCACACCAGCTTTATTTATAGTAGTCAAATACAAAAAGAAAGAAAGAAAGAAAGAAAGAAAGAAAGAAAGAAAGAAAGAAAGAAAGAAAGAAAGAAAGAAAGAAGAAAGGAAGGAAGGAAGGAAGAAAGAAAGAAAGAAAGAAAGAAAGAAAGAAAGAAAGAAAGAAAGAAAGAAAAAGGGAAAGAAAGAAAGAAAGAAAGAAAGAAAGAAAGAAAGAAAGAAAGAAAGAAAGAAAAAGGGAAAGAAAGAAAGAAAGAAAGAAAGAAAGAAAGAAAGAAAGAAAGGAAAGAAAGGAAAGAAAAGAAGAAAGGAAAGAAAGGAAAGAGAAGAAGAAAGGAAGCAAGGCAAAGAAACAACTCTCAGCGTGGGTAGTTAGACAAACTTTGGTACATGTACACCATGGAATAACACTAAGTTGTAAAAGGGGATGAACTATTTTTACACACAAAAACTCCGATGAATCTCTAAGGAATTACCCTAAGTGAAAATGCCAGTCCCCAAAAGTTACAAGCTTCTTGTTCCACTTACCTGCCATTGCGACAGAGACAAAGACCAGATTGGCAGTTGCTATGGTTATGGTGATGTGGAAAGTTCAAATGCGGGGCTACTGGGATACCCAGTTATCAAAGGTCAACACAGGATACTCACGGAGGTAGTAGCATCATTCTGAATCTATTAAAATATTTTATTATTATTATTTTAAGTGGGTGTGTGTGTCTGTGTGTCTGTGTGTGGGTACGTGGACATGAGTGCAGGTGCCCGAGGAGGCCAGAAGATAGAGTTGGATCCCCCGGAGCTGGAGTTACAGGCAGTTAGGAGCCTCCTGACATGGGTGCTGGGAACCTAACTCAGATTCCCTGCAAGAGCAGTACACACCTTAACTACTGAGCTATCTCTTCAGCTCCTTGTCGCCCTCAGCTACTTTTCCAGCACTACACCTGCCTGCCTGCCGCCATGCTCCCTGCCGGGATGATAATGAACTAAGCCTCTGAAACTATAAGTGAGCCCCCAATTCAACGCTTTCTTTTGTAAGAGTTACCTTGGTCCAGGCACTTTGGAGCACACTGAAAAGACACTGAAGATGAGCAAATCTGGTTTTTCCTCCCCAGTCTCTTGGATGGCAAATAGATGAAACCCCGTGCTCTTTTTAGAAGAGTGGATCCTGCAGGTTTTCACAGGAGTCTGAAGGTGGCTGTTTTGCATTTGTCTGTGGACAGTATCATGTCGGACATGAACTCAACTGGGCTGCTGTAGAACAGCCACAGGCAGTCCTCTGCTAAAATCCTGGTGGCATCACCTTGGAGAAGCACCCAACTCCCTTGGGGTCCTCCTCTGTACAAGGAGGCTCATAGTACTTAGCATCACGAGGGCTGTTAATAATTTATGACTTTTGAAAGATCTTAGGAAACATAGTCTTTAACATCTGTTTTGTCCTACATTTTACATTTAAGCCATTAATTTAATTTAAGAAAATTAAGTTTTCTTTAGCTCCATTCTTCTTAATTAATAATTATTTCTATCTTCATTTTGTTTTACATGTATGAGTGTTTTTTTGGCATGTATGTCTGTGCGCATGCATGTCTGGTACCTGCAGAAATCAGAAGAAGGTGTCAGATCCCCTGATATCAGAGTTAGACAGTTATGCAAAGCCCTTCTGGATCTACAAATCGAACCCAGGCCCTCAGCAAGAGCAGCAAGTGCTCTCAACCATGGAGCCATTTCTCTAGCCTCCCTTTTATTGTTTGTTTCGTGTTTATTTGTGTGTGTGTGTGTGTGTGTGTGTGTGTGTGTGTGTGTGTGTGTGCGCGTGCGCATGAGCGTCACTGAGGAGGCCAGAAGATGTTGTTCCTCTAGAAGGGCAACAAGAGGTTTTACCAACTGAGCCATCTCCCCAGAACGCAGCTCTGTCTTTCCTGCTGAGTTCGAGGAAATGGAATTCTACCTGTAACCTAGAAGTCACGACAGTTGACCTCCTAGTTGTAGACACGAGGGAAGGCTAAATGCAGGTGAATATGCTGAGCCAAACCACAAAGCCACCTAAACTTCATTTTATGTAAGGTAGAATGCCCAAAACATTGAAACAAAATCTTGCCCCATCATTGGTGACCCTGTAAGTATCTTTTCAAGAATTGCTTATGAAAATATGCTTTTATGCCTTTGGGACTTCAAACTTCAAATTTACATCCGCCTCTCGGTTTCTTTGAGTGTTATATTAGGGTTGAACCTAAGGTTCTATGCATGCTAGGTAATCACTCTGCTGGTGAGCTAACACCTCTAATTCCTTTTATAAATTTTAAGACAAGGTCTTGCTAAGACTGGCCTCTAACCCAGGCAAGTTTTGAACTTGTAACCTTCCTGCCTTAGGGCTTCAGGTATCTGAGATTACAGGCTTACAGGTATGTGCCCTGTGTTCAGTTCTCTGCTTCTACCTTGTAGTGACTGGTATGAGCATTAGTTTCTACGGTTGACTATACTCACATTTCTACTTCTAATTCCAGAAGATACATGAACCACCATTTTATTTACTATAGAAATGCTAATGTATCTTATTATAACTTCACTTCAGTGGAAGCTCATTAAGTCATGAGAAACAAAGAAACAGATTTATGCACAGAAGTGAATATCACATCCTTACTTAAATATAATAAAAACTAAGAATCAACCAAGTGGCTAGTAGTGTTTGATGATGGGTAAATTAGTCATGAAGCTGAAGTAACATTTTAGTAACAGGAGATGACACAAGACTTTTGTGATGCACGTACAGAAGCAGCAAGTATGTCACAACTCAGTGGTTGCTTCTAGACTGTGCGGTTATGAGAAAAGGATTCTTGGACAGCAATTGCCAAATCCACAGTAAGCTGACATCATCCAGCTAAACCCAGTACAATGGAGTTTAAAGCAGTCTTGTGGTCAGACAGGATAGCTGGCTCATCAATTAAGAGCACTAGCTGCTCTTCCAAAGGACCTGGATCCAATTTGCAGCACCCACAAAGTGGCTCATAGCCATCTATGACTGCAGTTCTAGCAGATCAAACACACCCTCTGACCCCAGGCACCAGGCACAAGTGGTACGCAGACATCCATGCAAACAACACACCCACACATATAAAATAAAATAAAAATTTTAATGTAAAGTTGTAGCAGTAGAGTTTCTCTCCAGCTCCCGCCAAGCCCCGGCAGTCCCGCAGCCCACTTAAAAAATAAACACACAGACACTTATATTATTTAAACTCTTTGGCCTAATGGCTCAGGCTTCTTGTTATCTAGTTCCTATATCTCAAATTAACCCATTTCTATTGTCTATAAGTTGTCACATGGCTCATGGCTTACCGGTATCTTACATCTCACTTTTAAACAAGCTGTTGCTCTTTAAAAGTAGGATCAACAATCTACCCTTTTATCCTATCTATATCCTATGATGAAACTGAGCTTCTACACAGGATGGCTATCCGAGACCCTGAGGTGCTGCAAGTGAGTGTGTGGGTCTGTGGTGTCTGTCTAGCCCATGAGGTGTGAAGGGTGGAATCTGCTTTACACCTGCCAGCCCAGCCCGCCCCTCTCCAAACTAGTCTCTACACTTTTGTCCTGCGTGTAAGGACGAGGCAGGACAGCCTGCCTGGTCATGCTTTTCGGGAGTCAGAAAGGTGAACTTCGTAAACATTTGACAAAATGCCCTGACTTTTACATAATGGCTCACTAGGTGTCTGGAAGGGCTTGGTTTGGCCCCTGATACCAGTTTCACTTTGACCTCCTGACCTCTGTTGGGGCACCAGGGAATCGAGGGAGAACCAGGCAAGTGTGAGGGGCATGGTTTAGAAAGTGAGCAAAGGCTGTGGTGAGCCAGAGTCGGAAAGGAGGAGGCTGGGACTCTTTGCTTATTCATTTACTCAGGAATGTTGGAGAAATGAAGAAGACAGAGAAGCTACTGCCACTCAGGGTGGGGGAGCGGCAAATTGCCGTAGCTGACAGCTCTTAGTCTCTGGCAGGAATAATGTCACAGGATATTAGCTCATGCTGTCTTGTTTAACCTCCATAACTGCAGATGGTGTTGTTCTAAATACTTCACGGGCAAAAATTTAGTCTTCATCATCACAAAACTAACAGAGCCAGTCTGACTCTAGACCTCGGCTCTGAACAACTATCTACCCACATGTTGTGAAGATTGGGGTGTGTTTGTGTGTGTGTGTGCCTATGCCTCTGTGTCTGTATCTATGTCGGTGTGCCTGTGTGTCTGTGTGCCTGTGTGTCTGTCTGTGTCTATGTCTGTGTGTCTGTGTATGTTGGGGAGGTTACTTCTAACAGCACAAAAGATTATGATTATGTGCAGAGATTTGAACTCAGGGCTCAGGAAATGGCTTCATGGGTAAAATTCCTGCTGTGCAAGAATGAGGACCTGGATGTGATTCCCAGTGACCATGTAAAGCCAGTCATGCTGCACATCTGTAATTCCAGTGCTCAGGAAGCAAAAGCAAGTAGATCCTAGAGGTTCCATGGCCGTCAGTCTAGTGGGGTCAATGACTTCCAGGTTCAGTAAGAGACCCTGTCCCAAAAATTAATGCAGAGAACAGTTTAGGAAGACGCTGAGGTTGGCCTCAGCCTTCCACACACACACACACACATACGTGTACACACAAACATGAATGCTCATGTACACAGGTACACATACCCACACTATGGAGTAAGTGATGTGCAACATGCTCTGATGACCAAGTGTTAAAGGCAGGAGCCCAGAGAGAGCCAGTAGTCTTGGACAGGAAGAAAATTAGAAAAAGGTTAGAAAGTAAAGGCCATAGCCTAAGAGTGATCCCCAAACAATCATCAAAATAGCAAAACAAAACAAAAGCCTTCATCAAAATTAATGGCCAATATTCTTTGTAATCTGGAGAGCCTGCATAAGCCTGAATCCTGTTTTTTCCTGAAGAACTCCTGAGTACCTGTAGCCGCAGGCCACATTTCCCATGGAGACTGCAGCCAATCAGCAGAGGCGGCCGGCTTTCAGTAGAGACCAGGACTCCTCCTCCTCCTCCTCCCACATGACTGTATGACCCAGACTTTCCGTACCTGCATCTAAGAGCCTTCGTGTAGAGAGCAGAAATAGCCACTAACCAGGGCAAAGCAAGCAGGAAGTCTGTCAGAGGCAGCTGCCGCATACACGGCAGGATCTTGTCAGCCCACCTCCTCCAGGAAGCCAGCCAGGTTCTTCTCATCTGAGATCTCTGCCCTGGAAAGAGGAAAGGGAAGAAGGAAGTGATTTGGGGTTGGAAGGGGACTAGATTGAGAAATCAATGGAGGAGATGAGAACTTGAGAGAAATGGAGAGTGCAGAGAGCAGAGAACAGAAAAGGGAACATGCCCATCCCCTGGCTGATCCCTGGTTCTGTTTCCAGGGTTCTCTGGCTTAAACGTTCATGACTGTCAGGGAAAATAAAAGCCAGGAAAGAGGAATGGAGTGGGAGATCCAAAACTCAGCCTCCTAAATGCCTGCAAATGTACTTTTACATGAGCTTACATTTCTTTCTTTATTTATTTGGGTATTTTTGGAGGGTCTTATTCAGTTCTAGGGGGCCTCAGGAAAATATTTCCTTAGATCAAAGGAACTTTGTACAGGTGGTTAACTTCTCTGAGCTACAGTTTCTTTGTCTGTTAGAACACTGAATGGGTTCAAACTTTCAGGGGATAAGGAGAAAGCGAGCAAAAGGTGGAGTGTCAGGTGTGAGGAGGTCCTGTGACGCCCAGGGTTCGTGCTGAGAACTTTCTATGCTTGTCACCCCCAAATCCTGGCAGCCACCTAATGGGTTAGATCTTTTCCACCAGTGGAAAAGAAGAAGAAAACCGTGATTCAGCTCCCAGCTCAGGTGACACAAATAGGGAGCAGAGTAAAGGCACTCACTGGCAAAGTGTCAAGCCATTCAGCATTCACATAATATTTTTTTTAAAAAAAGTAAGCTGGCATCCACCTGACACCCATCATACAGCATGACCTGCTAGAAGTTAAAATAGATTCAATTCCATACCCTACTGAATATTTGAAGTCACGGGCCGTGTCGCGCTGGCAAAGGGGCTAACATCCTTGAAACTCAGTTTCCTCCCATGTCAAACATTTCACACTCATTGTGAAGATTTGATAAAGAACTGTAGGCATAAAGTAACAGCAGAAGGCCTGCCTCAGTGGTTGACAGATCCTGGTTTAATCAGTAGGTATACTGAGCCACACTCGGAGTAGATACACTGAGCCACACTCTGAGTAGATACACTGAGCCACACTCTTAGTAGATACACTGAGCCACACTCCCAGTAGATACACTGAGCCACACTCGAGTAGATACACTGAGGCACACTCTGAGTAGATACACTGAGCCACACTCTGAGTAGATACACTGAGCCACACTCCGAGTAGATACACTGAGCCACATTCCGAGTAGATACATTGAACCACACTCCCAACCTGTTACTAAGTATCAAGTACCGTGAAGGGGGAGAGAATATGGTCCCCACCCCTGTGGCTTCCAGAACAAGGAAATTGAACAAAATGAGAAACTGTTGTAACGGGTGAAGAAATAGCGTTGTCTGAGTGTGGGGAAGACACAGGCATCCTGAAAAGAGTGGATAAGGTTGACAGAAAGGCTTCAGTGGTAAAATATCCTTCATTATGAGGGCAAGTAGAAACTAGCCATTGAGGTGCGGAAGGGGTTCCAGGCATGAGGAGCAGCTTAGGCGACATTAACAAGGGCAAAAGGTCTTCACAGGGCCTGGAGGTCAGAAAACAGTAAATGTGGCATATAACCAGCAGGTAACTTGTACAGAATGATTAATGAAAACAGAAAAGTAAAACTGGATTTAGACAGTGACCAGCATTGAACGTCTCGCTCAGAAGTATGACCTCACTCGTGAGGAACAAGGAACAGGTGATTTAAGCAAGGAAGTTGCATAGTCAGGAGACTGATGTCACAGTCCAGCAAGAAGTGATGAGGAATCCAAAACTGGCCACTAATGAACTAGAAGCAGACAATGAGGAAGAGAGGGAAGAGCGACAGAACACAATGCATGAGAGCCGATGTATGAAAATGGCCCACACGCTTCTTTCTGACCACAGCCACCCCAAGGGACCAAAACAAAAACAAGAGGGCACCTCTTTTAAAAATAACCTCTTTTGTTTGCATGCAAATGGACCAGACACAGTGAAAGTGCGACTTAGATGCTGTGTTTGTCTCCAGTCCGGGACACACAATGGTCATGTTGGTTTATAACTGGTCCTTCCGTATCTCAGCTCTTCACATTCCAACCACACCATCCAGTGCAAGGCTCATTTCAGATTGTGTTCAGTCTAAAGAAAGCTCCAAGTGAGGCTCTTTGCAGAAGTGAGCATCAGGTAGGGTGACGTTTGATTTTACTGAGCAAATCTCTTCCAAGTAGCATCATCTGTTAGGATATTCTAGATAGAGGAGTGTGAGGGAATAGAAAGGAGCTACGATCAATAAATAAATAGACAAACAAACAAACAAATAAATAAATGAAAACACCTCAGTGGTCCTACACCACTGACTTGAAAACTAAACCCACGTGTGTGAGTGTGTGAGTGCATGTCTCAAGGGTTCACCAATGTCTTGTGCATTACTTCTGGTTACAAAGACATCACAGTGAAGTGAGCTTTTGGACACGCAGAGGTCCTTCTACCAGCCCTGTAGTAAAGTGGAAGCTTTAAAAAAAAAAATCTTTTTTTTTTTTTAAAAAAAACAAGGTTAGTCATGTAGACTGTGCTCTATGTGCCAAATCTATTTTATTTTACTTTGCCGTGCACATCTTATTTTGCACAAACATTTTGCATAAGGTACTTTCATAAATCCTTGGCTTCCTCAAATTTGAAATACACCATCATTTGTTAAAATGTGTTACTTCTGTTATGTATGCTCTGCTCTCCTCTGAAAAGGCAGAAAAAACATGGACCGATGTCTTCCAGCAACTTTGACATTTAGAATATTACCTCATTCAGAGCTTTCTAAAAGAGGGTCCAAAGGAAATGGCAATTTCTCAGAATGTATAAGCCAACAAACAGAGCACTTGGCATTCAGAGCCTGAGTTCCTGAGTTCCCATTTAATGTTCTCAGCTAAGGTTGACAGGCACATGAGTGTGGGATCAGGTACTTAGTTTGAGTTCTAGAAAGTGACCTCACAGATGCTGGTGGTGCATTGGTATTGATGGTTAAACTGGCTGCATGTGTTTTATTTGTCACAGAAATGCTTTATGCTCTTTGCCAATGACAGGCCCTCCTAACTCGGGATGTCCTGGGATGGAAAGATAGTGGATGCTACTGTACAGCAGGGTCAGGATGTAGAATTGTTAAAACGGAAGGCAAGTTGAGGATCCCTCCATCCGTCTTGGCCCCACAGAATCTCTCTGCTTTGCAGTGCATGGCCCCTGGCTATTTCAGATGTGCTGTGAAGGGAAGCCAGCAGCTCTTGCAGAAGCTAGGTCTTGAAGGAGGGGAAACTTTGGGTTGTGACCCGAACAGCCTAGATAGAATCCACTTTGTGCTCTCAATATGGCGTTTAGTCTCCAGGGTGGTATGCCTGACTGAAGCTGAGCATGTTGACAATCTCATGGTGGTCAGCACCTGACCCTGCTGGATGGGCACAGGTCTCCTGCATTCAAGAGGCCCCAAGAGGGTAGGGATCTTCCTTCTCCAGCTCCCCTTGAGCCCAAGGCCAGAAATTTCCAATGGTGCAATGGCATCCATAATTTCAAGTATTGTTGGGAAATAGAAAATATTGCTGAAATACAAAGGAGTAAAGAGAAATCATACATGTGTACATACATGTGTGTCTCTAGAGTCTGCAGTTAACCCCAGTTCCTATGTAATACTGATAACTGGCCAGCTCCTTCTACAGGGTGTCAGGGTGCCCAGTAGGCAGGCAAAATAGGAAGGGTCCTCTGGATGTCTTCTTCCAATACCCTGGTCTCCAGTGTCCCTGGAGTGAGTGATGGTCCCCTCTTCTCTCCCTTTTATGGTTCTTCTCTACCTTAGCCTGCTTCCCTGACCTATAGTCTACCTAGTTTCCACACACTTCTCAGAAAACCCTGATTCTATTCCGCCTTGTCTTTGCTGGACTGTAGCCCTCAATCAGACCCTGGGTGATGGGCTCATGAGCTCCTCATCTGCAGCAGCTGTTGTCACTAGCCTGGGGTCCACCCAGGCTGAGCTTCTTCGTGTTCTCTGTTGTCTATAACTACATCTCTGCAGATAGACCAACTCCTAGCTCAGCGGCACCCTGTGTAGAATGTACACACCCCCACAGCAACTTTTATCCACTCGACAATGTTTTCATATAATCCCCCTTTAATATAAGGGAATGATGTCTTCAGTTCACATCAATATAGGTTGCTGTTAAAGTTTAGACTTTTTTTTTTTATCATGTGGTGCTGAGAAGAAAATAGTCTTTGAACTCATCTGCAAGCACCCTGAAAATAATCCATGTCTCTTTCTTTCTGACTTCTCCCTTGAGAACATCCAGGTGAAGTGCGTCCCTGGATCCTAGGTTTTATGTTCAGAAACTAATAGACTACCCCTGAAGAGATAACAGACCTTGGCTCTTTCCTAGCATGCATGAATGATGGGTATAAATTTGCATCACGAGAAAGTGAATAAAGGACACCCCAGTGCAGCTAAGAAAATAGAAAAGCTCGGGAGGAAAGTGGCCTCTGTTGGAGCTTGTGAGACAGGGGACCCCTTCCTGCTTCAAGGACTCACTTGCATGACAAAAATACCACGGATGAGAAATATTGGAAAAGAAAAAGGAAAGGAAACCTCGATGCTTTTAATTATATAAAACATACTCATGGTATAGACCAAGACTGAATCCCATCCCCCCTTAAAGAGAAAAGAAACTCACTATGTTTCTAAGAATGTTCCTCCAGACCAAAAAAGAAAAAGAAAAAAAGAAACTGGAAACCTTCATTTTTCTTACATTTATCTGGCCTATGGAAAACAGTGGATTTTTTTTCTTTCACTTACTTAAGGAATTGACATAAAAAATTCTGTTTCTGCACCAGAGGTATGCATAAATTATCAAGAGAGAAGCTATAAATACAACATTGGAGATTTTTCTCAGCACTCCTGCATGCATGGCATTTCGGTGACCAGCGTGGACCATGGGGAAGTGAACCTTTGGACTGTGAAATGAATGCTAATTGACTTTCCCACCAGTGTGGGAGCCTCGAAAATGTCACATCATTAATTTAGTTGCTTTGCCAGGAATCGGGGTGTGTGGTTAGTGTGTGTATATCTTTACATTAATGGACTTTATTTTTAGAAGAGTTTAATTTTTTTAATTGAGCAGATAGTACAGAGAATTCCCACCCTCCCTCTATCTGCCAGGCATCCAGCTTTCCCTATTGTTACCATCTTCTGGTAATACATTTGTTAGGACCCAGTACATAGATGCTAACACTTTAGTAGTAACCAAGCACACGCTTTAGAAGACTAAGTTTCTCTCTTTGTGTTTTACATGGTTTGGGCAAATGTGTACTACCATGACCACCATTACGCTATCATACACGACAGCGTGTGCCATCTGTTTATCGCCCTACCTTTGCCCTACCTAGATGGTTGCTCTGGCAACCACCCATCTCATTTTACAGCCTCCATGTGTTATCTTTTTCAGAATGTCATGTTATTGGAATTGTACAGTACGTAGTCTGTTCAGACTGGCTTCTTTACTTAAGTTGAAATCATTTAACTTTTCATCATGTATCTCACATCCTGGTGGCTTGTTAACTCTCATCATTAAACCACATTCAATTACATGGATGTAGAAGTTATCTGCTCACCTATTAAAGGGCATTTTTTTTTTCATGTAGATCACTTGAACACCTTCTTTGAAGTAAGCTATTTAAGTATTTTTTTAATTTTAAGATTTATTTTAATTTTTAATTCCATGTATGCGATTGTGTGTGTGAGCATGTGCATATGAGTACAGGTGCCACCAGAAATATCAGATGCCCCTTAGAGCTGGAGTTCTGGGCAGTTGTGAACTGCCTGACACCAGTGCTAGGAACCAAACTTGGGCCCCCTTGTTTCCAGTTCTTACACAGTTATAAACAATGCTGGCATTAAGCCTTTGTGTGTGGGTATTTGTGTGGGTGCTGTCAGTATGATTGCTAGCTCATACAACAAAAGTGTGTGCAGTTTTTTAAGAACTTGCTGAACAGTCTTCTCAGCCATCTCTATCAGTGTTGTCCCTGCTGGAAACGAGTGAGCATTCCTGTTTGTCCACACAGTCGCCAGCATTTAGTAGTCTCTGGTTTTTATGCTGTCGTCGTCGTTTTGACTTGCAGTTCTGTAATGGCGTGGTGCTGGCCTTCTTTGCACCTATTATTTACCACCTGTATACCTTCTTTGGCCAGGTACATTATCAAATCTTTTTCCCATTTTTACATTTGTTGTTTGTTTCCTTGTCATTGTATTTTAAGCGCTCTTTGTATATTTTGGATCAGAGCCTCTTCATCATATAGGTGTTTTGCTGATATTTTCCTCCCAGTCTGTGGCTTGCATTTATCCCCACTCTTAATAGTGCGTGCTTATGCTTTAACGAGGAAGGCTTCTGCATGTACAGTTACAGTAGCAGTAAAAGGAAAATTCACTGTAATGTTTTGTGTGTTGTCCCGGAGGATAGGAGGGGCATGTTAATTCCTCTAAGTTTTATTAAAAGGGTGGTTAGGTCCTCTGGATGGTGACAGCTGCTCTGCTTTATTAGAGCTTGTATAGCAGGGGTAAGAGTTAGAGAACAACTCACCACTGAGCTGCACTGAGTCTCAATTAAGAAGAGTTCAGGAGGAGCTGGAGAGACATCTCAGCAGTGAAGAACACTGGCTGCTCTTCCAGAGGACCCAGGTTCAATTCCCAGCACCCACATGGTGGTCACAACCATCTTCAACTCCAGTCCCAGGGAATCAACTCTACACTGTCTTCTGGCTTCGGCAAGCACTGAACACATGGTGCACAGACATACATTCTGGCAAAATATTCACATACATAAAATAAAAATGAATAAATCTTCTTACTTTTGAAAAAAAGAACAGTTTGGGAATTCTGTCCACAGACACATTTTACTGCCCTTGCATGGGTGGTATTTTATACAGGGTTTGAACTCTGTTCAGGATTATGAGTACACGTGAAGCACTCACTTTCCTTATTCAGTATGTGTGTGTGCGGATGCCTGTGTGTGTTAACGGGATTGAACCCAGGGTTTTGCATATTCTGGGCAAGTGTGTGTGTTACTAGGATTGAACCCAAGGTTTTTCACTTTCTGGACAAGCACTTTGTCACTACACTAGATCCTCAAACTTTATTTTCACTTTTTGTTTTGAGATAGATAGTCTCCCTAAGTTGCTCATACTGGTCTTGACCTCGCTCTGTAGCCCAGAGAGGCCTTGAAGTGAGTGTTTTCCTGCCTCCAAAGTATAGAAGTCCAGTTCCTTCCACTCTACTGGTCACCCCAGGGATTTCTTTTCCTTTTTTTTTTTTTTCAGCCCAGGCAGAATCCAAGATAGTTTACTTGGTGTCTGATGAAGGGCCTTGCATCCTAGTTTGTGCTGGTTGCTATGGGAATGTGAGACCCTGCACTTGCAGAGCCCACAGTGGTCTGATGAGTCTGGCAGCTCCCTAAACTCTCACACACTGATGGTAAGAATGTCTGCTGAGGGTCAGGTAGTGGTGGCGCACGCCTTTAATCCCAGCACTCGGGAGGCAGAGCCAGGCGGATCTCTGTGAGTTCGAGGTCAGCCTGGTCTACAGAGTGAGATCCAGGACAGGCACCAAAACTACACAGAGAAAAAAAAAAAAAAGAATATTTGCTGAGACTGCAACCCTGAGCAGGAAATATTGCCTCTCTAGGTGTGAGTCATCCACTGCTCAGGAAGTCATCACCATGGGAGCACAAAGGGAGGGGTACTTGGCTGCCCACTGCCCCTACGGCCCACACACCTCTCCCTTGTCTTCTCTTTCCCTTGCAGTTTAAAAGGAGGAAAAGAGATGCAGGGCCACCTACAAGAATCACCTATCCCGTGGGTCTTCATCACTCATGCCCCCTTGCCCCAGCGCACATCTCTGTATCAAGGATGCTCAGAAAACAAATACTAATAAACATCTCAATAAATAATGCTGTTATAAATATTTATGGGAACTACTTTGTTCCCATAAAAGGATCAAGAATCCTTTTAGACTATTTTCCACCACAGGCCACGGTGGGCCATTTAGCAAACATACGGCTAAAATGGAAATTGGACCTAAATATTTGTTTGGAAGTTCTAAGTGTTATCAGGTTTCTGGCTCTGTCACACAGAATAGGTCTCAAGTAGGTACTCCCCAGAGGCCGTCTCTTGGGCAGTGATTGGGTGAGGACCTGTGGAAGGCATGCTCCCTGCCCCTGTCGAATGTCATCTCTGGCTCCTCTCCCTCCACAGCTTTTCCTTGCAGCCTTGGTTTGAGCTGCGAACATCTGGGAATGAAGAAGGAAGTGGAGTAATCAGGCAGAAAGCAGCTTCCCAAGGTTCCAGTAACTTCTTCCCCGCCAAATGCAAGGAACTGACCATTCAGATAAGCCCCTGTCAGTGTTCTGCATGATTTGATTAGCCACCACCCCTGTGCCTCCCTGTTCACCCTCACCTCTGATGATGGGGATGGGAGTCAGGGAAGACTTTTGATTGGCTGAGAGCTGGCCCTAAACACTGACACATAGACAAAAGGGGGCAGAGACTTGACCCAGTGTGTTCAAAGAAAATCATAGTCAGCCAGCCCTGTCACTGTGTCCAGATGAGCGAGCTTTGACTAATCTAGTTCTAACTAGTAATGCTAGTTCTACACTGCTGAACTTTACTCTGCTAGAGTGCATGTTACTCTCTCTGTGAGAGGGGGCTGGTAGGAAGGATGCTGTTGACTGTGGTCCTAAAGACCACATAACCCATGGAGAGCGGTTAAGCCAGAGTTCTGGTCATTGGCTGAGAGATTTTGTATCTGTTTTCAGCTCATCTAAAAGAGTCCAGTAATATATTCTAGGATGTAGGATAAGGACAGGCATCTAAATGGTACTTTCTGGAGGCAGGGCTGAGGAGTGAGTGGTAAACCTGAGATCATTATCAAAATGACATTCTCATTTCTTAACAGGTGTTACCTTTCCTAGTATGACTGGTGAGAAAGCAAAGGCTAGACACATGTCTATAGAGGTGACATAGAAAGGTCACGACTTGAGAGACTGGAGCTGTCCCTAGAGTCCTTCATAGCCTCGCAACTCTAAATCTTAAAGTCAGAGAATCCTGTGATGCTACCGTGGCCCTCGGGCAGCTGCCCGCCTCATCACCCAAGCATGCCCTTTTACTCCCTGCAACACACCCATGGGAGGAAGCTGGTCCTAGCAGGAACTGAAGAGATATGGAAAGAGGGAAACAGTGAAGCAACCTCTCAAAAGAGAACAAGCACCCACTCCACGCCAGCATCTGTGTTGAGTGCCAGTGTGTGCCATCCAGTTTAACCCTCAAGGCAAGCATAGTTAATGCAGTATTACCTCCGTGAGAAAGGCAAGGCCTATAAAACTCTAGTGAGAACACACATTAGCAGCTCAGCCAGTATACAAACCTGGGTCTCTGGAGTTCCCAAACCCAGTGTGATGTGTTATTTTTATCCATCTTTTGTTTCTAACCAATGATATTGCTTTCTAAAAAAACAAATTTAACCTTAACAAAAAGACTTAAAATAAACGTTCTTAAAATAAGTTAAAAGAAAAACACACATAACGGCAAGTGGTAGGAACAGATACAATGGCAGAAGTCTGGTATTCAAAATATTTTGATGGTGATGTAACTCAGTGGACACGTGCCAGCTTAGAATGGGCAAGGCCCTGGGTTTGATCCCCAGGAAAATCAATTTTGATAGCAGCATATTCAATGTAACCTACCTTGCCTTTTGATATGTGTCTCTAAAGATTTTATTTATTTGTGTGTGTGTGTGTGTGTGTGTGTGTGTGTATGAACAGCTGCCCATGGAGGCCAGAAGGAAATGTCAGATCCTTGGAGTTGCATGCATTTGTGAGCTGCCTAAAATGAGTAGTGGAGTACAAAATCCAGTCCTCCAACAGAGAAGTAAGTGCCCTCAACCGCTGAGCCATCTCTCCAGTCCCCATCTTGTATTTTGACTGGTGAGTTCACGGAAAAGAACATTTGAAAATTAAGTGAAATATTAAAGAATTCCCCTGAACTGGAATAAGCGGGTGATTTTTATGTGCTCCAATAAAGAAACCACATGGACCTTTTCAAACCAAAGAAAATTACTATTGTAAAATCCAGAGGGCACCCCCAATCCCTGTAGAGCCCACCCAATAAAGAATGTTTCTATGGTAAGTATATAGAGTTACTGGAGGGAAATTAGGACCTGGTGAGTCAGGACCCGGGACCCAGAAGGAGCCCTTGGTTTGAGCAGTCCTGGACTGAAGATAACTGGGTTTTCAGATCTGTCTGGGAAGAGCTATCATGAACTCTAAGAATAGAAGGAAGATCTCTGTGGAAAGGTCAAAATAAGAATTGGAAAGACTCAGAAGGAAATAAGAAAGTGATCATGAAGACTCCTTAACTTTGTGGTAAACCCTGTACCAGGTGAATACCTGCAAGTCTTACCACCAAAATCTCATTTGTTTTTCATGACCATGCAACAGGAAAATCGATTATGGGCTGCATTTCACAGGCCGGAAGTCTGACTCCAGGATATCCAACGACTTGTCCAGAGTCCAGTCGTCCAGCCAGGATTCGATGGGGGACCACCAACCCCAAACCCCACACTCCTTCCCTGATTTATGATCCTCAACCAGTAGACAAGAAACAACTATTTCTTCAGTCCTTCAGGGGGCCACAGCCAACCTCTAAGAAAGCTGGTGAAGCACATTCTATAGGTCTGCCTCTGTCCCGAGTTCACCTCAGAGGCACGTAAGTGCCCCATCCAACCCAACTGACTAGAGAGCCAGTGCACAGCAGAAAAAAGATCCGAGTACCTGGGGTGTCGGGGCTTGGTTATATATCCAGGTGTGTAAAATCTATCAAAGAACCGGATTCAGAGAACTCACTGGGCATTCACACACCTCTCACATTTCTGCTTGCCATTCCCACCGCACCCCCCAAACACACACACACACTCAGAAGAGTCCCCTCCCCTGCCCAGGCATGGTGAACAAAAGTAATAGAAGCATTCTAGAGTCAGACAGTTAGGACTAGATTAGACTAGTCTAGCGATGAGAGTAGTGTGTGGAATCTGGCTTCTAGAAGGATCTATGGCGACATCCTTCCTGAAGTACTCCTCTGCTATCTGGAAGGGAGTGAGACCGCACGGAGCTTAATTGCTAGCCCCGGACTTCACGGATTTTACTCCTGGGACTCTGGGTGCATCAGGGAGGTGTCTGTTGTGTTTGAGAAAGGGGCTGTCTTTGGGGTTTTCCTCAGGGCTTTACACTTGCCGGCGGTCCGAAGGCACACTTGTAGTCATTCTCGTCAGTGGAAATGCCCACTTGCCAGCAGAAGTTATCTGGAACCAAGTACGGACACAGCCCCTGCTGGCGCTGTCAGTCTCTGTAGTCAGTTCCCCTTTCTGTACCTGAGGCTCTTCCTCAGTCCTCAGATTATTTCTCTCCGTGCCACAGAGGCCCGGAGGCCTCACGAGCTGAGAAGGCTCCTTTTACTTTTTTCTCTAGTTGAAATTTCTTTTTTACTTCTACTTTTTTGGGTTTTTTTAAGCTTCCACTTTTTTTTCAAGCTCCTGTAGTCCTCGGGAATGCTACCGTGCTTGTGTGTGTGGTCCTTGAGAGCCGCGGTGGAGAGACGCTGGTGACATGTATGTCCTCAAGACATGTGCAGCCTGGTGAGCAGGGGAGGCAGAAGCTACCTCTGGGGCAGATGTGCAGAGGTGGGCAGTCAGCTGGAGAGGGGCCGGGTGAGAGAGGGGAGAGGGTATAAGCTTAAACCTTTTGCCTGTCGCACGTGCGTTTCTGACTGTCTCCATCAGATATGGGACATTACCGAAATGAGTCTCCTCGGTCCAGATTATCTGCTGTAGTGAGCCAAGAGACAGGACAGGCAGAAAATAGAAGGGGCCACTTACCAAAGAGTTGGCAGCTGCTCTTGGTTTGGGGGTTCTGGGGGTTCCCAGAGGCTCGGTGGACACTGGTACTGCCGGAGCTCCTAGACCGGGCAACGAGGAGGGAGGAAATTCCCACAGTGCTCTGCAGTAGTTTCTGATTGCTTGTTCGGTTTTTCTTTGACAGGCCCAGAAATCCTTTCCCTTCTTCCATCCTATCTAACTGATTCATCTCAATATTACAGGCCATTAGCTCATTTGGGGGTTGGGGGGCCATACTCCTAGGTCGAAAAGGAGCCCAGGCAGTGGTTTGATGCGTTCTTCATGCTGTGTACACATTTGCATTTGCAAATAGGTTTAAAATATTGCTTCCATTAATAGCAATGTGAGCTTCTGGAGAGACAGGTAAAACAACAACGTTTATAGCTAAGGGAACTTCCCGCTCCTCAAACTATAATCATTAAGGAGTCGGCCACTCTTCTTAGAGCAAACCCTCATCTCAGGACTAAAACAAGTCTGTGCATGCTCAGGAAGTGGGTCTCTGTTGAGTTCTGCTGTTGCTGCTGTACTGTGGATGTGATTCGCAGAAGCTTCAAAGAAGTCTATTTTTGAATATCGGTTCATTTATGCGTTGAGCCTATGTTTGCTGACTTCACAAAATGCCCTAGGTCCGGGGAGTATCAAAGGAATCTAGGGACGTTATAGTCCTGAAGCTCCTAACAGGAAGGCAGTATTAACCACAGGGACACAGCCATTGGGTGACAAGGAGAAGGTTCTGTGTGGCTGCTAACTGAAACCGTGTTTAGTGCTTTCGGTTGTTTTAGCATCCCTGGGTGGGGAGGAGAATTTGATTTTATGAATTTGACATGGATGGGGAGAGGGAAAAATCCTGAAAGGTAAACCACCAAAACACACCAGCGTCTTCAGTGGAGAAATCAAAAGTTCAGAGGCCGTGTTTCAAAATGAGGTGGAAGTGGGAGTCGGGGGCGGGGAGTCTCTGGGCCAGGGGATTGCAGCTGAGAACTCACATAAGCACCATGGAAACGGATTTGACATGGGCCAGCAGGAGAAGGGAAACTCCTGGGAAGTCTTCCAGAAGGCGGCAAGGGTTGGCCCTGCACCTTTCAGAGCCAGGCAGATATGAGTACCAGAGGAAGAGGGAGGAACAGCAGGACCACAGCTCGGGCACACCAACTTTAATTAGACCGTTGCCCTTCTCTTTACTCTCTTGTGGGAAGTTATTTCTGAATGCTGGGTACTCTTAGAATCCGGCTGGGAAACAGACGCCATTTTGAACGCGCGTAGAGGAAAGACAAAGTGTGCTTTCGGTACATTATATCTCCCTGTCAAGGTTTAGAGACCTGAACCATGCCAAGTGTCCCATTCATTCCTTGTCTGAGTTCCATGTCCCATCTAGAGAAATTAACTTGAACTTAATTCCTGAGAGCTAAAAGCAGAATGTTTTTTTTTTTTTTCTCTTCTGCATGGCACTTGCATTTTATGGGGGCTTTCAAAAATGGCCTTGCCCTAAGGAATGAGTAAGAGGAAATCCCAAGGACTGGATAATATCATGGTGCATAGCATTGGGAGAGGGGACTGTCCCATAGCTTGTGCCCTGACAACACTGGTTTTTCTATTTGACCGTGGTTTTCGTTCTGAGGCAAGGAGAAAGGGGCTCCCCTGGGCACCAGGATGGGCAGTTGCCTATGGGTGAGTCTTGCGGCTCTGATTCCTGGCAGGTGAAGTTCTTGAGTTGTCTGGGCAGAGACCTAGGGAGGTAGCTGTCATGAGTTCACCTTTGGGTACTTTTTGGTAAAAAGGGAAAACTGGTTTTGAAAATCCATTAATGCTTTGAAAAGGGGATAATTCCTGACTCAGAGAAGGCTGACTAGAGCTAAGGGAACTAGGCATCTGTCTTATACCAAAACTTAACTGTTAGGGGACAGGAAACGCTAAATGATATTGCCATGCTCCTTCCGGGCAAGGGAGGAGGAAGGAACCTACAATTTAGTAGCTTAGTTTTATGAGAGGTGAGTCAAAGTATCCTTTTATTATTTGTGAATCTGATAATGTTCTTAATGTGTGGACATACTCTGCTCCTGAATGAGTGAAGGAAAGAACGATTAAAGAAAGGAAAAAAGCTACGTGAGGCGGTTCTCTACAAATAAGAGGCCAGAGGGGATTTTCTCCAAGGGGATAGAGACACCGAGCTGGACAGATGGTGCCACCTGAGCTAGAAGGAGACATGGCTGGGGAGGGAGCTGGGAGGAAGTGCAGCCTCAGGCTGAGTGACGCATGTTCATGGCCAATTGTCTCCGTCTCCAGTCTCTGGTGCCCTCAAGACACCAGGAAGCATTTGAGTTCTCAGTGAGCATCCTGTACACTTAGCCCCTCCCTGTAATGCCCGCAGCTCCTACACTGCTACACTTCATTCAGTCCGTGAGCCTTTTCGTCTGGGCCTTCTCCGCCACTCTGATAGCATCCCTCTTTTCCCAGGCCGCTGACAGGCTGTTTTCTATAAGCTTTCATGCGTGTTTTGTTATTGTTGTTTATTCTTCTTCCTTTTTTTCCTTCCTTCCTATTTTTCTTCCTTCCTTCTTTTCTTCCTTCCTGAGCTATTAATCCCAAACTTCCAATTTCCTATTGAATCAGATATAAATTCCTTATCTGACTTCTCAGCCTTGTTAAGCTCTCCTGCACTATTCACAGAAACGAATTTCCCATTATTTTTCCAGTGTCTCCCTAAATCCAGTCAGCTTTAAAACAAACAAACTTGCTATAAAGAATATGGTCATTCTTCCATGTCCAAATGTCCTTAAAAGTTATTCCAGGGGCTGAAAAGATTTATTGGGGGACCTGGGGTTAAGAGTACTGTTTGCTGTTCTAGAGGACCCTGGTTCTATTCCCAGCACCAACATGGTGGCTCACAACTGCCTGTAACTGCAATTTGAGGCAATCTGATGACCTCTTCTGGTCTTTGAAGGTGCTGCATACATGTGCTGCACAGACATACATGCAGGAAAAACCCCAAATACATAAAATAGAAAACAATAATTAAAAAAACCCAAGTAATTCTATTTGTTTGTGTCACAGAACCTTATCAAAGCAATAGAGCATCAGATATGAATGTTCCCAAGACAAAGAAATGATGAAGATTAGCGGGGATAGTTACACTACTTACCCTGATCTGATCACTGTTTGTTGTTTAAATGTTTTAAAATATCACATCGTGCCCTGAAGATATGTACAACCACTGTTAAAAGTGTAAGACTGGGCTGGAGATGTAGCTCAATGAGAGTATGCTGTACAAGGCCTGGGAGCCATGCCCAGCACCGCAGAAATAACAATTTGAGAAAAAAAAATTCTCAAAGACTATTATGCCAAGAAAAAAAAAATACATTGAACACAGGGGTGTGAGTATGGTGTGTGTGTGTGTGTGTGTGTGTGTGTGTATGTGTGTGTGATGTGTGTGTATGTGTGTGGTGTGTGTGTGTGTGTATGTGTGTGCATGTGTGTGCATGTGTGTGTGTATGTGTGTGGTGTGGGTGTGTGTGTGTATGTGTGTGCATGTGTGTGCATGTGTGTGTGTATGTGTGTGGTGTGTGTGTATGTGTGTGCATGTGTGTGTATGTGTGTGTGGTGTGTGTGTGATGTGTGTGCGTGCGTGTGTGTGTGTGTGTGTGTGTGTATGTGTGTGCGTGTGTGTGTGTGTATGTGTGTGGTGTGTGTGTATGTGTGTGGTGTGTGTGTGTGCATGTGTGTATGTATGTGTGTGTGGTGTGTGGTGTGTGTGGTGTGTGGTGTGTGTGGTGTGTGTGTGTGTGTGGTGTATGTGTGGTGTGTGTGTATGTGTGTGCATGTGTGTATGTGTGTGTGTGGTGTGTGTGTGTGTTGTGTATGTGTGTGCATCAAGACTGTGTGTGATGTTTAGCCAGGTGAAGTCATCAGCATTTGAGGGTAGCTTGCTAACAGCTGACCATGCTTCTTTAATTTACGTTAAGCAGATGTGTAGGATGCCTAGTGTGAGGACTGTTTCACAGAATGTCCTGGAAAGAGTTAGTTGGAAGCTTGCAAAGCCTTTCAAGGACAAAGCGGGTGGCAATGACATCCAGTTCTTGAACAGTTGTTGGTGGGGCAGGAGGAGACCTACTCTCAGAGGAGGACTCTTGAACAATGCAGTGACTCAGCCTGAAGACTGCAGAAGTGTCAGTGTTGGTGGCCAGATGCTACGCTAGGTAGGGTTTCACCTGCCGGAACAGAAATGGGCTCCAGAAGCCACTTGCCTGGCTCTGAGACCAAGGCAGAACCACCGCAGGCCCAGTTCTGACACCACCCCTTTCTCCTGTCTTTTCTGGGCTATAGGAGGAGTGCTTGCTCTTGCCCAGGTCTCCTGGTGGATCACTGGTAGTCAGCTGTGGCCTCTCCCTAGTCAGGTACATCCTCAGAGGGCACTGTACTGCTCACTATGTGAAAATGAAAGGAAAGGACTCAGGTGGGATACAGGGAGATGGGATGCCAGGGACATCTTGTATTTTCTTTTTCCTGGGAATGTAATGAGAATCATGGTTGTGGGTTTTAAAGTCACAGAGCTCAAGCACATAGTGATTGAAGAATCCCCTTGAAGAGTCTTTGCTGTATTATTAGCCCATTTTTGCTGGAACTGTTCTAGTGATAGAGTGCACACACCTCAAAAGGAAGTCTAGACTTTGGTTGTGGCTGTTAAAAGTTCTTCACCCCCCCACCCCCACCCCGGAGCTGAAACCTGCCCCCCTGTGACACCTGGCCGCTGGCACTGCTAGTCTTTCAACAGCAGTGTGTCGGCCTTCCCACTGGAGGCCCTGCACTATTTGCCCTTGGCCGTCACGGATTTGCAGAACCTTCTCTTCTTCAGGTCCACTAACCTGGGCCTTTTAATTGTTCCTCATTTGATATCATCACAATAAGCCCCAGTGAATCGTGCTGCCTTTTCAGTAGATAAACTCTACTTCTGTCAGGGTCACTCAAGTGCAACCCTGGCCTCGCTGCACAAGATACCACAGTGATGTGGTCTGATTATCACAGATGACATCGATCGGATGCTGGTTAAGACAGGATTAATTCGGCTCAGGGTGTGGCTCAGTGGTGGGACACTTGACTAGCATGCCTTGGGCCCCGAGTGCCATCTCCATCCCCTTCTCCCTCCAACGAAAGGGACCTACTTAATGTTGATGTATGTATTATATCACACTAACATTGTATAGTTTGTTTGCGTAAGGTATTTCTCTAGTGCCCACTATTCTGCTTACACAGTTGATAACCTAAAACCCGAGTTTAGATCTTTATGCTAACCCTTACAGGGCTCACTGTGTTCATGCCTCTCTTTTTAGGTTTCACGAATATTCAGTTGGCTGACTTTTGGTTAATTTTTGTGTCATTTGCATATTTCAAAAGAATCATGATTTCTATTGCTTTTATTCACAGTTTTAACGAATATGTGAAAATAAAACTGAAAAAGAAAAAAAGTCCTACAGTACCCAGAGTGCTGTTAGTTTTTTTGTCAACTTGATGCAAAGTAGGACATCTGGGAAGAGGTTCCCTCAGTTGAGAAAGTGGGTCCATCAAATTGGCCTATAGGCAAGTTTCTTGACTAATTGTTGCTGTGGGAGGGCCCAGCCAACTGTGGGAGATGATGCTGAGAAGTAAGAAATGTGAGCTTGAGGAGCGAGCCAGGAAGCCGTGTCCTCCAAGCCCTCCTACTTCAGGTTTTGCCTCTGGGTTCCTGTTTCTGCCCTTACTTCCCTCTGTGGTGGGCTGTGATTGTGACATTAAAGCCAAATAAACCCTTTCCTCCCCAGTTGTTTTTGCTCTTGGTCTTTCTCACAGCAATAGAAAGCACACTAAGACACCCAGAGAGATCTGAGCTAGTTAAGAATGAGTCAACTGTTGAATGAATGAATGAATGAATGAATAATAATTCTCATCAATGAATAATCCTTTCTCATCCTCCACCTCAAGCCATCAACATACCCAATTTATTGTAGTCCTAACTATATCTTGATCAACCCACTTCTCTATTTTTTTTTTGTTTTTTCGAGACAGGGTTTCTCTGTGTAGCTTTGCGCCTTTCCTGGATCTCACTCTGTAGCCCAGGCTGGCCTCAAACTCACAGAGATCCGCCTGCCTCTGCCTCCCGAGTGCTGGGATTAAAGGCGTGCGCCACCACCGCCCAGCCTCTATTTTTTTTAAGCATCCCAGACCCAAATTGCTGTAGATGTCTTTCTGTATGATGTGAAAATGTGTTGCTATGATTGACTGATTAAAAAAAAAAAAAAACACTGATTGGCCAGTAGCCAGGCAGGAAGTATAGTATAGGCAGGATAAACAGAGAAGAGAATTCTGGGAAGTGGAAGGCTGAGTCAGGAGATGCTGCCAGCTGTGGCCGTGAAAAGCAAGGTGTAAAATACTGGTAAGCCACAAGCCATGTGGCAACTTATAGATTAATAGAAATGGGTTAATTTAAGATATAAGAACTAGATAGCAGGAAGCCTGAGCCATTAGGCCAAACAATTTAAATAATGTAAGTGTCTGTGTGTTTATTTGGGTCTGAGTGGCTGTGGGCCCCAGGCAAGACTAGAGATAACTCCAGCGACACCAAATAGCTACCATTTTAACTTAAACAATAATATCGACCAATGTTGTAGGCTTCTTGCCTCTCTCAGGCTCCTCTGCTGTCCATTTGTTATACCAAAAAAAATATATATTTTTTAGTATAAAATTTTGGTTATGTCACTCTGCTATAATCTCTTTAGGGGTGGACATTTCTGTCATGATGAAGAACAAAATCTTTCACTGGCCTGTAAAGCGAGTGTGTTCTGGCCCATGCTGAGCTCTTCGGCCTTGTCTCCCACCTGCCTGCACTTGAACCACACGGACGTTCTAGACTCTTTTCTCAAGGGTCTCGCTGCTTCAGTGCCTTTGTGCACGATATTGCTTTTGTTCAGAATCCTTTCTCTTTTCCCACCCCCTCCCAACTCTCCGCCTAATTAGTGAATCTGGATCTGTTGTCTTCATACGTACTACGTACTACGTTACAAACTTTCCCCAGAGGCACAGCTGAAAACAGTGACCGCTTTACTCCTATAGTTATGGGGGTCAGGAGTTAGGCCTCAGGGGGTTCTCCCGTTCTCCATGGTATCAGTGCACTCATTTGACAGAAGCAAACGGAGGGCATTTTAGTCATCTATCTGGTAGCTTGGCAGATCCGACCGGAAGGCTGCACTCTGCTAGGACGGTTGACCCAAACTTAGACATGTGCTGTCTGCCACTGCAGTGTCAGGATAATGGAGCACCTTACATGGTGGGCTCAGATCCTTAGAAAATACATTCTTAAAAGGACATGTAAGAGTTTCAAGACTTTTCCTGACCTAGTTTCAGAAGCCCTGACACATTTTTTTATACCGAGTTCTAATAGTCAAAGCAAGTCCATTGAGAGCCAGCCTTAGAGGCAGGAGGAGTGATTAGATGCCACGTCTTTGTGTGAGGATATCTGAGGACAGGTGACCATATTGAGTCCACCACACCATCCTTCACATCTCAGTTTAAACGAGTTTCATGGAAAGTTTCTCAAGCACCAGGAACCTCTCTTCTGTAGCACTTGTCGTAAGTAAAAATTTTGTAGATATTTATTTATGTTCAATTGATAATTATCTTGCTCCTTCACCAAACTGCAGGAAGGAGAGCCATTTCTGACTTCGCTCACCACCCAGCCCCCAGCACTGAGCACAGTGTGTGGTTCAATGAGCATTTGTTGAAACACATGAATGCTTTAACAAGCACCTGAATCTTTTTTTTTTTTTCTTTTTCTTTTTTTTTGGTTTTTTTGAGACAGGGTTTCTCTGTGTAGCTTTGCGCCTTTCCTGGGACTCACTTGGTAGTCCAGGCTGGCCTCGAACTCACAGAGATCCGCCTGGCTCTGCCTCCCGAGTGCTGGGATTAAAGGCGTGCGCCACCACCGCCCGGCTAAGCACCTGAATCTTGATGGCAGTGATTCCATACTGCTCTCAAAACATGTCACTGTGCCAGAGCCTTGTTAAGAATGAAAGAATGACCTCCAGCAATGTCCATTCTTCATAGTTCAGAAACTTCATATCAAAGATAATGCTAGCTGCTGTAAGCATGTGACTTCAGCTTTTGGGACTCTCTGAAGCACCTCAGTACATGATGTCCCACTAGAGGCCGACAGAGGCTCCAGCAATGGGCGGCCTCGGGATCTGTGTCCTTCAGGCAGCAGGTGGACCTGCCCAGCAGTCGGCTTGTCCAGCCATAAGCGTACATAGTCATAGAACAGTGGCTGGGCCCTGGTGCACTTGAACTGTCAGACCTGGCCCTTCCTGCCGTGGTTGTGGCATCTGCTTCTGTTTGGAGCAAGAATGCTGCACACTCTGGAGAAGCTAAATGCAGCCACTGTCTGCAATGGTTTTCAGCTTGACTTATTCGTGGACACTCTGCCTTCCTTTCCAGTGTTATATGAGGGACCCAGACCTACACATCTTTAAATCTCCCTAAACCTTTACAAGCACTCTAATGATGAAGATATTCTGTAAATATTTGCCCAAAGGACTGTGGGAATGAACAACCTTGCGGAGACAATAGCCCATGTAACCGCATTTCCCTAGTACCCCAGTTACCACTATGTTCAAGACAACGTCTTTTCCATTTCTCCCAGGGAGCCCTTCTCCTGCTTCCTCTTTCCCACGAGTGGAGTCCTCTGTGTCAACCTCATCTCCTCTCTTCTGCCTCAACTAGACTCAAACACTCCTTCAGACCTGAGGAGGTCCGTTTTTTTACCTCTCCCTTTTCTGCCTCACTCTTCCTTTTCCCCAGAATCCCTGCGGTGTGCCTATGCTCAGCCCACTGCCTGTGAGGGGCAGAGCACAGTACTGCTCACTGCCTGGCAGAGGGGATGCTCAAGCAGCGTCTATGGAATGATTGGTCTATTAGGACAAAACCCCCATGCTGCAAATGGATGCTTTGACCCCATCCTATGCCTCCTCTCACCCCACCAGATTCAGAATCTTTTTTTGCTTGCTACCCATGCACTACTGAATCTGACTGGCACTTTTAAAGGAGCCAAGCTGTGTTCAAGAAAAGTCAGCCAAGTTGGATCGGTTTAAATCTCAATTCTGCTGTTACTGAGGACATGGCCTTGAACCATGTATCTTCAGGCCCTGAAACTGGTCCTCTATCTGTATTATGGGGGTGAACAATGTCACCTCGCCATGAAACACAGCAGGGTAATCAGTCATTCACCTGGCCACTGTTATTTCCATTTTGTGAGGGCACAGATACGCAAAGCCAGTGACAATGGCACTCTGATTTCTAGAATGTCACTCTTCTTATGTGAGCGCTGTTGCTTTTTAGGTTCATCACTAGCTCACCCACCTCTCAGACCTTATTCTGCTTCTAGAGACAGAAATCTGTCAGAGAATCCCCCCCTAAATTCTTAGGTTCTTTCCCTTCCCACTGCCACCGCCGAGCGCTCCCTCAGAAAGTAAGACTTTCCATTTCTTGCGCCACCTGGTAAAAGTCTTAAACTGTGTTTGAAGTTGGGGGGCGGTTCAGTTCTGGGGAAGTGACATTTCTGCTCTTCTGAGCCAACGAGAGTGGAGGAACTGGCTTCCTAACCTAGACACACACACACACACACACACACACACACACACACACATATTCTCACACACTCTTTCTAAAAGGAAGGTTGTGTCAGTGTTTTAGAAATGGACACTGGAGATGTCTGTAGTATTTGCCAAGCTGGTGTGAAGTCTCCACATGAGCATTCGGGATGCATCCCTGAGGAACCATGGCTGCCTGTTAGGCCAGGGTGTGAGGAGTGAGAAGATTGCTGTCCTGGAGCCCCTAAAGGGCTTTTGCTGGCATGGGGGTGGGGCTTACCATAGGTAGTTTCAGAGGATAAAGCCAGTACTGAGCTGGGTGTGGTTGTGCAAGTCTATAACCACAGTACTTGGGAGACTGAGGCAGGAGGATCCTGAGTTTGAGGCAACCCTGAGCCATAGAGCAAGACCCTGTCTCAAATCCTCACCCTGCAAACAAAACAAAACAAAACAAAAACAAAAACCACTCACAAAACTGGTTATCAATGCAAGGAAGTGCAGGAGGCTGCTGCTTCTGCTCAGGGAAAGAAAAGGCTTCCAAATGGAGAAATTTGCGTCAGCGTGGACTTCCTGGATAGGGCCAGAGCTTCATCCCACCCAGTGAGTTACAGGGACTATTTGTTCAAGATTTCCCAAAGCCATAATGCAGTGGTTCTCAACCTTCCTAATGCTGTGACACTTTAATACAGTTCCTCGTGTTGTGATGCCCCTCAACCATAAAATTATTTTTGTTGCTACTTCATAACTGTAATTTTGCTACTGTGAAGAATCGTAATATAAATACCTGATATTTCCAATGATCTTAGGTGACCCCATGAAAGAATCCTTTGACCCCCAAAGGGGTTGCGACCCACAAATTGAGAACCACTGCCATAATGGTTTTATGCAGTGATTTGAGTTAAACTAATCTGTTTCGTTTATAACAAAGCATAATTTGATTTTGTGTCCCTGTTTGTTCGACATGTCGGGTGGGGAAAACTTCTTTGAGTAGGTTAAATGTACCAATTTTTCAGGTCCTAAAACAGACTCTTGTATTTAGGTAAGAATTCAGACCTAGGCCGGGCGGTGGTGGTGCACGCCTTTAATCCCAGCACTCGGGAGGCAGAGGCAGGCGGATCTCTGCGAGTTCGAGGCCAGTCTGGGCTACCAAGTGAGTCCCAGGAAAGGCACAAAACTACACAGAGAAACCCTGTCTCGAAAAACCAAAAAAAAAAAAAAAGAATTCAGACCTAAAGAGGCCCCAGCCTCAGATCCATGCTAAGTAGGATGCTATGAGTGACTTAGAGTGAAAAGATGGAAAAGTGTTCCCAGGCTCCGCCCTCGTTGCCATGACAGCTTGAGTTCAACAGACAATGCTAAACCTATTCCCCATGCTGGGTTGCCTCGCACAGCCTTGATACAAAGGGAGGAGCTTAGTCCTGTCTCAACTTAATACGCCATGCTTTGTCGACACCCATGAGAGGCCAGCCGCTTTCTGAACAGAAACAGAGGAGGAGTGGATGGGGGAGGGGCAGATGGGAGTGAGAGAGAAGGAGAGAAGAAAGTTACTGGACACCAGGCATTGGTTCATACATCGAACATCTAATATTTTAGCAACTGAACTTACTTGTAACGTTATCACAAACTGCTAGCTTCCTATATATGTAATATATATATATATATATATATATATATATATATATATATATATATGTGTAAAAAAGGCTCCTACAGTTCAACACGAGAAAGCCAGACTCAAAACAGGGCAAATAATAATAATAATAATGTGTGACGAGTACATGGAATAAGAAATGTGAAAGTCTTAGTCATTTGACAAGATACTCAGATTCATGAGAAAATTGTGTTTTGAAATGACAGTGGAAATCACCTCACAGCCATAAGGATGGCTTAGACTTTGAAAACCAAGTCAGAAAAGTGTTGGCAAGGATGTGGAGAAATCAGCCACTGTGTGCCTTTGATGGGAATGTAAAGAACTACTGGTGTACAGTGGTTACTCAGGGAGTTTAAAATAGAAGTTCCATATGACCTCTTCTTCCACTTCTCGGTTTGCGTCTGAAGAAGTGAGAGCAGAAAACGGGGGAGAAATTTGTATGGCCACGTTCACAGCAGCATCCTTCACGGTACTCAGAAGGTGAACGTGATTCAAGCAGCCGCCTGCAGATGAGCAGATAAGCTAGAAGCAGGGCGAGCATCTTTAGAAGATGGAGACTCTGGCAGGTGCTACAGTACAGATGGGCCCTGATGGAGGGGCCCCTATGGCACCGTGCTAAGTGAAGCAAATCCTCCACAGAGGCTAAATAGTGTAAGATTCCAGTCACTCTAAAGAAGTCAGATCCATGGAGGCAGAAGGTGCTCTTTGAGAGGGTGACAGGACAATCACTGTTTACTGACTCCAGAGTTTCCATCTTGCAAAATGAAAAGACTTCAGAAGATAATGGTGTTGGTGATTACACAATGTGAGTCTATTACATGCCACTGCACATTTGGAAATGATCAGTCTAGTCAATTTTGTGTGTATTTTTTTTACCACAACTAAATGTAATTTTTAAAAAAATTACAATGAGAGGCTCAATTAGTGAAACACTTGCCTGGCATGCACAAGGCCCTGGGTTCAATTCCAAGCACTGTCAAAAATGTATAATGATATGTCATTTTAACCTTTAAATAGTACAGATCAGAAATTAGAAAATATACAAAAAAGTATGAGAAAATAAGCAGTTACCTGTTGATGGGAGTTTAAATGTATAATGGGGAAGACAATCATTCCGTATCTGTGAAAGCAAAAATTGCATTACCCTTTAACCCTTAGTTAGGTAATTCTGCTTCTGGGAAACAGCCAGCTCCTGAGATAGTTTGGGTTTTTTATTACAATAAAAAGATTGGGAACAACTTAAGTATCAGTCACATGGCTATTTGTATCAAGTAGACTACAGTAGAATAATATGCAACTATTAATATGAGGGTGCTAATTAATACAGCTATAAAATTATCCCCAATTTGGTAGTGCAAGTGAAACACTATGTACTGAGTATTATTATTTGTGTTTTAAAATGAAATAAGAATACATATGGATCTGTGTTGTTATTATTATTTTTGTGTGTGTCTAAAATAAATCTAAGCAAAGGCAAGAAACTGGTAACAGGTAATATTGGTCATTCCAGGCACATCTTTGGAAGAAAGTTAGATAGCCAGGGACCAGAGCTGAGAGAGAGACTTGCTTTCTACCGTTTGTCGCCGTGATAGCTAATAACGGCTGCCGGCTTGACAGGATCTAGGGTCTCCTAGGAGACATGTCTGAGTATGTCTGTAAGTGAGTTTCCTCACTGGGTTAATTAAAGTAGGGCACCCCATCTTAAATGTAGGCTGTACCATTCCATGGGCTGGGGTCTTGGACTGAATAGGAAGGACAAGGCAGCATGAATACCAGCCTCTCTCGGCTTCCTGACAAAGGGTCCAATGTGACCAGGTGCCTCAAGCTCGCACCCCCATGCCTTCCCTGCTATGATGGACTGTGCCCCAAAACTATGGGCTTTTTATCAGATTTGTTGTTGTACAACAAGAGAATTAACTAAATACATCACCTCTACTTAAAAAAAAAAAAAAAAAAAACACAAGGTCTCACTATGGACCCCTGTTGGCCTAAAACTCACCATACAGACCAACCTGGCCTAGGGCTTGCTGAGATAGGTGGATATCTACTTCTGACTCCCAAGTGCTGGGATTAAATGCATGGATTACCGTGTCCAAGAATCATCTTTACTTTTTTTATTGAGATAAATATTTATTAGGTGTGCAATAGTCATTTATAAATAAATTTTACATGACATTTTCCACATAAATAACAGTTCAAGTTTTTGCATATTGTCTTTGAGATGGCTCATGTGACATATGAATTTTAAGTTGATAAGAAAGGAAGCAATTTCTGTGCCATTTTTTTTCTTCATTGTGGGAAGTTCTGTGCCTTAATTTTCTTTTCTTTTTTTTCTCATTTTTTTCATTTTTCTTTATTAAGAAATCTTCTACTCACTCCACATGCTATCCACAGATCCCCCTCCTCCCTCCTCCCACCCCCCAGCCCTCTTTCCCAAGCCACCCCACATCCCCACATACCCCAAATCAAGGTCTCCCATGGGGAGTCAGCAGAGCCCAGCACACTGAGCCTAGGCAGGTCCAAGCCCCTTCCCACTGCACCAAGGTTGTGCAAGGTGTCACACCACAGGCACCGGATTCCAGAAGCCTGTCCGTAGACCAGGGACCAATCCCGATCCCCTGCCTGGGTGCCCCCCAAACAGTTCGAGCCAAACAAGCATCTTCCGTATCCAGAGGGCCTAGTCCAGTCCCATGGGAGCTCCACAGCCCCCAGTCCACTCATATTTACTTTTAAATTTTGTTTTGTTTTGTTTTTCAAGACAGGGTTTCCCTGTGTAGCTTTGCGCCTTTCCTGGAACTCACTCTGTAGCCCAGGCTGGCCTCAAACTCACAGAGATCCACCTGGCTCTGCCTCCCGAGTGCTGGGATTAAAGGCGTGCGCCACCACCGCCCGGCCTTTTAAATTTTTGTGTTATGTGCAGGTATAATCTCTAAAAATTCTTAATTAAAACATTGCAGTCTAGAAGGATTGAAACACACACACAAACACACCTTAGCCCATTGCTCTGTGCTAAGCACTGTAAGAGCAGAGGGAGTGTCCACATACACCACCTGAAGGGTGGAGAACAGATTTAGACAATCCACCTTCCAAGGGAGAAATTTTTGCTATCCACTAAATAGTAGTGTGTCTTCCCTAAGCACTAGTTTCCCTTTGTGTGCAAAGCCGGGTATTAATCCACCTGCTAGGCTTTCCTTCTCACGTGGGCCGTTAAAAAGCTACAAGCCAAACTTGTGTGCCACCCAACGCAAGGTGGCATATTTCCATGGTAAGTCTTTAGCATTGGCCTTGTCTTGGGATCTGCTCCAAACTGCTGTAATTGGTTTGTTTTTCCACCATCTTCTAATGTTGGTCCTTACCCTGTGTTTCCCGTAAGCCCCACAGTCATTGGGGTCTACGGTGAGTGGGTAAGTGGAGAAACACAGAGAAAACAGAGGAGGGGAAGGCTAGAGATTGTAAAGCCCTGTGTGACGCTTTCTTCGGATCAGGCTGCAGACGAAGTGGGTATGTCGGGCAGTTATTCTCAAAGTGTGGCCCTGGGGATTGTTAGACAAAAGATTCATCTCAACCTCTTGGGAAATTCTCTGTGCACAGCCCAGGGGAAGTGTTTCCCGTGCTTTCCGGGTGACTTGTGTGCACACTGAAGTTTGAAAACCACAGGAAAATTAAAGGCAGTTTGATTTTACTCAAATGTCTGTGTTCCCTCGCACCCCTAGCGGTGCTGGAGAAAAAGGAACTTTTTGCTGTGCTCTACTGCAGAGTGTCCCTGAGCCTCCTCGACTGACATGAAATGCTTCCTGCTAAGGCCACAGTCCAGATCAGTTGTGGGGAGGGTGTGGAGGGATAGGGAACACTGTTTTACTACTTCATTCTGGAAACCAGGTCTCTGCCTTTGTGAGACTTGGCCATCTTATCTACCCTTGGACTTTTCCTTGGAATTTCCTGAGTCTAGGAAGGAAGAGGAGAGAGGAGGGAGGAGGAAGGCGGCCTCTGTTACCATGTTTGGAAGTAGCTGCCATCTTTTCTGCCCACAGTTCCACTGGTCAGAGCTCAGGTGCTTGACCCTGCCTCACTGCAGAGGAGGCTGGGTAATATGGCCTGTGTGTGGAGCTAAGGGGGCGGGGGGAGGGGGGAATGGCCTCAGTGAATGTATACATTGACTCTGCCACCCCTGGGAACCACATGAATTCCAAACACCATTTCCAGGTCATGTTTTGAGGTACAAATGTTTTCAATTTCACTTTCTAACTACGTTTTGTCTTATCTTTTACACTCTAGCACCATGGGATTGGGAATCCTCTTTGTAACGGTCTTTGTGCTCTCAGGTAAGAACCTTTTTCCTGTGTAAAGTCTTGGAGTCCTTCTGCTGTCCCTCAGGGAGTTGAACCACTGCAAGCCCAGGCTTGAGAGTTGGTGGGGTTTGCTCAGGATTGATTCGAGTTGCCTTAGACTCCATAGCAAATAACTTTCCTAGAGACCAAGGAAGGGTCAGGACCAAGACCAGGTGTAGTCTGGGCATCTCCCTGCTCTTCCATCAAACTCCCAGGATCCAGACACACAGCACAAGGTGGAGTGTCCCATCCAAGGCTTATGGAGGGCTACAGAAGGCCACTGCAGAGAAACCTCTGACTTGGCTCCACACATACACGCTCTGGTCTTTCCTGCCCTCATTTCCAGTATTCTCAGGCCCTTGGGAAACAGCTGGTGGACTTCCCAAAGCCTCTTGCAGCACTGATTCCTGCCCACACCCTTCTTCCTTCGCCTGTGCCCTAGTTCAAACTCTAGACCTGTGACTCTGGACTTCCAATTAATCATGCCAGCCAATGTATCATGAAGCTAAGGAAGCTGATGCTACAGGTTCCCCTTGCACAGATTCCCCCTTTCTGAACCTATAAAGACCCCAGGAGGCCCAACCTAGTAAGATATGGATAAGATAACCACAATTAATTAAGATTCACACACACACACACACACACACACACACACACACACACACACGAATGATGATCCCCCATCACAGTCTCCTCCTGCTGGGTGACATTTTTGTGTTTGAATTGTGTGATTTTTTTCTTTTTCTTTCTTTTTTTTTTTTTTTTTTTTTTTTTTGGTTTTTCGAGACAGGGTTTCTCTGTGTAGCTTTGCGCCTTTTCCTGGAACTCACTTGGTAGCCCAGGCTGGCCTCGAACTCACAGAGATCCGCCTGGCTCTGCCTCCCGAGTGCTGGGATTAAAGGCGTGCACCACCACCGCCCGGCTGATCTTTTTCTTAATAGTGCCCAAAGTTTAGATTTGTAAGGCTTCCCAGAACTCAGCCCCTCCCAGTCCATTGCTCTTCTTTGGGATGCCTCTCTAAGCAGCTGGCTGGAGGCCCTACCATGAGTCTGCAACTGAATGCTGCTTTATTTCTGCTGGCCCACCCTTTCCTGTTACTCATTTCTCCACCTCAGCTGTCAGAGAAGCCACCTCAGCCTCGGTGACAAGCAGGCAGGGTAGCTGAGCTGGCAGTGTGCCAGAAGCATCTGCAAGCCACCCCTGACCACCTGGCCTCTGACTAACCAGTTCAACCACAAAATCATCTCCTCCATAATGGTCACACAACAGGCCCTTGGACACTGTTCCCAGCCCTGGCTGGGTAAGGAGGAGCTGGGCACTGTGGAGATATTCTCTCAGATCTCAGCGGGTGGAGACAGGCCTTTTGTGATTTGTGTTTTCTGCTTAGCACCAAAGCTTGCCGAGGCTACCAGGGTGAAATCTACAGATGCTCACCTATCCATCATCAGCAGTGTAGGCGAGAAGAGCAGCAGCTTTCATCCGCCAGGGCCGATGACCTGGAGTCTCAGTTCCTGGGGAGGTAGAAAGGCAATGTGTACACACACAAATATCAGGGGTGGGGGAGATAAAGATAGATTGTGCATGTGTATACATGTGTGTGTGTGTGTGTGTGTGCGTGCGTGCGTGCGCGCGCGCACAGGTGCTCCTATCTGTGTGTGTGTGTGTATACATACATATATGTCTGTGTGTGTGTGTGTGTGTGTGTGTGTGTGGTGTATATATGTGTGTGTATACACATTTGTGCCAGTGTGTGTGCTTGTGTACCACTCTGTGTGTGTGTGTGTGTGTGTGTGTTTGTGTGTGTGTGTGTGTTTTCAGGTACTTCTCTGAGCACTTTGTAAATAGCAATTCATTTAAAAATCCTAATAACTTGCTTCATTAGACCTTGTCACTATTCTCCATTTTAAGACAAGGTCCCTAAAGTGCAGAGAAGCTTAAGTAATTGACTGAAGAGCAACTCAGCTCCTAATGGGAGAGTCCAGATTCATTTGCAGTGGTGCAAGTTGAACGTCACTGACGTGTGACATCAGGCTGTTTCTCCCAACTCCTGCTCCTGAGGCACCTACAAGCGGCCGGCTCTGTTTCTTGGTGACTCAAATAGCTTTGGTGGAGGATATTGCTTCAGCTTAGTCCTTTCTTGCTCACAAGTCGCCTCCTTCCCATCCTCCTCTTGTCTTGAACCATACCTCAGATGGCCTTGTAGCTTAGATCTTAGCCCTGCCTGTCACGGTGGCAAGCCTAGCTTTTAGGGTCTGGGAGAGAAATGTCCTGGAAACAAATATTCAGTATCAGCTTCACGGAGACACCTTCCCTGTCCCCAGACTTCCTGGCTCTGCCCTTTGAAAGTGAGCAAGCAAAGTTGAGAAACCCACCAAAACCAAGGGCAGGTGTTACTTTGCTTTTGACCTGCTTTGAAACCATGGAAACTCCTAGCTCCTGAAAAGGAAGGTGATGATGTTGAAACCATAAGAAGAAAAAAAAAAAGAAAAGAAAAACTCTTGAATGTTAACTGATTGTGTTTCGTGGTAGTGAGGGGATGTATGCGAAGAAGATACATGTTAGGGAAGAACAGATTTAAAGAAGGTAGAAAAACAGCATCAACCATTAGAAAATGAACTCGCCAGTATTTCACTCATCACTAAAAGTAATGACAAGATAGTTGCAATCCGTTTTCCAACCTTACATTTTTTTCACTGTGTTAATCATTTATAAGCGTACTTCTTTTTTAAAATGTTTTTGAAAATTGCAGTCATGTACACAATGTGTCTTGGTCATATCCACCCCACTCCTTCCCTCAGCCCCCCTAAAATACCTCCGTCTCCCTCTCAACTTTGACTATGCGTCCATGGGACCGCTGCATCGACAGCCCTAGTCCCCAAGGCTCATTGAGTACAGCCAGAGAGCAGAGAGGTGGGAAGAATGTAAGAGCCAGAGCATGGGAGGAGAGTTGTGAACCGCTGGTCTCTGGACATGATGCAGCTGCTAGACATGTAAATTGACAGAAGCCGTGGTCATCTGCACAAGACAACCACAAGATCAAGAAAGTTAAAAGTTCCAGCAAGGAGCAGTGAGGAGCTCATCCCCACCCCTAGCTGAAGAGCTAATGGGAATTGATGGCCACTGAGAGAGTCACTATTCTTAGGGTGGGGACATTGATATCTATGGCTCCAGTGGGTGACCCACATATACGTGCATATGCACAGCACTAAACGGATTTAGAATGTGTCGTTAAATTAAAAGCCAGCCATTTTTTAATGTAGAAAAAACCTATTTGGAATTAGTCTGTCTCTCCTTTTAGGGCATACCTCTGCTTCCTGAGCTAGGGAGTAGAGACCTATCACAGGTCAGACATCCAAAGAGAGAAACAAGATGAAATTGGCACTAATAATCCACGGGGATGGTGGGGGGGGGGATGCAAAGTTGGGTAATTTATGAAGATAGATAAGACACAGAGCAAAACAATTCTGTCCCTCTTCCCACACCTTCCACATCTTCTCTCTACCTAGAAATTAGACACCTTTGTTGCTGCCCCTAACTAATTGGTGTGGCAGCAAAGGACAACCTTGTGGTATAGCTTCTCTTTTTCCACCTTTATGTGGGTTCTGGGGGGTCAAGCTCAGGTTACCAGACATGTGCAGCCACCTTCTGAGCCTTCTCACTGTCCCTTCCCTCTAGGGAGCCTCCAGCCCGGCCTTCAGGTGGCTATGGCCGCAGGTGCCTGCACTGTGCCTGGTCCGGTTGGACCCTTGGCTGTTGTTTTCCTGAGGGTTCTCCAGGTTCTGGAGTTCTCTTTTTACCCCAACAGCATCTGACTCAACAACCCTGCAGTGGTCGATCGAGTCTTTCTTACTTGGTGTGCACAACACAGCTCAGACCGATTCTGTGCTCTGTGGAAAAAGCCCACCGTCTGCCCCCAGATTTCTGTAGGTTCTGGATGGCTGGATGAAATAGCATTTATGTGTTTACCTTGAGCTCCTATTTCTTGTCACTGTTGACTGGTCACTGAAACAAGTACTTGGGGTAAACAACAATTCAAACCTATTGTGCCCAAAGAGTCGCTTTGCTCAGCCTTTTCAAATGCACGGATCTTTCTCAGTAGGGCGTGTCTTACCCCAGTTAGTCACTCATTTTTAGCGGATCCCAGAGAGAATGAATGAGGAGGGGAGTCATTGAGGAGAAAGATGGAAATTGGTAAGAAAGAGCAAGGCCTTCCTGGTGGATCGGCTCCTTTGCGAACAAACAGGACCTTGAGACTGGTTTATTTATTTTTCTTTCTGAGCAAGGGAACCTTAATTTTGTTTTTTAAATATAACCTGGGATTTGACCCCCTCGGTATCAAATATGTTTGTGGCATCAAAGGCCAACTTCACACTAATTTGAAGATCTTAATAGGCTTTATTTGATAATTCTAGCATTACACATCACTCCATCCTGTGAAATAGAAAAAGTACCCCTCAAGGGCTGAGCAGAAGAGGTTGGTTTCATGGAGAGAGAAAGGCTGAAAAAAAAGCAGAAACCAGAAAAAGGGGTTGGTCATTTCAGTGATACTTTCCCGTAAGGTAGAGGCAGAACAGTAGAAAAACAGACTGGGTAATACCTTATTGTTTCGTGTAAGGATGTGTGGTGCATACATTAAGGGAGTCTCGCTGTTTTGCTGATCAGCTAGTTTGGGAAGTTTGGGTGTCTCATTCTCGAAATCTCTTGCAAGGTCAGATAACAAGCTGGTTTGGATTTGGTGGTGTGGAGGGCTAGCATAGGTGACCCTGTTTTGATTTTTTCTAGCCACGAACATGAAACTTACAAACCCTTCCTGTATGGACCACCCTTGCCTTGTGATGGGGAACATAAAAGATAATGTCCCCAAAGTCTCCAGGCAAATCCAGATTCTTTTTCTGATAGTCCTCGTTTTTGCTTCATAGTCACTCACTGTCCTTGGCTGTAGTACCTCTGGGTATCCTAGGCAATGTCCGTGTGTGCTCTCTTGGGCATTTCCTGCAGATAATCAAAAGGTGATGGATGGGATGGCAGTGAGTAGGAGAACCACTCTTAGAGATAGGGGAGGAAGATTTAAGAGGAAGAAGAGTGTATCCGTTGCTGTCTACACGAAAGCACCCAGAGGGCCATTGGGTATGGTATCTGGGACTCCAGTGAAGGCTGTGGACCGCAGATAAGCATCTGTTAGGTTATTGAATCGAAAACAGATTGGATCACTCTGTTAGCGGTTGAACCAATGGGCATTCAGAATAAATCCCAGCGAGAATAGCACATGAACCAGGGAGTCAGACTGAGGAAGTTCATTCCAAGAAGACAGGATGTCAAAACTGAGCAACTTTTGATGGTATGGTCAGATGGGGTGAGGTCAGAAAGAGCACAGGGCTGCCCTGGTGGGAGCTGCTAACATCTCTTATCAGGAAAGTTTCAGGAGAGATGGGGGTGAGCAGTGGAGAGGCGGGAGCTGTTTCTGCTCACTAGGGGACTCTAACTAAAATGAAAAGCAAGGGCAGAGGGATCATTTTGAGACAGGGTGGTAAGACGGGAGGCCACATTCTGAGAAATAGAACATCACAAATTTCAAATGTTACCTGTCTGTTCAATGGAATCACTTCCTCTAAGAGTGCTCATCCATCCAGTTATAAGATCAGATCTGTAGACCCGAAGTGGTTTCTTCAGTATGCCTTCTACTAAGGCAAAGAAGCACATTTACTGGCCTTACTGGTGAGAAATGGTTAAAAAGCTGTATTATTTCTGTGCTGTTCAGTGTAATCGCCACTAGCCATATGTGACTTACTAAGCTTGAATGAATTGAAATTAAATGAGATGAAAAAATTCAATTTTTCTCTCCAGCACTGTAAAAATAATCCGGTTTCTCGGTCACATTTACTAATTATCAAGGATTCGAGAACCACATTGTTCAAAACCACATAAGAACTCTCTCATCTCAAAGCATCCTTTGGGGGGAATAATGCAGTGTGGGGACAAGATTGAGGTCTCAATGAAATTGAAGACTAGATATAGAGAAAGTAAGAGTGAAACCTGGAGGAATCACGGGTTATGGGTAGAGATGAGTGTGCTGAGGCCAAGATCTGAGGTCCTGAGCCTCAGGTGACTCTGCTTGGGATCATGTCATGGAAGATGGAAGGCTTCTGAACTAGTCTTTGTGGCTGATGAAGTCAAGCAGCTTTGATATAAGGTTGTTGGTAGACTCGGTGGTGGACAAACTGTTAGATTATCTTGACAGTTATGTTGAAAGTTGGTTAGAGAGAACAGCCTTGAATATAATGCCAAAATCCTCCTTGAGTGAAGAGGTAGTGACTAATAATCGATGGTTCACATCAGTGAGATAGGTTACATAGACTAATATAGATCCCTCTAAATGAAGAGGGCTGCTCAAGGTCCTTGTTGATGAAGCCAGCAGTGTCTGGGGGCCACACAGATTTCCTTTGAGTAGAACTGGATATCACGGAAAGAACATTTAAATGTATACTTATTAAAGAGGCTCAGCTATCATGGAGTCTAGTACAATGGAACGGGACTTCCAGCAAGCCTAGAAAAGCTTTGGAGGAAGTTCACAAAAAGAAGAAGAAACTTGGAACATAATGGCATAGTAAAACGAGGAAGAGATGATTAAAGCATCGCCCGAGTTTGGGGTAATGACCAGGGAAGACTGATGCTCTGGTGGGTGGTAGACTCGCAGAGTTCTCAGACCATGGGCTCCGGGTGGCACTCAGATGTTTGTTTTCCTACAGAAGTCCTTTAGTATTCTTGATCTCTATTCCCAGTCGGGGAGATGTATGGCTAAATTCCTACGTGCCTGCCTCCTGACATCATCAAACCATTTCTCTTGCCCAAGTGTTAGAGGAAGGAGGGATCCTCTGTGCTTTCCACCAATGGAATCCCAGGGAATTCACTTGCTTAGAGGCCCCAAGTTCTGGGGACCATAACAGGGGAGGCCTGAAGCCACGGGGAAAGAACAGACCTTGTGTCACATCTTCCCCATATGGTCACAGTTATGAACATGTACCTTCCTGATTCAGAGTGACATCAAGAAAACCAGGGTCTGGGGATGAGCCAAAGCATGTAGACTGTGAAATACTTTCAGTTCCACTCAGAATGGCTACAGAGTGATTTCCACCCCCATGGAGAGGAGAAGAGGTTTGGAAAAGGTAGAAATGAATGTGTCCAGGCCATTGTCTCTAATCTCCTTAGTTTTCCAAATAGGGGTTCTTGGTAAAAATGCAGAGTCTGATCGAGATCTTGGTTGGAACCAGAGAGTCTAAGTTTCTGACCAGCCCCCAGATGAGGCCAATGGCTTTGGTCTGCTTTGTATTTGCAGGTAAAGAGGGAGCTGAGGTGAAGAGGAAGTCTCAGTTATCTTTTCAAGAAGGGGCCTGGGTAGGAGACATTGCACTTGTCTGTTAGTAGAGAGAGTGGATAGAAAGGAAAGTAGGTACTGTGAGTCTCCACAGAGGAAAAGAAAACCTGGGTGTCAAGAAGATGTAAGAAAGTCAGGGTGAATTCACTTTCAGTTCGAGAAAATGTGACTGACAGCTGAGCAGTAATGTCACACCAATCGATAGCTGGTCAATGCTTCAGCTGCCTGTTCGCCTTTTCTATTAGATCATCTGCCCAGGATCACACAACAAATTAGACCTAAACCAGAATGTGTCCTGCCCTCCCCAGAGTCCTGCCCACACCAACCGTCACAGCACTGGGAACATTTACAGTAGGTGGCACTCTTGCCTCTCGCTTAAGAGATTACCAAAGGTGTAACAGAAAGCCGGATGGAGTAAATTGTCCTTAGATCCCATTTTCACTGTTGTGGGAACCCAGTGTTTTCCCTCTTCCCTCCAGCCCAGACATGCATGCTATACTTCACTGGTGTGTGGAGTACCCCCTGAGATCACTGGCAACCTCTTGACCATAGGTTCTCGTGGGGTGGTCTGCAGTAGTTCAGCTTTGCCAAGTACACACTCTTGCTCCCTGTCTACTTAGGTCCTGTTTGAAGGGAGGCCCACTGATGAGGTCAATTTATTTTCTCCTGCACCACCAACACTTTGAGTGGGACTCATCTCATCTCCCTCCCCCTCTCATCCCTCCCTCTCCTCCCTTCCTGAAATCCTGAAGGATGAACTGCTCTTTATGCAGAACCTTCTCCAATCTTCTCCCCATGGCAGCATCCAACTTCACGTGAACCAGTAACAACCCACCCACCTCGCCTTTCACCTCTCAGCTCCCTCTATTTCCTTGCTGAGTCTCAAGGAGCTCTGTGGCCCAGAAAAAGGTCCTACAAGTTGGCTTATGCCAGCATGTCCTATCTCTGAACTTTGCCAGCATGCTCCTTTGGGGTTATAAAAGTTTGCAGAGGCAGTGAAGCCTGGGGGTAGCAAGTCAGTTTCTCTGGGGTTTCTCCGATATGATAAAGCACCTCCTCACCTTCCCACCTACAGTTCACTCCCAACATTCTACTCGTGTTCCTTAAACACTCTGACCACACAATCTCCCAAGAGTCACTACATTTTTTTTTTTTACAATAGCAAACCAAAGAATAAGAGGATGGCACGGGACGGGGAGGGGTTAGGGTGGTGGCACAGCAGTTAGGGAAGCCTATAATAACCACGTGATGACGGTCAATACTCTGGTTTAGAAATCCACAGAACCGTAGTGCTGGAAAGAATCCTAGAACATTATTTCAGACCACTTCCTTAAGGAGGTGAGAAAACCGAGACTCACAAAGGTTGCAGTCTGCACAAGGGAACAGTGGAGCGAGAACAAGGGTCTGACCCAGATGTCCAGCATGGGCGCCCAGTTCTAGATCTTAACATTCGGCTCTCCAGGACCATCGCTCGCTGGAAAGCCAGACGCTGGGTGTTGTGTTGGGGGAATGGAATTTCTTCCTTCCTGTTTCCTCTTCCCTAATTCTCAGTTTTTCTATTTTAGATGCTGCTCTCCTGAAGAGACAAGCTTATTTCAATAGGACTGCGTACCTGCCATGCCCATTTACAAAGGCTCAAAATAGAAGCCTAAGTGAGCTGGTCATATTTTGGCAGGACCAGAAAAAGTTGGTTCTGTATGAGCACTATTTGGGCAAAGAGAAGCTCGATAACGTGGCTGACAAGTATCTGGGCCGCACAAGTTTTGACAGCGATAACTGGACTCTACGACTTCACAATGTTCAGATCAAGGACATGGGCTCATATGATTGTTTCATACAAAAGAAAACACCCAAAGGTTCGGTCATCCTCCAGCAGACAGATACGGAGCTGTCAGTGACCGGTATGTGGTCAATGTTGTGCTCAGATAGTTGGCCTGCTCACATGAGACTATAAATGAACAGGGAAACATTAAGGCTGGGAATTTGAAAGAACTGGACAGGAAGGCAGAAGATGGAGAATGGTTGAGGAAATGCATCTGACATTTACCTCCACGTGTGTACAAAACACACACCCAAGCACGCATGCATGCACACACACACACACACACACACACACACACACACACACACACCAGTGCGCGCGTACGCACGCACGCACGCACACTCAAACACCACGTGAAGGCATACACATGCACACACACAGACTGTGGTCTGGAGCGCCTACCAAGAGTGGCAGCTAACAGATTCAGACTTTCCCTCCAACTCTCCATAGATTGTTTGAGTTTTTCTGCCCCAACCATGAGCCCAGCAGACAAAAGGGAAACAACCCACTGAACAGAACCCACAAACCAATAAGCCAGCTTCTGTTTCACCGGGCTTAGAAAGGCCTGCATGTCAGTACAGACTTCTGAAACCAGCATACAAGGAAACCTATCTATCATTTAAGTGCAAAATTGTTATTAATTTTGTAGACTCTGTATAGATAAGATTCAGGGCACTTCCATCACAGTGGAAAATTCCCTTGGGGATAGTTCCTTTTGGAGTCATTCTCTTTTTATCCATAGCTCTTGCTTTGGGATCTTAGATTTTTGTCATTTTTAAGAATATCGTAGACACGGAGCCAATCATGTGTATTTAATCTTCAAGGCTGACTTCTTTTATTCAGCAAAATGCCTCGTGTGTTTCACCTAAGTTGAGTGTATCAGCAATTTGGAAGTTGTTATTTTTTCCTTAATTGATGAATTACATTATACTCTTTATCCATTCAACCACTGAAAGGCACTGGGTTGTTGCCAGTTGGAAAGCTGTTACAAATGGAGCCGCTGTAAACACTCAAGTGTCAGCTTCTGTGTGGACCTAAGTTGTGTTTCTCTGGGGTAGATACCTAGACATGCTACTGCTGGATCCAGATGAGTTCTTAATGAACTTGGAAAAGGCAGACCAACAACTTTGGAAAAGCAGCCTTTCCTCCTAGAAGGAACTTTTTCTAAAACCACACAATCAAACAGGCAAAAACAGGCATAGAATGGAGTGCTACTCCCCTTGAGTGCAACATGATTCAAACAAGACTACCAGGCTTTCATTTAACCAAGTGCTAAGTCAGTGTTCTCTGTGCATGGCAGGCGCCTTTGGAGAAACAGTGTGTTTCAGGCGGGGCACAGACAAGCTTTTAAAACTGGTTGTCTATTTGTTATAATGTGTATTACTGCTACAACTTAACCCGCGACTGCAAAGGTATTGTTGATGAAGCTAAAGAGAATCTGGTAGCCCTCAGCCAGCATCAGCAGGATGTTCAAGGAGCATTGTTAATATTGCCAAACTCAAAGAAGATGACATGTTAGTGACTTCCGTGTTAGAAACAATACATTGCATTAACTTTTTGGTTATAAGTCTAGCCTTTAATGGCTGAGCCATCTCTCCAGCCCCATACTGAATTATCAATTAGTATATAGAATCTGCAAACACCCTAGTAACTATAGAAGAACAGCAAGGGATTTGGCTGGCTAAAGGCACATTTGTCAGGTCCAAGATCTATGGGCCAGTGCACTTCAGCCCTGAAAACATAAGTGGGAAACAAAGGCGAGAGAATTTGCCCCCAGATGGATGAATTCTTAGAGCACAGTGGTTCTCAACCTTCCTAATGTGACCCTTTAATACAGTCCCTCATGTTGTGATGACCCCACATAATTTTTCAATAATGAAAAATTATTTCATTACTATTTGATAACTGTGATTTTTCTACTGTTATGAATCATATGTAAGTATCTGATATGCAGGATATCAGACGTGCAATCCCCAAAGGGGTCTCAACCCACAGGTTGAGAACCACTGTTATAATGCATGATGATGAGACCATAATAATTGTGTCCAAAACCAATATTCTGAGTTTGTAAACACAAAGACAAGACTCCCACTTCTTGTTCTTATTCTTAGGTTCTTAAAGATGAGACCCAGAGCATGTAAGGTCTGTAAACCCTGTGAGTTCCTGGTGGAATTTTAGCTCCACCCCCTGGGTGGAGAGTTGAAATGCTTCCCTGTGGGAATGTGGGCCCAATAGTCAGAGCAGGTTTCCACCCAGACTCCACTTCCTGGAATAGTTGCTTCACTACAGACCTTGGTGAGACCATTTCAGCTAGCTTGTCTGTCAGAGAGCACTCTCTTGACTTAGATAAGGAGTTAAGTGAATTTCTTGATAGATAAATGTAGGCTTATTGTGTAACCTTCCCTCTGGGCTGAGGCCCCCACTTTTTACACCTTGAGAATGCCAGGTGTCCCCCAATCAGGGAATTTGCTGTTAGTTACTTACCATTCCTTTGTAAATACATCTACATTTAGACTGACCATTTCCCTCTCTACTCTGCTTCCAGCTAACTTCAGTGAACCTGAAATAGAGTCGGCTCCGAATATAACAAGAAATTCCGGCATAAATTTGACCTGCTCGTCTAAGCAAGGTTATCCAAAACCTATAAAGATGTATTTTTGGATAACTAACTCAACTAATGAGCATGATGAGGACATGAAGATATTGCAAGACAATGTCACAGAACTGTTCAGCATTTCCGTTAGCCTATCTATGCCGTTCCCCGATGATGTGTTCAATGTGACTGTCTTGTGTGTTCTGGAAACTGCGTCTGTGAAGATTGTCTCCAGACCTCACCATTTAGGTAAGCCTGCTTCCCAAGACTACTTACTTCACTGGGAGTTACATGCAAACCTTTTAGCCCAACCATCCAATGTTCACTGCTTGTGGGGAAACCTTCCAGCAGGCCGGTAGGAAGGACCCAAATAGAAGGCTCCTGCTACATCTGCATGATTCAAGGCCCAAGAGTCTATGAATCTGGGCTACACTTGAGGAAACATGGTCTTAGCCCCGAAACTGACCCAGACTTTGGAGCTATTCTTGGATGGAGGATGATGAGGTGTTTTAGTCAGAAAATAGAAGATATCTCCCAGCAAGAAGCCGTCAATTGAATAAAATGCATAACACGCACATACATACATATGTACTATGTTTATACCTGGCTCCCAACAGTACTGTGCATATGGAATGGTTCTAGGCATTGTTGATTATAAGGCTGAAAACTCAAAGGTAGAAGATGTCTTCTAGTTCTTGAGTTTCTTCCAGGAAAATAAGAACTCTATGACATACTTAGATGACAAACTGAATTTTTTAAGATGAAATTCAAGTCTAAATTATAGTTTGTGGAAACAATTGCCTAAATTTAAAACAAGCTGATGATCAGCTGTGTGGGCATTCAGAGGCAGGCAAGAGCTTTGAAGGTCAACTTTCCTAAAGGTCCTAGGGTTTTATCATACTGTAAAATGGATTATTGGGCTCGGTAAATATGGTGAAAAAGGGGACAGAGTTCTAAATGAAAGACCCTCAAATCTGCAGTAACTTTCCACACAGAAAAACTGTGAGGTAGCAACTATGCTTGGCTGATGATGAGAGGACCACAGTGAGTCGGCTGTACCTAGTAAGAAGCAGGAAGTACGTTCAAGACAGACCCAGTGAAGGAGTGCTTGTAGCATATTCTTGATGCATTTCTGGCTTCCATGCTGATGAAAGAAAAAGTTGAAACTCAGTGCCAGTTCTGTCCCATTGAGAGCTAATCTATACCTGTACTCAACTTTTGAGAGGCAACCATTCCTCCTAGAATAAAGGCACCCTGTACCCACTTGACCCCCATTTATTCTGAACCTGATCCCATTCCCCCAGCCATCTGCCTTCTGTTTCTACGGCCCCTTCTCCAGCCCTCTCCCTATGATTTACCCCTTCTGATGGCATCGCTCCATCCATCTCTTTCTGCATCCCCCTGGCTTTGCCTCCTCCTTGCTCCTGGTGCCTCCCTCAGTAACTTGGCCTATGGACATACTCTTAGAAACATCCCTGCAGCTAGTGCCCATAGCCAGTTTTACAACTAAACCCACACTCCCTTTCCTGGTACTGATTTCCATTTACTCAGATGTCTCAGTCACTGAGAATTTAGTGAAAGATGGAGTTACCCAGCTGTCCCAGTGGCTTCTATTGTAACATCTCCTAGCCACACAGAAGACACCCTAAGTAGTTCCTGGAGCTCAGCACCGTCATGTAGCCACCAACATCATGACCCCCACCACCGCGCCACCCTTGTCTACAAATGAGCAGGGACTGATCAACACCATACACTCATCACCTCAACTTGTCAACTAGATTAGAACTTCCCCAGGTACCACCTTCAGAAATGCTTCAGCTCCAGCTACCTTAGCAAAAGGGCTTGTATCTCTCTGTCCCTAATCTATGCCTTGATCAGACATAGGTTAGCTACTGAATCTCTTTGAGTATCAAAAAGTGGAAGTCTTCCAATAGAAAGTATAACCCTCCCCCATTAGAAATTCCAAATAGGTTCAAGTGAGACAAACAGGGACACACTCAAAAGATATTAAATATGGTCCACAATGCCAACAATTCTTTACCTTATTATTCTAGGGACAGAAAACATGCTTACGAATTGTAGCTAAACTACAGGAGATTTTTACCCTAATTTTCCTATAATTTAGGATTAAATAAAAGAACTATTCCTTTAAATGTCTATAAAGTGAGCCACTCAACTTCCCATCAACTTCCCAGACTGCAGTTAGGCACTCCTCTTCTAGGAAGTAATTCTGGCCTTCAGGGATTGGATTCTCAAGAGAAGGAGGAAATATCAAAGGTTTTCTAACAGAGGAGGCATGCCAAAAAGCAGGCTGAGGAATCCTGGGCTACCTCAGTGGAAATAATAATCAAAACTGCCCATGAGGAGGATGTTCTTTTTGCCCAGATGAGAGGTGATCTAGAGACTGACTTCTAGATGATGGTGGATGGAGGAACCATTACCCAGGGACTTTCCAAGCCCCCTGTTGTTGATTTCAGTTTCCTATGGCCCTAGAACCCAAGGGGATGATGGAAAGAAAAAGAGGGAGGGGAGAAGAGGGAGGGAGGGAGACAGACAGGTAGGTGGGCGGGCAGCAAATTTAAGCCTTTCATAAATGAGTTTCTTACTGACAGAAAATTTGCCATTTCTAGTTCTTCCAGAACCCCAAATTGTTCAAAAGGAAAATTCGTCCTGGATTGCAGGTGCCATTGCAATTGTCGTTATTGCGGTCTTCCTTGGATTTCTGCTGCTGCTCCTGGTAAAAAAATGCCTGAGGAAGCAGGAACAGCCTGGCATCTCTTAGAAAGGTGACAAGTGTCTTTGTCCTGTCTGAAGATAACCAGTTAAAGTTTGTTTTTAATGAGCACACCGGACGAGGAGGCAGCCCGATGGCGCAATGGTACATAGCATATACAAGCCAAGTCCAGTCTCCAATACTGAAAAGTGTTTTATAGTACATATATATGTGTGTGTGTATAACTCATGTTTACTCTTTTATCTGTTGATGGTTCTGTATTTGGCTACTGTGAATAGTGACATAATAAACATGGTTTATGTGTCAATATCTTTGTGATGTGCAGACTAAGAGTTCTTAGGTTATATACACAGGAATAGTGTAGATGTGTCACGTGTTAGTTCTATTTTTAGCCTTTTGAGGAACCTCCAAAGTAGTGGCCACCCTAATTTGCATTTTCACAAGCAGAGTGCAGACCTTCTTTTTCCTTGCACTCTTTATGTCCTTTGTTTTCCTGATGACAGCCTCTCGGACTGAGGTGCCATGGAATCTCATTGTAGTTTTGACTTGTATCTCCTTAATGGCTAAGGATGTTACGTGTGTGTGTGTGTGTGTGTGTGTGTGTGTGTGTGTGTGTGTTTATTTATTGGCCATTAATACTTTGAGAAATGACTATTCATTTATCAATTGGGTGCTTTGGGGGTTTCTTTTGTGTTATATTTTTAAATTTGTATTTATTTTTTGGAAAATCTCCTACATGTATGAAAGGCAATGTTTCCTGATCATATTCACTCCTCATTCCCTAACTTCAATTTTCCTAGAACTCCTCCCGTCAGCTCCCCCAAAGTCTGTCCCTTTTATAATTTATTTACCTACTTAACCCATTGAGTCCAATTAGAGCTGCCCGTGTACACATAGGCATGGGGTCATCCACAGGTGCACAGACGGCCTTCCACTGCCATACTCCCAAAAACAAGTGACTCTGCCTCCAAGGAACCACCAACTGCCAATAGCTTCTCAAGTAGGGCTGGGGCCTCACAAGCCCCTCCCTCATCGATCGATCGATGATGGAAATTTTGATTGGCTTGATCTTGCACAAATCTTGTGCAGGTCACCCCAGCTGCTGGGGGATCATGAGTACAACAGTCATGTCATGTTCAGAAGACAGCGTCTCACAGCCCTGCTCTCCATCCTCTGGCTCTTACGTTCTTTCTCCTCCATCTTCTGTGAAGTTCCCTGAGCCTTGGGGGTTGGGGTTAGATATAGAGGTCTCATTGATGGCTGAACATCCAAAGTCACTTATTCTCAGCACTTTGAACAATAATGTGTCTCTGCATTAACCACTACCCGCTGCAATAAGAAACGTCTCTGGCCAAAGTTGGGAGCAACATAAATCTGTGGATACCAATATAAATATTTAGAAGGCAGTTTGATAGCATAGCCATTTAAAAGGACAACATCAATAGATTCTCCCCTAAGGTCTGTGATTTCCTTCATCCTGTTTACAGTACTAGGCATGAATTTCCTCCTGTAGAGCAGACCTCAAATCCAATCAAGAGATCAGTTGGTAATCTCCATAAAGAGTCTTGCCACCGTTAGCACTAGTGGGCATATTTGGTCTGGAAAGTGGGTGTTGTAGCATGCAGGGACCAGCACTAGATAAGACCATTGATGACTTTTCTCCCCCAGCAGCCTTCATAGCACCTTCCAGCACTATGGAAGCTATGTGGCAGAGAGAAAGTTTCCTGGGCAGTTCAGAATGGATTCTCTGTGTCTTACAACTCAAGTATGTGGTGTCTTCAGCAATAGAGTCTTAACCATCCAGTTCTGATGAGCAACTACGAGCAACAGCCATAACCTGTGTTGTTTTGGATACTTCTGGGCCTCTCTGATGAGTTTCCTTACTTCATTCAACTTTGGGGGTTTGTTTCTCCTGGAGTTTATTCACATCTGCTATGTGTTGTCTAACATAGCTATAATCATTGGAATCCTTTGTCTGGAAGTTCTTTCGGGCTGTTTTCATTAGAGGCGTACCATATAGAGAGATTAGAAAGTTGTGGATAAGATATGCTGTCTTGTTTTTGTTTTTTGTTTTTGGTGTGTGTGTGTGTGTGTGTGTGTGTGTGTGTGTGTGTGTGGTGTGTGTATGTGTGTATGTATGTGTGTATGTGTGTGTGTATGTGTGTGGTGTGTGTATGTGTGTATGTATGTGTGTAGTGTTTGTATGTGTGTATATATGTATGTGTATGTGTGTGTGTGTGTGTGTATGTGTGTGTGTGTGTGTGTGTGTGTGTGTTGCTTTTATTCTGCACTGGGACTTATATATCTGAAGTGGCTTGTTGGTTTATACCTCCTGCCCTTTCTCTCTCTCTCTCTCTCTCTCTCTCTCTCTCTCTCTCTCTCTCTTTCCTTTCTTCCTTCCTTCCTTCCTTCCTTCCTTCCTTCCTTCCTTCCTCCTCATCCTTCTCCTCCCCCTCCTCCCTTGTCTTCTCCCTTTTGTTCTGGCCACCTTTCTCTTTCAGTGGAGGTGTTTACAATGTTCAGGTGATGCCAAGGTTCCCTCCTTGGTTCAGGTGGCTATGAAACCTGTGCTCCTGAAGGAAAACAAAAACGAAAGAGGAGTTTCTCTGTGTTTTAGATATGAATTTTCTGTTACACGTACAGTGGCGAAGATTTTCTCCTCATTCTGTTGTCAGCCTCGCTGTTCCGCAGTCCTTGGGTTCTGTGCAGTTCCATTTGTCACGTCATGCTATTATTTCCCGAGTTAGAGGAGTCCTTCTCCAAAAGTCCTTGCCTGGGCCTTATCTCCGGTTTTCCCCTATGTTTTCCTCCAAAGCATCAAAGAAGGCAGTTTGTCTTAACTAAGGCTTTCACCCATTTTAAATAAATTTTTCTTTACAAGGTGAGAAATAGAGATCTTGTTGTGGTCATCTGTATGTGGATATCTAGTTCTCGGGGCACTGTTTTTTTCTCTTTTTCTCTAATATATATTTTTGGCACCTTTGTAAAAAAAATAGACACCTACAGCTGCATCTATAGGGCTAATTCTGAGCTCTCTGTTCTATCCCACTGGGCTACATGTCTATCTTTGTGCCTGTATCATGCTGTTTCTGTAACTGTGGCTAGGCAGTACAACTTGAGATCAGATATTGTAATATGGTTCAACTATTTTGAGGTCTTTTTTTGCTTCTATATTAATTTTATGATTGTTTTCTCTATTTATGTGCAGAATGTCACTGAAATTTTAGTAAGACTGAATTGAATCTGCACAGTGTTTTTGGTAATATATCAATTTTTTCATGTTTTTTTCTGCCCACATGTGAGCATGGAAAATCCTTCTTCTAATATCTCCTTTCATTGCTTTTTTTCTCAGTGCTTTAAAGTTCTCATTTTAGAGGTCCTTAGTCCTCTGAATTAGACTTTCTCCTAGGCTTGTTGATGTTTGGTTTGTTTTTTGTTTGTTTGTTGCTATTGCCAATTAAACTCAATATGCAGACCAGGATGACCTCAAACTCACAGAGATCCGCCTGCCTCTGCCTCCCAAGTGCTGGGATTAAAGGCCTGCACCACCACCGCCTGGCAAGACAGTACCACTTTGTTGCTTTTCCACCATGTACTCTTGGCTAGCTGGCCCATGAGCCTCTGGGGAGTCTCCCATCTCCAGCTCCCATCACCCCACAGAAGCACCGGGGCTACAGACGCTCCTGCTGCACATCTGTGGTTTACATGGCTTCTAGGGATTTGAACTCTGATCCTGGTGCTTGCACAGGAAACACTTTTACACACTTAGTCATCTCCCAAGCCCCAGATGTTCCTCCTTATGCCTTATCTGCCTTGTCTGGTATAGTGGCTTTCCGCAGGATTGTTTATTTGATTTATTGGATTTCCATGTCCAGCATTTCTGTTCATTTTTTCCTTCAAAATCTGTTTGTGTTGACTTTCTCAGTCACATACTGAGTTGATTTCCTTACATCATCTGTTTGTTTATGCCTTCTTTGAGGTCATTAATCATTTTTATGAGTAGACTTTTCGATTATTTGCCTAGCCATTTCAATATCTTTGTGCTCACAAGTTAAGGAGTCGTAGTCGTTTGGAGGAGTCATGTTACTTTTTTTTTCTTCCAAATTTCTTGTGCTTCCGTGTTGTGGTGTAACTAATATCTGTTGGGATGTGCATCACTTCTGACTTTATTTAGGTGTTTGATTAGTGAGAGGCCTTTCTTTGGGGGCTTAATCTCCAATAGCACTTAGAAAGCTTAATCTCCAATAGCACTTAGAAAGAGAATTAGCCATAGAAGTAGAAGCAATTTCTAGAAGGGAATGAGCTGTTTCCTGGGTTTGTTTTTACAATGAAATGATCAACTTGCAACTGAAACAAAGGAGAGATGGACTAAAAAAGAAAAGGAAGTTTCTTTCCCCATAAAGCAACCAGAAATATTTGAGACTAGATAAGGAAGTCAAGGATGACGCATGTACATGTAAGAAAGGAGTCAGAAGGGGATTTAGAGAAGCTAAATGCGTGTGTAAGATGGTCACATTAAACTATGTCATCAAAAGGCAGCAGACAGAAGAGGATAGCACCAAAAGAATGTGATAAAAGTATTGATAGCAAAAGTTGTGTGGTCAGTTATACATGACAATGAGTTTGGTCCAAGAAAGGATCCTTGCCATCCCCAGGAGAGGGACATACCATGGAAAATCAAACCTTGTGGTTACAAGATGCTCATGAACTTGAGTTCTGTAGTAACGATCCTTGCTTTGTGCATTCTTCTGGTCTTGGCTGCAATAAGTAAAATACTGCCCCTTTCAAAACTTCTACTTCCTATACCTAAAATTTTATATTATCTTGAAAAAAAGATTTATTTATTTTTATTTTATATGTATGAGCATTTTGCACACATGTGTGTATGTGTACTGCATACCTGCCTCATTCCCTTAGAGGCCAGAAGAGAGTGCCATCTCCCCTGGAACTGGTGTTACAGGTAAGCTGCCATGTGGGTGCTGGGAACTGAATCGGGGTCCTCTGCAAAAGCATCAAGTGCTCTTAACCACTGAGTCATCACTACAGACCCTCCATGTGTTATCTCTTATAGAAAAAAATTTACACGAGCCACAGACATTTACTCAGATAGGTTAGAGAGCTCCGTTAGAAGATGGAGGAGGTATACGAGATTTGGGGAAAGCTCAGTCCATCATTGTTGGCTTTGAAATTGAGAAAAGAAAGCCATGAACCAAGGAATTTGGATCACTTCTAGAGGCTAGAAAGGGTCCTCACTTGACAGCCAGCCAGCTAAGAAATGAGGAGTTCAGTTCTACAACCTCAAGGAACTGAATTCTGCCAACAGACAGATACTCGAGCAGTCATGACCCATCCTCATCCACAACTAGTAGGAGTATATCCCCAAATGGGACTTCTTCCAATATGACATTAATCCACTTCTCAGAGGAGACAGTCTTCTAAGTAACTAACTTGGCATTAAAAGTTCTGGCCAAAGTCTATTGTGTCTCAGTTACATACTTTTATCCTATTTAGGCCATTTAAATGAATAAGAAGGAAATATCAAATTTACATAGGTGATTTCTACCCTGCCCCTCCCCCGAATTAATAAGAAAGAAAAGGCAGGAGACTGTATAATTCTGAATTATTGTTTCCATCCAATCCGAAGTAACCCTATCAGTTTGTCCATTTGAGGATTTGTTTGTATATAAAAATGTATATAATAGTGTTCAGAAAGCCAACAGGTTTTACAGTTTGTCCCCCGACAGCAAAGGTAGAAGAGTCTTGGTTCTCAGAGTCACAATTTTTTTTTTTTTTTTGAGACAAGTTCTCATTATGTAGCTCTAGCTAGCACAGGCCTTGCTATGTAGATCAGGCTGGACTTAAACTCACAGAGATCTGCTTACCTCTGCCTCTTGAGTGCTGAGACTAAAGGTATGTGCTACCATACCTAGCTAGTTATAATTCCTTCAAGGACAAGTGTCTTTTCCAAAGTCACTCGTTTTTCATCAGCATTTAAACAGGAACCACCACAGAGTTTAAAAACTGAAAGTTGGTGATCTCACCCCGTTTCCACTTCAAAATACTGAAGTTACTATCCATTCCAAAAGTGTGGGTCACACGTGGTGTCTCCCCATTGTCGGCTTTCATTTTTAGACAGGGGCTTTCTTGTAACTGTGTTGACTTTGCCATGGGTATGAAAAGATCATTTGATTATTTTGTGTTCTGTATTTGTCTGGGATACTATATCCAGCTATAAAGCACCATGATTTTTTGAGAGGACTTGGGGCAGTAATAAAATCTAATCCGATTTAGAAAGTATCTGGAAACTCAAATAAGAAAGCGCTCAAATGCCTCAGTCCCTTTGCGTTGCTGTAACAAGATACCAAAGGCTGGATGCTTAAAGGAAACTTTTGTCATGGTTTATGGTTTGAAAAGCTCAAGGTCAGGCAGTCACATCACACTGCATCATGACGTGCAGATTGCACAGTGCGGTGGGAACACATGTAAGAGGAGTGTGTGTAGATGCACATGCGTGCAGGAGAAAGACCAAAGGAAGGAGTTGGGCTTCTTATATAACAACCTGCTTATACAGCGCCAGTCCCTGAGATCCAACTCACTCCCAAGGGGTACATACTAATTCTCCCAAGTGTGGCTGCCATGGCCAAATTCCCTCCAACAAGGTCACTCTGTTTGTCCTTGCCGCCACATTGTGCTTCCAAGCACATGGACCTTAGGGCTAGACCACATTGAAACCAGGGCATCAAATAAACCAAGAATGCTTAACCTGAGAGTAGGCCTAAGGACAGAGAGCCTGCTCTCAAATATCCAAAGGAGTAGCTGTCTCCAGCTGCAAAGGTCAGACTCCAGATTGTAATCCAAAACGCATCTCCGCAAAGGAAGATTATACAATATGAAGAAATGTGAGTAGCCTGTCTAAAGCTAAAGCTCTCTTGAAATTGTATGGGGGGAAAAAATGACTTCTGCTTCCTCCCAACTGCTTCATGAATTGCTTCCTGCCACAGACAACTGGAAACCAGACAAAATGAGAGTGAAACTATTATTTCAAGAGATCAGCAACAGAAAAACGCAACCGTAACTAAGAGCCGAAAAAAGGTGGCATTGTGGTTGCTCACAGCTACTGCCTGTAGTCAATGGTCAGGCTACTCTGAAGGAGGGAGATTCCTGGTACCTCAAACTAGAAAAACAAACCAAGAAAAGAATCCTAAAAAGAATCCCATATGAACACAGATGCCAAAAATCTTAACAAAACAAGAAATTAAAATCTAGTAATATATTACAAGTATGCTACACCGTGATAAAGTAGAGCACATTCTGGGAAGGTAGGAGAGTTGAACATTCAAAACCCAAGGAGTGATAGTCATTAACAAATAGACTGAAAGAAACCCCATGAGGTCATGTCAATGGATACAGAAAAGGCTTTTGATGAAATTACCACCCATTCATAATTTTAAAAGAGAAAGAAAAATGTTCAAAAACTAGGAATTCAAGGGGAATATCTCAAGGCCACAAGGGACGTCTACCAAAACCATTCTGATAGCATCATAGTGATAAAGGGCAAATTGTTCTTCCCCTAAGATGGGAAGGAGGCAAGAATGCCCATGGTTACTGCTTTTCTTCAGCACTGTGCTGGAAGTCCTAGCCAGTGCGAAAAGACTCAGAGGAGAAGGACTTACAGACCGGGAAGAAAGGACAAAAAAACCTCCATCTTTGAGGCAGAAAACATGATCATGTTTATAGAAAGACTTTAAAACTATTAAAAGGCTGCTTGATCTAATAAGCGAGAGTAACTAAGTCTCGAAATGCAAGGTCAAAAAAACAAAAAAATCAAGGTCCGTTATATTCCATAGACAACAAGAAACAAAGACTGAGAAAATGTTTCAATACAGTTTCTGGGATCATCACGTAATAATAAGGTGTCGGCAAGACATTTCACAAAACAAATGCAACACCTAAAACTGTACAACATGACTATGGGTAGAGATTGAAATAGACCTAAATAAATGGAAGCAAATACTGTGTTCAAGGATTAGAAGACAAAATATTGTCACTACCTTCTCCAGATTGATCAGTGCATCAAAGCAATCTCAATCAAACGGCTAGAGGACTCATTAGTAAAAATTAAAAGGCTGACTCTATAAAAATAATCCACAGCTGGCAGAATGATTTTGAAAATGAGGAAGAGAGGCGGAGCCAGGTATGATGATAAAGTACTATATTCCTAGCACTCAGGAGGGGGGAGCAGGGAGGCTTGAGTTCGAGACCAGCTTGGGCTATGTAGTAAGACCCTATCTCAAGAAAGAAACTTAACAATCTTTCTACTCAAAAAGTATAAATCCTGTCCATGGGTATCCCTCCATGAAGATGGCCATTTTCAAATATGCACGCACACTAAAAAGAAGTTACCGGAAGCGTTCAGGAAGACTCTAGTACAGGCTGAGTCACAAAACCATCAAGGTATTGTTGCATGGTCCCTATGTTTTCTATGGATGCCCAGGAGAACAAATCATGAGTCTCTTCGTGGGAGGGCATTACTAACAACCCATCCATCAACTTGGAGGAGTTTGAACCCCAAATTGCATCAACAGTAAGTCCATTCAGGGAGTAACTGGGCCTTTGGAGACCTAGCTGACTGGAGATTTCCTACCTTAGCCTGTCCATGCAACAATACACACGTGGTATTACTTGGCAGCCCCATCCGGCTAACCATCTAGACATCAGCGTCGTTGGGACTGAATGCCTTTCATCCACCTTCTAAACCTACTTAGATTTCAAATTTTAGAGACTCTTCTTTGGTTATTAAAAGACCAGTGAAACTGAGTGTGTTATCCCCACACCCCTTCACTTCAGTGAGGATACCGCTACACGGGGGGTGGAATTATGTCCAACATCCAAAAAGGCTTTACCTTGGGGATGCAAAGAAGTCCTCCCAGCCCCTAGTCATAATTCCTCTCTGAGACCCAGGATTTTGAAGTTGCTTCATGTCCCCTCTTTTCCATGCCTATGAGGGATGCCGCTTCTGAAACTGTTTTCGATCTCTTTCAGAAATCAAAATGGAGAGTGAAGAGAGTGAGAGATTGGAGAAAGGTGAGTCCCGACGGCAGCACTGTTGAAGGAGGGAGGTTTGATCCCCCAGTGCCTGCCTGTAACTTGCACAGGCTTTAACCTGAAGCATGCTGGGACTTACAAAAAAGCTAATGGGGACAGGAAAGACTGCAAGACAAGGGAGCGCGTGGAGGAAAGTGGCCGTAAACAGAGGGCAGTATCCACCGCAGTGTGCCGCGGACATGCCGAGTCAGTCAAGGTCAAGGACTAAGCAAAGCACAGGGTGTGATGGGGCAGACATAGCCCACATCTCCTGCACCATGGCAACCTCAGCACCTAACAGTGGCTGCACTAGTGAGCCTCTTTGATATACAGAATGAATAAATAAAGAAGCAGGCAAAACTAGCATGCTCCCGGCCCGGTGGTGGTGGTGTATGCCTTTAATCCCAGCATGCGCAGGAGACAGAGGCAGGCAGATCTCTGTGAGTTCAAGGTCAGCCTGGGCTATAGAGTGAGTTCCAGGAAAGGTGCCAAAGCTACACAGTGATACCCTGTCTCAAAAAACAAAACAAAAAGAGTAGCATGCTCTCTTCAGTCTCAGCATCTCAGTACCTCTGTGCCTGCTGTACCCACCACTTGGAAGCATCTTCTACCATTTCTTCTCCCTCATTCTTCAGCTCTTGTCTCCATCAGCCCTTTCTTAAAAAAAAAAAAACCTTTCCCTAAACTTAATCATGTCCACCTGCTACAGTATCATGTGGCTCCTTGCTTTCTATTCTGAAATGACCTTAGAAAACACTATTGCTTGAACTCTACAGAAGGCAGACACCATGGCGGCTGACAGCACTGTTGTGCTGCCGACCCTAGCACCCAGCACGAGCACCTGAAAGTTTCTGGTGACCAGTCCTCTGACAACATGACACAATTGGGTTGTCTGTTCCTCCATGCCCATTGAGGAGCTGAGAGATCAAGAATGCCAAGGCCCTGAGTGCCTGGCCATCGGATAAAAGTTTCCTATAAAAGAGCCTGGTTGAGGCTTTGCTGACCCCCATGGGAGGCTTTATCCTTTTGGAGGAGGGGATGGGAATGGGAAGGTGTGGGGGGGGGAGCAGGAGGAGGGATGAGAGTGGGATCTGTGGTTGGTATGTAAAATGAATTTAAAAATTTTAAAAAGAGCCTGGTTAAAGAGACAGTTATGGTAACCCCAGAATGCAGAGGTCACACGGAGCTCAGAACTTACCAGGCACTAGCAACAAGACTCACTCTGGCAATTTGTGGTAGAGAGCCAAGGTTGTTGAGGTGCTGCTGGCCCCCTAAGACTGGGTTCAGAAATGTTCTGGAAGGGCAGGCAGAAGGAAGGCATCAAGTATCTGCACAGTGGCAGGGTAAGGACCCGGGCCAGGGGACAGCGAAGGGTGGTTGTTGAGGTAGAAGCCTGGCTGACAGTGTAGCCTAGTTTTCCTCCCTTCTGCTTTCCCATCCTCTGTTTCAATACTTTGTTTCTATCCATTGACATTACAATGGTCGCTTGCATATGTCTCATGTTTGAAATCTACCAAAAGAAAGTGGTCCTGTTGTGAAATCTCACCCAGTCTCTTTTCTGTTTTGTTTTGTTGTGTTTTCCCAGAACAAAAATCTTGGTGCCTGAAGTAAGAAGTCCGGCATTGTTCACAATCCAAAAACATCCTCAGATGACCAGAGAACTACACTTGATTAAAGAACAAAATTCTGAATGGTGTCCATATCTCATCCCCTTTCCTTTCCAAGCTTTTGGGCAACCTCTCTGATTTCCTAGAAGACAAGATAATGTAATTATTAGGGTAGGTGGTGCTCTACGACTCCCTCTAGGTAAAACAGTTCCTTACCCTGCCAGCTCTGTTCCCTACGCAGGAGCAGACACTAATTCTCTGTCTGCTTTGTCTGACTCAGTTCACACTCAGGTCTAGGGCACTGAAATGGCTCCTTGATGGGAAATAATATTTTGGATCAACCTCTCCTACTTTAGATCGGATCCCTCTCCTAATTTGTCATAGTGTGTTTTTATATGGAACTCCTTGTTGTAGGAATACTGGCTTTTTTATCTGTCTTGAATTCTAAAGTGATGGCTCACTCCATCCTGTATCCTTGGGCCTGAACAACTACCTCTTCAGTCGGGATGGGAGTGGTGTATTTGATGATGTTGTCTGATGTGGTCATGATAATATCTTAAAATAGAAAAGAGCATATACTATAGTAGCATGATTACTATGCTCTAGAGAAAGGCCCGCCACTTATAAGGAACACTTGCCCCTCTGTCCAGATCAGTAACAAATACGATGACCAAAGTAATGCACAGGTAACAGTTAGCACCGAATTCTCAATGCTGGGAGATGGAGAAACACAGTGATGGAACCATCCCTGGATCCAGGAGCCACTTCTATCTGGGCTGATGCTGATGTTGGGAGAATCCACCTAATCAGCCAGCAATTAACAAGCTTTTGCAGGCAGCACTGAAGAAAGCAAGACATCCTAGAAGCCCTGAGGCCTATTTCTCCTCTTGAGAAAAATGGGATGCTGGCGATGGTCTGCGGACAGCTGTACAAGGATAAAACAGTAAAACACTCAAAACAAGGGGCAATCAATAGAGTCCAACCAACAATTCTCAGAGAAGGATTGACTGATCTCCCAATCCTTGGCCAAGTCAAGAAGCCAGAGATGGATATTATGTCCCAATGGATGTAGACAGCAATTGTCTTGGTGGTCAACAGGTGTCTTGATCCCCATGTTTCATCCAGCTGGACACAGAGCTCAGGAGAAGAGCAGTCGCTATGACGACATGAGGGAAGAAGTCTAGGACTCTTTCAGCTCATGGGTTAGTGGAATTAGGAAAAGCAGAAAATACAACACTCCGAGGCTACCTTAGTCTGCAGATATCCCAGCGGTCATGGATTGGCCCTTCAAAGGAGGACTTTGGGAAGACCGAGCAGCAAAAATCGCTCTTTATAATCTACATAAGGGCCCTGGAGGGTTGTAGACTGTTCTGCTAGTAAGGCTCAGGCTGTAATGTTTCCATTCATACATCTCGCCCCTGCCTGTGCAGACTGTTAGGATTTGGCTGGTTACTAACATGTTCTGTACAGAGTAGATTCCAATAAAGTTTTCTTGCATTTATCCAAGTTTACTTTTTTTCCCCCTTCCATGTCAGTAGTACCATTATGGGCTAATGTTCCTACTCATCCTTCATAACTCTGTGGTTAAAAGTCCCGGACTCCTCCCACACCCTCTTTTCCTTCCTTATTCTCTACCCATTGGACAAGAAATGAGGCTTGTGTTTGCCTAAATATATCTCTCCATAATGAGACATCTTTAAAAATTGAGTAAGATCGACTTCCTGACTGCCACTAGGGAACCTCAGAATAAGGAAACAGTACTTACTTTTTAGTTTATAAGCTTTCATACTGAGCAAATTTTAAATTATGATCATCTGTGCATGTTAAGCAAAAGCTTAATGTAAAAAGGTTTCCTGAAAACACCTGGATTATGAAACAATAATATAAAAATATGTGTCACACAAAAATAATGTGAGAAAAGCCAACAATACTCCAGAACTGGGAAAAGTGTCTGGACTATGGGGGGCAGGGCTGTGTCTGGCTCCCTCACCATGGGAGCCCAGGCTGAAGACAGTGCCTCAAAACACAGTTGTCTGAAGTCTAAATGAAACATTAACACACCCTTTAGTGAAAACATCTCCCCTTTGTATATTAAATTTTCTAGACTTGTGCTCCAAGTCTGGGGGTGAGGGGGGAAAGCAAGCAAGAGTTGGAGGAGGCCATCAGGTAATGACGTATTAGTTAACACTGCCTGTTTGTCAAGTACTCGGTTCTTCTAAACCTTCTAAATTAATGCTCCACCCAATCCTCACGCGGACTCTGAGACATAGCTCACGGGATATTGTGCCCATTTTGCTCATGAATACATCTAATCACAGAGGTGTCAGAGTCATCTGTTGTTAGCCCTTTCTTGTTTAGTCCCCCACCCCACACTCAGACACCCCACTTTCTATTTGCCCTGGCTGTAGAAGGGACAGCATTTTGCTTGTCCCGGCTTGACGGCCTAGCCCACATCCTGCGCGACACAACCTCAGCCCCCGGAGGTGGTGACTCCAGAAGTCAGAAGTTGTGGTGAAGGGAGCACATGATGTGATGAGTAAAAGGAGATTTGGTCACAGGGAAAGTGAAATGTCTTTGCTGCCCCCTCACTGCGGCCTTTAGCCTGCCTTTTGCTGGTGCTGTTTTGAAATCTCCCCTTCTCCGCCTCCGCCATTCTGAAGCGGCTTTCACCCACGCAGCGTCCTGTCCTCGTGTTTCCTAATCCAAATTTGAAAGCCAAGAGTCTTTGACACCAACCCTCTGACCTTTCCCTCGGAAGCCACTTCCAAACCTACCCTCCCGCTCACCACCAGGTCAGGAAAGCGCTTCCCCAGCGGGGCCCCTTGTCGACTCATCCCAAGAGCCACACGACTGATCAGTCTGGTTCTCCCACTGGACTCCAACCGAAATGCCCAAAGGAATAAAGTTATCCCTCTCATTCCTTTCTCCTTAGCCACGCCACTCTGATATTACAAACCTTTCCATAGACATACTCAACCTTATAATTCGTGTGTGTGTGTGTGTGTGTGTGTGTGTGTGTGTGTGTGTGTGTGTCTGCACATGCATGCGCACACATGCACCCTTTATTCAGGCAGATTTGGTTATATACTACACTCAAAAGAAGCCAGAAGGTTCTTGCCAAGATGACTGAGAAAAGGACCAGTCTCAAATGTGCCCTCACAGCAGCAGTGGTGTGGTTACCTGCACACAATTCCAGCACGTAAGGGGAGGGCCTACTGAGGTCCCATCCCTAGTTGGAGAGCTATGGGCAGCTGCTGGTTGCTGGAGAAGAAAAAGTCCTTGTAGGAGGTGGCCGTTGGTATGTTTCCCATGTCCCAGTGGATGATTCCACACCCATGTGTGTATAGACAGCATTAATTGGACTCAGTATATTGGACTCCTCCTCTCTCCTCTCTCTCCTCTCTCTCTCTCCTCTCTCTCTCCCCTCTCTCTCTCTCCTCTCTCTCCCCTCTCTCTCTCTCCTCTCTCTCTCTCTCCTCTCTCTCTCCCCTCTCTCTCTCTCCTCTCTCTCTCTCCTCTCTCTCTCTCTCCTCTCTCTCCCCTCTCTCTCTCTCTCCTCTCTCTCCCCTCTCCTCTCTCTCCCCTCTCCTCTCTCCCTTGCTGGCCTCGAACTCACAGAGATCCACCTGGCTCTGCCTCCTGAGTGCTTGCCCTAACGCCTTGCGCCACTACCACCTGGCCCTTTTCTTTTCTTAAAAGGAGCGTGGAAGAGGCTGGGAGGCAGAGGCTAGTGGATCTCTGTGAGTTCGAGGCCAGCCTGGTCTACAGAGTAAATCCAGGTCAAGCACCAAAACTACACAGAGAAACCCTGTCTCGAAAAAAACCAAACCAAACCAAACCAAACCAAAACTAAACAAAAAACAAACAACCCTCCAAAAAAAACCCCCAAAACCAAAAACAAACAAACAAACCTGAAAAAGAACCTGAACTAAATTAGGCAATGTCGGCCTCTCTCTTCTGCCCTCCTCCCCCCTTGTCTGCCACCAGCAGGCCGGCCTGGCTTGGAGGATCTTCTCTCTTTTCTTTTCTTCTTTTGGCTGGTCTGAGGGAAGCATTACTCTGGCTGTTTCTCTTCATCTGACCACCCTGTTCTCCCCTTGCTTTACCTCTGTCAACCTCCCCTAATCATGGAAATACATAAGCCATTTTCCCACATCATGACTTGAGAAGGCTTTCATTTCATAAAAGTTATTAAATTGGAAAGATAAGTTATATGAATGACCATGTTTTCAAGATGCAAAGGGCAGAAAAAAACAGAGCACTGTCAAATGGAAATGCCTGTCAGTACAGTGATCTCCCGGATTACAAAACCTCTACTCAGCCACCGGAGAGCTGCAGATGGCTGTACTAGTCCTGGCATTTTATCGACATTTTGATTTTATTAATCTTACTGTTCTCATCTGCATGTCTGCCTCTCTACAGACTAGGAAATCAAATACATTCCCAGCTCCCTTGTAGACAGGGACATCCCTTGACCCAGTCCTAGTCAATACAATGTAAAGGGAAGCCTGCAGGGGAATTTGTTCTAGGAAAGATATTTGTCTTCTATGAACAGGGAAATGCTTGTGGGGCAAGGCTTGTGCCCACTGATTTCCATTTTTGAAAGTGGCGCGTGAGCATGTGATGGGGGGAGCTACAGCAGCTTTTTTGCTTCAAGGAGGCAAAGGTCCCTGGAATTGCTAAGAAGCTGAGGGAGGAATTTGTATCGCTCACTTGCAGAAGTATTTGCATAACCTATACTCATTGTGTATCAGACATCATGCTGATTCTATAAGGTACAACCCACATCCCTGTGTGTGAGGCACTCCATTCAAATAGTGTGCAGAGTGGCCACTAGTCAAAACGTGTCAGGCAGGCTTTAGAGTTACAGTAAAACCATTGATGTAAGTGAGTGTGTGCGATGTTTTACATACATTGATTAAAGAGTCTCACTGAGTCCTGACATTTGAGAGTCTCGGAACATCAGGGCCTGTAGCTCTTCAGGAATCAGGAGACAGGAAGGAGGAAGTGCCCCAAGAAAAAGGGACAGCACACACAAGTCTGGTGGGGAAACAAACACATAGACCCCGGAAGCAGAAGTAAGGCCAGAGGGGACAAGCTTGAGCAACTGGAAAGCACAGGAGATAACATAAGAGAGATCCTGGGGCCTGACCTTAGAAGTGTGGAAACTGAGGAAGACTGAAGTCTGGAATATAACGTCCCTGGAAGGTTGGGGTCAGGGGAGCAACGTGGTTTTTGAAATTCAACAGAAGCTTTTTGACTACTGGATATGACCACCTGAGAGGATAGAGGAAACAGGCAGAAACATTTGAGAAATGTCGGAAGTAGTAAGAGTACCTGGCATAAGGTCGAAGAGGTGAGAGCCGGGAGAAAGAGAACTGGATTGACTCACATGTCAGCCCTCCAAGGCCTGGGCTTCGAATTCCTTGCCTGCTAACAATGAACAGTCCTGTCACTTAATGTGCCTTCTGTTACAGCTCAAAATGTTAATTCAGCCAGAGCCAAACCAGTGTCCATTCTCCTGTTCCCTCCCCCGAATCTTACAATGCAAACAGACTCACGGAAAGAGCAGGTCGTACTAAAGATTTGGACAAAAGTTTCAGCTGTAACACTCACTTGATTATTAAGCTCCATTAAAATATTAATTAGAAGAAAATGAAATTTGAATCCCAAAGAGCTAAAACATATTGGATAAACGTTACAAAGGGCCAACCACAGGCAACAAAATCATAACCCAGACCTTCATCTGAGTCCAGATTAGAATACAGAACAACCTGAATTACTTTACCATCCATGTCCCAAGGGAAGTGGCTGAGCCAGTGTCCACACAGGGTGGCAAGACCATCCCAGGTGCTTGCTAAGCCTTCCTTAGTACCCACTGTGTTCCTTTGTGCGGGCAAGCCCGCAAGGAACAGGGTCTGGGGTGGGTATCCTGCCTCAGTGGCTCTCAGACAGCAAGCAGAGGGAGGAGAGGGTCAGTTTGTTGGTTGGACCTTGACATGGAGAATTGCATTGGAGCAAAGAGAAACCTGGCACATGGCCAGCAGGACCATTTAATGCCATTGAGAGCAATCAGTGTGACTGTCTTTGTAGTGGGGAAAAATACAATAAGTCAGCTGCAAGATTGTGTAGACTGTGTGCACTCCATATTGAAAAATAACCACAAATAAATCTTTGAAAGCTGGGGGCAGTTTCATCCATCACAACGGAGACGCACAACAGCTACACAATGCCAGTTCCATAAAGACTTAAATACTTCACCAAGCTATGGAAACATTTTAAACAGGTTTGAGTGCAGTTTTGGTGTCAGCGCTATGACAAATATATGCGTGTCTTCATCAGAGTTTCCATTACTGTGATAAATGCCACCACAAAAAAAAACAATGTGGGAAGAAAAAAACCTTATTTCAGCGTATAGGTCCATATCACAGCCTATCACTGCTGAAGGAAGTCAAGGCAGGAACTCCAACAGGGCAGGAGCTGATGCAGAGACCATAGAGGGGTACTGCTTACTGGCTTGTTCCTCATGGCTTACTCAGTCTGCTTTCTTACAGCACCCAGGACTACCAGGCCAGAGATGGCACCATCCGCAGTGAGCTGGACCTGCCCACCGCAATCATTAGTCAATAGAGTACACTACAGACCGGTTTCCAGGCAAATCTTATGGAAGCATTTTTCCCAGTTCAGAGTCCCTCTTCCCAGATGACTCTAGCTTGTGCTTAGTTAACATAAAACTAACCAACACACGGAGCAAGACAATATAAAAGGGGGGTGGGGGAGATACATTTTGGCTTCAAGTTCGAGAGAGGTTTCAGTTTACCATGGTTTCCAGCTCTGTTGTCTCTGGCCCAGTGATGGAGTAGCGTACCGTGGCCATGGGGCAGGGAGAGCAACTGCTCCCTCATGGTGGCTAGAAAGGAGACAGGAAAGGGTGGAGACACGGACCAGCCTCTAAGGACCACTTAAAATCCCATTCCCCCCAGCCAGCCCCCACCTCCCAAAGTTTCCATCACCTCTTAAAATAGTGTCACAGCTGGATAGCAAGCCCTCACCACATAAGCCAATAGGGGGCACTTCCTACCCAAACCATAGCCAGTGGTATGCTCTTGTTAATCCACCACACTCAATATTAGGCCACACATGCACCGGCCACATCTGAGGTACTGTGTGTGACCAAAGGCCACCACACTGGGTAATGCTCCATCAGAAGACTGAGTGTGAAAACAAACTCCAGAGAGGAGAAAACACAGTATTTTAAAGACCCACTAACAATTTTATCTCTATTTCCATGTGTCAATAATCTCGAAGTTATTGGAAAAGAATCCAGAACTTGGCAATAGAAGAGAAAATGGGGGGAAAAATATATCGCTATGTAACCAGGCTTTTGTGAGCAGTTCCATTTTATTTCATTAGAAGCTTGGTCCTCTTCTGTAGCTACTTCTGTTTTCTGCAGATGGTCCCTCTGACCTCCCTTCCCTCTGATATTTCTATGCAGTTTTCTTTGAGAGTGACTTATAGGAATCACTGGCCAGGATCATATTTAAATCACCACGAATAATCAGTGTAATAAAATTCGTGACATTTTCTTCCATCACGCAAGAAATGTGCTCATCTGTTCCCATCAAACGTTCCATCATCAAACGTTTTCTGATTAAAACTCAGAGTCAAGTACAGTGTATTCCAGGATATAAGTACACGTAAACAAGCATGGATTTTTTTTCCTCACTGATGTCTGTACGTCCCCATAATTAAATCTAGCAGAGGAAAACAAGCTGGTACAGGCCTGTGTGAGTGGCTCTCAGCAATCTCTCAGTCCTCCATAGTGCAGTAACACACTCATCCCCCTCAGCCCATGCGCTCAGGAGCTTCACACGTTTCCATGGATACATGAATTTTAGTGCCAATGCACATTTTCTATTGCTTTTCTTGTCACCAAGAGTCCTGTAAACACTTTCTCCTCTCCTCTCCTGTCCTCTAAACTATACATATAAATATTGACTGGATTCTGGGATACAAAAAAAACCTATCATCCTCTATTCAAATAGCTATGTTTTACTTAAGTTGTGTGAGATGCCTATTCATCTTCCCCTTCACTGTTTGATTTATGGCAGATATTTTTCTATAGGCCAATCCATAATCTAAAATGATTTTGGCCTCCCCTCCTGAAAATATGGCCAGCATTTTCTTTCATCAGCTTGATACAGTACAAATTCTTATCTTAATAGTGAAATGTTTCACTAAAGCTTGCCCAGTGATTGGGCAAACCAAAACTTAGTATAAGCCACGGTCATTGAACAACCACTGTGGAAATCATTATGGTGGTTATTATGGTTAGATGACAAGCAGGGCTCAGGGGTTGGGTTGGCGATGAATGGATCTCCCTGGGAAGGAGAAATAGACTAGATCTTGTAGGTAGACATAGGCTGGGTGGGGATAGGAACAGGATGTTTTCTATGAAGTTTTGTCCCCTGGAAATATTAGAAGCTGTGTTTGTAAAGTCTTCTAACATGACTGCCTAACCATGAGATGAACAAGGAGAACAACATTTTTTTACAGACCTTTTGTTCTTTAAAAGGGCTGTAAAGAGGAGCCCAGTTTTGGTTATCAGATTATTTCTTGATCATAAACATGCAAAGATTATTCCATATCATTTATGCTAATTAAATTTGTGGAAATATAAAAAACAATTATAAATTTATGAAGGACAATTGACACAGACTGAAAAACAAGAAAAGACATTTTAGATGTCAATCATTCCTTTTCTTTTAATTTTTTTCATTTTTTTTTTAAAAATGTTTTTTTTGTTTTACACACCAGAGATCCCCCTCTTCCCTCCTCCCACCCCCCAGCCTTCCCCCTCAACAGACCCCCCAACCTCCCTGACAAGAAGGCAAGGAATCCCTGGAGAAGGCACAATCCAGGCAAGACCAAGCTCTTCCATGTGCTTCAAGGCTGTACAAGGTGATCCAGCATGGGTAGTGGGCTCCAAAAATCCCTCATGCACCAGGGATTTATTCTGATTCTACCACCATGGGGCTCCAAGGAAATCAAGCTACACCATTGTCTCATCAAGCAGAGGGCTTACTCTGGTCCCATGCAGGCTCCATAGCCATTGATCCAACTTTCATGAGTCCCCACTAGTTGGGTTTGGTCATCTCTGCAAGTTTCCCCATAACGATCCTGATACACTTGCTCATAGAATCCCTCTTCTCTCTCTGACTATACTCCTGGAACTCTGCCTGATGTTTGGCTGTGGATCTCTTCATCTGCCTTCATCAATCATTGGAGAGAAGCTCTGTGATGAGATGGTATTCACCGATCTGGTCACTGGGGCAAGCCAGTTTACTTCAGGCACCCTCTCCACTATTTCTAGTAGTATAAGCTGGGGTCATCCTTGGGGATTCCTGGTAACTTCCCTAGCACTGGGTTTATCTTTATCCCCATGATATCTCCCTTCATCATGGTATCTTTCTCATTGCTTTCTCACTCCATCCCTGTTCTACCTCATCCATACCATTCCCTTTTGTTCTCATTCTTCATGCCTTACATTCCATTGTCCACCCCTCAATCACATTTCTCCCACTGAGATCTCATCCATTTCCCCTTCCCAGTGTGTTCCATGCATCCCTCTTTGGGTCATACTTGTTTGCTAGCTTCTCTGGAGTTGTGGGTTGTTGTCTGGTTATACTTTGCTTTACTTCTAGTATCTACTTATGAGTGGGTACATGCCATGTTTGTCCTTGTGAATCTGGGTTACCTCACCCAACATGATATTTTCTATTTTGCCAGCAAAAATTTTATGATGTCTTTATTTTTTCTGCTGAGTAGTACCCCATTGTGTATATGTACCACATTTTCTTAATCCATTCTTCAGTTCAGGGACATCTAGGTTGTTTCCAGGTTCTGGCTATTACAAATAATGCTGCTATGAGCATAGTTGAGCATGTGTCACTATGCTATGATAGAGCATTCCTTAGGTATATGCCCAAGAGTGGTATAATTGGGTATGGGGGAAGATTGATTTCCAATTTTCTGAGAAACCACCACACTAATTTCCAAAGTGGCTATACAAGTTTGCACGCCAACCAACAATGTAGAAGTGTTCCGTGCTGTGGGATGTTCTGTATGGCAAATGTGTTGCTGATTGGTCTATTAATAAAACACTGATTGGCCATTGGCTAGGCAGGAAGTATAGGCGGGACAAGGAGGAGAATAAAGCTGGGAAGTGGAAGGCTGAGTCAGAGAGACACTGCCAGCTGCCACGATGACAAACAGCATGTGAAGATGCCGGTAAGCCACGAGCCATGTGGCAAGGTATAGATTAATGGAAATGGATTAATTTAAGCTGTAAGAACAGTTAGCAAGAAAGCCTGCCACAGCCATACAGTTTGTAACCAATATAAGTCTCTGTGTTTACTTGGTTGGGTCTGAGCAGCTGTGGGACTGGCAGGTGAGAGAGATTTGTCCTGACTGTGGGCCAGGCAGGAAATCTCCAGCTACAAATGGCGCCCAATGTGAGGCAAGAGTTTCCACCTAAAAACTGAGAAAAAAAGATTCTAAAACGGAGCTAAAAACAGCTTCCTAATTGTCTCTCTCAAATGAGCGGCAGCTGCTGGTTTGAGCTACTGGTGGGTTCCTAGCGTGCATGCTCGACCAGCAGTATGGTGGGAATGAGGCCTCTACAAGTGGCACATTAAGCTGCATGGTGGATTTAGCCTTTGCTAGTGCAAAACAAAAAAAAAAAGAGGTTTCTGGGCTACATGCTGCTTGGATAAAAGCATAGACCCACGATAGCTCCCAGAGCTGGTGGTAAACGTAGCCATGTTGGGAAGCTGAGGTGGGTGGAGCCAGCAGCCACAGCTGCTGCAGTTTAAAGCAATAGATTCACAATAAGACAGATTCAGATGTAATAGTTTACAATGTGTGTAAAATATACATAGGCTTGAAAGAGACAAAAAGGTGGTATATACAGTTATACAAACAAATACATAGTTTTAAAAAATAAAGTCTTTAAAGAGACAGTAAAATTAATATAAAAAATAAGCCACGTGAAGATGAATATTACACAGAGAATCTGGATTGTATTGTCTTTGGGATTCTTAACTGCAGAGAGATATTTCATTGTAAAAGAAGCTGAGTTAAACCAATATGCATATTTTAAAGATATCTTGACTTCAAAATTTGGATATAAGGATATGTTGCTTTGGAAAGGAGACTCTGCTTTTGTTCACACAGAAAGGCAAAGGCTATGGATTTGTTCTAGATTAAGATACATCAGGTTTGACCAGCCAAGACCCCCTGAAAGGTCTCCGATGACACCATGGCCCAGATGATCCAACATCCAGAATGGTTTGAAGGCAACTGGCTCAAACAATACAGCCTCATGGACTATTCCATAATCCTAAAATTTTCTTTGTGTCCCCATAAGATACAGTGCCCCCCTCCAGCAGGAAGTAGTAAGAGAAGCTACGCCCAAATTCCCAAATTATATGTAATTTTACTTTGTTAAGGTTAAAACCTTCCTTTTTGAAAAAAAAAAGGGGGGGAAGTGCTGTGGGATGTTCTGTATGGTAAATGTGTTGCTGATTGGTCAATAAATAAAACACTGATTGGCCGTTGGCTAGGCAGGAAGTATAGGCGGGACAAGGAGGAGAATAAAGCTGGGAAGTGGAAGGCTGAGTCAGAGAGACACTGCCAGTCGCCACGATGACAAACAGCATGTGAAGATGCCGGTAAGCCACGAGCCATGTGGCAAGGTATAGATTAATGGAAATGGATTAATTTAAGCTGTAAGAATAGTTAGCAAGAAAGCCTGCCACGGCCATACAGTTTGTAACCAATATAAGGCTCTGTGTTTACTTGGTCGGGTCTGAGCAGCTGTGGGACTGGCAGGTGAGAGAGATTTGTCCTGACTGTGGGCCAGGCAGGAAATCTCCAGCTACAGTTCCCCTTGCTCTATGTCCTCTCCCACATAAGCTGTCTGCAGTGTTTTTGATCTTAGCCATTCTGACAGGTGTAAGATGGTATCTCAGAATCATTTTGATTTGCATCTCCCTGGTAACTATGGATGTTGAGAAATTCCTTAAATGTCTTTTGGCCATTTGAAATTATTCCTTTGAGAATTTTCTGTTTAGCTCTATAGCCCATTTTTAATGGGATTGTTTGTTATTTTGATGTCTAGTTTCTTGAGTTCTCTATATATTTAGGAGATCGGCCCTTTTTCAGATGTGGGGTTGGTGAAAATCTTTTCCTATTCTGTAGGTTGTCTATTTGTCTCATTTACTGTTTCCTTTGCCTTACAGAAGCTTCTCAGTTTCAGGACATCTTATTTATTAAATTTTTCTCTCAGTGTCTGTTTTACTGGTATTATATTTAGGAAGTGATCACCTGTGCAAATGCATTGAAAACTACCCCCTAGTTTCTCTTCTATCAGATTTAGTGTAACTGCTTTTATATTGAGGGCTTGACCCACTTGGATTTGAGTTTTGTTCATGGCAATAGATATGGATGTATTTCCAATCTTCTACATGTTGAGATCCAGGTATGCCTGCACCATTTGTTGAAGATTCTTTCTTTTTTCCATTATACAATTTTGGCTTCTTTGTCAAAAATCAGGTGTTCATAGGTTTGTGGGTTTATTTCAGAGTCTTCAATTTCATTCCATGGGTTCACATGTCAGGTTTTATGCAAGAAAGCCTGGATTTGTTCTAGATTAAGATACATCAGGTTTGACCAGCCAAGACCCCCTGAAAGGTCTCTACTCTATAGTAGAGTTTGATGTCAGAGATGGTGATGTCTCCAGAGGTGGTTTTGTTGTACAGGATTCCTTTAGCTATACTGAGTTTCCTGTTTTTTCAAATGAAGCTGAGTATTGTGCTTTCCAGGTCTGTGAAGAATTGTGTTGGGATTTTGATGAGTATTGCATTGAATCTATAGATTGCTTTTGGTAAGATTAGCATTTTTACTGTTAATCCTACCTATTCATGAGCATGGGAGATCTTTCCATTTTCTGATATCTTCTTTGATTTCTTTCTTCAGAGACTTAAAGTTCTTGTAATGCAGATCTTTCACCTGCTTAGTTAGAGTTACCCCAAGGTACTTTATATTATTTGTGGCTATTGTAAAGGGTAATGTTTTCTGATATTTTTCTAAAACCAGTTATCATTTGTGTAGTGGAGGGCTACTTATTTTTTTTAGTTAATTTTGTATCCTGCCACATTACAGAAGTTTTTATCAGCTGTAGGAGTTCCCTAGTAAAATTTTTGGGGTCTCTTATGTGTACTATCTTATCATTTGCAAATAGTGAAAGTTTAACATCTTCCTTTCCAATTTGTATCCCTTTGATCTCCTTTTGTTGTCTTATTGCTCTAGCTAGAACTTCAAGTACTATTTTGAATAAATATGGTTAGAGTGGACAACCTTGTCTTGTTACTGATTTTAGTGGAGTTGCTTTGAGTTTCTGTTCATTTAATTTGTTGTTGGCTGCTGACTTGCTGTAAATTGCCTTTGTTATGTTCCTTGTATCCATGTTCTCTCCAAGTCCTTTATCATGAATGGGTGTTGGATTTTGTCAAAGGCTTTCAGCATCTAGTGAAATGATCATGTGGATTTTTGCTTTTAGGTTCCTTATATGGTGTATTACATTGACAGATTTTCATAAGTTAAGCCATCTTTGCATCTTAGGGATGAAGCCTACTTGATCATGGTGGATAATTTTTTTATGTTTTCTTGGAGTCCTTTTGCCAATGTTTTATTAAGTAATTTTGCATCAATGTTCCTGAGGGAGATTAGTCTATAGTTCTCTTTCTCTGTTGCATCTTTGTGTGGCTTGGGAATCAGAGTAACTGTAGTCTCATAAAAGGAGTTTGGTAATGTTCCTTCTGTTTCTGTTGTGTGGAACTCTTTGAGAAGTATTGGTATTAGCTCTTTTTTGAAAAATCTGGTAAAATTCTGCATTGAAACCATATGGTCCTGGGCTTTTTGGTAGGGAGAGTTTTAATGACTGTTTCTATTTCCTTAGGGGTCATTGGTCTACTTAAATTATTTATCTGGTCTTGGTTTTACTTTAGTATGTAGTACCTATCCAAAAAATTGTCCACTTCTTTTAGATTTTCCAATTTTGTAGAGTACAGGTTTTTGAAGTATGACATGATTATTCTCTGGGTTTCCTCATTGTCTGTTGTTATGTCTCCCTTTTCAGTTCTGATTTTGTGGATTTGGATGGTCTCTTTCTTCCTTTGGGTTAGTCAGGATAAGGGCTTGTCCTCCTTTTGATTTTCTCAAAGAATACAATCTTTGTATCATTGATTCTTTGTATTGGTCTCTTTGTTTCTTTCTTATTGTTTTCACCTCTCAATTTGATTATTTCATGGTGTCTATTCCTCCTGGTTGAGTTTGCTTCTTATTGTTCTAGAGCTTTCAGGTGTGCTGTTAAGTCACTAATGTAAGATTTCCCCAACTTCTTTATGTGGGCATTTAGTGCCATGAATTTTCCTTTTATCACTGCTTTCCTAGTGTACCATAAGTTTGGGTATGCAGTACATTCATTTTCATTGACTGCTAGGAGCTCTTTAATTTCTTTCTTATTTCTTCATTGACCTATTGAAGATTCAGTTGAACATTATTCAGTTCCATGAGTTGGGAGGCTTTCTGTAATTTTTGTTGTTGTTGAAATCTAACTTTAAGCCATGATGGTCCAATAGAGTACATGAGGTTATTTTAACTTTTTTGTATCTGTTGAGATTTGTTTTGTGACCGAGTATGTGGTATGTTTTAGAGATGGTTCCATGGCGTGCTGAGAAGAACATATATTCCATTTGTTAGGGTGGAATGTTCTGTAGATATTGATTAAGTCCATTTGAGTCATCACATCTGTTAGCTCCCTTATTTCTCTGTTAAGTTTTGAGCAAGCAGCAGAACTTGGCAGTCTTGGCCACATGATTCTAGCTTTAGAATCAAGGATATAATAAAGGGTTATGAAATCTTCCTCAAAGACTAAGGATAGCTGCTGAAGCCAAATATTTGTCAGAGGTGTTCTTGAATGGAGGCCTAGAGAGGTCATTGCTTGAAGCTGTGGAGTTAAAATCTGGATTGCTTTGGAGACTCCAAAATTTTGGAGATGCCAGAGGCATGAAACCTGGCTAAAGAAAGTTGCTACCAAGGATTAGAACCAGCCCAAGGGAAAGAAGTGTGTTGCAGTCAACAAAGCTGAAAGGAGTTGGAGAAGTGAAGAACGTTTTGACATCAGACGTGGAGATGCAGAGTTCAGTATTTGCCCAGCTGGTTTTTGGTCTTGCTTTGTTCCAGTATTTTCTCCTTATATTTCCATAGCTACATTTCCAAATGATAATGTATATCATGTGCTATTTTGTGTTGGGTGTATGTGATTTTTTTTTAATTTTATAGGTAATTACAGTGAAAAATTTGCATAAATCTCAGAAGAGACTTTGAACTTCGGACTTTAAAACATTTTTGAGACTGTGATAGACTATGGGGACTTATGAAGTTAGACTAAATGCATTTTGTGCTGTGAGATGTAGCTGGAGAGTTTTCTCTCTGGGTCCCACCAAGCCCCAGCAGTCTGACAGCCCACTTATAAAATGAACACAGAGACAATTATATTATTTAAACTGTTTGGCCTAATGGCTCAGGCTTCTAGCTATCTAGTTCTTACATCTTAAATTAATCCATTTCTATAAATCTATACCTTGCCACATGGCTCGTGGCTTACCAGCATCTTCACATGCTGCTTGTCATGGTGGCGGCTGGCAGTGTCTCCCTCTGCCTTCCTGTTCTCTCAGTTCTCCTCTCTGTTAGTCCCGCCTATACTTCCTGCCTGGCTACTGGCCAATCAGTGTTTTATTTATTGACCAATCAGAGCAACACATTTGGCATACAGGCCATCCCACAGCAGTGAGATTTTTACAAGCTTTTGGGGGCCAGGTTGTGGAATGTGGTAGTTAGATTGTAATTGGTTTCCATAGCTCAATAGGAGGTGTGGCTTTGTTGGAGTAGGTTTGCTTTTGTTTGAGTGCTTGTGTCACTGTGGAGGCATTCTTTGAGGTCTCATAAATGCTGAGTCTATGCTCAGTGTCTCAGACCACTTCTTGTTGCCTGTGGGTCAAGAAGTACAATTCTATGCTTTATCTATCACCATGTCTGCCTGCATGCCACCATGTTACACAATGATGGTAATGGACTAAACCTCTGAACATATAAGCCACACCAATTAAATATTTTTCCTTTATAAGAGTTGCTGCTGTGGCCATGGTGCCTCTTCACAGCCATAGAAACCCCAAGTAAGACAGAGATCGAAATCAAAATGAAAAAGTGTCACACGTTAACCTAGGAAGTAAAGAACCAAAGGACCAAATATCAAAGCCCAAAAAGAAAGGTGTGGTCAGGCAGTTTGTATATGCACCTATGTGAACATGTATGTGCAACTGGCTTGTGGGAAGAAGGAGGGAGTTAATTGGAGGAAGGAGCTGCTAGCAAAGTGATGGATCAGGCATAGTATGACCTCCAAGCCTATCAAGGAAAAGTTCTTACCCTATTCAGGCTCAATTTGCTGAGATCAGCGGCCTTGATAACCCTTTTGCATTGTGCAAAAGCAGGCAGGAGATAGGAATCCAACCTTTAATTCCTCTTGTTATGTGAGTGGGTGCAATCCATGACACTCCCCCAAGGCCTGAACTCTAGACTGGTGAGCTGGCTATTCCTAGAGAAAGATAAAGGGATTTACAGTGGCTACCAAGTCATAAGGGTCACCTACCATGGAGGTAGTCTTCTGAAACCCATTATGACTGTTAGGTTGGTGTATGGAGGCAGAGGAAGGTGTGATTGTGGTGAATCACAGGTGAATCTTACAGACCCGTGAGTCAGAAAGATAAGGCCTAGAAGAAGCAGCCTAGTTGGTTGTCTTAGTTAAGGTTTTTATTGCTGTGACAAGACACCATGACCACAGCAACTCTTATAAAGAAACATTTAATGTGAGTGGCTCATTACAGTTTAAGAAATGGCAGGGAGCATGGCTGCATGCAGGCGAACAGTACTGGAGAGACAGCTGAGAGTCTTACATCTGTAGGCAACAGGAAGTCAACTGAGACACTGGGTTTAGAGAAGGCTCTCTCCTTCTCTAAATCCAAGCAAGTTGTTAAAAGAAAAAATCAGAATCTCTGTATCATGACAGAAGAAAGAACCATCTTCTGATACGGGAGAGGAAAAAATAAAAAAAAATTGAGCAACCTTTCTATTGCCACTAATCTCAATTCTTTGATTCTATTTTGATCCTTTAAACTTTTTTTTTTTTTCGAGACAGGGTTTCTCTGTGTAGCTTTGCGCCTTTCCTGGAACTCACTTTGGAGACCAGGCTGGCCTCAAACTCACAGAGATCCACCTGGCTCTGCCTCCCGAGTGCTGGGACTAAAGGCGTGCGCCACCACCGCCCGGCTCCTTTAAACTTTTTTAAGGTATGAATTTTGTATCAAAATTTATGAGATTAATATATATATATATATATATATATATATGTTAAACTTTTGTTATGATATTAATGGTCATATAGAGTTCTAACGAATTCTAGAACAAAGGCTTCAGTTTGCTGCCTATACATGTTTTTGTGTTCAGGTCTCTATCAGTTTTCTGCAGGGAATTGTGACTAGGCCTAACAGTGAACTTGAAGTCTCCACAAAGATGATGGTGCCCCACAACAATAATTCCATGTGGACAATAATAATAACACTAATCTGACAACCTTCATCCAAAGATTAGCTTTCGCTACGAAACTGCCGAGAACAATTTTGAGATGGCTAGCTGGGATGATCCTGCCTCACAGACTACTGAAACAATGATTTCAAATAAGCCCTGCACTTTGTCATTATGCAGAAACTCCACAAAAAAGATATAGCTATGTCTCCCAGAACTTGACAATTAATGCAAAATTTTTTTCTTTTAAGAATGCCCTAAAGATGTCTTTGCCCACAAATAGCAGGAAGCAAATTTAAGAACACAATACCCACATTCCCAAGAGGTGAGGTAGGGAGGATGGTTTTTGTTCTTTCCATGGGTTTTGGGTTTGGAATAATTTTCATTGTTTAGGAAGGCTCCTTACAAGTTGTTGTTGTTAATGGTTAGGAAAAGGGATAAACAAAGGAGATTAGATTTAAGGTTGTTGTTTGAAAAAAAGAGATCTAGAAATGATAGAAAAGAGGGTAGGTTATTGAATCTACTCTGCAAAGAAAAGAGAGGATATAGATATGACATAAATAAAAAGATAGATTATTGAATCTACATTTAAAAGACAACTGCTAGTTTTAAATACTTTACATTGGATTGAATTTTTATTTATTGTATACAAATTATATATATTGAGATTGGTATTATTATAAAATGCTATACAAATATTTTTAATCTTATTCAGGATATTGTACTTATATAGTTCATTTAACAATGTAATGCAATTTGTTAATTCTTGTATGTTATTATACCGAACTATTAGGATATAAAGAAATGAAAGTTAGTAGTTAGATATTACAATCAAACTTGTCATAGTAGGTATGTTTTCAAGGTCAAGCAAAATTATTTTAGACAGACAGATCATCTTCAAACCATCCAGAGATCTACAGATATGGCATTTAAAATGTTTTAATAACTTAGATTTTTTTTCTTTTTTTATGACTATGAGACATGTTGGCTCCTGGCATCACCAATCTACATCAGAGAAGATATGGACATTGAAGTAACTGCATATGGAGTTAACTTTCATTATGGCAAAAGTTAGCCACTGGGCAATAAAGTGCCCTCGAATCGACTGCTGACAGTATGCTATCCAAAATGAACAGACAGGACACAAAACAGAGGACTACAGATCCTTGCCAAAACAAGTGTGGTTGTGGCTTTAGCAACAGGCATCCTCTGAGGCCAGGACAATATGACCCCATTGCTGAAGTGGCTTTGCAATACAGAAAAAGTACAGTGCCCCTCTCTTCAAAGGCAGCTGAACAGGCAGTGGACCTATGGCTTCTGGTGTGCAGTGGAACAGTAGCTGAAACAGTTACATTTGAAGGAGTAACTAGGCTAACGGAGTCTAACCTTTCAATGGTAGACTTGCATTTAATAAAAGAGATGAAGCCACCCACAAGCCAAGAAGAATGGGATGCAGAGAAGAATGGGATGCCAAGATGAAGCCACCTACAATCCGAAAAGAGCGGGCAGCTGAATTCCAAAAACATCAGCAATTTCCAGATTTTAAAATCCTGAATCATGATAAGACACTGGTAGAATTCAGGTTTATCTGGTACATGGACTACTCACACTGAATATGAGGTTGAACTGTAGGCCTTGGGTACATTCTACTTCACAAATGAGTCTGTCAGATACCCTAAGCCTATAGGCTGAAGAGGATACCCCAATGTTGCAGAGAAATCTCAGGTGACTGTCCAGGCTGCTGGCTGTTTTTGTCAACTCACACTTTTTTGGAAGTTGCTTGTTTGCACTTCCTGTTTTATTAGGTAATATTTCCTTCTTGGGTCTCTGAGCATTTTGAAGATTAGATAGTTATAATTATAGTTAGTTGAAGATTACATAGTGGTAGTTACAGTTTTCCTTGTTAAGAAATTTGAAAAAAAAACTCAGTAAGAAGGTATGAAATGTAAAAGTTTCAAGGACATCCTAGGATAGTTTTCTGTTGATAATGTAAGTTAGGATAGAAAGTGAATTAGGTACATTTTGGACTTAGCAAAATAGGAGAGATAATGGAATATTTTCTCTGAGATTATGAAATGCAAAGAGACTAGACATTGTTGATGTATTTATTGCTGGTATATATTGTAGATAGTTATTATCCTTGTAGAATATAGTTTTTCTTATAATAGTTATACTTTTTTATTATTTTTTACTTTTATTAGACAAAAAGGGGGAAATGTGTTGATATTTTATTTGTGCTGAAATGTGCTTATATTTTATTTGTATGTTAATAAATAAAGTTTGCCTGGAGATCAGAGATCATAGCCAGCCATAAACAGAAGTCAGGTGGTGAGGTACTCGCCTTTAATCCAATCACAAGGCAGGCAGAGACTCTGTGTGTTCAAGGACACAGCCAAGCATGGTGCCTTTAATCCCAGCACCAAACATACAAACCTGAAGGTCTGTATAGACAGGCAGTGAGTAGGAAGTGAGGTGGCTATGGTGACATGGTGAGCTAAGGTTAGTTGGTGGCTATCTCTCAGGTTTCTATGGCTTTCACTCCTGTATTTGGCTCTGTTTCTTATTTAATGAGACTGTTTAGAAATTCATCTACATTGGCTTTCTTGCCTTTTTTTTAACTATATCTTGATTTCTTCCAATTGATTGTCTCTATATTCCACAATTTCTTTAAGGGAATTTTTCATTCCCTCTTTAAAAGCTTTTATCATCTTCATAAAGTTATTTTTAAGGTCACTTTCTTCTCCTTATTCTACACTGTGATGTTCAGGTCTTGCTGAAGTAGAACAGCCCAGATGCAGTATCCTATGCCCAGAAGAGACAGTCATTTCCCCAGGCAGAGGGCTTGAGCAGTGAACCCTGCTGCGTTTGGGTGCCCCTTCAAGTTGTCAATAATGGACATGGAGGCAGCCTCAAACTTAGAAGCCCAAAAGGACCTACAGAAACGCCTGTGCATTGACAAAGAGACACACAAGATATACAAAATCTGTGACACCTTGGCAGAGAATGGTTTCAGGCAGACTATCAAGAACTTGAGGATAAAGCAGCTCCTGGTCCCAAAGAAAGCAAGTCAGAGGCTGGGCCAGAAAAGCAGTGTCTGTCTCCAATGCTGGGAATGACACCAGGTTACTGGATCCAGGAAGGACACCCAGCTGGTCCTTTGGAGGCTTACTTCAACTCTGACAGCTCTCCTCCTTCCTCTGCAGACAGGGTGCAAGAGGAGGGATAAAAGCAATTGGAAAGCTAAGTAATTTAGCCCTGAAGCAAAAGGATCTCTGGGCAAATAAGAAACCTGCAAGAATCAGAATTGCAATGGAATCACTGGGGGTCATTTTCCAGAGGATACCTGAAGGACAAAAACAAAAAAAGGGAAAAGATATCCAAGACATTCTACCTTACTAGAGAAACAGAACAAGCATTGCAGAAACAGGCTTAGAGAGTCAAACAACCAAAAACAAAAAAGTGTACCTTGTCTCCAATGCCAAAAATCAATTGCTCAGAACCACATCTCCTTGATTCCGGACTCTCTACTCTGCCATGCTATTGATTGATCTTTCTACTATGCCTACAGTTTTGATTTTTGTAACTGTAATTTGTTCTGAAGTTAAGTGGTGTAAGGTCAACTTTGCTGCTGGTCAAAGATTTCAACTTTTTATTTAAGCTGCTCAGGTCCTTTGCATTTCCATGAGAGTCAGAATGCCAGTTTTTAAATAAGAAAAATAAACTAACATAAAAAATTCTGCTGGACTATTGATAGAATGTGCATATAATTTATACATCAATTTGGGGAGAATTAACCACTTGAACATATTAATGTTTTAATTACTTGCATACATTATTTTTCTCAGTAATATTTTATATTTTCCATGGTAAAATTTTGAATATTTTTTTAATAAGAAATTTTTTTATTACTGGTCAACATATAGTTGACCCCATGCCCTTGGATCATAGAACATCTCTACAATATAATTAAATGCTGACCAAAGCACTTGGGGAAGGAAATGGTGTATTTGGCTTACAGGTTACAGTTCACCGTCGAGGGAAGGGCAGGTACAAACTCAACACAGGAATCTGGAGGCAGGAACTGAAGCGGACCACGGAGGAATGCTGCTCACATCCAGCCGCCTTTCTAAATATGACCTGGATTTACTCACCCAGGAAAACTGCTCTGAACAAACAGGACAGTCATTTGGCCTCTAAAGGGAAGAGTATTCCCACCAGACCTTTTCTTCCCAGCCAGCAGCAGGGGGATAATAGATTAGGTAGCCCTCTACTCAGAGGGGAAAACTGTATCGTGTACCTACTGCTCCATTTTAATAAAATCCTTAATTAAAGAAAAAAGCTTCTGTTTCATGGTGTCATGTACTTTTAGAAGTCAAAGAAGGATCCTGACAGTCCTTTGTCCTCCCAGGAGATGAAGGCTAGGTACCACAGGGACTGGGAAGCAGGGTTTGAAGAAACGAAGAACAAATATTCGTAGACACGTGCCACGATGTGTGAGGTCTGGCAGGGTGAAACAGAAAGGAAAAAGACCCATTTACGGCAAGATTTCTGAACCTGACTGCATGAGTTTACAGTCCTGTGGACACAGTCACTTCTGAATGTTGGCTACTTATTCTTTAAGAAGACATTTTCTTATAACATTAAAAGTAAAAGATGTGGATGATGAAGGAGACAGTGAAGAGACCCAAATCAGTAGCTTTTGCATGTTATGAATCAGCACCTAAGAGTTCCCACTTTTCAAATTCTTTCCTATTCATCTATAATTTAAATTACAGTAACGAATAAATTCTTACCAGGGCCTGTGAAGAGTCACACCTGACACGTCTTTTAGTATTTTTAAGAATTTTTTAAGAATACATGAAGTGTCAACTTCAGAAGGGTAAGGTTGAGACAACCATAGATACTGACTACTAATAATGTTTCCAGGACAAACAAAATGTTCCTTATTCTAGAACCCCTGTCTTCCCTATTTATATATACACAAACACAATGGATTGTTTTGTAAACAAGTGTGACATGATAAAAGTATTGCGTTATGATTATGAAAACACTCCTTTGAAAAACAGACATGATCTTGGTTGAGAAAATGGTCCTCCACCCTGGTTATGCTGTCTATTTGGCTCGACTCACTGCGTATAGCTGTGATTTCTCTTTATGATTGGATTGTGTGTGTGCCACTGATTCCACAATCATACACTGTGAATTTATGAAGTCCTTAGATGGCCAGAATAGAGGGGAAAATACGAAGTTCTCCCTACAGTCTATCAGAAAGGGAAGCAATGTGCAGAGTGTCCAAACAGCCCTCCTATTTTCCAAAACAGGTAAAAATAGAAATGTGGTCACCAGATAACAGAGAAAGACATGAGCAGGACTCGGTCCTTATCACCCCCATGATGTCCGTCCCTCCACTCTTCCTATTAGCTAGGAGAGCTGGAGAATGGGCATCAAGAAGTCAGTCAGACATGACAGTGTCATGTGACCTGGCTGTGAACTGCGCCTCTCTGACTCTTGTTTCCTTGTTTGTATTGTAGGTAATAATGCCTGCTTACCTCATGAAATCAGGGGTAATCCTGAAGATGTGATAATCAAGTAGCTAAGTGATAGAGTGTTTTCCTAGCATGTGCAAGAACCCTGGGTTCGATCCCCAGGGCTGCTAGGGAACAGCAACAATAAATGAGGACTATAGTTTAAATAGGGAGAAAAGAAAGGAAGGGGAGAGGAGGGTACAGAAAGTGAAAGGGAAAGAGTCTCATCCAAGAGCAGTTAGATCATTGTTTCCGCAGGGTGGGGCTGGGGATGGTGGGTGAGTACAGCATACCGAAAATGAGAAGACGCCCATACATAGTGTGGATTCATTCACGTTACCCAAAGCCCTGAAGCTCCTGGCCTCCCTTATGAAAGCCAGAAATACTCCCATCATCTCTCCCACATCAGTCTCACGTGAAGTCTGTCTCTCAGCCCCTCCACCAGAGATGACTCACGAAGTTACCACATACTCCAGACTTTCCCGCCCCCACTGACGGAGGCCACCTTCCCAGGATCTCTTTAGCTTCCATTTGTCGATTCCCACCCACCCCCCACTGACCTCTAAGAGTATCTACTTTCTGATAAAGTGACAGGAGGCTCTGTCCTTACTAAATGTAACATTAATTTATCTTTAGTAAATTAGGTGGCTAAGGGAAAATGAGAATAGTCCCATCCCAAGGGCAGAAGCTCTTGGGGATGATTTTAGAAGACCATTATCTAGAGGGAAGCCCATGCTTGGGGGTAGGGAAGCCAGTTAGGAAGCTGGCTCAATTAGCCTAACAAGAATAGAATTCCTATTAATGAACTAGGAAAAGAACCATGACACTTCCACACAGATCCGGATACCTAAGCTTGTCCGACCTGGGAAGGGGCCAGATGGACTCCATGACCAAAGATGTGAACAGAGAGCAGTGGAAACTGGGTGATCCAGGTGGAGTCGGCAAACTGGACAAAGAGTAAGAAACCATACTCTTGGGTTTAGTCACCAAGATGAAAAAGATGTTTTGTCCATCACAGAGGCAGCCCAGAACTAGGGCAGGGGTTAGTGTCAGGCATGGACCATCAGACACACAGCACAGAGCAGGCCATCAGGCCCTGCTTCTTCAGATCACTGCTAACCAGACGTACACCTGAAGCTTATTATTGGAACGTGTCAGGGTATGGGTCCTGTGCTGACTGCAATACAAACTAGTTCCATGCTGTTTCCACCAGTCTACCTGCCACTTTTTAACCACACACTTCAAGTATTTGCCCCCAGGCTTCAGACCTTCCAACCTCATCAATAGTCAAGCTGTATCCATTTGACAGAAAAACATCAGGTCTATCCTACCAAAAGAAAGGGAGGAGGAGTAACCCCAACAAATGAGTTCTCTCACATTTTCTCTTTGTATTGATTTACTCCTTCTTTTCTCCAATCTTCAATGTAGTTGTTGGACTCCAAGACTCTTAAGTCTAAGGGTTATATGTAAGACTCTTGCTGGCAAATTACAAAGAAGGGTGGAGGAGGAATGCCACCTTTAATGTTAAAAATAATCCCTGTCCAAACCAGCCATGCATATTAACATGCATGAATGTCCTCGGGGCTTAAAGTGTTCTGGTTGGAAAGAGAAGGGGAAAGAGCGTTGTAAGAATTATTAAACAGAGGGCAGATCAGTGAGTCTTGAGAATTTGCATCTTCCTGAGTATTAAAATGGTTTCTTTGCAGCAGGAAATATATGTAAGAAATATATGAAAGGAAAATCTTGATCTTTGGGGTGAAGCATTGGAAACAGTAGTCACCTCTTTCCAAATCTGAGTCAAGTAATGGCAGTATCATTGTCACTGTCTGTCACCATCATTGCCAGCAGCAGCAGGACGGAGCGCAGAGCTGGGCCCTGTGTGTGGAATCGGCTTCACAGGAAGGTAGAGAAAGGGCGGTTTTCTAGCCACTAACCACACCTACAGCTCTTGCAGTGGACCTGGGTTTGTTCCCAGCACCCACATAGCAGCCCACAACCACCTGTAACTCCAGTTCCTGGGGATCCAAGGCCCTCTTCTGGACTCCATGGGCTCCTGCATGCATGTGGTGCTCATATACTCTTACAAATACATATAAATAAAATTGCATAAATCTTAGATCTATAGACATTGTCTTGGTGAAAAAAGAAAGAAAGCTTGAAGTGACCTTCAGAATCTTCCAAAGCCATTTAAGAAGAACAGGTGTCTCCGCGAGGGTTCTCCTGCTGCTGTGACCAAAAACCCTGAGGAGAAAAGGGTGTATTTCACTTTACAACGTTCAGGTCACATTCCACACCTGAGGGAACTCAGGACAGAAACTGATGCAGAGGCCACGGAAGAATGCTGCTTGTTGGCTTGCTCCTCATGGCTTGCTCAGCCTGCCTTCTTCTGGCATCCAGGACCACCAGCCCCAGGGTGGCACCACCCACAGTGAGCTGGACCCTCAATCATCAATCAAGAAAGTCTACCCCAGACTTGCCTGCAGGCTAATTTGGTGAGGACATTTTCTCAAATGAGATTTCCTTTCCCCAAATGACTCAAGCTTGTGTCAAGTTGACATAAAACGAGCCGGCACAAGCAAGGGAAGCCAAAAGAAGTAATAGACGTCAACTAGTAGAAGGACATAAGGAAGACGTTGGTGTGGCTCAATGATACCACATTTGCCTGGCTTGTATTCAGTCCTAAATCTGACACTATACGGAAAGGTTTTTTGTTTGTTTGTTTGTTTAACTCTGAACAGAAGGAACCTAAGGGTGCAGCAGAACATGGGGGCAGTGTTTGTTGTATTGTCTGGGGCTCAGGTGAGGAGGTACCAATTGGTTCTACAATAAGAGAGTTGTAAGTGATTATGAGGCGAGGGGATGTCTTAGTTAAGGTTACTATTGCTGTAATAAAACACCAGGACCACAAGCAACTTGTGGAAGAAAGGGTTGATTTAGCTCACAGTTGCATATAACAGTTCATCATCAAAAGCAGTGAGGGCAGGAACTCAAGCAGGACAGGAACCTGGAGCCAGGAACCTGGAGGCAGGAACAGAAGTCATGGAGGGATGCTGATTACTGGCTTGTTCTCCATGGCTTGCTCAACCTGCTTATAGAACCTAGGACTATCAACCCAGGGGTGGTACCACCCACAATGGGTTGGGCCCTCCCCCTTCAATCACTAATTAAGAAAATGCCCTACAGCCAGATCTTTTTTTTTCAATCCCAGCCCAGTTTCCCCTCCCTTTTCCCCTCCCAATCCCTCCCCACCACCCTTCCTCTGTTCCCTCCCAATCTACTCCTCCTCCATTACTATTCAGGAAAGAGAAGGTCTCCCATGGATATCAACAAAACATGGCCTATCAAGTTGCAGTAAGAGTAAGCACCTCCCCATGTATTAGGTCTAGGTAACTCGACTCAGTATAAGGAACAAGGTTCCAAAAGCCAGTAAAAGAGCCAGACACAGTCCCTGTTCCCACTGTTAGGAGTCCCCCAAGAAGATCAAGCTACAAAACTGTAACACATAAGCAGAGTGCCGAGGTCAGTCCCATGCAGGTTCCCTGGCTGTCAGTCCAATCTCTGTGAACACCTATGAGTCCAGGTTAGTTGAGTCTGTGGGTTTTTCTTGTGCTGTCCTTCACCCCTCGGGCTCCTACAATTCTTCCTCCACCTTTGCTGCAGGATTCTCGGAGCTTCACCAAATGTTTGACTGTGGGCCTGCATCTGTTCCCATCAGCTGCTGAGTGAAACCTCTCTGATGACAATTGGGCTAGGCACCAACCTATGAGTACAGCAGAGTGTCATCAGACATCATTGCATTGACATTTTCCCCCTCCAGTCCTATTTGGTGCTATCCTAGGTCTCTGGGTCATCCAGCCTGTGGATCCTGGTGCTCCAGACAGTCTCAGGGGTGGGCTAACTCTCCTGGCATGGGTTTTAGGCTAGACTAGTCATTGGTTGGCCACTCCCTCAATCCCTAGGCAAGCCTTATCCCAGCACAGCCCACAGGCAGGACAGACTATAGGTTGAAGGTTGGTGTCCCACTCCCTCCACTTGAAGTCTTGCCTGGTCACAGGAGATGGCCAGTTCAGGCGACATATCCGCTAGTGCTAGGAGTCTTAGCTGGGGTCATCCTTGTAGATTCCTGGGAAATTCCCTTGTGCCAGATTTTACCTGACCCTGAAATGCCCCCCTTCCAATAGTCTCTTTCAGCACTCTCCTCCCCATCCCAAACCCTGGTTGCTCATGTTCCCATCTCCACCTGCCCTCAGTACATGCAAGAAATCTCTTCTATTTCCCCTTCCCAGGGAGATCCAGGTGCCCCCGCCCATGAACCCTCCTTGTTACCTAGTCTCTCAGGGCCTGTGGATTGTAGCATAGTTAGCCTTTACTTTACAGCTAATATCCACTTATGAGTGAGCACATACCATGTTTCTCTTCCTGGGTCTGGATTACCTCACGCAGGAAGATTTTTTTTCTAGTTCCATCCATTTTGTCTTCAAATGTCACGATGTCATTGTTTTTAACAGCTGAATAATACTCCATTATGTAAATGTACCACATTTTCTTTATTCATTCCTTGGTTGAGGGACATCTAGGTTGTTTCCAGGTTCTGGCTATTACAAATAAAGGTGCTGTGAACATAGTTGAGCAAGTGTCCTTGTGGTAGGATTGAACATTCTTTGGGTATGTGCACAGGAGTAGTATAACTGGGATCTTGTGGAAGATTGATTTCCAGATTTCTGAGAAACCACCACACTGACTTCCAAAGTGGCTGTACATGTTTGCACTGCCACCAGCAATGAAGGAGGGTTCCCTTGCTCCACATCCTCTCCAGCATGAGCTGTCACTTGTGGTTTTGAGCTTAACCATTCTGACAGGTGTAAGATGGAATCTCAGAGTCATTTTGATTTGCATTTCTGATGGCTAAGGGTGTTGAACATTTCTTTAAATGCTTCTTGACCATTAACAATTCCTCTGTTGAGAATTCTCTGTTTAGATCCGTACCTCATTTTTCAATTGGATTATTTGGTTTGTTGGTGTCTAGTTTCTTGAGTTCTTTATGTATATATTGGAGATCAGACCTCTATTGGATGTAGAGTTGTCTGGGCCCTCCCCACTCAGTCACTAATTAAGAAAATGCCCTTCAGCTGGATCTTATGGAGGCATTTTTCTCAATTGAGGTTCCCTCCTTTCAAATGTCTCTAGCTGTGTTAAGTTGGCATAAAACTTGCCTGCATAGAGGTGATGTCAGATGAATGTTGAGTGGTTAGGGGCTTGGAAAGAATTCCCCTAAATGAAGGGATTGTTGTGTATAGGTGTTTGACTTAGGAATCAGAAACTGTTGTCAACGGGGAGTGGATTTTTAGGAAACTAGTATCTGTCACCCAGCTGGGGAAGAATAAATATCCCAAAGCCCTGCTTCTGTTTCCCTGAGCATTTTTTTTACTGTTTGCTCCAATGCAGCTCACCTTAAGAGAGAGCTGTTTGAGCTTGCTTGAATCACGAGTTCTGGAGGCAGTCCCCAGAGCCAGAGATTTTAACATTATTACATGGGCTGTAATAATAAATAATAATAAACAATATTACATTATTACGGGGTATTGTTCTCCCCAGCTGTCTCCAAAGAATCCTGGGGGAATGGGTTCAAGCCAAACTTAGATAGATGGAATTGGGGGAAAGTACAAAAATGGATGCCTCTGGTTCTCAACCAGGCTCCCTTCACTTGGCCAAGGCAGTGGTCCCCCAGAGGCTGAATGTTCACAGATAACCCACAGCTCCCTCCCCTCTGAGAACTGGCCTTGGTCAAACAGGAAGCTTCTCCCTTAGGCCTTTAGTCCAGCTTTAAAATTCGATTTTGTTCATGATGACTTTTTTGGATTGATTTGATTTATTCAAAATATTACATTAAAATAACATCATCTTGATTACTGGGGTGTGGGGAACTCACTCAAATGTTATCCTGTTCTCCTCCCCCAGGCCTGGACCTGGTTAAGGAGCTGTGTTCCAGGCTTCCATCACACCTCGAAGGACAGACTTCAGCCAATGATTAACTAATGTAGGGGTACAAAAGGTCACCCCTTCTGCCCCAAAGTAGAGCTTACTCTGGTAGAATTGCTGTGCTGTAGCTACACACACACACACACACACACACACACACACACAATCAGGCTCTAATGCTGGTCTCCAGCTGGGATCACATTCTTGATGACTTTATCCCTGCATTATGGCTGCCTCCCTTATTCCCCTTTCCTTAGCTAACTCCACAGACATCACATGGATAACATCCCCTGAAGCTCTGCGTCTAGGAGAGATTTGACCTAAAGAAGCCGATGCCCGCTGGCATCCTACAAAAGAGACACTAAGGGTGGGATTTGGTCTTTGGCTTTTGAGCTAGATGGCAGACCAGAACAACGGGGTGTTGATATGACCTGGATGCCGTGTGCCTTGCTTTGAATGCATGTATCCTCCCAAACACATATGCTGAGACCTGCCATCCACAGTAACTCTGTTAGAGGTGAGGATCTGGGGGACATGATCAATGCATAGGTGCTCTGCCCTGGGGAACAGGGTTAGACCTCTATAAAGGAGGTTGAAGGGAGGGCCATAGTTCCTTTATCTTTGTGCCCTCTCCCATGTGGGGACATAACAAGAAAGCTCTGTGCCAGGAAACAGCAAGCTTTCACCAGACCTGCAATGTGCCAGTCTCTTGAACAGTAAGCAATGGATCGCTGTCCTTTACAAGTTACTCCTTCTAAGGTGTTTTTTGTGGTAGCAACAGTGACAGACGATGACACCAGGGTAGTGGGTCTCTGAGACATTTACCTGCAGTGAGCTGTGATGGGATGCTGTAATTGGTGCGGTACCCTTTAAGGAGAGTCCTCTGGACCACTGGCCCAGGGTACTGCCTAAGCCCAACCACACCTGAGGCTAATTACATCACCTTTCCTGGAGAGGACTCGGGTATCAGCACTGGGGGAGCTCCTAGGTAGTTGCTCTGTGTTGACAGATTTAGCATCTATGATCTAGTCGAGGCATATTTGAGGAGCTGGAGGGGAAAGGGACTGGAAAGAAGAACCACAGAACTGGATAGCTGTCAGTAATGACCACTGACTCTGTGTAGAGAGGGAAAAAAATCGCAGAAGAGTAATGGGAGAGTCTGAATGCTTTCATGGCGTTATAGGGACACTGGTTCCCTGAGGTGGGAGAGCACGCACACTGGAAGACAGAGCTGAGAAACTGATGGGAATCTGGAATTCTCTGGGTCTGCAGATAGGGCAAGCTTCTTGTTGGAAATAGGACCTGTCTGTTGCTTGAGGGCTCTAAGGAGGAGTCAGTGAGCCAGTGCTCTGCAAATACTCTTGCCATATATGATGCAGAACACCCTGTTAAATTTTAATTCTAAATTAATAATGAATACAGTTTAGTGCCCTAGTCTTTTATATACTGTAATTTTTAATTATTTATTTATTTTTCTTTTATGTGCTTTGGTGTTTTGCCTGTATGTCCGTGTGGGTGAGGGTGTCAGATCCCCTGGAACTGGAGTTACAGACAGTTGTGAGCTTCCATGTGGGTGCTGGGGATTGAACCTGGGTCCTCTGGAAGAACAGCCAGTGCTCTTAACCACTGAGCCATCTCTCCAGCCCCATATACTGAATTTTCATTTATGGATCTGGCAACTTCATCTGCTTCCCCTCCTCAGGGGCTTCCCCCACCCCCAGCTCCTATCTGGCTCCTAGGTGCTTTGCGGGGTCAATGTCAGAAGAATCTGCCTGAGAAAGTATGAGGCTTGCTAAGGAAAGAGGAGGTGTGGAAGCCTTGGTTCACATCCCGGGAAGGGAATCCTGGGACTGCTGGATCCAAACAGGCACAGTGAGTGTCTGGATGAGGGATGTACCCCGGCAAGGGCCCTAAGTGACAGTTCCAGGACACTGTTGCCATAACTCTTGGAGGCCTAGAATAGAAGAATGGCCCATAGTACGTGAATTAGAGGGCCCATCATGGTACAGTGAACTCAGCAAAGAAGGATTAGAGGGACTGGAATGAGGGAATGCTCCGATGACCCAGAATTCTCTAGAGGGAAGATGGGTCACTAACCAAGCTGATGAGAAATAAGCTGGTGAGGGGGAAATAAGCATTGTTGAAAGTCCAGGGATTTCTGCTCTTTACACGTGATTGACAGATGGCTCTTTCAATGTCAAGGGAATAACAGGATCCTGGAATAGCAGGGGCAGAGGTAGCCCTTGAACACCAGAAATGACCTAATCGGTGAGATAGGCAGCAGCTTTGAACAATCTCACAGAGCATGGTGTTTCTATGGGCAAGGAAATGGGCAGCTAAAAGAATCCTGCTTAAAATATATACTCATGGGGGAGGGGCAAGAATAGGAGTAAAGAGAATTAGGTGACATGTAAGAAGCCCACCTAGTTACCTTCATCTTGTTTTTAATGATACTCCTTGTTTGTTTGTTTGGTTGGTTGGTTGGTTGGTTGTTTTGCTTTTTTGTGACAGGGTTTCTCTGTGTAGTTTTGGTGCCTGTCCTGGATCTCGCTCTGTAGACCAGGCTGGCCTCGAACTCACTGAGATCTGCCTGGCTCTGCTTCCCGAGTGCTGGGATTAAAGGCATGCACCACTGCCACCTGGCTTGTTTAATTTTTTTTTACAGCTTGTGCACCTACTCTAAACAGTAGTTTAATCTGCCCAGTTTCCAGTCCTATATAAACTAAGTCAGACCAAATGTTTTCCCACTTCCTCATAGACTAAAGGTGATGGCATGAGATATGTTGCGTAGCTTCTTCAGACTGTGTGCATCTACATCTTACCTTGTAAAACCATCTGACACAGTGGCCAATGGCCCCTATACTAAAAGAGTTCTGCTCCTGGTTTAATGATTGTTGTTTTGAATTTGTGTTTTCTTTTCTTTTATTTACTTGTGTGAGATATGTCTGTCTGTGTGTGGGGAGGGGGGCTGTGTGTATGTGCACATGTCACAGAAGATGGTGACAGCTTTATTTCTTCTTTTCTAATCCTTGCTTACTCCATTTCCTAGAATTTCCACCACAGTGCTGAATAGAAAAGACGGGGCATTTGCTTCTCTTTGCTTTCAAAAGAAATGCTTCTCGTGTTCAAATGCCATCATGCATGGGGTAGGGGTCCTTACAGATGGTATTTATTATATTCAGTTTATTCTATTCCTAGTTAAAGAGTTTTATGTCATTGTTATAAATACATATTAAAATGAACATGTTTTCTGTATCTTTAAATACGACTTTTATGTTATTCTGAAAATGTGATCAATCATACTGCGTTCCTGAAGTTCTTCAACTTTGTGAAGTCAACTTGGTCTTTCCCCTTTTTTCTGTGTTTTTGGACTTGGTTTCAGGTGTTTGCATCCATTTCAAGAGAGATTATTTGGTAATTTCCCTTCCTCTGTTCTGTATTGGTCCAGTTTTGGTATCAACAATGCATTTGCTTCTGGTAGTGAGTTGTGGACACTGACATCTCTGTGCACTTTCAGGAAGACTTGGAGTCATTCAGGATTCTGCACTGACCAGTTGTTAGACTTCTGATGAAGCTGCCTCCACATAGGGTTTTCTTGTTAGGAGAGTTTTTGAATGTTGATTAAATTTCTTTAGTAGCATAAGGCTATTCAAGGTTGTTGTTTTTTTCTTTTTGAATAATTTTAGTTGTGTTTTTCTAGGAATGTTTCTATGTTATCTGAATTTTCAAGTATATTGACATAAAATTGTTCACACAATCCTCTTATTTTAATACAGGCAAGATCTGTAGTAATAGCTCCCTTTTCATGCACGGTATTAGTTATTTTTACTTTTCTTTCCTCTCTCCTTAATCTCTCTGTCGTGCATGCCCTTAATCCCAGCCACACTTTCTCAATTTATTGGTCTTTTCAAGTTATGATCCTTTGGTTTTGTTGTTCTCTCTCTACTATGTATCTGTTTCCCACTTCATTAATTTCTGCTTGTGTATTTATTATTTCTCTCTGTTCTCATCACTGGGACAAAATACCTCACAAAGGTAACAGAAGGAGGGAGGAAAGGAGGGAGGGATGGAGGAGGGAGGGAGGGAGGTGGAGAAGGCTCACAGTTTGAGGGTACAGTCTATCATTACAGGTAGACCTGACAGCAGGAGCCCGAGGCGGCTGGTTGCATTGCATCTGTAATCAGGAAGCAGAGAGTGATGGATCCTGGTGCTCCACATGCTTTCTCTGCTTTGTTCAGTCCGAGTCTCTAACAAATGGGGCGGTGCCACCCATTTAGGATGGATCAATTGATCTGATTTAGAAACTCCCTCATGGACATCCATAGAATTTTGTCACCTAGGTGATGCTAGATCTTAGCAAGCTGAGAATCAACCATCACAAATCTATCTCTTGCCAACTGGATGCTCAAATACATCACTTTTAAACCATGACCATCCATCCCTTGTCCCCACAGGCTAAGGGCCGTCTCATAATGCAAAAATGTATTCTGCCCAACTTCAAAAGTTCCCACAGTCTTTAACAGTTCCAGCAATGTTTAACAGTCCAAAGTCCAATTCTCGTCTGAGACTCAAGGGAAAATCTCTTAATTGCAATCTCCTATAAAATAAAAAAAGAAGCCACACACATCCAATGTACCCTGGCATGGCATACAAAAATCCCAATTCCAGAAAGTAAAATAGGGACACAGCAAGAAACAGTAAGCCAGAACTCCAGCAGGACAAACACCAAATCCTGCAGGTCCATGTTTGTGGTCTGGGACTTGTGATGAGATCATCTGGAATCCAAAGCGTCTGGGGAGCCCTGCCCCTCTAGCCCTGTCTCCTGTTGTGTATATAACCCCTGTCTTGGGCTGACTCTGCTGCATGCCCACAGCTTTCTGCAGCAGATGTCCAGTGTCCCTGGCATCTCTGACATCCTGGGCTCTCTATTTAATCTTAAACCTCATCTTCACAACTCTACAAAATGTCCCCTCAGAGCCTCCTTATAGAGACTCTGAACCTGACACACATTACCTGGCCCCAGTGGCCTTCAGGAACCTTGGCACAAAAATGGGGTCTTGCCCTCAAGGTTCCTTTTCTAAAGCGCGCAAACCGCGCAAACCACGCAAACAGCGCAAAGCGCGTGCAGTTTCCTTCACTGGGGCCCCATTTCTTGAGAAATTGCAGCTTCTTTCTCAATTCCTGCATTATCTGAAACTTTGAACTCACTACCACCAACCCAAAAATTGCACATTTTTTCTCTTTCTGCTCCATTCATATTATTCCTCTCACTATAAACCAAAAACAATGAGCAGAAGCCGCAACACAACCTTAGTGTCATTCTGTCTAGATATGTCCTCTTCCACACGAACTAGCCCACTCAAGTTCCTAGGAGACGGGCAGACGCAGCCGGAGCCCTCGGCAGACTATAGCTTGAGTTACCCCCACCCAACGAGCCTCTCTGAAACCTTAGGAGCTAGACCTCTTTTTCAGGCATTTTCCTCTCTGAATTCTTGTCTTCTCACCTCCCACCAGAATGATTTATGAAGCTCTGCTTTCAACATGCTAAGTCTTTTCTAGACTGAAGTTCCAAACTCTTCCACACAATCCTCCCCGAGAAAACCTTTCCAAAGGCCTAAGAACCTCATCGTCATGTTCATCACAGCAACAGCCTCACTCTTAGTACCTCTTTCCTTCCACTTCTGTTTTTTACATGATTATTCTCTGTCTAACATCTTAACATTGATGAATCTATTTATTTCCAGACATTCTTTACTGTTCTACTTAAGGCTGTCGTCTGCCTCCCCCAGAAAAAAACTGCCTCAACTGTACCCAAAAGGTGTATAACGCACCATTTTCTCTGTCATTCACTTCAAACTATTTTCTAAGTTGCCTTGTGAGTTCGTGAATTACCCATGGGATCTTTAGAACTGTATTTTGTGTATGTAAACATTTAGAGATTTCAGACGTGTTGTCTCTAGTTTTCCAAGGCCCAGCTTAACTTCACTGTGGTCAGAAGACATGATTTGCATGAATTCCAGTCTTTGGTTCTGTTCTGACTTCTTCGCAGTTCAATAGATGATGAAAAGTTTTAGCATATTTCTTAGGGTCTTGAAAAGAAGTGAGCACTACAGTCATTGAAAATTGTGTATTCCGCCGGGTGGTGGTGGCGCACGCCTTTAATCCCAGCACTCGGGAGGCAGAGCCAGGCGGATCTCTGTGAGTTCGAGGCCAGCCTGGGCTACCAAGTGAGTTCCAGGAAAAGCGCAAAGCTACACAGAGAAACCCTGTCTCGAAAAACCAAAAAAAGAAAAAGAAAATTGTGTATTCCAAGTGTCCACTGTGCCATACAGTAATTATATCAGTAGATGTTTGCATTATTATTGGGTTTTGGTATTGTTATTCTATCCATAACTAGGAGAAGTTTCTTTATTAAGCAAAGTTTCTTTATTAATTAAAATATAATTACATCATTTCTCCCTTCCTTTTTCTTCCTACAACCTTCGCCTATACCCTACCCCTTTGCTCTTTGTCAAACGCAGGGCCTCTGTTTCTTTAATTGTTGTTTTACACACACGCACACACACACACACACACACTCATTCCTAAAGATATAAATATAACCTGCTCAGTTCATATGTTACTTGTATATGATTTCAGGGCTGGCCATTTGATAATGGATGCACAAATTTAAGAGCTCTTGCCTGGGGAAGACTGTTTCTTGCACCCTCAATGTTCCTTAGCTCCATGTAGCTCTTTTCCATGGATGGGGCCCCATGAGATTTCGCCCTTCCGTGTTAGCATGTCTATTGGTGTTGTACTTACTCAGGTCTTATTTCGGCAGCCATATTGTTGGGGTATCATGGGGGAAAGTTCCCTGCAATTTCTAGGAGATACAATCTCATAGCAGGCTTCCTGTTCCTCTGGTTGTTACAATTTTTCCATCCCCTCTTCCACTATGACCCCTGAGCCTTAGATACAGGAATTGTGTCATAGATGAATTAGTTGGGGCTAGGCACCACAAGGTCACTTATTTCCTTCCTTTGGATCAGTTGTGGTTTTCTCGTAATGGTCTCTGTCTGTGGCAGGGAGACATTTCTTTGATGAGGGGTGAGACAGATTCTTATCTGTGGGTATAAGAATAAATATTTGGAATGTAAAGAGGAATTATGCTGTTTTAGTAAAGTAGTGGTTGTATGTTCTTGTCTAACATCCATGATTTCACTAGCCCTGAATAGTTGGCTAGGTTTTCTGGTACCAGATATGATTTCCCTCTTGTTAAGCAAGACTTAAGTCCGATTAGAGAGCTGTTGGGTACAACCAAGATATGTGTGCCACTATGACAACCTTAGGGATGCTGTGCTGTGCTGGGCTGGTCCTTTCAGTTCATAGGTGTCATAACTGGGGATAAGTATTGGTTGCTTCCCTCCCTTGGAAATTCACATGGCATTCCATGGTGCCATGAAAGCTAGTCCTCAGGGAGAGAGATATTTGTCTTTCTGTGGCTGGATTGCCTCACACAATATAATATTTTCTAGTTCCATCTGTTTACCTGCAAATCCGTGATTTCATTTTTTCCTGATAACTAAAGAGTGTTCCATAGGGTATACATGCCACATTTTTATTATCTACTTGTCAGTTAATGGACCTTAGGTTGTGACTATGGTGAATACAGTGGGAATGAACGTGACTGAGCAACTATCTGTAGAGTAAGATGTCAAGTCCCTTGGGCATATGACCAGGAATGGTATAGCTAGATGGTATGATAAATTTATTTTTAGCTTTTTGAAGTTGGGGGGGTACAGAGGTGGAGAGGATCTGAAAGGAGTGTGTGGGGGGGGAGAATATGATCAAATATACTGTTTGAAAATTTTTAATTAAAAAGCATTTGGATGCTATGTCTTTCTTATTTTTTTTAGACTTTTACCTTTAGCTTACCAGTATCTTAATGCTTTAGATGTGTCAAACAACAACATATTCTTAGTTTTTATATCTCTAATGATCAATTTACTATAATCATTGTAATTACTAGCATGTTTCTGTTTAACTCTATCATTTTATTTAGTGTTCATTGATCCCACGTGTTGTATGTGTATTTTTCTCTTCCTTCTTGCCTTTTTCAGGATTGTTTTCCAGCATTCAAGATTTGTCCTCAATTACAGGTAAAATAAAATATGCTGTCTCTATTAAAGGCTGCTGTACACATTAGCATATGCAAAGTTAAACTTTATTACTGTGTCTTTTTATAAAACACCCAGCCCAAAGACTCACATACTCTTTTACCATATATTTCAGTTTTAACACATCCATGCCTTTGGACTTGCCCACATATTAGCAGTTTCCACCTCCCTGTTTCTTTCTGCACTGTAGACTCTCCTCTGATGTCATTTCTATCTGGAGCATATGCAGAGTAATTTTGTCTGATGAAGGTCAGGTATGGGAAAAGTCCCTCTAAGATGAAAAAAAAAGTCTATGACCTTTTATAATAGATGTTTTATAAGTCTATTAAAATTTACATTGTAAATATGGTCTAAAAAAATTTCATGTTTGCAAATATTCCCCCATATTCAAAATATTCCACTGTCCTTTAGCTTCCCATGATACCTGGGAATCAACTGACATATTATTGCTTTTTTTAAAAAAACAAACTTACTTTTTTCCCTCTGGCTTCTTTTCAAATCTTTTCTTTGTCTTTGGAGTCCTAACCTTTTCACTATTGTGTATCTCTGTGTAGATTTCTCTTTGTTTATGATGCACACAGTACACTGACCTTCTTGAGTTAATATATGGTGTCTCTTCTCCATTCTTAGTAAGCAATTTCCAGTGTCTCTTAGATACTACTTCTCTTTTTACTAAAACAGTTTAAATTACTTAGAACTTCCTGTGTTAACCTTCTTTATAATTTTTTTAAATATTTATCTGGTGTGGTGTAGTGTGTGTATGTGTGTGTGTTTGTGTGTGTGTGTGTGTGTGTGTGTGTGTGTGTGTGTGTGTGTGTGTGTGTGTCCCTGTGTCCCCCACATGGAAGAGTGTGGAGATCAGAGGACATCTTGTGGAAATTGGCTCTCTCTTTCCATCATGTGGGTTCTGGGGATCACACTCAAATCAGGCTTAGCTGCAGGTGTCTCTACCACTGAGCCCTCTGGCTGACCCTCTTAATTTTCTTTTAAATCTCATGTATATTTCCCAGGTTTTTCTTTAGACTTTTTTCTGTCCCATCTTTTAATTCACTCCCTACTGTTGCCTGTGTCCACCTACTACTAAAAATTTCCACCCAGTTTTCAATTCTCACTATAAGCTTTGCATTTTATAAGCTCTACAGGTTCCTTTCCCATACTTGGAGCTTCCTGTTCCCTGTTGACGTTTCATAGTCCATTTGAAATACTATAACAAAATACCATAAACAAGATGGCTTGCAAACAACAGACGTGTATCCTTCACCTTTCCGGAGGCTAGGACTCCCAAGAGCAAGGTTCCGGCAATGCAGCATCTGATGACAGCCTGCTTCCTGCTTCCTAGTTCATAGATGACCAGCTTCTCACTGTCTTAACAGTGGGAGGAGAAAGGGGTTTCTCTAAGCTCGCCCTTGTGAAGACACAGAATCTTCTTCATGATGGCTCTTTCTTCATGGCACAGTCACCTTCCAAAGTCCCTCTTAAATATTACTGCTCTAGAGATTATCAGACTATAAAAGGGAGTGGCACAAAACTCAATGTGTGTTCAGACATAGTTTCTTTATAGTGACAGATGTCCCAAATCCTGGTAAATATGTCCGTGAATCTCACTTCCTCTTGGCACATGGCTGTCTTTGTTTGTTGGGTCATCATTCCTGATTTTATAGAAATACTTATAGATTAGAATGAAAATGCCTTCTTCTGGAATGGAGAGGGTTCTCACCCACACTACAGGAAGCCAAGATCATGGGTAGAGCTGACCCAAGGGGTGGGAGCTCCAGCTGCATCAGCCTGCTGGAGCTGGGTCATTTCTGATTCTCCTCGTCCCCAAGGAGATAACACTCAAAGTTTCACCTGCACATTTCCCCTGTGTTATTGTTTGGCTTTCTGTTCAAATCTGAGTAAACTGAAGAAGTAACCATGTGTTCTCATCCCCAGCTTATCTGTCACTCAACAGACAATGTCTCTGGGCCATTGACAGAGTACTTAGCATCTAGGACTCAGTGTAGAACTCAGTGCTGTCTCTGGGTCCTGAAAGTCTTAATTCACTTCTTACACATACAACGAAGGTCTTTTCAGGACTCCTGAGGAAAAGATGAATCAGCCTCTAGAAGGGCAATGCCTTTATTTAAAAAGGAAAGCAAGTTTACCCTTTAATAAATACAAATGCCACATTTTTGTATTAACTATTATATTAATTTTCACAAAATTGGTGGCTTAATATAGCAGAAATTTACTCTCTGACATTTCTGGAGGGCAGAAGTCTTTCTAATTTTTTTAAAGATTTATTTATTTGGTGTGTGTGTGTGTGTGTGTGTGTGTGTATCCACATGTGCCATGGCACATATGTGGAATCGGAGAACAACTTGGCAGCAGGGCCATGCTCCTGGTAAAGGCTCTAAGAGCCAATCCTTCCATGTTCCTTCCAGCTTCTGGAGGCTCCGGGCGCTCCTCAGCTTGCGGCTCCATCACTCGACATCTCCAGTCTGCTATGTCTGACTTCTTGCCTTTTATCACTTGCTAAGACTCTGGTCCTTGGACCTGTGCCTCCTACAATAATACAGAACTATCTCTTCTCCAGGGGATTGCACCTCTCCAGTGTGCTTACAAACATTTCCCAGATGGGACCGAGTCCACACATATGGGGGATTAGATGTGGCCATATGTTTTTAGAAGTCACCTCAACCGTCCCCACACCATCTGTCTTCTCCAGTAATTGGCTTCTTTTTCTTTTTAAAGTTTGTTTTGAAGGAGCAGAAACATACCTGTTGAATATGAGCTACTTCCACAGAGGCCCAGACCATGCCATTGGCATTAACATTGTTCTTTTTGTCCACATAAATAGGCATGCCTATTTTTTAGCTTATGGTCCGAGTGATGGAATAAATTTGGTTTTATTTACTTCATGTTTCCATTTAAAAAACACACAAAGACTTTAAATCAATATTGAAATGCATTGAAAGCACTATTAATGGCTGTCCTTGAGTGTGCCTCCTTGGCACACAAGCAAGTTTTTCACTACAGTATTGACAAGGAGAATTACTAGGTAAGACTGAATGAGTTTTTTTAATGGATATTGCCAAATTGCCTTCTGTGTTAATCAGCTTTCTACTACTCTAACAAAACGCCTGAAATAATCAACTTAAGGAGAAGAAAGGTTTATTTCAGATCATGTTCTCAGAGATCCAGTCTATGGCTGCTTGTCCCTGTGGCTTTGGGCCTGTGGTGCGGCAGAAGAGCATAATAAGAAAATGTGAGGCCAAGCTGCTCAACTCATGGCCAGGAATTGAAAAAGAGTCAGAAGAGGGGATGGAATCCTCCTACCAGATTTGAGAACATCCCCCCAGTGATCACAAATCTCCAACAAAGCCCCGCCTCTTGAAGTTCCAGCTCCCCTACATAAGCTCATCCAATATACACTTTTCTAAGTATCATATGACACCAACACTTTTCTCAGACCCCCAGCAGCTAGACACTAACAATCATTTTGCAATGCACAGAATAGAAGTGGATGTTGCTTGAATGTCCACATCTCTGGTGGCCAGTGAATTCCAGCTCCATTTTCATGTCAGGGAACCCTGATATTACTTCTACCTCCCATTTTTTCCCTATTTAACTTTCTTTTACTCACTAACTTGCAAAAATTACTCTTATTTATATATGCCCTAAATCAGTTGCCTGTTGTATGTGCTGTAATTGCTTTCTTTCATATTGTTGCCTTTTAGCTCTGTTTTGGCGCTGTATAACATTCTCGGGTTTTAATTATTTTCAGTGTTGTCAAATTTATCAATGTTTCTCTTACTTAAAGTGGTGATTTGAATGAGAATGCCTCCATAGGCTCATATGTTTGAATACTTGGTCCCCAGTTAGTAGAACTCTTTGGGAAGGTGTCTCAGTTAGGATTTCTTTTGCTGTGAAACAATACCAGGACCACAGCAGCTCTTATAAAGGAAAACATTTAATTGGGGTGGCTGCCTTACAGTTTCAGAGGTTTAGTCTATTATCAACATCTGTGACATGGTGGTGCACAGGTAGACATGGTGCTGGAGAAGGAGCTGAGAATCCTACATCTTGCAGGCAACAGGAAATGCCCTGTCCCACTGGGAGTAGCTTGAGCATAGGAGACCTCAAAGCCCGCTCTCACAGTGACACACTTCCTCCAACAAGGCCATAGCTCCTAACAGTGCCACTCCTTTGGGGGACCATTTTCTTTCAAACCACTACAGAAGGATTGAGAGGTATGGTCTTATAGAAGGAGGTATGACACTGAGTGTGAGTTTTGAGATGTCAAACACTCATGATGGTCTCTCTCTCTCTCTCTCTCTCTCTCTCTCTCTCTCTCTCTCTCTCTCTCTCTCTCTCTCTCTGCCTCATGGTTGTGTCTCAGGATGTGAACTGTCAGCCACTGCTCCAGCGCCATGCCTGCTGGCCTGCAACCATGCTCCCCACCATGATGGTCATAGAATCTAACCCTCTGAAATTGTAAGCCCAAGTAAACGATGTCTTCTAAGTTGCTTTGGTTATTATATAATACGACTGGAGTAGAAAAACAACTAAGATACTTTATTTCAGTATGTTATTGGAAAGGCTTTCCTAAAAAATAGGAATGCACCACACCAAATTCAGAAGGTACCCATGGGTGCTTTGCCTGTAACTCATTACTGAGTCTCTCCCCTCCATATCCCTATCCACCCCACATCGTGCTCTGCACAGCTTGTGAGATGCAAACCTTGGTTCCTTACAGGAAGAAATGGCCACCATGTGTTCATTTATTCAATTAACCCTTACTCCGTACTTCCCTGGGTGAGACACAGTGCTGTGCCTGTGGAGATGCAGCAGTGAGTGAAGAAGACCAGGCCGTCTTCCTGGACTCATGGAGTCAGTTGGGATGAGCCTACATCACCCATGTACGATGTAAGGGTGGGTGTTTGGTGATCCCTGACGCATTGCACTGAGCATGAGAGGAAGGACAGAGGGCATCACAGGGAATGATGTACACCTCTCTCTGTGACAACTCTCTTCATTCTATAGTCTGCTGCCTGAACTCTCTTGCTCTTTAATGGTGGTCACCAACATACTGTGTGTCTGGCTCCGTTCTCTTCAGAGCCATCTTCCCTTACAGGGTCAGCTCCAGGGTTGACTGCATCCCTCTCTCCCCAGGTGGCTTGCTGACTAAGCATGGCATGAGTCACTCTCACAGTAAGAAACCAAGTTCTGAGAAACTGAGACAAGGACCAGGTGACAGAAACATCAAACTCCTGGCGTCAGGGATTTGGAGCATGTAGGGGTGGAAAAAAAGCACTCTGGAGTTCTCAGATAAACCTGATCCAGATAACATAGCAGGTGCTAGATGAACAAACAGATAATGAAGTAAATAAAAGTATATTTTGAGTGCCACTAGGAACAGTGAAGTGCAAATGCCTTCAGAAACTCCTTATAGTCATAATAGTGGCATTGTTACAAAACCAAACCTAAATATCTGAATTCTGAATTAAACAGGACATGGATTCTATGAATCCACACTTTCCCTTCTAATTTATGAAAGGCAAGTCCCCATCTGCCACAAGATTCAGGATCTTAGAGGAAACTCTAGCAGGGTGAGTGAAGGACCTCCCACATCTTCCTCCTGCTGGGCCCCAGCATCTGTAGCCAGCTCTCTGCTCCCAGGCTACATGTCTTGGGAGATTGTTTCACCTCACTCACTCTGCCTATTTCTCTGCACAGGACAGTGAGAATAGCAATAGTCCCTTGAGTCTTTCTGAATGCTTAACACATGATAAGTATTATTCTATGAACTTTTAGCACCCAGCATACTGCTTAGCACACATCTTGATTGCTTGCTTACCTGTGTTTCCATTATTGGGGGCTTCCTCAAGTAGTGAGGATACAGTTCCCCAGTGAACTGTGCAGCTGGTCTCTGCAACCTCACAGAGGCTCCCAGACGCCTGAGAGAAGATGTTCCATGGTCTACAGTCCTGAGAAGTCCACACAGGAACCTGAGTGCAAAGAGATCTTTGACTCAGATGGCCCTATTCATTGTCCACAGACCATTGATTCTTAAACCATTTCAATATAATAGTAAGACTTGAAAATATACCTCCTCAGCCAAGCTTAGCTAAAAGGAAAGCTCAGTCCAGTCTCGGATGTTTCACCACCCAACTGCTTGGCACAGAAGAGTGTCTGGCACCAGCTTTCCCTAACAAGACACCAACACGATGCTGGCCTCACACCTGAATCCAGAGTTCCGTCCTGCAGCCCAGAGGGCGAGTCCACTCTATTTGACTCTTCTACTCTGTCAGTCTGCTTTCTCTCCCCCAGGTGCAAATGCCGAACTGGTAACTAAGTGATGATGTGTGACCTCTGACCTCTTCCCTGTGTACTCAGCGGTGACTTTAGCTTCCCTGGTCCACACTTCTGTGGGGGCCTGGCACCTGTGGCAGAGAGAGACTCTCTCTGAACTACGCCCAGCCCCCAACAGGCCAGGGCATGGAATACCAAGGGATTCTTAGAGAATCCTACAAGTTTTTCTACCTGAAGGGATAAAGTTTGTTCCAGAAAAAAATAAAAATTTTGATGACCTCAATTCACAGCTCATCTATAAAACCCAAGGAGAGATGCTCGGAAGGAAAATGGGGTTGGAATTTGTCTTCTCCAAAGTACCTTGGCAGTATTTGGGAAGGGAGTTTGCTATTTCCAACTACAATTTCCTTAGCTGTCATTCAGAAACAACTTTAAAAACCAAGGACTGGGTCAAATGAACACCTGGAAATGAACTTATTGCCACACAGTGAAGGTCAGGCCTGTGACAGCAAGGTGGTTACTCCTAGGTCTGCAGCTGTGAGGTCAGATGGAAAAAGCATAGGTTATAAAAATAGTCCCGAAAAATAAAAGCTACTTTCTCTCTCTGAGCCCAGAACACATTACCCTGACCAATAAGGAAGCCGTGCTTATTAAGAGGCGTAATAAGATTGCCCCCTCAGATGCCCTGGAGACACCTCTGCTCTCCTCCCCACTAGCGAATGGTGGTGGGCAACTCGGGGTCACTTCCTGCCCTCTGCTGAGTGCCGCCCACAGCCTGTGGACATGGCTGACCAGGGCACAGAGCCACATGACTCGTCTTTCTTCCGGCACTTGGATGTGAGGGCCGCACCACGGCTGGGAAAGGCACAGTTCTGGGTCATTTGGCCTCATGCGGCCCTGGCACAGCATGAAGCTGAGACTGGAGAATCTGACTTCCTCTCTTGCCTGTGGAAAGGGGCTCAACACATAGCCCCAGTTAGTCTCAGGATGTTAACTCTGACCTGACTAAGACGGCCCAAACTGAGAACCCCCTAGACGCAGCGGACAGCAGAAATCTACCCCTCAAGCCGGGCCTGACCACAGACGGCAAAGCTCTTGGTCCCACCTACGGCGGCGGACACCAGCAGCCTCATTGGCGAGGCGTTTCTTCAGTTTGAAGATGGGTATGATTCTGTTCACTGACGGGGCAAAGACACCCGACTTTCTTCATAGTTGGCACCAGAATCCCACTGAGGGATGGCGACAACCGGTTAGAGCAACAGACAGTAGCATACATTCACTTCAATGCTGTTTTCAAAGTTATTTTTAATCCTCCACTTTCCTGGTCCCTGCCCTCACCCAAGTGCTCAGTAAGACTCTAGTACAGTCACATGATTAGTGATGGTCTGTGGTCTGAGAAATGTGTGGGAAGGTGATTTCGTCAAGGTATAAATACAATAGATTATATCGTGTTTCCACGAACCTAGACGGTGTAGCCTGCTGCACCCCTAGGCTACATGTCAAAGTCTGTTGCTCCCAAGCTGCAAACAAACCTATGTGGATACTACTGTACTGGGCATAGGCAATTGTAATGCAATAATAACTATTTGTGCACATCTAAACACAGGAAAAGCCCCGTAAAAACAGTGAGCAACAGGAATTTTTCAGCTCTGTTATAATCTTAGGGTTTCCCAGTCACATATGTGGTATGTTCTTGCCTAAAATGTTGCTATGCTGCACATAACTTGGTCATAACCACCTTGTATTCCTGAAGTCTTGGGGAGCAAAGGAAGAGGGTGGTTCATGTAAAGAGAGGTAGAAGAGAAGGCAGAGCCAGCTACAGATGCTGAGAGAAATAGCAGAAGCCGGGGATGAGCAGAGAGGGAGTCAGCAGTTCAGGCGGACGGAGAGGAGCTGACCAGTGGGCAGGGCGGCCCCCAACCCCACTTACCAGGAGACAGAGAATGAGGAAGTAGCACGCAGGTAGGCAGCCTTGATCCTTTTTATGGAAAGGGGCTTTTCAAGTGGGGGCCACTTAAGTTCGAGTGTTTTCTCACTGCATCTGTGACAATAACGCGTGGATCATTGACCCAATGGTTTTTCTTTCCAAAATAGTATTTTCCTAAGAATGGTATTCCTCAGTGGTATGGTGGCAGTCTGTTGGATAGATTTTCCATGGTTTGGTGGACATTTCCATTCTCTTTGAGAAATATATCAGTTTGGCTACTAAAGATAATGACCTGAGAGCATTTCTAGGTAGGAAACTTTTCATCATTATTAGGGTAATTGTATCTCAATATTTTGGCAGGAAGAAATTTACAATATCAAAAGGAATGGAAGTTTTGAATCTTTGATAAATATTGATAAAGGAGTGTCCACTTCTATCGGCAGGAATTGGAACCCCCATTTCTGTTCAAGAAAAGTTCTCTATGAAATACCGTTTATCCTCTGCAAAAGAGGTTCTTACGGTTTAAATATTTTAGACATTACTTCTTAGAGGTGACATTACTAAGTCAAAAAATATGCAAATTTGGACTTTGGGAAGATAGTGTCAGATTTCCTTCTGTCATGGTTGATCTCCACTGTCAACTTGATGAGATCAAGAATCACCTGGGAATGAGCCTCAGGGCGTGCCTGTGGGGGAAGATCTCAGCAAAGGGCCAAGAGAATCCAAGATGATGCCAAGGAAAAAGACAATTAGATAATGTAGCTCACTAGATTTCAAGAGTCATTATAAGGCCACAAAAAATAAGTATGATATTTTGTTAAAAAAAAAAAAAAAAAAAACAACAGACAATAGATCAATGAAAAACAATAGAAAACAGCCCCCTGTGGATATGGGTGTCTCATAACAGAAGTGACACAAAACAGTAAGAAAAACAGCATTTTCAGTGACTGATACTGAGCCCACTGGATAGTCACTTGAGAGAAAAATGAAAGCCGCCCCTACAAAAATCATTCCCAGGAGTATCACAGATCTTAAAGGCAAAACAACAGGTTCCTAGGAGATAATAGAAGAGAAAATATTCCTGACTTAGGTAGGCAGAGATCTCTTAATCAGAACCAAAACGGAGTGAGCATCAGGGATAGAAGGACAAATTGAGCCACAGTAAAAATAGTAGATGCCCGTGAGAGGGCATCAGAGAGTACTCAGGGCCTGAGAGAGGTGGGACCAAGCACTTGGGGACCAAGGCATGAGGATTACCTCTGAGTCCAAAGCTAACCTACTGAGTGGGGAGGACCTTGTGATCTAAGAGAGTTAGTAGTAACATTGCCTCTCAGGGAAGATGAGTCTCCTGGCAAAGTTTTTAGTGGAAAATTTTAGCATCTGATGATACCTAATTCCTAGAGATTTAGCTACAGACTGAGTGATCTGGGAAATAAACAAAGAGCCATTATCACTTTAAAGAGGTCTTGGGAGGTCAAATTGGGGGATAATTTTAATGGACAAAATTGGGGTGTTGCAAGGTTAACAATCGGGAAATTAAAAAGCCTATTGCAGAGGAATTTACCGATTAAGGACTGAGTGCTCTCTGAGGCCTCCCTCAGATTGGAAAAAAAAAATATTGATCATAGTTAGGGAAAGTCCTTTAACCTGATTCTAGCCAGAGCAGCTGTGACTGACCTACCTGTCAAGTCAGTTAATGGATACATATGAGGACCGACTCACTTTCGTCCTTTTTGAAAACAGAGTCTAGCCATTTTGCTTGTTTTCTGTTATTCCCAATTGCTTTACTCTACTCTGCTCTTTCCTGCTGGGTGTTCATGACCATGTAGGTGGCCAAAATCCAACCTTTATTTTTACTGTTAAGGTTACTTGAGACACCTCGGGGTAACTTAGGAGGCTTAAGCCCCCCGGGGTGCCTTTGGATTTTCCTTTACCAAGTGTACCATCTATGGGGATGGGTCAGGACTTGCTGGGGTGTGGCTTCCTTTGGAAGAGCTGAGGACATTTTCCTCTGGGAGTAGCCTCCTCTCTGCAGAATGCACATTGGCTAGAGGGTGCCTTCTTGGGTTGCCAGTGACCTCTCTAATCAAGAGAACTGGTGATGACCTGGAGCTTAGGATTCTTTTAAAAGTGTCCCATCATTCCCTGGGACTTGGCAAAGCTGAGATAAAGGCTGAAATATTGACTGTCTCTTAGTTCCTTATACCAGTGCTTCTCAACCTTCCTAACGCTGTGACCCTTTAACACAGTTCCTCATGTTGTAGTGATCCCAGCCATAAAATTATTTTTGTTGCTACTTCCTAACTGTAACTTTGCTACTGTTGCCATAATGTAAATATCTGATATGTGACCTCTGTGAAAGGGTCATCTGACCCCCAGGTTGAGAATCGATGCCTTACACTCCCTGACATTAGCCTCCAAGTGGCTACAGAACACTCAGGCCAATTATACCAATCTTAAGGAAGAATTAGTGATTTAAAATTTACCTCTTGTATAATGCTGAGATAAAGCTGGACAAAAACAGACTTTTAAACAAATCTTGATTCTGTTAAGACTCGGTTTCTCAAGAAGTTAAGAACTTGACAAACTCAGTAGAAAATATAAGTTATTATCTTGATCAAATATGAAATCCTGTTCTCTTGGCCAGCTTTCTGTAAATGTGATTAAAATGAGATCAACGTTTTCAGAAAACCTTGTTGTTTTACATAGAAAATCAGGATCCAATTCTACATCAGTGTCTTAAATTTGGTCTCAGGGATGTTTTAATCATCAACTTAGTCATATCCACGCCATCTTTCTTTTTAACTTTTGCAAACCCTCTTAAGACGGATTTACTAACATGGTTTCGCTCTTATTACTCTATTTCCATTTCAAACAGCCTTTTATATTTAGAACAAAACTACCATATAAATCCTTTCTCATCCAAGTGTTTTCCTTTGTTCCTGAAACATGTTTTCATGTCTATAACCGTCTATATATCTTCACACACTTTTGTTTAAATTAATGTGGTGGTGATGGTGGTGATGGTGGTGGTGATGGTGGTGGTGGTGGTGGTGGTGGTGGTGGTGGTGATGGTGGTGGTGGTGGTGGTGGTGGTGGTGGTGATGGTGGTGGTGGTGGTGGTGGTGATGGTGGTGGTGGAGGTGGAGGTGATGGTGGTGGTGGTGATGATGGTGGTGGTGGTGGTGGTGGTGGTGGTGGAGGTGGAGGTGATGGTGGTGGTTGTGGTGGTGGTGGTGATGGTAGTGGTGGTGGTGGTGGTGGTGGTGGTGGTGGTGGTGGTGGTGGAGGTGATGGTGGTGGTGGTGGTGGTGGTGTAGGTGGTAGTAGGAATGATGGTTGTGGTGAGGATGACAGTGGTGTGTATTTGTGTGTGTGTGTGTGTGTGTGTGTGTGTGTGTGTTGCACTGGGGATAAAGCCCAGAGCCTTGCACATGCTAGATTAGATAAGCATCTTACCACTGAGTTTCATCTCCAAACCCTCGGCTTTTGGAGCCAGGACTTCATTATGTAGCCCAGGATGACCCTGTATTACTTGTTTTTCTATTGCTGTCATAAGACACATGGTCAAGACAACTTATAGAAGAGTTTGTTTGGGGATTACAGTTTTAGAGGATTAGAGTCCATGACCATCAGGGCAGAGAACATGGCATCAGGCAGTCAGGCATGGTGCTGGAGCAGTAGCTGAGAGCTCACATCTTGATCCACAAGCAAGAGGCAGAGAAAGGGTGAGTAGGAATGGCTGGAGCCTTTTGAAACCTCAGAGTATGCTGGTAGTGACATACATACTCCAGCAAAACCACACCTCCTAATCCTTCCCAAACAGTTCCACCAATGTGAGGTGAGGTAGAACATCAAATCTACTCTGAGACAAAAGATAAAGAAATAATAGGATAAATGGGTAGATCATTGAATCTACACTAAAAAGAAAAGGGGGAAGATATAAAAATGACAAAAGGTAGATTACTGAATCTATTATGAAAAGAAAAAATACTTTTAAAAAGGAACTATTTGTTTTACATAGGAGAAGTAATGAAAATTTTTTTGTCTGAGTTTATTAAATGTTACTGGACTGGACATTATTATATATTAATGGAGTTATTTGTCTGAATCTTTCAAATGTTAGTGGACTAGACATTGTTAATGTAACTCTTGACTGTATATATTGTATATACTTATTGGATAGTTTTTCTTGTATTAGTTATAAGCTTTTTTTAATTTTAGACAAAAAAGGGGAAGTGTGGTGGTATTGTGTTCCCCAAAATATTGTGCACCCTAATAAACTTATCTGGGGTCAGAGAATGGAACAGCCACTAGATACAGAGGCTAGAAAATGGTGGCACTCAACACCTTTAATCCTAGCCTTCTGGAGGCATGGATCTCTGTGAGTTCAAGGCCACACTGGAAATAGCCAGGCATGGTGACTCTCACTTTTAAACCCAGAAAGTGAGCCTTTAATCCCAGGGAGTGATGGCAGATAGCAGAAAGGTATATAAGGAGTGAAGACCAGGAACTAGAAGCATTTGGCTGGTTAAGCTTTCAGGCTTACAAGTAGCAGTTCAGCTGAGATTCATTCTGGATGAGGACTCAGGGGCATCCAGTCTGAGGAAACAGGATCAGCTGAGGAATTGGCAAGGTAAGGTAGCTGTGGCTTGTTCTGCTTCTCTGATCTTCCAGCATTCACCCCAATAACTGGCCTCAGGTTTGATTTTATTAATAAGACCATTCAAGATTCTTGCTACAGTGAGGGGCAAATATTCAAATATATGAGCCTGTGGAGATCATTGTCCTTCAAACCACCACAGATCCCTGACTCTTAATCCTCCCTTCTCTGACTGTTGAATGGTGGGATTACAAGTGGGCTCTTCCATTGGCAGCTCTCAACCCGACTTGACTCTTTTCAGACCATCAGTGTGATTTTGAAAGAAAGACAGAGAAAGTAAGGAAGGAGGAGAAAGAGAGGGAGAGAGAAGAGAGGAAATAGGAAGGAAAGAGAAATAGAATAATGAAATAGTGGATATACTGGGTGAGAGAGAGCCAACATCCTTGGTGAACAGAAATCCCAAAGTGATGCTTCTCTTAAAAGGTAACTCTTGAAGACTGAAGTAGCAAGGGGGAAGAGTCCACACCAAGACAAAGAAAGGTGACAGCTCTGAGGGAAGAGACACATGCAGAGGTCAGAGGGGATGGATGTGAGGGTGAGGTCAAAGGAGGTTGTAAGATGAGGCCAGAGTGCTAGCCAGAGCTTTGTTATGTTGACCTTACAGGAGGTCTCACATTCTCAACATGGCAGAATTTCAAATCGAGAAACAATCTAATACACATTAAACAATTCTTTAGGAAGAGTCAGGGAGCTGTCTACCATGAAGACCATGTTGCCTAGAATGGAATTGCTGGTGGGATAGTTGAGGAAGAAGTTGATTCTGGATATGTTTTGAAAATATAGCCAACAGGACCTGCAGGCAGAATGAGAGGGATGAGGAAGCAACAGGGATTCCACAGGAAAGTTCATGTGTGTGAGGTGTACACACATATGAATGCTCATGTGTGAGTGCAGGTGTGAGCATGCCAGTGTATGTGGAAGTCAGAGACAACTCTGGGTGCCAGTCCTCACCTTCCACCTGAGTTGAGACGGGGTCTCCTGTTTTGCCACTTCACACACCAGGTTAGCTGGGCTATGAGCTTCTAGGCATTCTCCTGCCTCCACATCCTACCTCACAGTGGGAACACTGAGGTTGCAGGCATGTGCTGCTGTGCTCAGCTTTACATGCGTTCTAGAGACCCAAACTCCAGTCCTTATGCTTGTAGACCACGCACTTCTATCCACTGGAGCATTCATCTCTGCAGCCTGTCTCTGGAAAGACGTTTCCAACCTGCAGAGTTTCCTGACAGCTGGCCACACTTCCCTTGGATGCAGCTAGTTCCTGCCAGTGGAAGGATGCTGCAAGCCCTTCCATGGGGCTATGGAAATGTTCTGGTTCTTCGCCTGCCAAATAAGCTCCTACGGGGCCAGTTTTTTGGCAGTCAGGAGCTGTGTTTAGTGAAAACGAAGTCGATTTCTCTTCTGCTCTCGTACAATAATCCACAAAGAAAATTTCTCTGACCCCAAAAGGTGTGAGCTTCTCTCTCCTCAGTAAGCAAGCAATTCCGCAGCAGATTCCAGCTGGGTGCCCTCTCCTCAGTTCAGTTCTGAATCTGCTCTAATTTGCTTCCTACTGTGACACAACACTGACCAAAGGCAACTTGAGGAGAGAAGAGTTTACCTGGCTTGCAGGTTACTGTCTATCACTGAGGGAAACTGAGGCAGGGACTGAAGCAAAGCCATAGAGGAATGCTGCTCACTGGCTTTCCCCTTTCTTACATAGCCCAGGCTAACCTGCCTTGAGATGACACCACCCACAGTGGGCTGGAGCAATTCAGTCAATGTCCCCACAGACCTGCCTACAGGCCAATCTGATGGAGGCAGTTCCTCAGTTAGGAGTCTCTCATCCCAGGTATGTCTTGGTTTGTGTTAGCCTGGCAAAAAACTAACCAGGGCAGATTCTAGCTACAAAGAGGTAACATCAGACCCCACCAGTAGAGGACCAAGTCCCCAAGGCTGACCTCACACAGATGTCAGTCCTAAACCCTAGGCGGTTTCCCCTTCACTGCTAAACACTGCTATGACTCGGGGTTCTCATAAAACACTCCTTTCATTCAATTGATGTGCCCGAGCAGCTCACAGAACTCAAGGAAAGAATTGTGTTTACCAGTGTGTAACAAAGGCTATTACAAAGATTTCAGACAAAAAGATGCACAGGTGCATTGTGGGAGAGGTAAGGGTGAGCTGCGGGAGAGAAGGGTGAGCTGTGGGAGAGGCAAGGGTGAGCTGTGGGAGAAGGACCGCTTCACTCCCTTGTCCTTTCTAGGTACACAGCCTCTTCCAGAAACCTTAATCCACGAACTCTGACCTTTCAGTTTCCTGTGGAGACCTCATGACATAGCAGGATTGCTAACAGACTGGGTGGGGACCAACAAGGCCTGTCCAGACTCTTAAGACCTACCTTCAGATGAAAGAAATTAGAAAGTTTCCTTATAGTCAGCTAAAGCTAGGAAAATACTAGAATTTTTATGACCTGCCTTGAGGAGGAAGTTACAAGCCAGGAATTGTGGTTGCAAAGCAAATTGTACCATCAATAAGAGCCCAGGCGATGTTCAGACCATCCTAAGCACCAGAGCGTACAGAGCCGTAAGGCAGTTACAGTGAACCTCGTGAGTTTTCAAACCAGACAGCTGCACAGTAAACATCCTCTGCCTATTGAAAGTGCTGAGAATCCTATGTACCTTTTTCATCTTATAAATCACACGTGGTTAGAGGAACAGCCTTAGAAATAACAGAGGCCTCCTAAAGTATAGCGGGAGGACCAGAGATGAGGATGTGTAAAAAGGAGATGCCAGTCCTGGGGTCCCTACCGGGATGGTTGTGAATAGGGATGCACCAGAACAAGGTGTAATTGGGGGCTAAATGATTGGAATACAAACACTCCAAGATTTCTGAATCCTGCCGAATGTTTCTGTCAAAACAGCTACCTCGGAAAAGCTGCTGGCCCTGTTTACTCTGCAATGGTTACACTGTGCAACTGTTGCCCAGCCGCTCAGGTTGTTGGGAACTTTCCTTCCGGCTTTGTCCTCAAAGGGAGCTAACACAGTGACTCTAGAGTCTGTCTTTCTAGAGTCGGGTCCCTGAAGAGCTCTGCTGCCAAGACTCGGATTCTCTTAGCTGACAGGAACTTAAAACCTCTACCTATCCTGTGAATTCTCACCCTGTAGCATTAAAACTGCAGCATTGGAAATCTCTGCTTTAACTCTTGTGGTACACACACACACACACACACACACACACACACACATACACGGCAGCATCTTTTTGGCAATTCCGTTCATTGTGGGCTGAAGGCTCTTCAACATAGCTTCCATATGCTGTGCTTGGTGAAATATGGGACAGTGTTTTCAAAGTGTTAAATACCAGGGGTCTTAGCTCCCATTTCTGTAGGTCATTTCAATGACCTACATTTTCCATAGGTCGTTTCAATGACCCGCTTCTCCTACTTAAGTGAATTTAGCTCAAAACTAAAACTAACCACATACGGAATAATAGGAGATGGAAGAAAAAGTAATGGTATTAAATTCTCCTTAAGAGCCGTTGCCTAGCAAAGGCTCGGAGGGAGAGGCAAGCTCTGTTGTTAAAACAAGAGATTAGCAAAGGTTAGAGATGTGCAAAGATAAATAGCAGGAAAATCATCCCTCTTCCTTGACTTAGTCCACAGGAGCAAGAGAGTTGAGATTCCATGGGTGCATTTTCCCTTTCATGTCTAGGAAACACTATCTTATATCAAGCATCATGGGCCTCTGACTCATAATCTTTCTTCCCCATCTTCCATGATTTTCCATGAGCCTGAGGTGTAGGGGTTGTGTTGCAGGTGTATCAGGGTACCCCACTGTCCGTTATTCTCTGCATCTTGTAAGAAATAGTCTCTATCTGTTGCAAAATGAAGCTTCTTTGTTTTTTTCAAGAACTACACTGTGGATCCAAGGACAAGTATTTAGAATATAGTTAGAAATCATATTGGTTTACAAACACGGCAGTCACGGGTTTTTCTCTCGAGTCTATGACCGCTCCAGCCATGAGTAGTTTGTTAGGATTACAGTACCAGGCATGAATTCCTCCCTATTGAGACGGCCTTGAGTTCACGTAGACAGTTGGTGGTTACCCCCACAGTAGAAGTGCCACAATTGCACCGTTGTGGATAGCTTGCTGGAACACTCATTACGGTCCATAGGCTCTACAGCTTGATAAAACTATCACTTGTTTCCCTCCCTTGGCAGCTTGCATGGTATCCTCTAAGACCATGAGAGCCAGTCCTCAGGGAAAAGACTTCCAAGTTTTGTGTTGTTCACAGCATGTGGTGTCTTTAGTAATAACTGCTGAGATGGTTTAATCATTGCTGCTACTGAGCCAAATCTCCTGTTGCAACCTTATATTTCTGGCTGTTTGGAGTCCAGAGAAGACACTCCCCATCTCTCCCTACCCCAGCAGCCTTCAACAGCAAAAGCTCCCCATCTATGCTGATTTTTGACTAGCCTGATCTTGTGGAGGTCTTGTGCAGGCAGCCATAGCCACTGTGGATTCATGAACGGAAGAGCCCTTGCGTCCAGAAGACATCATATTGCAGCAGTGCCCCCAACAGCAACCTTTTACAGTCTTTTCACCCCATCTTCTGCAATGCCGCCTGTGCCATGTGCAGAGAGGGACGTTTATTCTTATTAGGCATATGCTCCACCACCTCGGGGTTTGAATATTTGCTCGACCTCTTTTCCTACCCTACACATAAAGGGTGGGAAGCCAAATGGGCAGACCCAGGCCACCTTGAGGATGCATTTAACATGATGGACTTGAGTCTGTGTTCCTGGGAAGAGCAGGAATGGAAACTTTATGTTGAGTATGTTGAGGCATTTTTTTTAACTTCCCATTCAATAATCCAAACACTTCTTGAGATCAGCGTTAATCTGCATGTTGACAGGGTAGAATTCTGTATTTGGATGGGAAGTCATTAAGCATAGGAACAATTTTCTGCTTTGGTTCTTGTGTGGCCTGATGTTATTTTGTAAACACATTATCGTGTTATTTTCTATTGCTACTCTTTTTCCTTGTGAATAAACACTGTCTGCAGACTTGAAAGCACCAAAGTCTCCATGTCTGTGTTATAATGGTTGTGGAGCATCCCATTAAGCCACACTGTCTTAATTTATTTAACCAATTTCCTATTGGTAGGTTTGGTGGTGTTTGCTTATTGTGTTTTTATCTTGGTGTGTGTGTGTGTGTGTGTATTCATGTGTGCTGGCCTTCCACCTTGTTCCAGAACAGAGTTGGTGGCTTTGTAAGGCAGGCTAGCTGGCCTTAAGGTTTCCTATCTTGTTGTAGAAGCCCTGAGATTGCAGACATGCTACCCAGGAGGTTTCACCTGGATTGTAGGGAATTGAACATGGGTCCTCTTGCTTGCATAGGCAAGCACTTTACCCACAGAACCATAATTCCAATGCTGTTGTTTAAATATTATTATTTTATATTAACAATGAACCTGTTGTGTACATTTGCATCTAAACATTTTGTTCTGGAAATTACTACAAATTACTGCAAACAAACTTTTTTGTTGTCTTTATTTATTGGTTTAGTTAGTTATTTGATGTGTGTGTGTGTGTGTGCATGTGTGTGTGTGTGTGTGTGTGTGTGTGTGTGTGTGTGTTAGCTATCAAATTGCCTACCCAAAGGAGTAAGTAGGCTTTAGGGCTGAAAAGCAAAACCTGGTTTTTCTATCAAATAAATTGATTTTCCACTTCATCCGAGTGTCAGGATGAGTGGCAGGCCCTGTGCCAGAGCCTGAGAACAGCTATGAGCCAGGCTGGGCTTCTGCCTTCAAGGAGCACACCCCGGTGCAGGGGCAAGGCTTACCTGATCCTCTGGGACAGTGGAGGGAGGGAGCTGTTCGCACGCAGCCCGCTGAGGCAACCCTGGATTCTAGCAGACCGCCTAAGAGTGTTTATTATACTGTGAGTTTCTGGATCTTTATTAGGAAAAAAGTGCCCCGTCCTCTGGCACAGGACGTCGCCTTGTAATCCCCTTTCCATCTCCAGAGAGGAGCGGGAAGGGGGTCTTCCCGGCGGCAGGAGCAGGATCTGAGGACCCGAGGTCTAGGAGATCCTAGCGTCTCATCGCCTACAAGAGAACCTGAGCGCTGGATCTCGGTCCCCCAGGTACCAGACCCGACGGGTGGCTTGGGGGGTTGGGACGTCGCGCCGGCAGCGCCTGGCTCGGGAGAGCGCAACTCAACTCCCGCTGACCAGAGAGATCGAGGGAGCCTGGGCGGCTCCAGACCGGACTAGCGCTCTGACTTTAAGTCTGCTCCGAGGGTCCTGGGACCCGGGGACCCCAGGAGATCCGCGGGCGGGGAGCAGACAAGGGGCGGAGCCCCGGGCCGGGTCACTGTGGCTGTCAGAGGGTCTGCGGGACTCGGTGGCTTGACCTAAGGCGAGCGCCTGGAGCTCCAGGTGGTACAGCACGCCACTCCAACACATTGAACTTATCATCGCAAACCGTGCTGGTGCGACATCCTGAGCTCAGCATCCAGCAGGTCCTGGGGAGACAGAGGGTCGGCAGGTGTCCCTGTGGAAGGAGCCGGGACAAGGACTCCAGGTAGGGTCAGGGAACGCCAGGAGGGAGGGCACTAGGAACCCGACTAACAGAGGGGGTTTTAACGAGGTCTTTGAGTGGCAAGCAGTAGCAGCTCAGACCTGGAAGCCCAGGATGCTGGGCTCCGGGATGGCCCGCGGGGATAAATAGGAGATCACACTAAAAAAACAAGGCTGTGGGGTGTGTCTTGTGGCTCCGTTTCTTTGCTCCCTGTGATGATCAGAAAGAACTTTTCCCAGTGTCAAGAAAAGAGACATCTTTCTGCAGTGTGTGCGTGAGTCTCTCTCTCTCTCTCTCTCTCTCTCTCTCTCTCTCTCTCTCTCTCTCTCTCTCTCTCTGTGTGTGTGTGTGTGTGTGTGTGTGTGTGTGTGTGTGTGTGTGTGTGTCCAACTTCGCTACCAAGGTGCTTGCCTCAGTGGCACCAAATTAGGTTGTCTGGTTATCAGCCTCCATATTCCTTGGAAATAAGAAATGGGTACATGGATGAAGTTATTATTTTGACCTTGTAGTTTTTAACTGATAATATGTGCACATAACACCAATGCATGTGGTCTAGAGACTTATTTCCTTTCTAACACGGGTGCTTCCTCCCTGTACTTGCTCTATTCCATTCTGATTATCTACCTCCTTCCTGCCTAAGCAACGTACCAGAAAAGCATGATGTCAACCCATCCCCCTCATCCCCAGTATTCCTCCTCAGGAACAGACTGCCTGTGTGGTTCTCCAGGTCTTTCACAGCAGTGGTCCCCGGCATAGGGAGCCAGCTCAGGGGGAAACAGATTTACTTGCCTTCCAGAGACTGGAGGGAGGCAGGCTGAGGAAGAGCTCCTGAAGAGTTTCCTACCCACCTGTTCTTTGCCAGGCTTTCCCAGCACAGTAAAGTGGTGCTGCGCTCTGCTGAGGGAAGCTAAGGAAGTCTATCTCCCCAAACTCTCTGTAGTCCAGAGTTGAAAACGGAATCTCGCCAAGTAAGTTTTAAGCTGGTCCTGTGGATGAGGCAAGGCTTTGTGATAGGCAGCAGGGGCAGAGAAGACAGGAAAGAGGAAATGGAGGAGACCAGGAAACAGTGAGTGAACTGCAGGCCAGCATCTTTGAAGGAAGAGGAATCCTGGGCCAGGCCCTGTCATCCAGGAATAGCCCCCGAGTAGTTTTGCTAAGGGACCACACATGTGGTCTTCATGCTGATAATCTACACCATCAACTCTTTTCCAGGATCATCAGATCAAGCCGTTTTTTGTAGGTTAAAACAGAGTAGTTGGTCTTCTTTTTCACTGAATTAAGAGGGTCTTTAGAAGCTCGATCTCCTCCAGCCATGTCCTTTGTTATCTTCATTTTTCTTTGTGCTGCCATCTTAATCTGGACCCCACAAAGTTCAGGCCATTAGACGTGACCCCTTCTAAGGACGTAAGGGTGATGTTGTAACTAGGGAATGCAGATGAACGGGCTGGGTGCAAGGTCAAGACTGACGAGGGGTTATGCATGATTTATAAGCAAGAGGCACGGATGGATAAAATGTAAAAAGCACCAGAATCCACTTACAGTGTAGATCCTAGCTATACACCAATTCCTGGGTAAATAAGACACAACAGTTAATAAGACCAGACAAGGCCCCTGCCTTCTGGGTGCTTACAGATGCTTGGGGGAGGCAGCTGTTAGTAAAGCGATTATCAAGTGTGTGGTTACAAGCTGAAATAAGCCCTCCAAGGGAAAGACACAAAGTGCTCTGCGGATGCTGATGTATGGGACTGTGAGACCCGGAGAAGGCTTTCTCAAGAACAGTTCCCCCTGCTGAGGTTCTTGGGTGGTCCCAGACAGTGAAGGCGATCTGATTTTTGAGTCAGACTGTTTTTTGGTTAGGAATGAATGGTATTTGTCCACTGGTCACCAAACAGGCCAGCTGCGACCAAGCATTTAGCACTTGATGTGTGTCCACGTGCAGTTGGTGTTCCCAGCACATGGGGAAAGTGTGTCCTGTGGTCACAGGCTGGGTGTGTTGTCTTCAGTTGGCTGTGGTTTTTCCATTGCTCTGATTCTTGCTTTTAAATTAAGTGTTCAGATTAACTTAATTCCTACTGTTTCATTTTATTGTGCACAATAAAATGTGCATTGCAGTTTAAATGTGAATCATCCACTTCCCGTTGAGAAGGTAAATACAGAGATAATGCTGATGCTGCTTATTTGGTAACAGTTCAGTGTTATCACTGAATAGCATCCCAGGTAAAAATAGCTGCGGCAGGTGGACTGTAAATACCGCGCCTCTATGCCTATCTACTGCTCTCATGGAAAGATGTATCCTCCTACACACACACACACACACACACACACACACACACACACACATACACACACACTCACACAACTTTCCTGGAAACTAATCCCTAACCTTGCACATGCAAAGCATGAACTCTGCCCTGAGCCACATCCCTAGTCCTTACATTTTTAGAAGAGGAGGTATTTAAAAACTTAGTGTTTGAGTTACTTTAAATCTTCATAATTGCCTTTTTAGTGAAGGTAAATGTGTGTGTGTGTGTGTGTGTGTGTGTGTGTGTGTTACCCACTGCAATGATGCTGCAAATGAATAAAAATCTCACATTGTAATTTCTTGTATACTCTAAAAAGCAGTGTGCTTCATATTCAAACAAATGCTTTCATTCATTGAACATTATCTTCAGTAAACCTTCTTTGTGCACAGAACTATGCTAACCATTGTGGCGAAAATGGATTAGAAAGCCACAGTTCCAGGATTTAAAGGAGTCCATCCCTCCTCTTAGGGACAGAAGTTATACAGGCAGGGAGTATTATGTTTGCTCTGTGGAGGCATCATTAGCAGGCACAAGGGAAGAGTGTGGTCAGTTCTACCAACCAAGGAAAAAGCTGGTGAAGGAGGTACCACTTGAGTTGAATCTTGAAAGATGAAGTATTTGTATCAGTTAAGGAAAGAGAAGAGAGTGTTAGAAGAGTGAGATTCCTGTGGGAAAACAAAAGCCATTGTTAACAAAACCCCAAGCTGTCTTAAGCTTAGGTTTTTGTGGTGGTACATACCTTTAAGCCCAGGAGGCAGAGGCAGTCAGATCTCTATGAGTTTGAGGCCAGCCTGGTCTAAAGAGTGAATTCCAGGACAGCCAGGGCTACACAGAGGAACTCTGTCATGGGGAGAAAACAACAACAACAAAGCTTTGCTATAACATGTCAGACTTTGGGATTTGTTAAGTGGTTCAAACAAACGAGGTACAAAGAATAAAGAGGTGCTGACCAACAGGGACTCAGATGACTCCATTTGAGGTTATCAAAACCCCTCTGATTATGATGACCATATCCTGGAACGCTAGGGGCTGTGGCAGTGGTATTGAAATATGAATAGGCAAATGCTTCTTCCACATAGACTGAGGCACAGTACTCAGTGACTCACTGCAAGTGGGAAATGAGGGAGAGAGAGAGAGAATAGCATATGGATGCCTCTCACCCAAGTGATCTTGCTGTAAACAAAGGGAATGTAGGCATTCCCCAGGACCAGGAAACAGAAACCTGGGCAGTGCTTATGTGCAGTTGACTGATTCCAATGTATAAGATAGAATTGGGGGCGGGGGTGGGAGAGATTGCTCAGTAGTTAAGAGCACTTGCTCTTGCAGAGGGCCAGGGTTCTGTTCCCAGCCCTGACTTGGAAGCTTCCAACTGCCTATAACTCCACTTCCAGGGCATCCAAGGCTCTCTTCTGGCCCCTGAGGCATCAGGCATGCCCATGATACACATACACACGCAGACATTCACACATGCACATAAAATGAAAATACATCTTAAATAAAATAAGATCAAGAAGGTCTACTGATTCCTAACAAATGTAATCTCCTCCCCTACCCCAACCTCTCTGGCTTCAGTTCAGGTGAGTGAACATGAAGTTTCACCTACTGTTCACCACAGCCGTGAAGCACATATATCCCTCCATCATGCCCGCGGCAGTTCTCACACTTATACACACACTTTTCTCTCTTTTTGTCTTTTCTTATTTTTTTCTTTTTCTTCTTTTAATAAGACAGGGTCTCTCTCTGTGTAGCCCTGGCTGTCTTGGAACTCACCATGTAGCGCAGACTGGCCTCGAATTCGCAGAGATCCACCTGCCTCTGACTCCCAAGTTCTGGGATTTAATTCCTGGGATTAAAGGTGTGTGCCACCACACCTGGTCCCCTTTTTTTCTTAAGTGACCCTACAATCTAATAAGCACTGACTGAAGTTCTAGCACGAACTTGTTAAAAACCAATGAGAAGCTGGGTGGGGTGGTTCACACCTTTAATCCTAGCACTTGGGAAGCTGAAACAGGAGGATTGTCACCAGCCCGGGCTTTGGTGTAAGACATTAAATAGAGATAGATAGATAGATAGATAGATAGATAGATAGATAGATAGATAGATAGATGGATGGATGGATGGATGGATGGATGGATGGATGGACGGACAGACAGACAGACAGACAGACAGATAGATAGATAGATAGATACTAGCTCATTAAATGTGTGCTGTTAGATTGAGTTCCTCAAACAACTGTATTGAGCCTCAGAAATGTAATCAGGCAGAGTCAACCGAGGGAGCAGACTACATGGAACTGAGAAAAACTAGTCAGCCTCTGCCATGGATGGTCTACCAGAGAGACCCTGTCTCATTAAAAGAAGAAAAAGAAAAAAAATTAAGACTAAAAGAGAAAAGTGTGTGTATACGTGTGCTAAGTGCTTATCTAGCCCTTAGCCTTTGGCTCACACAGTCCTCAACGGCTTTCCTTTCATTGAAAAAAAGCAAGCCGAGTGAAGATTTCTTAAGTTGGATTAACTTTCCTGTATGTGTCTCAAATCTGTAATTGATTTTTCCCCGGGGAGCCCGGTGGGAACCTGTTTTCTTCCCGTGCTTATCAGGGCTGGTGGAAGCGAAGGTAATCCGATGCCTGCTGAGAAGAGACTAATTTTAGCTACTCCTCTGTCAACAGGTCTTTCACACACTAAGCAAAATCACCACCAAAGAGGAAAATGAAGTCATCCGACTTCTTTCTTCCATGTTGTCTGTCGGTAACGCTTATTGCTTGTCCCAAGCTGTGTTCCCTGGTACTGTCCTTTCTCTCACACAAAAAAGGAAAGCACTCAAGCTCAAGGAGATTGTAGCGTCCCACCCTCATCTCTGTGATCTGTTTGTCCGTAGGAAAAAGTTCAGTTTTCCTCTTCTTACGGGAAGCTGGTGGTTGAAGGGTCTTTATTTATCACATAGTATTCCTTAACGTTCTGTAACGTAAGGCCTCAGCTCAGTTCATCTTTTCTGTGTAGCAGACTGAGTGGGTGCTGCCTGGAAGAGGCAAAGATGTTTTGTGAGAGGGGGTGGATGGCCACTGCTCTGGAAAAGCAAGGGTAGGCTAAAGAAGCCTGTTCCGTGGTCCAGGACCACAGCATTAGACAACCCCCCCCCCCCCAGGGCACAAGATTGAGAATTCTTTCCCATCAGTATGTGAGGTTAGGGCTGCCTACTTTTGTGCTGTGTGTGGATGAGAGAAAAAAGTGGAGACAAAGGGAGCAGATGGCTTCTTTCTGTACTCCTAAAAGTGACCAGTATTCCAAAACTGTTTCTGTTCCATGCAATCGGCCAGTTTTCACCCTCCTCTTCTGAAAGGCTGTGTCGGACAGCAGGTAAAAAGGGGCTCTGGAACTGGACTGTCTGGGCTCCCAGCCAAGCTCCACAGTGCTTGTTTTTCTCTGTGCCTGTTTTCCTGCCCTCTGAACCAAGTTTATTCATTTTACCCAGGACGTTGGTTGTCATGAGACTTACTCAACACCGAAGCTCCAGGGTCTCACATAGACTCTGGAACCTTGGAGGGGCCAGAGGAATCAGTTAATCAGAGAGCAAGTGAATGTATGACTTGCAAACCATTGAATCTCAGATCTGTAGACTTTCATGTTGCAATGTCACAGATGGTGACAGGGAGAGGCCTCTGTTAACTCATTGGCCATCAAAACATCAGTGTCCTAAGAAAATGACCCCCCCCCCAAAAAAAAAGGTACCATCATCTTTACTTTCCATACTAGGACACCAGGACTCTGGATGGTAGAATAGCTTGCCAAAATCTGGCTGACGTGGCTGGCTCCATGCCATCCTAGTACCTGCTCTCTCCACACCTGGTTGTCTCTTCATCTGGTGGAGCACAAAGACTATTCACCTTCAATAATGGTGTTTCTGTAGCGCTGAAGACATAAGTTTATTTTTATAAATATACTCAAGTCGCTGATCCAAATTAAAACCAGAATTTGAATGTTTGGAAAGGTTCTACCTTATAAAGAGGAAAGCAGCAGACACTTTATGAAGATGAAGAAGTTCTAAGAATGAAAGTAATAGAAGTTTGGAGGGAAATACTACTGTATTTTATCGCATAAATATTTGAACTGTTGACAAATAATCCGGTGTCCTTTTTTAATGTGCGGGCTGGGGAGGTAGCTCAGTTGGCAGAGGGCTTGCCTCGCATGCACACAGAGCCCTGGTTTGGTCCCCAGCACCCTTGAACCAGGCATGGGAAGGCACATTTGTAATCCCATCCCTTTGAGATACAGAGGGTCAAGAGTTCAAGGTCATTCTTGGCTCTTTAACAAGTTCAAGACCAGCCTGGGGTATGAGACTCTGTCTCAAAAAAAAATGTGTAAAGAACACATAGAATTTAACAAAAACTTTTAAGAACATGATGTTTAAAAGATGAACAAAGGGTGTAACAGTTTTCAGATGAGGAAGTACACTGAAACAAGACATAAAAAATATGTTAACTAGGAAGGGAGGTAGGAAAGGGGGAGAGAATATCAGAATAAACTATATCCATGCATGAAATGATCGAATTATAAAAGTAACAATTTAAAAAGTCAAGTAAAAGAAATAATAAAATTAAAATGTTAAGAGGATAGATCTAATGTTAAACATTCTTACTCCAATAAAATACAATTTGGGAAGTTTTTTAGGTGCACTAACTCAGCTTGAATGAAAATAGTAAACTTTTTTTTTTACATTTATTTAATGTGTACCGGTGTTTTGCCTGCACCACATGCATGCAGTGCCCTCTGAGGCCAGAAGAGGGCATCTGATTCTCTGAAACTGGAGTTACCATCATTTCTAGGCCTTCATGCTGGGACTCCAACCCAGGTCCTCTGGAAGAGCAACAAGTGCTCTTAACAGCTGAGCCATCTCTCCAGAGCCAGAAAACAGCAAACATTTTTAAATGAAGATACCAGTCGGCTTATCAGGTAAACTAAGGTGTTAAAGACAATGCTGATGAAGTGGGACAAAATAATTAACCTCAGACCAGACTATGTAGAAAACATCTGCCTTGGAACTTCTCATAGCTTCTTATATCACCCCAAAGGCCCAGGGCACTATCAAGGAAGAAGGGACAGAAATATAAGAGTGAAGGAAGGTAGAAGGGACCAGTGTGGATGCCTGACTTCCAGGTAGGACATGGCTGTTGATCACACAGCAGCTGTGATTACCTGCACAAAACACGGCCTAGAAATGCCCTTATAAATGGAGGAGGCAGGGGATCATGGGGCCCTACCTCTCCCTGAAGATTTGAGAAAGGTACATGTTTGAGTGACTTGTCTTTAAGTGATATAGGCACTGGTAAGTTACCCATGCTCCCGTAAGCAACCCTAATGGAACTCACTGGATAACCAGAAAAGAAAAGTAAATAAAAGATACACAAGTAGTAGAAGGAGAGGGCTGGAGAGGAGGCTCAGTGGTTAAGAGCACTGGCTGCTCTTCCAGAGGACCTGGGTTTGGTTCCCAGCACCCACCTGGTGATCCACAACTATCTGTAATCCCAGTTCCAGAGGATCTGATCCCTTCTGGCCTGCATGGCACGGCACGCACATGGTGCACAGGCATCCATGCAGGCAAAACTCCCACACACTTAAATAAAATGTTAAAAAGAAAGCAGAAGAGGTAGCTAGTTGGCAAGGTGATCAGCAACAGTGAGGGGGTGACAAGGAAGAGGAACAGGGCATGGATATAATCAAAATACATTATACACACGTACGGAAATATAACGAGATCCATTGTTATATATAACTAATATATAGTAATAAAAATCTCAAAACTATTCATCGCTTCTGACCAAGGACTTCTATTTCTGGGACTCTCTCATAGAGAACTCATCAGAAACTCCATCAGACTTTTGACCAGAGGTTCTCTTCAGAGTGTGATCTGAAAGGGAGCCACTGAGGTAACCTATGCTTCCAGTGATGGTGGAGTGGTTAACTATGTTATAGTGTGTACAAAAGAGTATCAGCTAGCAGCTAAAGTCGTGGACTCTGATGTCACCCACTGGGTTCAAATCCAGCCTCTGACACGCCATAGAGATCTCTCCACCACTTTCCGTACAGATGGGGCATGCTAAGCGTATCCGTTACGTGGGATTGATATGTAAGTTAAATGGACCAGTGGAAGTCGATTACTTCAAAATTCTCAAAGCTCTAAAAATGTAAAGATGTTTTGTGTCTTAGCCCCCAAGTGTACAAGACTAACCCAAATGCATGCACTCCACTTCCGGTGGCTAGACTCAGCAGCTGGGATCAACCCTAATTCTTTCTCTTACTGTTGTTTTCCTTGGAGAATCTCCAAGGCTTCCTTTGTAAACCGAGGAGTCTCCCGCACAGGTGAGAAGATGGGTTTGCAGTCACACGTGAGTGGAGAATATCTATTTTGGATTCATCTCTTGGCCAAGGAACTTTCTAAATCCTCTCCTCCAGTGTTCTCTGATTTTAAGGTGATATAAGTATTATGACATGTAGATTGCTGATTTCCACCCACTGGAACTCTGATTGAGGCAGCTTGGGGTGGAGCCGAATGTCTGTATCCTACAGCTCCCAAGAGATGACGGTGATGATGGTCTGTGGACCACCCTCTCACAACACTGCTCTACCTGCTTCGTCTTTTAGCGGCTCGGATACTGTTCATTTCAACACTTTTATTCCTGAAGGTTCTAATTTTTCAATATCATCATTTTTCTGTCCTCCAATTTCTAGCCAGTACCTTTATATCTAAGAGTAGTGCTATAATACTGTGACTCGGAGCATCTATTACATGTCGGAAATACTTTTCTTTTTTTCACTTGATTTTTTTTTCATCCCCTCAACTGCCCTGAAGGGGAGGAGTTAAAGTGAGAGACTGGGAACATGGGGCATCCCGTATTTGGGTGGTGGACACAGTCCTCCTGGTCCCCAAGTCCAAGGCCCTGCTTTTCAGTGGTGGCAATGTGACCACATCTGCATTCTGCATGCCTTCGCAGCCATGCCTGACTTCTCCCTTCCTGCCGTGTTCACAATCTGGAACCTCCTCTTGAAGCAGCAACGGTCCAGAGGCCTCAGAAACCGTCTACAACCAGGAAGCTGTTCCCAGGAACACCTGCTCACCGTGCACACCAGCTGCCCTGTTTCTCCTAAGTAATTCATCATGGGTGTGTGTTTCATGATGAGGGACTTTGTTTTCTTAATTGGATTTGAGCTCCTACAAGGCAGAGTTCATCTCCTGCAACTGCAGGTCTGTTAGAGGAGCCATGAGGAGCCTCTCAACGCCCCCTCCACCCTCAGTCCTCACTTTCTCTCTTCTCCCTCCCTTCCTCTCATCCTGGTGCAATCCAAACACAGGAAAAAGACAAACTATAGGCCAGGTTTCTCCTTCTTTGTCCCCTCCCTGCATCCAGCAAGTTTGGTTTGTTGGTGTGTGCTCTGTTGTTCCACAGTGTCATGGGAGAACTCCTCCACTGGATTCCCAGAACTCAGCTATCTTATACAGGAAGCTTGTAACCTCTCAGCATCCATCTTTGGGTTCGGCATCTTTGGAGCTCCATCTTGGTCATTTCCACAGTCATTTTGTAATAACAAGTCTACCTCCCTGGTAGGTTCTCTTGGCCACTGTCCTAACAGGCCGAGTTTGGAAAATAATCATTCATTCTGAAAAACATCTGCACAAAACTAAGCTCTGGTCTGGCAGTGTGTCCTTGTGCGGCTCATTAATTGTTGGATCAAAAGCCTTTTCACAACTTAAGCTGTTTTTTCCACCTCCTTCCACTACATGATTTGTCCTGGCACCCCACATCTTTTCCTCTTGAGTAGCAGATATGTTCCTCTTTCCACTGAAAGAAACCCCATGCTGTTAATTAGGAATTTTAAATCAGTCATGGTAGTACACAGTCAGGAGGCTGAGGTAAGATCTTGAGTTTGCTGCAGCCAGCCTACGCTACACTGTAAGCTCCAGGCTAGACCAGGATACACATCAAGAGCCTGTAACAGCAAACAACAAAAGAAACAGAATGACAATAAATAAATTAATTAATTAATTTAAAAAATCCAAGAACATAGTGTAGGTCTCTGTCCGATGTTCCTAACCACCCGACCTCCCATTTTACCCACGATGCTCCCACAGCCAAGCTAGCTCCCATCTAGGCAGTGGATGCTGGTTTCTCTGTCTTTGGGGACCTGTTGCTTCCCTAACAAAGGCCTGCGTTAGTTCGGCCTTGTTCCTCTGTTCTTCAGTTTCCTGCCTGCCCCAGGTCACCTCCCAACACTTCCTATCTTCGCCTCACAGGATCTCATCAACTCGCTTCCCTCCAACTCTGGGAAGTCCTTCGGGAAGTACCTGCTCCTCCATTCCTCCTTCAGCTTTACTTTTGTTTCTCTTTCCTTTGGTCGGGTTTCTGCCGACTTCCTTCATTGATCCCACCTCTCCCCATTTCTGTATCTAGAAAACCCACTCCTGCGCCTCCTATCTGTTGGATCCCTCCCTGGTTGCTTCCCTCAGTAATCCTTTGCCCAGCAATTTAAACCTTTGCTTCATACTTCCCTAAAGCGTTTTCCTCAGATCTCTTTAAAACAAGCCTTTCCACACAGCCCCCTGAGGGTGGGGTAGAACGTTTGAGTCCCACCTTCTTTAGAGTTCCACCAATCACAGGAGGAGCAGGCTAAACCCGGAACACACAGCAGCACAGGAAATAGATCAGCATCTCTTCTACACAAAACAAAGTGTTGGTTGAAGAGAAACACAACTAATTTTTATGAGGAACACATTATCTCTGCACCCCCAACCCCCAACGAATTCAAGACATAGCTTTTTTTCTACTCTTGAAGTGAATCCTAACATCAGAGAAGTATTTGAAGCCAGAACGGTGGTGTACCTGTAATCCCGCACTTGAGGGGCCAAACCTGGACGATAAGGTGTTTGAGATCATCCTGAGGTGCAGAGTGAGTCTGTCTCATACACAGAGTTGAGCCACGCCCTTAGTCCCAGCGCTCAGGAGGCAGAGGCCAGCCTGGTCTACAGAATGAGTTCCAAGATAGCCAGGGCTACACAAAAACAACCCTGTCTCAGAAAATAATAATAATAATAATAATAATAATAATAATAATAATAATAATAATAATAAATAACTGTAACAAAATAAAATGTTTAACTCCCCAGAATAGATGGCTTGCTATGATTTTGAGTCATGCCTACTGTGAACCACTGTGAATTCATTAAATATGATCATTATGCATTTATGATAATAAACACACATTGTGAAATGAAAAAAACTATGTTATAGGCCGGGATGCATAATATGGCCCAAGCTCTGTGCAGTCCGGTGTGTAAATACAGAGTCATCAAAATAAGGTATCTTGGTGACAGACTTTTTAGAAGATTCTAACCTTTTTACCTCTCTTTTTTTCCCCTGCATTATTGTATTTTTTCACTTTAAAAAGATTGTTTTTAAGTTAAAATATACTAGTTTTCTTTCTTAGTAAGTTATTTAGCTAAGTTCAATTTTTGATCATTCATTTATACCTTCTTAACTTTTTATTGTGAAAATTTTGCCTGATTTTTTTTTTAACCATGAAATAAGCCATTTTTACCTATCTATAGGTCTGTCTGTCTGTCTATCTATCATCTACCTATCTTAAAGGAAAACAACCAAAATGGATGCTTGCGTTTCCCAATCAAATCCTTCCTGTCTCTTCCTAGAAAGAGGTAACCAGCCATTCCTGAATTCCTCGATTTCGCGTTCTTTGTAGTCATGTGACATCTCCCTGTTCAGTCACTTGTGGAGCAGTGATGCACATTAACTCATATGCAACTGGCAAAGAAGGGAATTAATTGGTCCACACACCCAGCAGCCACACTGTTTTTCACAGATGTTTCCCGACACGTAAATGTTCTCTCCACCACAGAACCACAGTAGCCAGCCGGCATCTCAGGAAGGAAGTCACTACCGCAGCTTCTCACCATGGCTCATTCAGCCTGGTGCTCTGTTCTGAAGGGGCTGTTAACATATAGTCTGTCCTGCTCTTCAGTCATCCAGTCCTAAGGCAGCTTCCTCAACATTCTTTGAAACGTCTCTTTGTTTTGCATGTGCATGACCTTGGGTTCAGTTTCGAGCACATCTCTCTCTCTCTCTCTCTCTCTCTCTCTCTCTCTCTCTCTCTCTCATCTTTCTCTTTTCTAAAAGATGAGTTTTTATGTTGTTAGAAATTTAATATGTCTTGAGGCTGGGGATGTAGCTCAGTTAGTTGAAAACTCACCTCTCATGCACAAAGCCCTGGGTTCAATCCCCAACACCATATAAATTAGAGATGGTTCTATATGCCAGTAATCATGACATTCAGGAGATATAGGCAGGAGGATCATACATAGCAAGTCCACCGTTAGCCTAGATGAAATTTAACATGTCTTGAATTATCATTTATAATTAGGATGGTTATTGGTTTTATTAATATTCTAATAAAAAGGTTACATAGAATTTTTCCTGTTTCATAAAAACCAATACTAATCTAAGTTATTTTATTCTTTTTAAAGATTTTATGCATGTAGATACTTTACCTGCGTGTATGTCTGTGCAGTATATGCATTCCTGGTGCCCACGAAGCCCAGAAAAGGGTATTGCATTCCCTAGAACTGGAGTTACATGCTGCAGCTGCTAGCCACCTTGTGGGTGCTGGGAATGGAACCTGAGTTCTCCAGAAGAGCAGCCAGTGCTGTTAACGGTTGAGCCATCTGTCCAGCCCCAATTTCAGCTGCTTTTATGACTTCTGTTGTTTTTGTGAGATTATAACATAATTATATTGTTCCTGCTTTCCCTTCCCTCCCTGCAGACTCTCCCAACACCCCTCCCCGTCCTCTCTCACGTTCATGGCCTCTTTTGTAATCAGCCATTGTTGCATGCATACATACACACATAGAGTCCTAAATACATTGTTAATGTAGGTGTTCAAGAGCCTGTAGGGAGAGTAAAAGCATGGAGCCCAAAGGTCTTCGTGTTTGTAGATGATGCAAAGTGAATATCCAAAATGATCTCCCTGGCTTCAGCTTCCTCCACGGGTGTGCCAGAGGGCACACTTAAGCACATCCGTGTCAACCGTTGAATTGCTGTGGTGATTTGATTTCCTAAGAGCGTGTGCGTCTTTCTCATCACGCGTTCTGGATGTCTGTTGATGTGCAGCGCACACTGCTTTCTGTTTGTCTTTCCACGCGAGTGCGCTCCAGTGTGCAGATGTGTCTTCTTCTGGTACAGCGCTGTTACCGCTCCTCCCAGCTGCCAGCTGGTCCTTCGCACTTCAGAGTGAAAAGCAGACCCATGTGCAGAAGTTCTTGGCTTACTATAACTGAGCTCATCGTTTCTTTTGTTATAGTTTTTGCCTCTATCACTTAAAAAGTACGTCTACAATTGTAATCATAGCCACATTCTGTATTTTCTTCTGAAGGGTTCCAAATTTTGCCTGTTTGAACTAATTGGTATTTGTGTGTGATCTGGGCACAGGTCACCAGTGCTTGGGGCCATCTGTCAAGTGTGGGGATTCTATGTGTGCAAACAGCCTATCTGTGCTGTTTGTCTGTCTGTGCTATTTGCCTATCCATGGTGTTTGTCTGTCCGTGCTGTTTATCTGTCTGTGCTGCTTGCTTGTCTGTGCTGTTTGTCTCCCCCACCATTATTACAATTTCAGTTACTCCACCAAAAAGTTCATTTTTGGCAACAGGGAGGTCAAGCCTTTTCTCCAGGAATGTCGACTATTCTCAGTCCTCTGCTTGTCCATATAGCTTTAAAAAATCAAATAGTTGGATCCGGAGAGGTGGCTCAGCAGTTGAGAGCACTTGCTGTTCTTGCAAGAGGATCTGAGTTCGGTTCCCAGCACCCACATCAGGTGGCTCACAGCTGTCTGACTCCAGTTTTAGGAGCTCCAATACCTCTGGCCTCTGAGGCCACCTGTACTTATCCCAACATAGACACACACACCATGGTTTTTAGAAAATCAAGTAGTTAAGTTGTTCACATGTATACTTACACACACACACACACACACACACACACACACACACACACACTACACACCTGTTAAGATTTCTCATTAGAAACGAGATAAATCATAGCTGAATTGGGGAAGGACCAAAATCCTAAAAATGTTGATTCCTGTGGTTCCTCAACCCAGCAGATCATTCCATTTATTAGACTTCTTTCCTATTTGTCCATACCTTCAGAATTTTTCTCCTTAATGTTCTTACACATTCATTCCTTTCATTCCCAGGGAAAGTTACTTTTGTTATTAGTATAATCAGTATCTTTTCACAAAGAATACATTTTTGTCAATGATGATTAATAAGAGTTCAAGTGATTTTATATACAATATACCTGGTAAATTTGCTGAATTCTCTTATTAGATCTCCATATGTGAATTTTAAGGCTATCTTGTTTTTTATAATAATAATCACTTTTTTTTCTGAAATCACTGGGTTAGATTTCTAAACTGACTGAAACCTGGGCATGGGGAGGGGAAGTATTAAAGCCATGATGATGCTGAGGCATGTTGGTCAAGTTCCTGATTTTAAAGGGAAGGCTTTTGGAAGTTCAACATTACTTAGCATAGTTATTTCACAGACATTAAGATAGCCTGTTAAGTTCCTGACTTGCAAAGGTGCTACCATGAGTGGATTTAAAATGTGTCAAAATTGGTTTCTGCCCTGGCAGCAGGTGTCCAGGATAATGGAAGAGCCTCAAACATGTGCAGAGGCTGTTCTTCCTGCTTCTCACCTCTAGTGCTGAAGAGCAGGAGCTTTCTCGTGTTTGGTTGGGAAGAAGGAACCTCAAATTAACCTTGGAAAAAAGGGAAGACATTATGCATGAGCTGTAAACTAGGCTAAAACAGTAGAGAGAATGGGCCTCCCTCAGTTACTAGAGTTTGACTTTGTGATTTGGAGGCCAGTTGATATTCACAGTAGGTGTATTTTCCTCAAAAATGTTAAAGGCAGGACTTGGGTAGTTCTCAGGGGCTCCAAACTACCTCCTAATGATGTAGTACTTCAATTCAACTCAAATCAAAATCTTCATTGTCTTGCCTTGCCCTAGAATTTACAGTTCATAAAGTCTGAAGAAAATTGTTCTTTCTAAGGAGTTCGAGGAGCTAGAGAGATAGTTCAGCAGTTAAAGCACTGGCTGCTGTTCCAGAAGACCCAGGTCAGGTTCCCAGCACCCAGATAGGGTGGCTCACAACTGCCTGAAACTCCAGTTCCAAGGGATCTGAGCCCTCTTCTGGCCTCCACAGGTACTGCATGCACATGGTGCACATACATATACTCAGATACTCACTCATACACATAGAAATACAAAATAAATATTTTTTTAAAAGGAGGAGTTCCAGGTGATCCCTATGCTGGGATTTTGGTATCACTCTTTGAAAAACACTGTCCCACCGTTGTCTCCTTAGAATATCACATGGCAGTTCAGAAACAAGGAAACAAAATGATTCCAGTGACTGGGAAAGAAAGGGCAGGACTACACAGAGTGACCATTAAGTACTGCCCCTGCAGGGTGACAGGTAGAGGAAAGAGAGGGTGCCAAGAAACCCCAGGAGAAGGAGGTAGGATAATGGAATGGACACAAGAGAAGCCAAGGCATCAGGAGGGCAGAATATCCAGTCCACCACAGGCCCCAAGAGAAGGATGACAGGGAGACTTCTGTGAGCCCTGGGAATGGGAGGATGGGATGACCTCTGAAAAGGCAGTCCTGTGAGGATTCCTCCCACACAGAGATGATGCTGTTAAGGAACAAACTAAGTGCTGGACATGCCAGAAACCTACACTCCAGAAAGTAAGAGGCTTAAGTCCCTCATTAACTAGATCAACTGGATTTCCTCTTACAGTAGAAAAGGGAGGTACCTTGAGCTGGAAAGGCCTTAAGTCACTCATCCCAGGAGCCACAGTGAGTGCCAGAGACACTTTGATGTGGGCTCAGGGAGTGGAGGTGAGACACAGGGAAAGTCACAGGGGGAAGAAGTGGGGAACTGGTTGCCCCAGTACATGGAGAGCAATACCCCATGCACCTAGCAGAGCCAAAGCGTGACTCCACACATGGGTCGGGGGCTTTGAACCAGCAGCAGAGCGAGTAAACAGTAGATGGAAATAGGAAGGGCGCGCACTCCTCCATTCTCCCTTCACACCTGCTGAGGGCCACTCTCTGACCAGGGCTGCCTCACCCTCTGAGACTCCGTACCGGAATGCTGGCTCTGGCTGTGGTAGCTGGCACACACATGACAGCTGGAATGAACAGTACAGGTGACCCGACACAGGCCCAGCTGAGCTCCTACGGCAGGGGGGATGACAAAATGATGATGGCATTCATTCGCCCTATGTTATGTATTTGTCATTTATGCGCTTATGGTAAAACATTTAAATCTGCCCCTTTAGAAACTCTGAGGAGTTTGCCTTGGATTTTATTTTTGTTGGTCTTGCCTCTGGAAAGATTCAAGTAGCTTCGTGTATAGAGATAGAGAGACTGGTGGTAATCACGGCCATGGAAGGAATTTGAGCCTGTGTTTGATGACAGTTTGTAAGTAAGCTGTATCACTGTTCTGCGATGCCCTGGCTTGCTAGAGGTAAAACTGCTGTAAATTCAATAAAGAAAAGCACAATGCAAGTTTGGTTGAGTTCTTAGAGCTACAGATTCTCCTCTGGGACAGGCCAAATCATACTTTACTCAGGCCAGTTGCCTCCTGCCCCCTCACCCCTGATCGTCCAGCCTTCCTGTGGACAGTCCCACACCCTTGTATCTATCTCCACAGCTGCATGTTCCTAATTATTGTCCTAAGAATTTTTTCTCTTGATGTATTAGAAGCCTAGTGCATTAGTGGACAGTTCAAACAATTCTTTTGAGAATTTTATACATGGCCCCTATTTGTATATCACTTCCGCCCCTCCTTTCTCCCCACTTCAATTCGTCCCATGACCCCAACTTCCTCTCAAACTCATGACTTCTTTCTCTGTAATTATTATTGTTACATCTATACATATACATACAGACACTCTTGGACAGTCTTGATGGCTAAAAGATTCCTCCTCCTATCACAACAAAATCTATCATCCTGAAGTTTCTGCCTTTTGTTTCTGTTGTTGTTTTTGAGATAAGGTCTTACTGTGCAGATTCATATAGCCCAAGCTGGCCTCAAATCCTCAATCCTCCTGCCTCCACCTCTTGAGTAGCCACCATTCCAGGCCTGCATCACTACAGCCGACTTCTGTTTAACAATGCTGTCTATACCCACCTAGAAAAAAAACACTGAACCCTCTTCCAGCCTCCCAGAGCTCTCAGGGATGTGCCAGCCACAGCTCTCTTCTCCAGACAAATGCCCAGTTTGGTTCTACGACAGATTCCTCCTGCTGACTTCATTTCCAAGCTTCCATTGTCCAGTTTGCCTTCTCCAGACACAGGCCACCTTGTCTGGTCCTCTCTCTAAGACAACACATAGGTGGCACAATACTCCACGTGCTATCTGGGCCAAGCCTGACCATCCTGTCAATCTCAGTCCTCCTGGGTCCTCCTCTTTTTGAACATCCCACTTCTCTAGTGCTCCCCTGACCCTGTCATCTACAAGCAATGCAGGCCTTGCTATCTTTTTCCTTGCAATTTCACTACAGTTGATTAGACAATGTCTAAACACGTTTGAAATGCTGAACTGAGCTCTCATTTCTACCAGCCATTTTTGTGATCACAGCACAAAGGAATGATGGGTAACCTGGAGCAACTGCTCAGATGCAAGCTGACTCCAGCCTAGGGTTCTAAGAAGCAAAGTCCTTGCTTCTTCCCGGTGGCTGTTCCTCCTGACCAAGATGGCTTGTTTCTGAAGTTCCTGTTAATGTCTTGTTGTGATCCATTAACTCAACACTTGATCCTCAGTCGTGTTTTCTGGGAAAGGGATGGGATTGGTGGTATCACTTCATACTGCTTCTCTGACCCTTCAATCTGCTGTCTGTGCCATACTCTAATGCTTTGCCCACTTAGGTTTGACTCTACTTTATGATTCTCTTTTCCTCACTCATTTGAAGATTCATTAATGAAGGCTGTTGATTTATCCACCATTAAAGCCTCTTATTTGTGACGGTTCCTAACCACAATAGTAAAAAGCTTTCAGAATGCGTATTTGTATGGCTCAGGGCAAGAGGATAAAGACAAACAGATCACAGCCTCTTAATGCAAATGTTAACCAGGCTGGGGAGCTGGAGGGCCTGTGGGTGGACATGGGGGTCAGGTAACATCACAAACTGAATACACCTGATTCCCAGCTCTGACCCCAGGGGAAAGTATTGCTGTCACTCAGATGGAGTCTGCTGTCACTCATTTTATACACAGCCTACATAGAAATGCTAATAACTAGAATTTAGTCAATAAAATCTTGAGTTTCTGTAAAGGAGACCTTGGGATAAAGTTACTAAGAATAGTTTGTGTCCTCTAACTGGACATGTGGCAGTATAGTAATAAGGCAAATTCCTGTTTGAAAGCTCAAAGAGGACACTATTGTTTTTCATTGACTGGACTAAGGGGCACACAAAGCCCGTGATAAGCAGCTTGCTTTCTCCAATCATTTATTAACTAGGAGAGTGTGGAATGCATCACCAAGAGACTAGCCCAAACCACATACTTGAGAGCTATAACTGGAGTTTTCTGGACGTGGGAGGATGGAAGAAAAGCAGTAAGTTTATCCTTGTCTTTGCTACTATCCAAACATGGCTGCCTCAAGCATCTTGGATGGTGTGTTAGTCAGCTATCTGTAGCTATAACAAAAAAAGCCTGAGAACATCAGCTTACAAAAAGGTAGAGCTTAGGTCTATTTTAGGTGCTAATTTTTATTATTATTTTAATTAATCTTAGAAATTATGAACTCCTCGACATTTTCACTTTGCTCATAGTTGCCCCTATCATAATCCCAAATAATGCTCTTCCTGGAGTCTACCCTACCTCCCCTCAAATATTCTTCCACCCATTTTCATGTTGCAGACATACCCAACCCATGGCTCATAGCACCCAAACATCTAAAGACAACTATGAGTGTGGCCCAACACAAAATCATAAACTTACCCAAAATACTGGGGTTTTATTTAATGAAATTTATTCTTTCGCAATGTTACACATTCATATAATGTACTTTGATCACATCTTCCTTATTAACTAACTTTATTCCCTTCCACCTCCTGCAAAACCCATCCTTCCTAACAAGTCTCCCTTCTGTGTGTGTGTATGTGTGTGTGTGTGTGTGTGTGTGTGTGTGTGCAACCTGATAGCATGGTTCTTGAGCATGAACTTTATACACCACACACCAAGTCACAATTTCAAATGGATAGATGCGCAAGATTGTAGTTTATTTTGGCTCATGATTTTGGAGGTTTCCATCCATAATAAATTGACCCCATCACTTTGGACCCATTGTGAGGCTGAACATCATGGTGGGAACATGTGACAGAGCAGACCCCTCACCTTGCAGCTAGGAAGCGACAGAGAGGAAGAAAGGCCGTGGGAGAAGATATGCCTCCAGTGACCTAAAGGTGGATTCCTAATGCTCTACCATTTCCCAGTAGTGCCACAGTGACAGCCTTTTCCCATGGGCCTTTGGGAGACAGTCAAGATTTAAACTACAGCAGGTTAATAAAGAAACTTTGTCTACATAGTTGGGGAAGTGTTGCCCTACCATTTACACCCCTCTGACTTCAGGAGTGAGCCATGAGCACGGCCGGGTCACTGGGCCATGGGTGAGACCGACATGACAAATGGGTGAAGTCTCCTTTTCAGAGAGACCCCTTGAGTTTCTTGCTGACTCCATGATGCACACGTGGAGCTCAAAAGATTGTCAGGCAGCCAAGCAGAGAAAGATGTAAGAAGAAAGTGCCAGTCATCTATATCCTCAGCTCAGAATTATCTGCTCTTAATATTTTGGTACTTGAGGTCTCAGTGTTTTTCTTTGAGAAATCTTTCTGCTGGGCATGGTGGTGCATGCCTTTAGTCCTAGCATTCAGGAGGCAAAGGCAGGTAGATCTCTGTGAACTGGAGGCCAGCCTGGTCTACATAGTGAATACAAGATCAGCCAGCGCTAGAGAGTGAGACCCTGTCTCCCCCCACCAAAAAAAAAGATCAAAATCTTTCTTTTTTTTTTTCTTTTTGATCAAAATCTTTCTATTGCATCTCATTTAAAAAAACATGGGCTGGATATGGCATAGAGATTCCCAACCATGCAGAAAAGAACAGAAATCAAAAGGCTTTTCTTGAAGTAGGTAAAAACTCATCATTAATTAATATTTGTGGATATTGTTCTATATATCCAGTTCTTTTCAAATCATTGCTTTGGGCGAAGCTTCTACTCTGGGGAGAGGATTTGAGTTTTCATAATAGGCCAGAGTTGCTGGGAGGCATTTAGGTCTGGTGAATGGGTAATGATTAAGCTGAGCAACAAGATTCTGGTGCCAAGTCAGGTATAATTGGTTTTCTTGGACAGCTCAGAGATTGTCATGAGGGGACACATGTCGGAAGTGACCGACGAGCGCTGCCCTCATAAAGACTCCTTGTGAAAGACATGTGTTCTAAGCCTTGGGGACCACAACCTCTGGAATGGAGCCAGAGCTGTGTTACACTGAGAGCTGTGGCCTCCATCAGGTCTCTCCCCTCCTCCTTCCCCCGAAAGAGCCTCTGTTTACTCATCTCTAATGGGATGTTCATAATGTCCACTTTTCATAACCTGTTATGAGAGTCAAATTAGGTCAGGGCCATGAAAGCTCTTTTGCAAACTGTCAGGATCTATACAAATGCCAGGCTCTATTATTTAAGTATATTTGTCAAATTAATCTTGTTTCGTGATGGGCACATTGTCCACAGACACAGTCAACCAGGTCATCGAAGCCTTGCTGGGTGGGGCTGTCCTCTCCTCTCTGCTCTGTTCAGGCTGCCTCACCCTTGCCCCGACTATCAGTTCACCCAAGGACCCAGGACCTAAGTGTGAGCAAGGGGAGTGAGCCTAGACTGGAGAATGCAGTCTGAGTCTCCACCACCCACTATTTCTGGCTTCCTACAGCCTGCAAAGTGAATGGTTCCCATCTGGAATGTCTACTTTGCAATGTTGGAAAGACCCAGTCGGTTTCCTGCTTACCTGGGAGTTCTCTGAGGATTAGAAATTCATCCAGACACTGATCATGAGCCTGACTTGGTGGCACGTGCCTATACCAGCACTCAGGAGGTAACAGCAGGAAGAGCAGGGGTTTGAGGTTCACTTGGGCTACAGAGTAAGAACTGGTTTGCTTGCTTGTGTTTTGTTTTCAATTTTTAAAATTATATATACATATATTTGTGTGTGTGCGGATATATATGGGCTATAGATATCACAGAAGAGTAGAATCTGGAACCTTCAAAGTTGCGTCATTCCCATGATGCATAATAAAGGGAAGGAAGACTCACAACTGTAGCATCCTGGGCCTGGGAAGATGGCTCAGTCAATAAAGTGCTTGCCTGGAAAACATGAAGAACTGAGCTTCAGCTCCCCAGAACTCCCATTTTAAAAACATCAGACAGGACAGCGTACACCTGTAAGCCTGGTGCTGGGAGGCAGAGCCGGGAAGATCCATGAGGCTTGCTGGCCAGCAGCGCAAGCCTAGCCAAACCAGTGAGCTCCAGTCCGCTGAGAGAACCTGTCTCAAAAAATAGTGATAAGAGTAAGATTGAGAGCATTTGAGGGAGGTACCTGGCACTGACCTCCGGGTTCTGTATGTGTATGTACACATAGGGACTGACACATATATACACCACACACACACACACACACACACACACACACACACACACACACAGAGAGAGAGAGAGAGAGAGACAGAGAGACAGAGACAGAGAGAGATCATTTAAAATAGTCATAATAACAGAACTATTCTAATGATGTAATGATGGCTGAAATAACTGTTTCATGACTTGGTACAACCTGGCACATCAAAAGAGCTCGATAGATTGTAGCTGTTATAGAACTTGCAGACTCTTTAAGTTAGAAGACTGTCCTTGGATAAGCCCCTGGAGGCTTTGGACACATGAAAGCATACCTCATCAGCAACGCGCCATTGTTACTAATAAGTTATAGGTATGATTTTACCATTTGGAATATCCACCTTTTAAAATTCACTTGTTGGCTGTATGTTTATTGAGCAATTCCTGTATGCCAAGCATTCTGCCGTGCATTATAGACTCAAGAGTCAGCCAGAAAGACCTCACCTCATCCTGGGGAGAATCCTGTCAAATGACGGACACAGGGCCAGAAAGAAGAGTTCTGTATGCGGTCAGAATGTCACCTGAGTTAACGAAGGGAGATGACTATCCTGTGAGGCCATGTAGCTACACAGATGGGTGGAGAAGGTCAGGGAGGATTCAGGCAAGTTTTCTTTGTTCTTGACATGTAAGCTGAGACCCAAAGACTGAGCAAAGGGAGAGAAGAAGCAGATTCTAGACAGAAGGAGCAGTGTGTACAAGGGCCTTGAGGCTGGAAGCAGAGAGACACAGTCACCTCGGAAGCAGAATGGGGGTGTGGAACAAAGAAAGGAGACTGAGCGTGGAGGTGGGAGAGGGGTGACGAAAAGCTAGCCAGAGCTGTAAGGATCACTATGTGTAAGTGTGTAAGTGTGGACTTAGCCCTTGGAGCAAAGGAAAACCATTGAGGTGATTTGAATATAGGTGTGTATATTCAAAAACATGCCACTGCAAGAAGAACAGTTGGAAGGGAACTCGGGAGCGGAGCAGGCAGTAGGTGTAAGAGGCTATCAATGTCAAAGCGGGACTCATCAGCTGATGGTAGTTGACCCCAGGGTACTATGGTGCAAGCTAGAAAGAAGTGGAAAGAATCAAGGGTTATTTAAGAGATGCCATCTACAGCATCTGGTGATAAACTGGTTGTGAGAGGTAAGATCCAGAAGTGGGGCCAGTGAGATGGTGCCACAGGAAAAGGTACCTGCGGCCAAGACTGATGACCTGAGTTCAGTTCCCAGGACTCACGTGGTAAGAGAGGGAATAACTCCAGCAAGTTGTTCTCTGACCTCTATATGTACTCTGTAGCACATACACCCACATGTGTGCAATTAATTAATGTAATTTTTAACTTTTTTGAAAAGAGGCAGAAATGTGAAGAACCAGTTTATCTACTCAGTGGCTGTTTATGGACCCCTGTTAAATTCTATATATGTAATGGGGATTCAATTGTGACCAAGATGGACAAGTCTCCCTTAAGGGCCTAGTTTGGGTTTGGAACTGGAAATCTGACAATAAACTGCTAAGTAGAGAAATTAGTTGTCTTAATTATAAATTATATATTACAGAGTATGTGATTAGAAATACATGTTATAAAAAGATAAAAGGGGCTGGGCGGTGGTGGCGCACGCCTTTAATCCCAGCACTCGGGAGGCAGAGGCAGGCGGATCTCTGTGAATTCGAGGCCAGCCTGGGCTACCAAGTGAGTTCCAGGAAAGGCACAAAGCTACACAGAGAAACCCTGTCTCGAAAAACCAAAAAAAAAAAAAAAAAAGATAAAAGGGATATACTAGGAATACTATGTTGAGGAAAGCTGACTCTTAAGGTAGTACATGAAGGAGCGGGAGACAGCCAGAAAAGTCTGTGGAAGAACACTCCAGGAAAAATAAAAAGCAAGGTTAAAGAGGCCAGTGTGTCTCAGAAGTAGGTAGGAAGCCAGGGTGGCTGGACAGAGTGACACATGAGCAAGGAGAGTTGTTCCAACCTGGCCTGGTGATTACTTAGGTCACAGCACAGAGTTTAAACACTCCCCTCTTCCTACAGCAGCCAGAATAAACGGGCTCACCCCTCAAAGACTGCTCTGTTACACGGCAAGTGAGAGAAATGGATTACTTCAGAGTAAGAGTCAAAACAGACCAGTCAGGAGCCAGTCACTCCGGATAGGCTCGCCGAGGACGGCTTAGTGCTATGGCAGTGAATCAGAGGTGGGCAGGTGTCAGGTAGAGAAAGTCCAGTGTCCTCCAGGAAGGTCAAGGCTGGGAAATGGTGGCATGACTCATTTGCAGAGGTTGAGAGCCTGTGTAGCCCCTCTAGAGAAACAGAATCTGTGATACATCTCATGAGTCCAGGCAAGGGCATGGCTGTCATTTTTTCCAGGACCCGAAAGATCACATCTTTAGTATTAAAGAGGTACAACCCAGCTCAGGAATCAGCAACTCAATCTTGGTGCCCAGACTAATAGAACCAGAGGGTCTCAACCTTTTCACGTGGAGCCACCTAAGACCATCTTGAATATCAGCTATTTATATTACAATTCATAACAGTAGCAAAGTTACCGTTATGAAGTAGCAACAAAAATAATTTTATGGTTGGGGGTCACCACAGCATGAGGGACTGTATTAAAGGGTCACAGCATTGGGAAGGTTGAGAACTACTGGATTAGACCAGAGGTCATCAATACTGAGGTCATCAAAGTCACATGAGGGAAGGGCAGGACCTGTTGATCCAGGTTTCTGTGAATGCTGCCTACCCATGACTAAAAGCAGAAATTGGGAAGGGCTGGGCCATTGGTGGGTCAAAGTGACAAGTTAAAGTATAGGGCTGGCATCATGCAACCTATAATGCCAGTTGGACGGGATGTTTAGTGGATGTTTAGACACCTGAGATTTATTGATAGAACAGAAATTAATTAGTATGAGCTGGATGTTCTTTAGCATTCTGCACATTAGGTCAGAGGAGTCCTGGCCTTGCAGTCTGACTTGAGTGGGGGATTTGGAGGGGGCCTTTTTAGAACATGACCGGTTCTTAATCTCATTGTTTTCCACCAGCTCCACTTTATCCTGCACATAAGGCCAAGCACATAGCATCCTTGGCAAGTGTCAGCCTAGTGCACCTGTGTGCTCATGTAGACATGAAGGAGTTCTATCTACCACAATCAGCACACAGGAAAACTGGGCCATGAGCAATGCCTGCCTATGGGTACTGCACGTTAACCACAATGCAGCACACAGCTCCATGTTATGAGTTACATATGAAGCTAAAGAATACACCAAAGCTATCTAAGGTCCAAAAGCAGAGTAGCCGCTGAGGATGTACTTAAGCGGGAGGACCATGGGAGCCTTCTGGGGTGCTGGAAATGTTCATGGTCTCAATCTGGATAGTCGTTACCTGGATCCATCCTTGGGCAAAAATTAATTGAGTTGTAACTTTAAGAACTGCAAATTTGATTGAAGTAAATTGTAGGTTAACAAAAAGTTTCCAGAAGACAAGAAGCAGACAGGACAAAGAAGAAGGGTTTGTCCTAGAATCTGTTCATGTCTAACCACCGCTTGCTGCTCTTCCTCCAACCTCCAGCCCCAATCAATGCCGCATCCCGCCCAGTGGCATCTAGAGGATGTTGGCTACTCATGACAGCAAGCCAGGACCCAGTGAAGGGTCAGGGGGTACTGACTGTTTTCAAACATTGGGAATCCAGTGTGACATGGACTGGAATTTTCTAGAAAAATACAGAGCAGCATTCTGTATCATCGGCATCCTTGGTGATCATTATCAACTACAAATGAATCAAGCAAGCCACAGAATTCCACGGACTTAACACTTTGAGGGGCAAATGGAAGTGTAACCGAATGGCATTTGCTTTTCTCATTAATGGTCTGCCCTACTTGCTGGAGCCTCTTCTTGGAGATTTTATAATGTGCCCTAGACTGTTGAAGACTCTGATAAGGGGCCGGGAATATAGCTCAGTTGTAGAGTTAGTTACCTAGCGTACACAAAGCCATGATTTCAATCCCCAGCCTGTGTAAACCAAGCATGGTACCTCATGCTTGTAACCCTAGCATTTGGGAGATATAGGTATGAGGATCAGAAGTTCAGGGTTATCTTTAGCTACATAGTGAATCTGAGGCCAGCCAGGGCTGCATGAAACCCTGTCTCAAAAAAAAAGAAAAATCCAGTAAGTCCTGATGCAGAGAGGTATGTTTGGTTTTATTTAACACAGTGTTGGTATATGTGTGTTTGACCCAAGGCTGTCATTCATTTTCTTTTTACTAGTTCCCTGCCTTGTTAAACCATCAATCCTCACTCTTCTAGCAGCTATCTTGATGCTACCCTCTCTCATCTCAGTCCAGACTCCACTTAACTCCTGATCTTCACTGCCCATAGTCTTCAGCGGATGGTCCACAGTGGGGCAGAGTGGAGATCTACAAAGGTTCAGAGGTTCTGAATTCTCCAGACTTGAAACCCAAACTCCACGGATCTCTGAACATTAAAGATGCAGAATCTTTAGTGATCTATTGCCAGAAACAAAGTGGCAAAAGTAACATGCACAAAAATCTCCAGTCCCCTGGGAACAGCACAAGCAGTCTAGTCTGAAGCTCTTTCTCCGTCATTATTAAGTGTGCTTTGCCCATCTCTTCGCCTCTCTGAGTCTCCCCCAGTTTATCCACTTACAAAAAGGGACAGTGTGTGTGTCTGTGAGATTGCTGGAGTACTCAACAAACAATGCTAGCAAATATACAGTACCTTTTGCCCACAGCTCACCTCGGCTCCTCTGTTTATCCATTAAACACTCTCATCTTCTCCCACTTACACTCGCATCCATTAAGCTACCACAGTCTCCATGTAAACAACTGAATCCACATCTATTGGGTATGCTCTGTCCTGCCTAGCCCATTCACAGAGAATCCTCCAGAAAGAGGGAGCTGGCCCCCTCCTTTCCGGGGGATAGGCAGTTGGTCTGTTGCGGAATCATTTTTCAAAGACAATAGCATCTCAAAGGAGATGCAACAAAATGAGGTCACTGGAACTGAAAAGAGGCTCCTTGACCTCTGATCCTTCGTTTTCTCTCCCACTAAATAATGGTACCCACCAATACCTGTGTACACAGGGATACGTGAGCACCTGGCTTCTAACCAAATTGCTTTACCCAAGGAAGATTCAGGAAGAAGGGAGAATGTCGACATCATTTCTTAAAGCAGAAACCATGCACACAATGACAGCTGTGACAGAGGGCAGGGACCACTGGAGTCTGCACCCTTGCCCAACACTAGGGAGCAGCTAATGAATGAGTAAACAAAGCTGGATGACTTCTAGTACCTTTCCAAACTTAAAATTCTCTCATCTGGACGCATCCTAATACTACTCGGAGAGGGCACTTCCCACTGTGGCTTGCTTTCTTCTCTATAAAGTTTACACCCTGATAATTCATAGTGAGATGGCTTCCATCCTTACCACACATTTTACTCAGAACACCGCCCACCCACCCCTTGTCATCACCGCAAGTCTCTTGGAGCCTCAGTCCACCCATTTGTAAAGTGGGAGGGACACTGAACTATTCTGAGACAGCTTCCGGGCAGTAACTTGGACCCTATGTGTTCCTTCGGTGCAGAAGAGTCTCCCCGTTCTTAAGGTGTCAACAATGCCTGAAAACCAACACTAAGGCCCAGCCTCTGTGTGCTGAAGGAGATGCAGCTGAGGGATTGTGAAGTGCAGAGGTGCTGTCCCTTAGCCAGAAGGCCACTGCTCCCGAGAGACACTTCACAAGTCAAACCAACCTCTCCTGCTGACACCAAGCCAGGCAGGGTTGCAAACTGAGCCGAGATCTTTCTGCTCTGGTGCGGCAGGTGCGGGCGGATGCGGGCTGCTGACGCGGGGAAAGGAGCTGTGGTCCCAGGGCAAGCACAACCGCAGCCCAGCCGGGGCGGCTCTGGGAAGCATGCGGCAGGAAGACCATAACCTGGAGCAAGATCAGAGAAGCCATCAGAGCAGCTTCTAACTCAGCCTCTGAGACTCCAGGCATAGGACCCAGATGAGTCATCCTACCCAAGAGACTCAAAAGCCCAGAGCCAGCCCCCGGTCACTGTAGGCTGACTCCTTCCCTTGGGGTCCTCTGTTACCTCCTCCAGGCTTCTTCAGCCAAAAGACTCTCTCTCTCTCTCTCTCTCTCTCTCTCTCTCTCTCTCTCTCTCTCTCTCTCTCTCTCGGAAGTGTGCTTCCAAGGTGTTCCACAGTCCTGTTGAAAGGAGGCTCATTAAAGGCTCATCCGCCTTTGTAACCTGGAATCCACTCCCCCATCCCTACCTCCACCACACTCATCCCTCACCCCTACATCTTCAAACCTTCTCCATTGTCCCACCTCGCATCCGTTCAGACCTTTTATAGCTCTCTGAGTGGCATCCGCCAGCTGCAGATATTTCAGAGAAGACAGAAAATGTCCCTTTGGGTCATGACCCTATGGTAGGGAAGTGTCACATTGCTAGACCTCCACACATACACCCCAACACCCACCACCACCACCCCCCTCTCGTGGACAGAATGCAGGCTGTATCTAATGACACCATGTCTCTGACCCGGTGAGGTGATTTGCATGGCTTTGCTCTACCTCCTGTCTTATCACGGCAACTCATTGTAGAAAGTTGAACCCCGCCCCCCCCCCCCAGGAGGAACGAAGCCAGTAGGATTCTGGAGGGTCCGGGAGGGGTATCAAGTCACTCTCCTGCTCAATTCAATTAGTAAGGACCCTTGGAGCCCCTGGGGACGGTCACTGTCACATTATCATATTAAGAGCTACCGTTTACTGAGTACTTCCTGTGTGTCAGGTCCCGTGCTAAATGCTCACAAGCATCATTTTAATAGAAGCCTTACAGCAACCCTGTCACTGTTACTCCTGTGTATGACTCCTGAGTGAGGAAACAGAAACACAGAGATTGAACAGTCCGCCCCAGGTTGCCAGCCAGCAGTTGCTAAAGCCGAGAGTTGAACCCCTTCACCTGTGCCTTGAACCCTGTTGCCTCTCATGGTGGAGTTGACATTTGGCATAAGGGATAAGAAACTTGCTTCTGGTCTTTGTTAGTTTTTGTGTGTACGGATGTTTCGTCTGCATGTACATCTGTGCACCACATGAATGTAATGTCCATGAAAACCAGAAGAGGACATTGGATCCCCTGGAACTAGTTGTTAGGGACCATATGGGTGCTAGGAACTGAATCCAGTTCCTCTAGAAGTTATATTAACCCCTGAACCATCTCACCAGCAAACACACACACACACACACACACACACACACACACACATACACACACACACACACACACACACACACACACACATTGTTGCTGTACCTCTGTGTGAACTTGGGCAAGTCATTGAAATACCTGCTTTGGATCATATATGCATATGAGCATTTTCCTGGTAAGAGCAGGCTTGGTTTTCATTAACACAGAAGAGATCATTACCGGATTCCACAAATAGAATCACGATGTATCGGGGCTGTCTCATCCTTACATCCCTGTTCTGCTGCACAGCCAACCCTAGGTCCTCTTCTAACACAGGCTTGAACACATCAGCTGTGGGCTGCTGCTACCCTGAGCCAGAATGCCCTGTGCGGCTCAGGGCGTGGCCAGCTCTTCCAGCATGCCCGCATACCCAGATAGCCATCACAGGAAGCGTGGCCTTGGGATCATCAGATTCATCCTCCACCTGCAACACCTCAGCATTTTTACTTTGCCTTTTGAGTTCCAACCTAAGTTTATACTGAGACCCAAGAAAAGATTTCAGGATCTTTTTGTTTTTTTGTTTTTAAGTTGTACTATAAAAAGAATGGGAGCCATAGAACTTCTACTAGGTGTGGGGTGAGGTGGCATTCATTGTTTTTTCATATCTATCTTTTTTATATTGTATTTGCTAGTCTGGAGCACATAGCATAGACAAGGTAGACCAGGATCCTGACTTCCTGGCAAGGACAGGCCACTCTAAAAGAGAAATGCCAGGCAGAGGCACATAGCGCTGAGAGTCAGGAAGGGCTTCGTGAAGACATGGATTGTGAGCCCTTCCTGAAGGGTGAAAAGGAACCTGTCAGTGGAAGATGTGGGTCAGAGGGCTGAGAGAGCATTCCAAACAACAGACAGAACCTTGACTAGGCCCTTGTCTGTGCGTCTTCACTCATGAGGCCCGCTGCTCGCTTGTGCTCTATTCTGATCTTTTCTATTACTTTCTTCTGAATAAAGTTATCTCACTACTATTTAAAAAAAAAAAAAGCTGGTGAGAAGGCCTATGAAGAATTGGAGCTAATGGTATACTAAAGACTAAGGGCCGTGTGGACTGGAGTGAAGAGACAGGAAATAAGTGCCAATGGAAGCCAGGCCCCTGCTGGCGAGTGCTCAGGGTTACCAGTTATAACCCTGTGTGACATTTTCAAGTCAGGGAACGTCTCTGAACTTCCATTTCCTTGAACTCGATGATTTTCATGATCCTGTGATTTCTGTGACTCCAGAGAAAGTGAAGCAGTCAGTGCCAAAAAGGAAAGTTTGGCAACTTCCTGCAGCCTGTTGGTGAGGCCTCAGGACTCTCCTGCTGAACACCCAGGACCTCATAGAACAGAGTGTCAAGAAAGGCCACCCTGTGACTGTGATAAAGACAGAGCAAGCCACTCTGCAATCGTGTCTGAGTGCCCACAACAATATTAGCATCATTCAATCAACAGAAACGATTCATGATTTTCCTAGCCTGGTTTCCCGTGTACGGCAGCTGCTTCTTTACAACTCCAGCCCCAGCCTCGCACTAGCCTTCCTTCCTTCAAGACAAGAGCTATTAAAATTGATTGACAGATTAAGATTGATTGACAGCTGCTTCTGACAGCACGCAAAGGCCAGCTTCTATAAACCCTCCCACAAATCACCCAACACAAGCGCCAATCCTCTATCAGGATGTTCAACCTGCAGCCTATAGGCCATATGCATCCCGGAATATCTATGAATATATTTGTAGATGACAACAACATATCGCCATGTCAATGAGATGGACTCCCCTGCAAGCCCTTTCTAGCACCTTCTTCATGAACTGCCACACAGCTGTCCTCTTCTGCCATTAGTAAGAAACCTAATTGATCCAAGCTCGCCAGTGGCACAGTGCATGGCTGGAAGTGTGCCAGCATGGGGCTGGCTGTGCCAAGCTGTGCGTCCCTTCATGTCCCACCTCTCGCCTCAGCCTGTTTCCACCTGTCCCGGCAGCCTCTATTTAAAGGACATTGACTCCAGCCTGTCCTCTCTGATCGCTCTCCCCTAGTCTCACCACAAGGAGCCTGCTCTGTGTCTCGGGGTGTTACTAAGAAGAAAATGAGGAAGAGAAACACAGGAAAGCAATTTCAGGGGGAGGTTATCTGAGAGCAGAATTAAAACCAAGAGTGAGCGGCTTCTCTCTCCTCTCTGTAGACACAGCTTATCTCTTGTGTGCCTACTACCCCCACCCCACCCCGATCTAGGTCATGCCTGGGCTACTTGAGAAGTGGCATTTCTGCTTACCAGCCAAAACTCATCAAGCAAACTATCCCTTTAGGTCATTTACTGGAAGGCAACCCGTATACCATAGAACTGGCCCTCCGGGCACTCTCCAAGGGGCAGGTGAGTCAGATCCACAGCTTGATTTCCCCCTCTCTTAGCCGAAGGCTTTCCAGTGATGGGGGAGGTGTGTGTCCCAGCTCATGCTCCCACTCTGTTCTGTTCTTGTCAACAAATAGTAAACAAACCCAGGCCCCAGGTGCCTGGAGTCAGACGACAACCAGCCGACAGAGCTGACCTTCGCCCCTAACCACCGCCAGACCATCAAACTCACCCCTCCTATCGAGACTCCTGGTAAAATGGACTCCTACACAGCAAAAAGTGCAGCTGTCTCCAGGTCATTAATTGTCAGAGCTGGGTTGTCTGGCATGTGACAAAAGTAGGTTTTTGTGCCCAGCTCCATGCCAGCCTCGGCAGACTTTTCTGCAATGAGGCAACTTGTAAACATTTTAGACTTGGCAGGCCAGTCAGCCTTTGCCATAAACTACTCCACTCTACCTTGCAACACAAAAACAAACATAGATGTTTTGAAAGTAAGCCGGCAGCATGCTTGTGTTTTAACGGACAAGGTTGTTTACACAAACAAGTCACCCATGAGCTGTATTGAGTCCCGGTCTGATGAAATCAACACAAAGTAACCCAAAACTAGGAAAGGGCACGCCAACCTTGGTGTTTGACTTTTAGACAACTTACAGAGAGTTTAGGAGAAGACCTCAAAATCAGGTTGGAAACTTCTGGAAGATGAAAGAAAAACAGGGATGGAGGGAAGCGAGAAGGGGAAAATCAAATCTTATTTCAAAGGGGAGTGGAATCCAATGCAACAGCTCCCGACAAGGCCTCTGAGCAGCAGGGGTTGTGACTCTGGGAGGCTGGTCATCCCACTGATGCTGGCCAGAGGTGACCTCTGTGCCTCACAGAGGCCAGGAACAGGCAAGGCAGGGAGACAGAGCACGTGGGTAAGCACAGAATGCAGAAGGCAACCCTGACAGGGCCCTGAGAAGGACTCCTGGCAGGCCAGACGGGGCAGGAAGTGATGGACAGTGCTTTGCAGAAGGGTCTGCTAAAAGTCCCACTGAAGAGTCTCAGGCCGTCCTATTCGGGACCAATGGATAAACTGTGGAAAAAGAAAAAAGAAAAGAAAAAAAGATGTAGTCATTTCCCATAACTGAGAAAGGGATTTAATAATGAGATTCAAGTTACAAGTAGACCTCATGAGACTTCTGGGAAAGGGTGCAGAAGGGTGACAGCCTCACAGGTAAGTCCCTTCCCTTTGGTGGCAGCTTCCCTTCGGCTGTGGCTGCAATGGGGAGGGGGGTGGGGGAGTGGAAGTTGCCTCCTGTGGGCAGTGGCTGTGTTTCCTTAGCTCACAGAAATTCAGAAGGCTGAGACGCCGATGCTTTTCTGAGTGGCTTCCTAGAATGCAGTTTCACAGGGTTGAGCAGCTGGCCGCGCGACAGAGATTTTGGGGAAATTGAAGAGTGGGTTGACACCAGCAGGAAAATCTAGCGTTTCCAACGTGCAGTTTTCGCTTTGCAGAGTACGCTGGGAGATTATAGTGCTGGAAGGAAAAGATTCATTTAAAACAAAATAACAAAGAAATTATTCTTGGATTCAGGCGGCTCTTAGAGTATGACCACGGGCAGATGGATAAGAGATAATTTAGCTGAGATTCTCAGACATGAACGTGCATCAGTTACGTGCAGAGGGCTTCTTAAAGCTCCGGGCCTCTCAGTTCAGTGGATACTTGGGACCGGGAACCCACAGTTCTAACCAGTTTCCATGCTTGCTGCTGCAGCTCCAAGAACCGCATGCTAAAATTCACTGTCCTGCACCCAACCTGGTGACTGCAGTTCTTTAATAACATTAGCTTTCTGAAAGTGGATGCTCTTTAAGCTGGGGCCATGCCTCAGCAGCAGAGTGCTTTCCCAGCGTGGCTAACGCCCTGGGTAAATTCCTAGCGCTGGGAGGAGAATGCTTTTCCATTTTTTCCATTTGCTTTTTTTGTTTGTTTGTTTGTTTGTTTTGTTTTTCGAGACAGGGTTTCTCTGTGTAGCTTTGCACCTTTCCTGGAACTCACTTGGTAGCCCAGGCTGGCCTCGAACTTACAAAGATCCGCCTGCCTCTGCCTCTCAAGTGCTGGGATTAAAGGCGTGTGCCACCACCGCCCGGCTCCATTTGCTTTTAAGTCAGCTTTATCTAAGGAAGGCACAATTGGGACTTCCTTCCCTCAGGACCACCTCAGTGTCGTCACTAATGGAGACTGGTCATGGAGGCCACTGATGTACTCCAGGATTTAGTTTCTCCATTTGGTTTGTTTGTTTTAAAGGGTGGTTCTAGGTACTCCTGAGAAAATCTGGAGAGGCCAGCTAATAAGTCTATGACTATTTCCTGACAGGGAGATATGTTCCTTTAAAACTGGGAACAATATTCAAAACGAATTTAACCAAGAGACATAGTTCCTCAAAAATAAAATCAGACTCAGTTTTACCAGTTGCAGTGTGGTATATTTGGGGATTCAAACACCAACATAGATTCCAAAAGGACTTCCCAAGAAGGCATACAAAGTCACAGGTAGGGAGACCCGGGTGATTGGGATGTGGGCCACAACCTGTCAAATTGTGACATCATAGAGAACAGGCACATGCATGCCCTGAAATCTGCCACTCGTGATTGTTAACATTCCCTAAAAGACAGCAGAAAGAAGATGGAGAGGGTCTACAGAATATTAGTAGAAATCTTTAGAAAAAAATATGAAATAACTTGAAGTTTCTGGAAATAAAGGCCCTTGAGTTGCTGGGCCTGGAAGAAGGAAACTGATTTGATTCCCACCTCTACAAAAAGGAGCATTTTGTCTCTGGGGGATTTGTTTGTTTGTTTGTTTGTTTGTTTTTTCACTGCCGTGATAACCAAGCCAAAGAAATGGCCTTAATTTGAAGAGAGATGTGATTTTTATATAACTTTTCAAGCAATGTTTTATATATTCTTTCATAATTTCATACACATATAAAATAGACTTTGATCCTGTTTCCCCAAATGGGAATATGTGATTTCAGGCCTTAAAATTCTGCACAAAGTTGGTGACATTTACATATGTCAAATGCCTTACATTTTCTTAGAGGTCTTAGGTGGAAGTGACGATTGAAAGATCTCAAATGCCCTTTAGAGGAAACATGAATGAGTACCCTGTGCTCTAGTCACATAGTGAAATATATCAGCAGGCAAAACCATGCTTGCAGTGGAAACATACAGTGAATTTTCTGAAGTGAAACAAAGTATCAGAAGATTGTACACAGTATGGTATCCTTTTACAAAGTTTAAAATAATAAAAATGCTCAAGGACTTCCGGGGACACAAACAGTGTATAAATATATAAACAATATAACAATATAAAAAGAAGGCAGATAAATAAAAATGAAATCTGGAGGAAAGTGGGTGGAGTTAGAAGTTATTCCAGGAAGTGAGGTAACCCAGGCTCAGAAAGACAAACGGTACCTGCAGAGCGGAACCTCGAACCTCTAAACCTCTAACCGGAGAAGGTAAAGGGGCCCACAACACTGGGGATCAGAGAGGCTCTCACAAAGGGGAAGGAAGGAGACATAGAACAAGAAGGAGGGGCTAAAAGTGTAGCAGGAAAAGGGGTCAGGGAGGTGAGAACCAACCACCAGGAAACATGTCTGAAAATCCATATGCAAACCTGTTGTTTTGTAAGCTAACTTTTAAAAAATGAAGTGTAGAGCCAGGTGGCGCCTCAATCCCACATTCAGGAGGCAGAGGCAGGCAGATTTCTGAATTGCAGGGCAGCCTAGGCTGCAGAGAGAATTTACGTAGTGAAACTCAGTCTCAAAATTTAAAACTATCTTTTAAAATAATGGCTGGGAAAGTGGAGAGGGCTGGAGAGATAGCTCAGCCGCTAAGCACAGCGGCTGCATTTCCAGGAGGCCTGGGTTTGATGCCCAACGGCCACATGAATGCTCACAATTGTCTGTAACGCCTGCTCCAGGAAACCTGACACCCTCATCTGACCTCTGAGAGCACCAGACACCCACACACACAAAATGAAGTAGGAGGAAAAGTGTTTTAAAAGGAGAAGACACCCTGAGTGACAAACCTGAACCACTGTGAAAGCACACTGTGACTTTCAGAACCTCCTTAGCCTGAGACCATCCCTCACTGCTGACAGACACGCGGCTGTGTTACGCAATGGAGAAGAAAAGCAAACAGGTTCCACCTTCCCACATGGATGAGTCTCGCTAACATAGTAAGCCAAAGAAGCCCGACACAGAAGACGGAAACCTAAAACTGAGGGGAAAGCTTCCTGTTGGAGAGCTTGCTGAGTGTGTGTGCGGCCGAGGGGGTGGAATACGCAGTTCCATCCCTCTGAAGGTCAAAGCTGGAGAAGCCAGTCTGGTGGTGGAGGTCAGCCCTCGTCCCCCCGGGGGAGCATCGTGACTGGGGAGACCTGGCCAGACTCTGAGATTCTGATTCTAGCTCTTAGCCTGAAGCCAGCTCCACAGGTGTTTTCAGATCCACTTATGGTTGTGCTCGTGTCTGATGTCTGTCCTATTTCAAATACAAGTTTACTTCAAGGGAGAGTGAAACATGAAAGGAGAAATATAGGCAATAAGGCAAAATGGAGTGGAGATGTGAGGCATATCCACAAGCATAGATTACCAAAACTACATCTGAAGGTTGTGCCATATAGCTAGGCAAAAAAAAACCCTTTGGCTTTTCATGTTTAATATTTGTGTTCATTTGTTCAGCCATTTTTTGATGTGCATGTATGTATGTGCATGGGCAAGAATGTGCATGCAGGTACCTGCAGAGGCCAGAGAAGGTGCTGGATCCACTGGAGCTAGAGTTACAGGTAGTCATGAGTCACTTACCATGGGTGCTGGGAACCAAACTCAGGTCCTCTGGAAGAGTGCTCTTAATTGCTGAGCCATCTCTCTAGCCCCTAAGCATTCTCTTAGTAACATTTTACAGTACATCATTTCTGTTTTTAAAAGTGATATAGGCTGGTGAAGCATGGGTGTGGTGATTTGAATAGGTATGGCCCCCTCACGTGTTTGAATGCTTGGTCCATAGGGAGTGGCACTATTAGGAGGTGTGGCCTTGTTGGAGTAGATGGAACCTTGTTGGAGGAACTGTGTCACTGTGGGGCAGGCTTTGAGGTCTCAAATATGCAAGCTCTACCCAGTGTGGTACACAGTCTCTTTCTGCTGCCTGCTGATCAAGATACAGAATGCTCAGCTCCTTCTCCAGCACCATGTCTGTCCACACATTGCCGTGCTTCCTGACATGACGATAATGGACTAAACCTCTGAACTGTAAGCCAGCCCCCAATTAAATGTTTTCCTTCATAAGAGCTGCCATGATCCTGGTGTCTCTTCACAGCACTAGAAACCCTAACTAAGACAGAAATACCAGGAGTAGGGTATTGCTATAATAGGCCTGACCATGTTTTTGTTTGGAGGAATGTGGACTTCAGGAGTTTGGATTAGGAAAGCAGTTGAATGCTTTAAGTGGTGCTTAATGAGCTATCCCAGTAGGAACATGGAAGACAGTGGGACTAAGGGTGATTTGAACTGTGGGGCCTGACTCAAGAGGTTTCAGAGAAGACTTTCAGTGTGTAGCCTAGAGATCATTCTTGTGATACTTTGGTGAAGAATGTGGCTGCTTTTTGCCCTTGTCCAAAGAGTCTGCCTGAGGCTAAAATGAAGAGTTTTGGATTAGTTCCACTGGCAGAGGAAATCTCAAAACAGCCCAGTATTGACTCTGTTGTGTGGTTACTAGTGGTCACTCCTATGATTATTATATGATATTATATGAAATGATTTATAATGAAAAGGAGCAAGCTGAGCAAGGAAAAATACAAAACGTACAGATTAAGAAAAAAGGGCACCAGGAAATGGAATGGAACTAAATCCTAAATTCAAGGAGATAAATGGATTAAGAAATGGCATAAAGGGACTGGTGACCTTGGGGCAAGACCCTGCCCAGCTGAGCTTTTAATTTCTTTCTTTCTTTTTTTTTTTTTTTTTTTTTTTGGTTTTTCGAGACAGAGTTTCTCTGTGTAGCTTTGTGCCTTTCCTGGAACTCGCTTTGGAGACCAGGCTGGCCTCGAACTCACAGAGATCCGCCTGGCTCTGCCTCCCGAGTGCTGGGATTAAAGGCGTGCGCCACCACCGCCCGGCAAGCTTCTAATTTCTAAAAAGGAATTAAAGATGCAGAATTTGGAGTTTGCCCCGCGGGTTTACAGTCTTGCTTTGGTCCAGTATTTCTTCCCTATACTCCCTTTCCTGCATTTTGGAATGGTAATGTATATCCTGTGCCGTTATATGGAAGTATGTGATCTGGTTTTTTATTTTGATTTTATAGGGGATTACAGTTAAGAGATTGCATGACTCTCAGCAGAGACTTTGAACTTTGGGCTTTAAAACAGTGTTAAGACCATGAGAGACTATGGGGACTTTTGAAGTTGGACTAAATGCATTTTGCTTTATGTTATGGCTACAAGCCTACGGGGGCAAAGGAGTGGAATGTAGTGGTTTGAATAGGTATGTTCCCATGGACTCAGGTGTTTGAGCTTGGCCTCTAGGGAGTGGCACTATTAGGAGATGTGGCCTTGTCGGAGTAGGTGTGGCCTTGTTGGAGGAAGTGTGTCAGGTTTTAAGGTCTCCTGTGCTCAAGTTAAGCCCAGTGCGGTACACAGTCTCTTTCTGCTGCCTGAAGATCAAGATGTAGAGCTCTCAGCTCCATCTCCATACCTTGTCTGTCAGCACGTCACCATGCCCCCCCCCACCCCGCCATGATGATAATGGATGTTTTCCATTGTAAGAGTTGCCTTGGTGATGGTGTCTTTTCACAGCAATAGAAACCCTAACAAACACAATGGGGTCAGCAAAGAAAACCAAGCCCCGGCAGCCCACAGAAAGTAATACATGTTTATTTCTCTTAATTTCACCAGAAACAATCGAAGTTCAGAATTCCATCAGTACGGTCTAATCACCCTTGGTGTAATAAACTCTTCTTAGAATTTTTAAAGGGTTTTTTAAATATGTTTCTATGGCATAGGATGGAAGGGAAACACATGTGGTGACTCTATGGTTCACGATTCGCGGCCTCCTAGTAGGGAAGAAACAGGAGAACTCTTTGTCCAGGGCAGTAGATTCATCATAAAAATAACAAAGAAATACAAATGGGAGGCAGGGATTACCAACCGAGGATCATGCTTAATCCAGTGGTATACCTGCCGTCCAATTAAAATGAAAGGCGATCCCATGGTGAGTAGATTTGACGCTGTAACTGAGAGAAGCTTAGTCTTCTAAGACTCAAACTGGCAGTTTTAAGAAAAATTGTGCTGACAAATGTCGGGGCTGGGGCATTCTAATGATGTCCCTAAGTCTCTTTTCAGGATGTTGTGAGTCCCAGCTCCCCGATCGTAGTGGGACTAGCCACTGTGGTTTTGACATGACAAGCCAGTTCCCAAAAAAGTAGATAAACTGCCTGGGTCTCTTCTGCCTGTAAACCTTCACATAAGATTAACGATGTAATGAGATAGTCTGCTTAAATCTGTTCCTTCAGTTAAGGAGGCCAGGATGGCTCCTGTAGCCCCTGCCTGCTAACGCCACACAGGCTTCACCTGATAACACTTCTCATTGCCCACGGCCACCCTCCAGATTTGCTCAGGGATTTGTTTTGTGTTTATGTCCCTGTCACTGTGTACGGAAAGGAAAGATCTAATGAGGTGTGGAAATGGAGGCCAAATATGAGCTGGAAGAGCCAAAGGGGTTTTTTTGAAAATAGTAAATGCCACATTTCAGCTTTCGGTTTCTGTCTTAATGAGAACTGGGCCACGGATCCCATTTGCAGCTTCTTAGTAGGCAAAACAAAGAGAAATGGAGGAGTTTGTCGTATCTGTAAAACATTTTAGGCCACTTTTAAAAACAAAAAACATCTAGCAATTCTGTGTGCTACCAGGTCTCTTGGTCTCCGTAGGCCCCTTTCATAGGTGTTCATACACAAGATCCAGCCCGGCTAAACCCAGGACCTCCTCATGCCAGACATCCTGCACCTTCAAAGAGCTAATACTCAGGTTTTTTGCAAATCGGTTGCTAAACCATTAGCAGCTTGAAACTGCCCACACTGAGTCTCCCACCCTCCCCACCCTGAATGCCTGGATCCTGTCTGAACGCTGACCACCGTGGGAAATATTTAGCAAACATTATAACCTTGAATTGTATGTTTAATTTAGCTCACAAAACAGTAGGTCTGCAACATCTTTTGTGTCCATCCTTTAATTTTCTTTTTTTTTTTTTCCCCTAAAACTAAGACACCTAGTTTTCTAGCACATCACTCTGGTGTGATCCCTGCATGAGGACACTAGGCAGAGCTATGGAGCTGTAAGTGGGAAGGAGAAGGGTTCCACGTCCAGGCCTGTTGAGTGCAGCAGAAGCACTCTTGGGGAGCAGATGGGAGCCGGAATCCACCCTTGAAATGGTGGGGAAGTGTGCCGAAATGTTCACCACTTCCTTCCTTCCAGGACTGCCCTTTGGGATCTCATAGGTGCCACTCACAGAGCACGTGACACCCGTGGAGGTGGGGGTGAGGGGGGGGAACGTGTTCAGAGAGTTGAGGGAAATCTCAGATTTGGGATCTTAGGCTTTCTGCCATGTCAGCGCTCCCAAGCCCAAGTTTCACAGTGTTGTAGGAGAAGGCAAATGTCTATGTGCAAGAGGCAGTGACCTTTCTGGAGGACTTCTCAGGGCCTTTTGGAGGTAAATGTACCTGGTGGCAGAGAGCACATCGGTTCCTAAACTCATTTTCCCCAGGACCATAGGCAGTGGCAAGTGTTAGGAGAGCAAACTGAACTATGGCATCCTGCAAGTCAGGGACCCTGTGGTTTTGGAAGCCAATCCCATGATGCTATTCCACAGAGATATTTCAATGTAAGACTGCAGGTCTGTTACATTTATAAACACATGACTTGGCTATCTCTGCAGTTCAAATGAACCATTTCATTAACCCTGTGAGTGTCCACACGTCAATCAGCAGAGCCCGCTTAGGCATGAAGTGAATAAGGCAGAGGAAAAACTTCTTAACTTTTGGTCTGTGACCCCACCCCACCCCATCCCACCCCCCGGGTAATTCACCCAGTTCTATATGGGGACTGGTCATCTGCAGAGTCCATGCCGAAAACCCCCATAATATTTTCTACTCTTAAAATTCAGGAGCAGAGAGTCCTGGTCATGTTTTATCCTTGAACTTACACACCTCTCAACTTCCATGGAAATTTTTCATTTTTCTTTTTTCTTTTTCTTCCTTTTTTTTTTTTTTCTGTTTTCTTGGGAGCATCATGAGCTTTTCCTACAATACTTGTGTTTTGGGCATGCGACATGCAGATGGATGTGCACCCAACAGTCATATATGCAGCCTCCACCTTGCAGGCAGAGCCAGGACTGCCTGTCAGGACTCTCCGAAGGCAGAGTCGATGAACATCAGCACCCTCACCTGCTCCTCTCCTTCATCTGCCTCATCTGGTTTCTGTCTATGGTGCTCCATGTCCTAGGTACTCCATGTCTCAACTCTTGTTCATCGTCTCCCTCCCTTCCTGTAGTGTTTTCCAGTGACTAACAGGAACCCAGCTCAGCTGGTTTTTAATCACGCTCCTGTCCTTGCATTTTTCCAACTCAATTAAGCCATTACCAGAGCTAAATGAGGCATGGCCTCTCCAAAAGTCACACCTGTTGTCAGGGAGATTGGGTGCAGAGGTGGAGGGGGGGGGCCCAGGGGGAGTGTCAAAACTTGTGCAGCTGGCCAGCTGGAGGCGGCAGAGTGTGACCTAGCAGTTTGTGCTCCCTACAGCGCTGAAAGAGACTCCATTGTAAACCAAGAGATGTCCGGCCTTGAGACAGAAGAAATGAAGACAGACCTAGGACTGGGGACAGTCATGGCTGATGGGGGATGGTCACATTGATGATGGCAGATAGGATGACCCTCCCTAATTCTTAGGCAACAAGTGTGTATAGACGCCCTTACCATGGACGGTCCTCGGCAAGAGTTAGGAAAGCTGTAACCAGAGCCAGGTACACAAGTTTGCTGATCGTTATTTGAACTCTCGAAGTTATTTTTCCCTGTTCATCCTCACTAATGCATACGTTTATCCTTCCCACGATGGAGGTTCAAACCTCACCGGTTGTACTCCACAGTCCGTGGGACAGAGAACAAAGATCACAATAACCAGGGAGAAATCCGGGTGCTCAGCCTCGAAAGACAGGTGACACCCACTGGAAATCAGTTGAGCTTTGTAAACATGTTTTCCTCCATATTCTTTCATAGACGATCTAGAAATTTTATTTCTAAAACCCCGAAATTGAGAAATTCTAGTTTTTGAGCGTGGCATGCCTTAACTGTATGCAGATGTTTTGCATTCAGAAGATCTGTGCCTAGGTTTTCTCTGGTGGACAGAATCATTTGGCTGGAGAATTAATTACCGGGCTTCCAGAAATGTTGAAACCAAAGGGAGGTAAGAGAGGGCTTGCTTTACTTTGGTGAAAACTGAAAGTCGAAATGTTGATGACAAGCCTGTCTTTATTCTCAGCCACTTGATCTGGACTGTGGACCTTAGACGAGCCAAGGACCTCCTTTTTTTTTTTTTTCACACAAAGGCAAGTTCAATAGATTTTTTTTTAAGTATCCGTTCAGCTTCAGGTCCCCTGTTCAATGCTGTAGATGCAACTGAGATCATGAAGAAGTCCTGCCCACAGAGTCCTTAAGTCATGTGGGGTGGCTGCTTTCCCTATTCTGGGCAAGCTGCCCAGCCAGACCTGGTCTGTACTGGCCACACTTTAGCCACTCACTTAGCAAATACTTGTGTATCATCCACTAAGTCTCAGATGTGGTACTTGGTGGTACTTTGTGGTAGACTACAACGATGAGAAAGAGACAGGCCCTGTCCCCAATATGCTGGGCGTCACTCAAAACTGTGACTTGGGGGCTGGAGAGATGGCTCAGAGGTTAAGGGCACTGACTGCTCTTCCAGAGGTCCTGAGTTCAATTCCCAGCAACCACATGGTGGCTCACAACCATCTGTAATGAGATCTGGTGCCCTCTTCTGGCCTGCAAGGACTCACGCAGACAGAACACTGTATGTACAATAAATAAATCTTAAAAAAAAAATTTAAAAAAAAAAAAAAAAAAAAAACTGTGACTCAATTCATTCCCAAAGCTATCACCAGAAAACATCACTCGGTCTGTGCTGGCTCTGGCCTTGGTTCTTAATTCACTATAATAATTGCACTGTTGTGATTATAATGCATTTTCTGTCTCCTTTTAAACCATGAGTACCTTGAAGGCAAGAATTTCACATTCCTTTCTCTAGTCTCTTACACACCGTGGCGTCTAACACAGGGAGAGCCAAAAAAATGTTCCTTGAGTGAATAATCACCCACCTAGAAACCCCACAGCCCACCTAGAAACCCCATAGCCCAGTCAGCTCACATCTCCCTCCCACATCTCTTGGGTAAGGAACTCAAGGAGAAATCACCTGTCTGTCCCGAAACACCCTTCCTGACATCCTCCTGATGACAAGGACCTGCTAAACCATGGAAGCAGCTGCTTCCAATATGTGGCTGCCAGTCAGAAAAAAAACGAAAACAAATATTAGCATTGGCTTTGTGTGTGATGCTGTTTTGGAGGAAGGCAAACAGGACTGATGTGATTTAAATGGAATACACTTAGTGTAAAGAGAACAAATGAGCGTGTGACCAGGATTGGGTACTGTTAGGAATAATTAGTTAGGGGAAAAAATGCAGAAAAATGGTGCCTTCAGCAAGTCAGAAACGTGTTTCTCTGCCACAGGAGGAGCAGGATCAGTCCAGTGGTGACGTTCTGCTCCACGAGAGTCTTAACCTGCAGAGCCGGCATTCCCTAGAGTGTGGCTCCGGGTTCCAGGGGGACCTCAGCTGTCACATCCACCTCCACGAAGCAGAGCAAGGGAAGCAGAATCGGGGGTGAAGAACCCGCTCCACACAGCCCAGCAAGGCTTGCATGATTCACTGCAAAGGGACAAAGCTGAGGCTGGAACCTGAGGATGGTGGGACAGGCCCTAAGCCTTGAGGCTGAGGCAGGAGACTCTCACGTTTGAGGACACCCTGGGCTACACAGGGAGTTCTAACAAGACCTCCCTCAACTAAATGTGGGAGCCCGTTCTCGGGTTCCTCGTGGTTTTACCCAGCAGGTCCTCATAGAGGATGATTAGACCACGGGCCTGAGTGCAGGTGTCTGAGATGGTCTGCACTTGGCTGTGCTGGAGGAGGTCTTTTGCTCCACCCCTTGGTGTCTCTATAAAAACCCTGGGGCAGAGACAGTCGGGGGCCCGTTGGAATAGGTTCCAGGCCCTCTCGAGGCTATCCTTTATTTTCTATCTGTTTATCTCCGCGATATTCTCCGCAATAAATCCTTCTATCTAATATTTCCTGCTGCTTGCACTCAAGAAAACTCTGGGGAACTGTGGGGGTGGTTGGGTAAACGCCCCACAACTAAACAATAAAAATTTTCTCACACTGGGAAGGCAAGTTAAGGGGAAAAAATGTATAAATTCAGGTAAAAATTTGACTTTAGATGCCCTTGGAAATTTGGTGAGTTTCCAATTTGGGAGAAGATGGGAGAATTAGGTGGATTCTGGGGAGATTTAGGAAGAAGGCTCCACGGTGGGCCTGTGTGAAGGGTGATCATGGGAGGCCTGGGAAACAAGGATGAATCCTCGGCTTGTTTCTTGGTGGGTAGGAAATAATTTTCTGTAATATAAAACAAGCAATTTGGGGGGGAAGGGAGCTTAGGGCATGCTAAGATGAAGCAGCTTGGGAGGGACATTCGGATGGAGAGTCCAGCTGACAGTACAGTCCCTGGCCCTGAACTTAAGACAAGACTGCATTGATATATTGAGCCAACATCAAAAAGCAACTGGTATTTGACCCCCACAGGAGGGATCTGCTGGGATGGGCACAGCACAGGGTTCTCAGCAGGCTGATCAGGCTACAGCAGAAAGGCTTCCTCAGAGTCTGTGACTGATCTACGATGAACCTGAATCCTTTACCACAGGGTTTCTCATACCTTTTCATGTGTCACTTTTTCCTGAAAAAAAAAAATGATACGGCTTTATATGGACATATAAAGCAGTCACACAAATAAAATCTTTATTGATAATAAATCAGAAATAAAGGTATCTAAAGCAGTTACTCAATGTTCTAGTTTCATCCTGTTACTGTGAAACAAACACACAAACAAACAAACAACCTCACACCTTTAATTCCAGCACTTGAGGCAGATGCAAGAGGATCTCTGTGAGTTCGAGGCCAGCCTGATCTACAGAGCAAGTTCCAGGACAGGCACCAAAACTACACAGAGAAACCCTGTCTTGAAAAAACAAAACAAAACAAAACAAACGAACGAACAAAAAAAGTAACTTAGTGGAAGAAAAGGGTTTATTTCATCTTACACTTGAAGACCAAAGTTCATCACCGAGGGAGGTCAAGGCAGGAACTCAAGCCAGGAACCTGGAGCAGAATCATGAAGGAGTGCTGCTTACAGGCTCCCTGACAGGGTCATAATTAGCTAGCTTTCCTCTACAGCCCAGGACCACCTACCTATGAAGGCGGGCCCTCCTGCACTAATTAATAATCAAGACAATCCCACGTAGATACACACACCCACAGGGGATCTTATATGGGCAATTTCTAAATCAAGACTCTTCTCAAATAACTCTAGGCTATGTCAAGTTGGCAATTAAGGCTGAGAGCCAGGCATGGTAGTGCATATCTTTGATGCTACCACTAGGGAGGCAGAGGCAGGGGGGGGGGGTCTCTGTGAGTTTGAAGCCAGTCTGGTCTACATAGAGAGTTCCAGGCCAGCCAGGCCTATAGAGAGATCCTGTATTAAAAAAAATACTATAAGACATTTAGTATGCATATAATTTTAACATGTATTAAAGACAACAGAAATTTGCATACTAATAAGATGGATGTGCTTGTTTATTTTTACATAAAAAATTAAATCTCAGCTAAAAACGATGTCTCATCTTCAATGTTCTTCAGAGTTCTTTGATAATTGATTTATAATCATCAATGCTGAGCATGCCACTTCGTATAAATATGTGGTACAAAATGGCAGAAGTCTGTTTAGGACCATTTCAGAAACTGTTGAAAATTTGCCCCAACCCCATGCCAAAATCTGTTGAATGTTTGTTTGTTTGTTTGTTTGTTTTTAAGACATTCAAGACACAATACAATCTGAAGATACAACGATTGATACATGCCAAGGAACAGCAATGGAGACATATTAAATACGTCTGTTTTCCTCTACTAAACCCTTATGTTTAAGAGCAGAAAACTTGGGATGTTTGACAAAACACTGCAGCTCATACACACAATCGCCTTAAAAGGAGGCCTTTCCAGAAGCATTAGGTTGTCACCTAGTGTGATGGCATGCTAGCACCAAAGTACTTGTGTGTTCAGAACCAAGGCTGTGGTGAAGTTACATGACACAGCCTGGGCAGGTGCTACCAGAAGCATCTCAGATCCATCATGCATTTGATCTGGAATTAACTTCCGGCCAATGCTTCTTCATAAAATCTTAACTATTGCCAAAATTTGTTTTCCTTTTAAAATTGAACTCAGGTGTAGGAGGGAGGGTATGTTTGACGCTGCACATGTTAAGATCAAAGGACAACGTTTAAGAGTCCATTATTCTCCGCTTTCAGGAATTGAACTCAGATCCTCAGGTCGTCAGCTTGTGTAGCAAGCACTTTTACTCACTGAGCCGTCTTGTTGGCCCTTGTCAAAATTTCCAGGCTCCCCCACATTCAATCACATGACCTGCTAAGTTACAACCCACCATGTAAGAGGCTGTGTTTCATACGAACTGTTCTTAAAAGCCTTGTAAACTGTTACCTTACAAACTGGGAACAGAGATCTTAACTAAAAGGAATGAAGCTATCAAAATAAATGAGGAAGGAATGAGTGATCTTTTCTGACATTTTTGCTTGATCTGAAGTCAGATTTAAACTTAAATGTAACTTGTTCTGTGTTTTCTATAAGAACATACAGGAACATATAGGAATAAAGTATCATTGGTATTTTGAACTGAAGGAGCTGCTACTTTGGGGACATTTCCATGCATCCTTCATGCAGAAGGGTGAGCGGTTTATGGTCAGCAGCTGCAGAGCAGGCCACGTTTATGGGTGGCCTCTCAGAACTGGATTCCTTCCTTCTGCAATGTGGGCGACTGAAATTTTCTGTGTCTCACACACAATTCAGTAAAACTGGGATTCTAAGCCACGGAAATTCTGAGCTACCTCTGTCATGGTACTAAGATGGGATGTAGGTTTGCCTGAATCCATTTTGTCTCTCTCTCTTTTTTTAGAAAGCATCTGGGGCAGTCTCTACAGGATGTTGCTTCTCAGGACTGGAGGACCACCCACCCTATACTTCTACAATGGAGGAGGCAGAAATGGAGAAGCAAACGCAACCACTTCTATTCCGTCACTAACCACTCTGTAGACATGTGTCCCCACCAGAAGGCGTGAACTGCACTAAGGGGGGGAGTTCTCGTGCCCCCAGACCACTAGCACCTTTGACTGTCCCCCTAGGGAGAAGGCAGAGCCATGGCACCTTATAGCTGCTGTTTGGCCCTCTTGGCTCTCGCCTGGCACTCCTCTGCCTATGGGCCGGACCAGCGAGCCCAAAAGAAGGGGGACATTATCCTTGGGGGTCTCTTTCCTATCCATTTTGGAGTAGCAGCCAAAGATCAAGATCTGAAGTCAAGACCAGAGTCCGTGGAGTGCATTAGGTAAGGCAGGCTGCATTGGGGATCTGTCCATCTCTGAGTGGATGGAGGAAAGCTGCCCCGGACCCAAAGGAACATAAAAAACCTTTTCTCGATTGGGTTATCACACTGAGGCGTATTGACTCCTCCCTTTTCTTTCCGTAAAGAAGTCTTTTTCCAAAAAAATAAAATGCCAAGGGTATCCAATAGAAAACACCAGACCTGCCTAGGACCAATCGTTTGGTAGCCAGAGAGCATCATTGTCTACTTAGTGACTGCATCTGGCAGCATGTTGCTCAATGCAAGACTAAGAAGGAGCTGAGCAGGGTGGTACATACTGCAATTCCAGCAAAAAAGCTGGAGGATTGAGAGTTCCAGGTTACATAGCAGGACCCTGGCTCAGTAGCAAGACCCTGGCTCAGCAGCAGGACCCTGGCTCAGTAGCAAGACCCTGGCTCAGTAGCAGGACCCTGGCTCAGTAGCAGGACCTTGTTTCAAAAACACAAACAAATAAAAGAGATAACAAGGACTAGGAATTTCACCTAGTGGTACAGCCTTTTCTACAACGCACTTGAATTCTATCCGCAACAATGCAAAATGAATTAATGTATCCATTCATCAATTGAGCGATTAAATCTGTATAGAAGGAAGTCCGTTTTCGCTCTTGTAAAATTTCATAGTAAGTTTCCCTCGGACCCAGATGCTCCAGTGATCTGTAAGTATCGGCTGCTTCGCCTTTTCCTGCTGTTCACCTTTGATACAGGAATTTAGTTCAGAGAAACAGTGTAGCCACCAAGACTCAAGCGAGCACTTTCCAAATACAGCCTGTAGCATTTTGAAACTTCTTCTGTTAAAACATCTTTCTCATAAAAAGCAGAGCCTCCTTCCTCTAGCCTCTTGCCCACGCTACCCACCTTTGACCCTGTCACGCCCAGAGAACGTACCTAGTATAGATGGGACATCACAGATTGCTTAGGTATCTTGAGGCTTCTCAAAACATCTGAAGGCAGCTAATATGTCCGCCTAAATCTTTTCTTCTCCAAGCCCATCGTCTCGGTTTTCCCGTCAGCTCCTCTTACACGTGATTTCTTTTAGGCTCTCACTACTCTGTCCCCTAGCTGTTGTTCTCTCCTTGACTGTGACCCTTTAGAATGTGGCTTCCAGCCACCGCTCTGGAGTAGGATGTGATTGCCACAGTGTCACCTCCATTAGCTGGGAGACACCTCAGAGGCCGTGAGCTCACGTCACATGTGACTCGGCTTCTCAGAGAGTAGCGCTTTCCCTCTGCATCTTGCGGCTTCGAGAAGGGACCAGCGTTCACCTTGAGTTTCCTGGAAAATAAAGTGAAAGATCAATGTTACCCCAACAAAACTGGATTTCTGTTCATGCCGTCAGGGCAGCCAGTGACGTTTTCACATTTTTTTCTCATAAATATGGGAAAAAATAAGTGTAAACTTGTACTAATATTGACTGTATCCTTCATATGACCCACATGGACAAACACTGTCTGAGTTGTTTCTAATGGAACAGATGTCAAAACAAACAAGAAGCTTGCCCTGGAAATGTATTAAAGACAGCGAAGTCAGTATAGCAGTGGTTTTATCAAAAAAAAACAAACAAACAAACAAAAAAACCCACTTAGTTACATTTTTAAAAAAATTTAGTATCTTACAAGTGTGAAAAAAGTAATTAAATAACGAAAGAAATGTGAAGTGACCAGGCAAATTTCACATTGAGGGTTAGACCAAGAACTCTGGAACCATGACCATCTGACCATCTGGTGGAATACAGTGAGTCAGGATTCTCCTCCTGTCCCTGAGTTTGAGTCGTGGGCCCACAACACAGAGGAGGAGCCTGCCCCATGTGACGGTTTTTCCGCTGGACCCCCATTCACTGAGACACCATATTTATTCATCCTTCACCCTCCCAAGTCTGGGAGAATGAGAATTGGCACCATTTCTTTGTTGACTTATTTGCTTTTTATTTAAAATAATTTTCTTTAAAAAGCAGTAATGATCATTTTTTAAAACAGGAATTATAAATTAGCCCAAAGCATGCAATTCTTTTGTTTTGTTTTGTTTTTTTCAAGACAGAGTTTCTCTGTGTAACTGCCCTGGCTATCTTGGAACTCCCTTTGTAGACGCAGCTGGCCTCAAACTCACAGAGATCCACCTGTCTCTGCCTTCCAAGTGCTGGGATTAAAGGCATGTGTTACCTCTGCCTGGCAAGCATTCGGTTCTTAAGGCATCTCATACCCCATCTGTATGTGGTCTTCAAATACTTATTTATCTACAAAGGGTTGATTCCGTTTGCTACTTTCGCCTCCAGGAATGTCACAGTCTAAATCTGTGACAAGTCTGCATACCTGGGGTTGTTTTCAGGCTCCCACACACTAATATCCTGATCTAGTTACAGTCCCCTGGTGACTTTTCTTTTCTTTTTTTCTTTATTTATTTTTTTTAATTAAGAGATTTTCTATTCACCCTACACACCAACCACAGATTCCCCTGTCCTCCTTCCTCCTGCCCCCCAGCATTCCCCCCAACCCACCCCCCCACTCCCACCCCCTCCAAGGCAAGGCCTCCCATGGGGAGTCAGCAGAGCCCGGCACACTCAGTTGAGGTAGGTCCAAGCCCCTCCTCCCTGCACCAAGGCCACACAAAGTATCCCACCATAGGCATCCGAACACCCTAACTGTCATCATAGAACCCTCATCCAGTGACTGAAGAAAGCAGATGCAGAAATCCACGGCTGACTTTTTTATTATTATTTTTTTTTAAGGCAAAGACTTGTTATGCAGCCCAGGGCTGGCCTGAAACTCACGACCTTTCTGCTCCAACCTGCCAAGGGCTGCCACTCACACAGGCCTGCACCATCACACCCAGCCATGCCTTCCCTTCACTAAAATCCTTCAGCCAGCTACTGCCAATTTTATGCTAGAGATCGCAACTAAAAATTATTCAATTAAGTATCAAAATAGTCCTTTCTGTTATTGTCCCCTAATTCAAAGGGACACACTTCTAGGAAATCTGCCTATCTCTTGACACCTTTAAAGCCAGCCTAACTGGAAAATGTCTTCTGTTTTCACACAGAGGCTCTTGAACCTCAAAGGCACGTCACAACACTGCAGGGTAATTCAAGCACAGCCCAGGCGGCCTTTGCGCTAAGAGCTGACCAGGGTCTCCCACTACTTACTTCTGTGTCTTCCTTCCAGGTATAACTTCCGTGGATTTCGATGGTTACAAGCCATGATATTTGCCATAGAGGAGATAAACAGCAGCCCCGCCCTTCTTCCCAACATGACGCTGGGTTACAGGATATTCGACACCTGCAACACCGTCTCCAAGGCCTTGGAGGCCACCCTGAGTTTTGTTGCCCAGAACAAAATCGACTCTTTGAACCTGGATGAGTTCTGCAACTGCTCAGAACACATCCCTTCGACTATTGCGGTGGTGGGAGCAACTGGCTCGGGTGTCTCCACGGCAGTAGCCAACCTGTTGGGGCTCTTCTACATTCCCCAGGTACTGATGCCTTCCTTTCTAAGACATATTTTTTATTATTTTTAAGTGTGTGTGTGTGTGTGTGTGTGTGTGTGTGTGTGCATGCGTGAAGGTATGTGCATGTGTGCCAGTGCCTTCAGAGACCAGAGGTGTCAGATCTCCTGGAACTGGAGTTTCAAGTGGTTGTGAGCCACCCAACATGGGTGTTGGGAATCAAACTAAGGTTCTCTCAAAGAACAGTTCAACCATTTAACCACTGAGCCATCCTTCCAGTCCAACTGGCATCTCCGTAGATGGGCACCAGAGGCAGAGAGGAGGAGAAGCTGGTTTGGAGAGTCATGTGTTAGCAATGTCCTTTCTGGCTTTCCCCGGGCACAAAGGTAGTCACAGCAGCGTAACATGGGCACCAGAAGTCCCTGAGACCTTCTCTGCTCCTCCAGTAATCTTTTAAACATAACTTGCATGTATACAACTTGATCTTTTTTTTTTCCTGTTATTTCCCAGTTCACTCCTTTAGTAACTGACATTTTATTTTTACCAAAAAGAATAAGGTCCTATGATGTGAGTCTCACTGTTCAAACCAAAAATATCTGCCCCTAATTCTGATCCCTCAACATTTCTTCTTCCCTATCATCAGCTTTAGCTCAGAGGGAAATAAAGCATGTTTCCCCATAAAACAGAAGTGTAATCACTGTCCCACACGTTCTGAAATGGAGCGTACTCTAATTCCCCCAACAAATATTTACAGAGTGTGTATGAACAGTCTTCATCCTGCAGGAACTCAGCCTGGGCGGGAGGTAGGTGCATTTTCAAATACCAATCATTCACCAAAGCAAGTATTTTATAAGCATTGATTCAAAGTTGTATTTCTCCTCTACCATACCAAACGACAGCCAGCTCTAAATGCCATTTTATTACCTGATTTTCCCCTTTAGCGCTATGGCCCATCAAGCCAACCTTTCTTGGAATTAATAATTATAGATCTATTACATCACTTTATTGTAGTGAGAATTGCAAGAAGCTTAAATGTCCATCCATGTCCATCAGCTTGGTTGTGGTATTAGCATTCAACTGTAAATTAAAGATCAGACTTGGATTTTTTTTTTGGTGTTTAATATTTGAAATTTAATCTGAAATTCATATGAATAAATTCCCATTTCTCTTCTTACAAAGGGGTCTGCTTCTCTGCTGACAGCCTCAACCCTTTTGTAGACATGTGACAACACAAGCATTCTTGTCATTGTGGATGGAACCCTTACTTTCAGGAAGTAAAGATATTCCCCATAAGAAAGCCCGGTCTTTGTCATTTTTGTACCAAAATGTTTTGACCCAGTCCCCACCAGACATGTTGGGCATGTTTAAATATGTGCAACATTGTTTTAAATGCACCAGGATCATAAGTTGTTATCCCATAGCCAAGTGGTAGAAGATGGAAATGGCAACAGATTAAAAAAAAAAGAAAGAAAGAGAAAAAGAAAAAAAGAATGTGAAGGGTAGAGCTTCATTTCTGCATGGCTAGAATGAAAGACAAGAGTATGAATGATGGAAGGGATAAGAAAAAAAAAAGAAGGCTGTGGGCTGCGAGTAGTGATGCACACACTGGGAATTTTTTTGTTTGGTTTGGTTTGGTTTTTCGAGACAGGGTTTCTCTGTGTAGCTTTGCGCCTTTCCTGGAACTCACTTGGTAGCCCAGGCTGGCCTCGAACTCACAGAGATCTGCCTGGCTCTGCCTCCCAAGTGCTGGGATTAAAGGCATGCACCACCACCGCCCGGCTCACACTGTGAATTTGAGACCAGACCGCTCTACGTAGTGAGTCCCAGCGCTACCTACAGAGTGATACTCTGTCTCAAAACAACAACAACAACAAAACCTTTAGTGATTATCAGTCAAATTATTGTGTTCATCTTCATCAGGAGTTCTTTGCTGTGGCTTCATGTTAGAATCACTCAGGGAGCTTTAAAAAAAAATCCCTCTGCCTGGGTCTGTCCTGCAGACATCATGGTTAAAGAGGCTAGGATACAGCCTATCTGGAACTTTGATGCTTCCCCAGTGAGTGACATTGCAGAGCAAGGAAGCGGTGCTCTGTGGGTAGGGCCACGTGCCCGGCCCTGTTACATACTTCAGTCATACCACCAAAAGGCTGTAACAAAAAAGACCAGCTGGAAGAAACTGGTCAGAACAGGTTTCTGAATTATCCACGTAGTTTTTCCCTCTGTCAAGGGAAAAGTTGGATGTGTTTTTAAGGCCTTTTCTTGGAAGAAAAGACACTGAGTGACATTTATTTGACTTTATAGGTAGTCAAAATTATATTAAATACATTAAAAGAATATATCCATGAGAGATAGTTTGGGTTTTAATTTGTATCCCTTTATGAATATTTTTGTTCCATTTTTTTTTCAAAAGAAAATAAAGAAATGACCAATGATGGGCAGATATTAGAAATGGTAAATTTTGTCCTTGCAAAACCCTGACTCTGAAGCCAGTTTTTTAGATCTACAAAGCTTTCAAAAATTAATAATGTGGGTGTGATGGTGATCTGGCTAGGACATCTGTCACCCCATTGATCATCAGGGTCGATTCGGCTGATCGGGCTGGCTAGGCAGATGTCCCTTCCTCCCTCTCCATTCCATATACATTCTTCCTGAAGCTGTTCACATGGTCAAGGAGGACCCTCCCTGGATAGAGGAGGACCAGTCAGTCGGGGGTGGGGGGTTATGTATACAAGTAGCTGTGCTCCCGGGCTAGCACCTCCAAAGAGGCTCTCAAAGACTAATAACAGGTACACAAATCATTCCCTCTAGGGACCTAGATCCTGAACCTCTGCGGGAGCAGGAGGGGATTATTTGGATTTAAAAAGTTGTTAGTTTCATATTACAGTTTCTAAGATCAAAACCCTGCCAGAGAAGCTACGCTTGCCTTTGGCAAATTCGGTTGAGTCTTTCCTAGACCAGTATCTTTGACATTTTTCATATATAGACTCTTAATCGACGAAAAGGAGCCTAGTGGGAATGTTTATTTTAAAACATTGCCCAAACAAAGCTAATTAGTAGAAGTATCCGAAAAGTGTTTCTGTGGGTCTCTTCCGCTTGTTTTCTGGAAGCTCGAGCGTGCTTTAGGAAACCAGTGAACAACCCCTGTCAAATGCTACTTCACTTCCCAGAAGGACTCTGTGAAGGGGACAGCTGCCCTGTTCATCAGAAGAAATGCTCTAATAACTCGGGACTCCCTAGTGGGTGAGCTGTGATGACACCCAGGGTGCTGCTAGGGGCCCAAGCAGAGGTCTTGATCCTCTGCAGCTTTGAGGCATGGAGTGTGACCTGGGGAGAAGTGACTCTTGGTTAGCCAGCTCTTCCACTGACAATCTTCTGTGCCATGATTTTTTTGTTTTGTTTTGGTTTGGTTTGGTTTTTGGTTTTTCGAGACAGTAATTCTCTATGCAACAGTCCTGGCTGTCCTGGAACTCACTCTATAGACCAGGCTGGCCTCCAACTCACAGATATTCACCTGCCTCTGCCTCCCAGAGTGCTGAGATTAAAGACCACCACCACCTGGCTCAACCACAATATTTTTCTAAAACATTGCAGAGCTCTGTCCTACCCAATGGTATCTGAGCTCTTTCCAAGCAGTGATCTCTGAACATCTTTCCTTGATGGACACCCACGAACAAACATAGACCTGCCTACAGTGCAGAGTGGGGCCTATCAACAACATGCCTTCTCCGGGCTTCCTTTTCAGCCTCTATAACGTTTTTGAGATTCACATCAGAGGGTAGTAGGCAAGGGGGTTTAGTCCTCACCTGCAGCTGAACAAAGGGCTTTGTATGGTGGGTGAACCACTGAGAAGTTGGAGGAAAGGGTGTTTTTCTGATGACATTTGGTGATGTTCCTTATTGCTATTGAAGTTTGGGGTAACTGAGCTTACATCCTGAGCTTGATTGATTTACCTGAGCCTAAAGGCTAAAGAGCTCTCAGAATTCCCCGTAATTGGTGTTAATTTCATCTAAAGAGCAGGGACAAGTAGGAGAGGAATGCAGGAAATAACTGGGAAATGGGAAGAGAGAAAATGAGCAAGGAGGAGGAAGGACCTCTTTGGGGGTCCTCTGAAAGAGTCTCAAGTTTATAACCATAGGGAAGCTGATTCTCCCAGAGGAGGGTTATGTACAAAGCGTTCACAACAGTTTGGGAAGATGTAATGTTTAGATCAAAACCTGGCCCCAAAGCCACGCAGTCCTGGCGCACGCCTTTAATCCCAGCACTTGGGAGGCAGAGCCAGACCTATGTCTATGAGTTCGAGGCCAGCCTGGTCTACAGAGCAAGATCCAGGACAGGCACTAAAACTACACAGAGAAACCCTGTCTCCAAAAACAAACAAACAAACAAAAACAAAAACAAAAAACAAAAAAAAAAAACTTGGGCCCAACAGGCAAAGCATGTGCCAAGTGAACACATGGATCTAATGTAACCAAAGAGGTGTTTCAGAGGAAGCTAGAAGGCATGGGGATGGGGGACACAAGACTCCTTGAAGAGATCAGCACATTTCACTATGGAGGGGTTAAGGCTATTGCTAGGCCCAATTTTGAAGGCATTATCATGAAGAACCATGCCCTGGGAACTAACAGGTACTTGGGGGTTCACGTTGGGGTGGAACTATCTGATTTTTCTGAGACGTCCATCCTGCCCACATTGAACTCCTTTGATAAGTAAGAGACCTTGAGGTAAGCCTTGAGACTCAGCTAGAACCTCATTTACGCACTCATTCTTCGTTCTCGACTTTCCCCAGGTGAGTTACGCCTCCTCCAGCAGGCTCCTCAGCAACAAGAACCAGTACAAATCCTTCCTCCGCACCATCCCCAACGATGAACACCAGGCCACCGCCATGGCGGACATTATCGAGTATTTCCGCTGGAACTGGGTGGGCACCATTGCCGCTGATGATGACTACGGCCGGCCAGGCATTGAGAAGTTCCGAGAGGAAGCAGAAGAGAGGGACATCTGCATTGACTTCAGCGAGCTTATCTCCCAATACTCTGACGAGGAGGAGATCCAGCAGGTGGTGGAAGTGATCCAGAACTCCACAGCCAAGGTCATCGTCGTTTTCTCCAGCGGCCCAGACCTAGAACCCCTCATCAAGGAGATTGTGCGGCGCAACATCACAGGCAGAATCTGGCTGGCCAGTGAGGCCTGGGCCAGCTCCTCCTTGATTGCTATGCCCGAATACTTCCATGTGGTCGGGGGCACCATCGGGTTCGGTCTGAAGGCCGGGCAGATCCCAGGCTTCCGAGAATTCCTGCAGAAAGTCCATCCCAGGAAGTCTGTCCACAATGGTTTTGCCAAAGAGTTTTGGGAAGAAACATTTAACTGCCACCTGCAAGAAGGCGCTAAAGGACCTTTACCTGTGGACACATTCATAAGAAGTCATGAGGAAGGTGGCAACAGGTTAAGCAACAGCTCCACAGCCTTCCGACCCCCCTGCACAGGGGATGAGAACATCAGCAGTGTGGAGACCCCATACATGGATTACGAACATTTACGGATATCCTACAACGTGTACTTAGCTGTCTACTCCATTGCCCATGCCCTGCAAGATATATATACCTGTTTACCTGGAAGAGGGCTTTTCACCAATGGGTCCTGTGCAGACATCAAGAAGGTTGAGGCCTGGCAGGTAAGTCTCTCACGTAGCTAGCAGTTCTCTGTGTGATAAAGCAGAATCGGGCTGACCCAGCAAAGAAATAGAATTATTTCCTTTTGTGTCACTGTGACCCAAAGCACCTGAGACACCAACTTAAAGGAGAATTTGTCCCAGCTCATGGTTTCCAAGGGTTCAGTTTATGGGACATTTGGTCCCATGTTCTTGGGAAGGACACCATAGCCATTACAGTATGTGGCATAAAAGAACTGTTCGCTTCCTGACCAACCAGGAAGCAAAGACAAGACAGTATGTGGCATAAAAGAACTGTTCGCTTCCTGACCAACCAGGAAGCAAAGACAAGGACCTTCTAGCACTCATCTTCCCCCCCCCCCCCGCCCCCGCCCCCGTTCCATCCCCTCAGGTAGTGGGATGGTGCCAGCATCAGGATGAGTGTCTCCTCCTCAGCTAATCCTCTCTAAAGGCACCTTCATGGACACACTCAGGGGTATGCCTTCATCTCCCAGGTGACTCTAGGTCGGCTAAGACAGGGACGAGTACAACCAGAGTGATCACAAAAGTTGCAATATCAAAATGATCACAAAGTAGAGCTTTGATTCATGAAACCTTATCAAACATCTGAGAAACTAACTTTTACTAAACCGATGTTTGATGGACTGTTGCTAGAAAGCTACAGCTCAACTGATCATTAATCCGATGTCCAGAACACCTAAAGTGTCACTCCTAAAGGTTCTCAAGTGTCTGGGAACTGATTTAGTGTGGCTTGAATAACCTGCCTTGTGAATTTACCCTTGTGAATAACCATCATTTGTTCAGTACCTGTTCTATTCCGTACGCTAACAAGAAGGAAAGTTGTGCTGTGTTCAGACACTACACTTGTTATTATGTCACTGGCCTATGCTGGACTGGCCAGCTGGCCAGCTAAGCTTAAGCTTGGGACACAAAGGTATGGAAGGCAAGGCAAACCTAAAAAGGTAAATGTTTCAAAGGGAAACCAGCCCAAACTACAGAAAACTCAGGACTTAGGCGAAGGTCTTGCAGGTGTTTTACAGGGTAACGTTCAGTTGTCTTGAAGTTTTGAATTACACATGGAAGTGATATCACCGATGTCTGTCATCTCATGAACTTCTGAAGGAGACAACCGGGTCTGAATGATATCCTACATGGCTGCTCCTGTCCTGCATGTGAACTTTGGTTTTTCATTCGGACTCTGTTTTACACTCTTCGTATGTTTTTTTTTTTCCCCCTCGGTTCCAGATTTTATCAGAGAGACTTCATGAGAATGGAAGGGGGTGTCCCCTGACTTTAAATCAAATGATTCAGCTTCAGCAGCCCCTTCCTAAGCTGTGATGTTAGGCAAGCCAGGACTCTCTAAGCGACAGCTTCTTCCCCTGTAACACGGCCCTCGGGTCCAACCTGCTGCCCACCCCAGCTTCTTTCAAAGATGAGATGAGCTATGAAAGCAAGTTGTCAACTTGCAAGCTGTATACAGATGTGTGGTTATCACAGTAATCATTTATATGTGTGGGTGTGTGGTGTATGTTCATGTGTGAGTGTGAGCACACGTGTCACGTGAATACAGAAGCCAGAGATCAACTGTTGGGTGTCTTCTTCAATAGCCTAATTTTTTGAGACAAGGTCTCTCACTAACCCTGGAGCTCATTGACAGCCAATGAGCTTCTTAGCTCTGTCTCCTCCTTCCCTCCAATGCTATGATTACAGAGCTGTGACATCCCGTCTGGCCTTCTATGTAAGTGCTGGAAAGCTGAACCCAAGTCCTCGCACTTACATGTTAAGCATTTTACTGGCTGAGGCATCTCCCCAACCCTTATCATAGTGGTATCTTAATATACTTATAATCAATCAGTTGGCAAAAATGATAAGTAGAACAGATTTATATACAGATCCCAACTACTTTTTGGGGACGATACCAAGAAACAAAGAGCGTGTAGCATACGTGTGTTAATGTAGTGACTCGCTTGTGGTTCTAAGAAGTAACTGTGCTCATAAAACAAGCCAGGACTCACAGGTTCCTGGCCCTCCTTGAGTGAGAAAATCTCACTCAAACATCACTGCCACCCCCAAGTTCCTAATCTCTGTGGAGTAGCCAAACCTCCTCCTTCACACTGAACCACGACCAAAGCAGACGGTTAAGCTACCATGGAGACTTCAGGAGTCATGCTTCCATTCAGATTTGTGTTTGTTTGTCTGTCAAGATAGGGTTTCACTGTGCAGCCCTGGCTGTCCTGGAACCCACTCTGTAGAGCAGGCTGGCCTCGAACTCACAGAGATCCACGTGCCTCTGCCTCTTGAGTGCTGGGATTAAAGGTGTCAGCCACTACTGCCCGACTCAGTTGCAGAATGTAAGATGAATTAAAAGACAGTCTCTGGGTGGTAAATATCATTGTCTTTCGTCTCTTCCCATCTATGTTCCGTGAAAGGAAGTCTTGGCTCTTGAACATGTTACAGGAGCCGGGTAGGGTTGAAGGAAAAGAAGCTTCCAGTGAGAAACGGGGTTCTCCAGTGACTCTTCTCCCAGGCAAGGAAGTAAGATGGCTGAAGGCAATGAGTCAAGCTTTTTAGTAATGGAATAGAAAGCCCAAACCAAACTGACCTGCACAAAGTGGGGGGGGGGGGGAGGAAATTTTGTGGCTATTCTTGCTGCTCAGAAGTATTCCCGCCGCAGGTGGTTCCGTCTCCACCTCTTTGTTCCTCACCCCCCAGCGTCCCTGTTTGCAGCCTCTGTGGTAGCTTTAAGTTCAAAAAGTTTAAGAAGGAGGGGTGGGTAAGGAATGAAAGTGAACCCTGAGCGCCGAGGATGAAGAGCACCTGGCACCAGCCAACATGTCTTCTGTTATTACCATAGTCTCCATTGAGCCCCAGAAGCCTCTGGACTCTCTAAGATCTTGGTCCCATCTCTCACTCTCAGCAGATGTAGTAGTAAGTAGTGACGGTCATTAGGAAGAGCTATGGAAAAGCCTACCACCTATATACAGTCTAATCCAAGAACCAGCTTGCAGTCAGCCATCTCTCGACTCTTTGCTTCTAAGCCATCTGCTCGGCACCACCCTTCCAGTCACTTATTAGTTGTTGGTGCAGAAATCTTGTTTTTCATTGGCTGTTGGCACGGCATCTTTGTCTTTCATCTCTTCGCATCTATGTCCCATAAAAGGAAGACGTATGTCCCATGAAAGGTACACCCCAAGGAGCATCACATTTTATTTCCAAGCTCTACCATGAACTTTTCCTTTCCATAAAAATTCATTTTCTCTTTTCAAGTCAGACTCCCAGGTATGTCCATTCTGTTCATTTTTCTTCCTCAGTCTTGCTGGTTCCCCACCAAGCATACGCTTCTTCAATTGATGGAAAGTCCTACCTGTGAGTGCAGAATTTCTAGCCTCTTTTGTCTGGCTAAACTCTAGTGACTCTTAAAATGTATGCAGATAGGTGCTTCCCATTCACGCTCACAATGCATACATCTTGGCTCTGGAGTCCTTGGGTGGAAATACCCCTAAAGGCCACAAGATGGAAATATCACCACAAGAAAGTGGAATTCTCAGAACTTGTATGCATTTGCCCTTCTTGGGGATACAGATGACCTTCTCAGAAGTAAGTGAATGCACTGTGATCCTGTGATGTCTCCATTTCTCTCCCTGATTGACTCATTCATTTTCCTCCCATTGCGCCACAAAGAAAATAAAAAGGTGACACATTGTGTTGATGTATGAACACAAGAAGAATCTTATATTTTCTTTTTCAGCAGAATTATTTTATTCCTTCTGAAAACAGAAGAATGCTTTCTCTGGAAGAAATACTTAAGCACTTTTTTATTTTAGTTGCTTTTTATTGACGTATATTCATTGTGCATAGTGATGAGCTTCATAAAGACATTTTCATTCAAACATGTCATGTACTTTGACCACATTCACCCTCCCATAATTCCCCTTTCTCCCGTTTCCTGAGCCCCATTCTTTCCCAGACGGTCTCACTTCTGCTTATAGATGAAATTTGTGTGTCTGTATAAAATCTAGGACCCACAAGTAAGAGAAAACATCAAAACATGTGATGTTTGTCTTTCTAAGTCTGGCTTATTTTGCTTAATCAGATCATATTTGTTTCTATCAATTTTCAGCTAATGATACAATTTCATTCTCATTTATGACTGATTAAAGCTCCATTGTGTATATATTCATATATATATATATATATACATATATGTGTATATATGCATATACATGTATGTATTCATCTGTTGACAGACCTGTTGTCATCAGACAGGCTGATTCAGTGATCTGGTTATGTGAATAGTCCTACAGCGAACATGGATGCACAGGTATCTGTGGCATGCTGACCTGGACTCTTTGGATCCCCACCCAAGGTCATATGGTAGTTTTACTTTCGGCTTTCTGGGGAAACTCTATACTGGCAGTCATAGTGGCTAGTCTAATCTACATTCTCATCAGCACTGTATAAACCCCTTTTCCCCACATCCTCACTCGCTATAACTCAGTGGAAGAGAACTCACCTAGCAGTCATGAGGTTTTGCTTCAAATCCCAGTGCTATTTTTAAAAAAATAGATGGTTTTATGTGTGCTGGGAATAACCAATGTAAAAACTCTCTCTCATTGTTATTAAGTGTAAAGTGATTTTTCACCTCTGTGTTCCCCATTACATGACTTAAAGGCAAAGTATTATGCAGAATATATAAAGTGCTCAAATATAAAGCTTACAAGCCAGTCTGCCAAAAGAACTACTAAAGATATTTAAAGAGATAACTTAAGAGCTGGAGAGATAGCTCAGTGGTTAAGAGCACTCATTGTTCTTCCAGAGGACCCGGGTTCGATTCCCAACACCCACGTGGTGGCTCACAAGTATCTCTAATTCCAGTTGCAGGGGATTCGATGCCTTCTGCTTGCCTCTGCACATGGTACACAGATAGGAAATCAAACAAAACATCCATACACATAAAACTAACTATTTATTTTTAAAAGATAAATGGGGCTTAGTAGGCTGTAGAGACAGCTCAACAATTTAAGAGTACCGGCTGCTTGCTCTTCCAGAGGACTCAGATTCAATCCTAGCACCCACATAGGGACTTACTCCAGTCCCAGAGGATCCTCCACTGGCTTCTGGCTTCTGCCAACAGTAATCATGCACATGGTGTACCAATATCCATGAAGGCAAAATACCCATCAACAGAATAAAACAATGATAATTTTTAAATTTTTTAAAGAAATAAGACTTAGTACACAAATAATGAATTGGTACTGGACTAGACACAAATTTTGACTAAAATACATTTCTCACTCACATGACTACGGATAAAAGACTGCAATACCATCCAGGTTAGAATTTGAAGTAAAGAAGGAAATGGAAAATTCCATGCCTGAGGAACAGGTAGGAATTGTGAAGAAGGGTCTGTATGGAAGAATGCTGGGGTAAAGGTAAATGTAAAGTGGACAGAGGAGTCCCAGAAACACTAGCTTCATAAAGGAATCGAGAGGACAGGGAAGAGTACAAACCATTTGCACGATGTTCTATCTCTGATGACAGAACGGAGGTGGTCCTGATGTGAGGATGTGGAGGTTGACTGACTGGAGACCAGCATCAGGAAGCCTTGTGGGGTAATGGCAGCAAGAGTCACAAAGGTATACGTTTGTACAAAATTCATAACACTTACATGGACAGACTTTATCCCGTGTAAATTATTTCTCAGTAAGGTGGATTTAAATATTTTAAATCTCAAAGATAGGAAAGCATAGATGTCATTCATTTTTTGACTACTTTTCCAATTATGGCTCTCAGTTATTCTATCATCCCACTACTATTCCATCTTATTTTAAAGATTTGTTTTTATTTTATGTGTATGAGGGTTTGCCTGCATTTATGTCTATATACTGCATGCATCCCTGATGCTCAGTAAGACCAGAAGAAGGCATCAAACGCCCTGGAACTAGAGTTGAGGACAGTTGTGAGCCACCATGTGGGTACTGGGAACTAAGCCTGGGTTCTCTGTAAGAGCAGCAAGTGCTCGTAACCACTGAGCATCTCTATCATCCCAACCTTAAACTTTCTTCTCAACCTAAATTTCATACTAGTTAAGCGGTTGAACTAGAGACAGACAGCCTAATGGCCATCTAATCTAACTCCTACACATGCTCAGGAGGTGACGTAACTGGTTCGGAGTTTGGACTCTGACTCCAGGCTGAACTGTTCTCAGCTGCCCATAGTTTTCTGACATTAGGATGCCACTTAATGCCCTATGCCCCACTTTCCTGGCCTGAGAAACAGGCATCATGAGACTCACAAGTTTGTTATAAGTTAATAATCAGTTATTATGCACAGAGCGCTCAGGGTGGTGCCTACAACGAATAAATGTTCAGTAAATAGTGGTCTTAAGCACTATTACTTTGTGGGTAAGGAAAGACTCAGGGTTGACTAAAATTATTTTACCAAGGTCATATAGCTATCCAGTAAGAAAGGCCATATCCGGATGACCTGTGCCCTGTCAAGGCCAGTGTTACCTCTGAAAAAGCTGTGTGGCCAATAGGTCCCTCTACATGCACACTTTCTAGAACCTGAGAGGTTGCTGGCCCATAGATGGGTTCCTATGGAAGACACTCATGCAGTGTTGAACTCAGACACTTGTTCCTCACACCCAAGTTCCTACACACTTTCTACAGGGAGAAAATTATGGTGTGGGGAAAGTTGCAAGTGGATATGACTGACCATGCTGGGGTAGATCCAACATCTCTTTGTCTGTATCAAATACTACTTACTATAGCTCTCCTCCTCAAAACAGCCTGTTTGGCCCTACTTGTGAAATAAACAAATAAATGAAGGAAGAGACTTGGCCATAGATATATGCTGGGGAAAAAAAACCAGATGTGAAGGGGATAATGACTAGACAGCATATGGACAGACAAGTGGGAAGGTGTGTGGTCTCAGAAAAGCAGTCACGTTCCCAATCAGCTGGCTGTGGTCCTGGTAGTCTGCATGGTAGAGATGATATGGACCACTATTGACTGAGTATCTATTACATGTGGGTGGATGAGCAATATGGGGCCAGTCGTTGGCAGTTTTTCTAACCACAGGTATTTGAAGGCGGCAAATGATAGAGCATCATGTAACTGGGAACTGCAGCAGCTGGCTCCCTCTGGTGTTACAGTTCTCATGCAAGCCTCCGGATGCTGGGATGCTTGCCCTGGCCTCAAAGTTAGGATTCCTCAGCCTTTGACAGAGGCCAAGAATACAGCTCCCAGACCTAGGGTGTCTTTGGACCCTTGGCCTTTAGAGCTGCTGGGACTCTTACCAATGTCACAGCCATTGCCACCACCACCTCTGTCCTGCAGCTCTCAGAGCTCTGCCTGTCCCACAGGAAGGCCTGTAGTTCCCTGAGAGTCCCTGCTTCTGAGAGTCAGCCACACCTGGCCGCCCCAGTGATTCAGTGTGGCAGCCGCTCTCTCAAGAGAGCTGGATAGACCTAAGTAACCGGAAGAGTGAGCGGTGGTTGTGTCAATCACAGCCGACCTTTCGTGCACATGGAGGCTTGTGTCGTCTACACCAGTCCTGACATGGTCCCTTTTGCGAGAGTCACAGCAGGCCCCCAGCAGGAGTTCTCTGGCTTGGGTTTGGATTAGTGTGATTACAGAGAAAGTCCCACTTAGGCTGCCTCTAACAGTCCGGTCAGCACTGCACCCCAGAAGCCAGAGCAAGTGTTCAGCACACAGTGTAGCTTCCACAAAGCATCCACTGAGCATTGCCAACAGCTGGTGTTGGCGTCAGAGTGGTTCTCATGGCTGCTTGACTGATAGTCTTTTTGGCCAAGGCAGCCAGGGCAGGAGAGGAGATTCCAACAGCTGGGGGCAGGGAGAATTGTCCAGTCCCCACTACCTCTCCTCTTCACGGGCAACTGAACATCAGGAGTGATTATAGTAAGAACTTACCATTGACACTGCTAGTGATTTTAAATGATTTTAATGGTGCCCTAACAATGATTGACACTTGATCAGTGCCCCAGAAAGAGCAGAGTCCCCTTCCCTTTGTCTCAGCCACAGACCGGATGGCTTGATAAATTTGGTCTGAACCCTTCTGCATTATCAACGGGCAACTGACAGGAATACTATGATAAAGACATTGAAAGTATATGCAAGGGGCTGGAGAGATGGCACAGTGGAGAAGCACACTTGTATGGAAGCCTCAGGGCCTGAGTTTGACTCCTAAAGCCTGTGTAAATGCAACCCATGTGCCTGTCACTCTAGAGCTGGGACAGCAGGACCAGGGGACATCTGGGACTTGCTGGCCAGCAGTCTAGTTCCATTCCAATGAGAGAGCCTTTCTCAAAGGAGTAAAGCAGAACCAGATGTCCTTCTTGTGCCTCTGCCGCATGTACAGGCATGTGCACATGCACACACACATGCGTATACAGCACGTTCACACACAAAATACTCTCTCTCAAACCAGGCTGTGGTGGCACACGCCTTTAATCCCAGCACTCAGGAGCCAGAGGTTGGCGGATCTCTGAGTTTGAGGCCACCCTGGGTTTGAGGCCACCCTGGTCTACAGAGCAAGTTCCAGGACAGCTAAGGCTACACAAAGAAACCCTGTCTTGAAAAAACAAAAACAAAAATTCTCTAAATTCTCTCTCTCTCTCTCTCTCTCTCTCTCTCTCTCTCTCTCTCTCTCTCTCTCTGTCTCTCTCTCTCACACACACACATACACACACACACACACACACACACACACACACACACACACACACGATTATAAGCAGGATTATTAAGGCGAAAAAAAGTTCAGAACTTGGGGCTGGAGAGATGGCTCAGAGTTTAAGAGCACTGGCTAATCTTCCAGAGTTTCTGAGTTCAATTCCCAGCAATCACATGGTGACTCACAACCATCTGTAATGAGATCTGGTGCCCTCTTGTGATTTGCAGGCACACACACAGGCAGAACACTGTGTATATATAATAAATAAATAAATCTTTAAAAAATTCATAACTTGTTAAAATTTAAATTATTGCTTTTGCATGCTCCCTACAGAATGATTTATTAATTTATATTAAGGAATGTACCCAAAAAAAGGAAATTGTTTCTTTTTAAATTATTTATTTATTTATAAATTATTTGTTTATTCATATGTGTGTGTGAGAGAGAGAGAGAGAGAGAGAGAGAGAGAGAGAGAGAGAGAGAGAGACAGAGTTTATATGTACCACATACATGCAGGAGCCTATGGAGACCAAAAGAAGGTGTTGTAGCCAAGGAACTGGAGTTACAGACAGTTGTGGGTGCTGGGAACCAAACCCGGGTCCTCTGCAAGAGAAGTAGGCGCTCTTAACTGCTGAGTAAGCCGTCTCTTCAGCCCCAGAAACCGTTTCATTTGAAAATCTATTTTGACCATTCTGGTGTTATGCGCTTGGTTTCCAGAGGTGGGCTATAGAACCTAGATCTTAAATTATGTTTTCTAAATCTGCTTGATTTAGCCAAATTTCACTGGCTATCCAGCACAACATTGACTAGACAGAGTGATAATGTACATACTTGTCTTACTCATGACCTTAAGGGAAAGCATTCAGTAACCCAGTGCCTAACAAAGGGGAATTTGCTTGAATAAATTCTGGGTGTAGAATTTCTAGGAACAGAGTCACCAGTACTTCATTTCTCTTAGTACAAATAGTATCCCATTGTAAGGAAATGTTTTATTCCTCCGGTCATTCAAATGATGGCATTTGGAGTGTTTCCACTTTGGATTATTATACTAATGTTGCTATGAACATTTGTACACAAGGAGTTTTTCATGTGACCTGTATTTCATTCATTTGTCTTGAAAGGGTACCTGAGTGTAGAACTGCTGGGCTGAACAGCAACTCTGTATTTAACTTTTTGTTAAATTGCAAGATGTTTTTCCAAAGTCAGTGTTCAAGCTGAGAGAGAGAGAGAGAGAGAGAGAGAGAGAGAGAGAGAGAGAGAGAGAGAGAGAGAGAGACGCTTTAGCCACCCCAGCCAGGCCTCACTATACCTCAGGCAGGAAAGTGGGACCCCAAAGGGACAAGGAGAAGGGCTCCAGCCAGAGGTGTGGTAGAAGCAAGCGTGCCATACTCATGGCTGGCCCTGTCTTCTCACTTGGTCTTCCATGCTGTAGAACAGAGGCATCAGCAGAGCATACTACTACTCACCGGCTTGTGATCCTGCACAAAGTTCTTCAGTTTTCTGTACCCCAGTTTCCCAATTAGTAAAATGGGGAACAGAGGCAGGCATGGTGGCACATGCCTTTAATCCCTGCACTCAGGAGGGATTAAAGGATCTTTTAAGTTCAAGATCAGCCCAGTCTACAAAGTGAGTTCCAGGCCAGCCAGAGCTACACAGTGAGACCCTATCTCAAAAAAAAAAAAAAAAAAAAAAAAAAAAAAAAAAAAAAAAAAAAAACCAAGGTGGGGGAGGGTGCTTATGCTATTTTTGTGATTAAATAACATGAAGCACTAAGGACCATGACTAAGGCAGTAAAATGGTATTTAAAATTTTAAATAACTCATGTGTATTGGCAATTCTACAATCGCTTGTTCTGTGACCCCTAAGACCTTAGATACACTCAAGGATACGCCATGAGTGTCCAGAGTGGTGGCCAGGACTCCAGTCACGGTCTGTCTGTTTCTTCCTTCTACTCCACACTGAATTTTGGCAGCAAGACATCTCCACAGACTCAAAACCACAGGGAAAGAAGGTTCGGACAGCCAAACTTTTATTCTTCCCTCCTCTCCTTCCTCACACCCAACTCAGGAGATGCCAGGAAGGTCATGGTTCAACAAGGTCATGCTGCACCTGTAGAGGTTTTCACTTAACTGTGGTCTGGAGAGATACATTCTCTTCTCCTCCCCATCTTTGAAAGAGCGTTTCCTACGCCACTTACATTTGTGTAGTCCATAAAGCCATGGCTTACGAGAGCTACCATGGAAACATGCGAGCACTGTAAAAAACAACTGGACACAGGCCTCCTCTTTGGTTCAGGTTTCTTCCTTTGCTGGAATGAAATATTCATACTACACAACCAGCGTGGCCACATGTGGCAGTCCATGGCTCCTAGTCATCCATCTCTGTTCCTCTTCAGGTCCTGAAGCACCTACGGCACCTCAACTTTACCAGCAACATGGGGGAGCAGGTGACATTCGATGAGTGTGGTGACCTGGTGGGGAACTATTCCATCATCAACTGGCACCTCTCCCCAGAGGACGGCTCCATTGTGTTCAAGGAGGTTGGGCATTACAACGTGTACGCCAAGAAGGGAGAGAGACTCTTCATCAACGAGGAGAAGATCTTGTGGAGTGGGTTCTCCAGAGAGGTATGAGCAAAGAATGCCATGCTGCCACCATAGTCAGGGGACCGCTGGCTTGAGAGAGCCCTGGGATTCATCACAGGCTTCTAGGATAACGTCTTTTTCCTACACTCCCCAGATCTGAGTGTCCAGGGCTCCCATGAACTGCAAGAGTGTTTAGTGATGAGAGAGAGCCTGAGAACCTGAGATTCATGAGTCACCTCACTTTTGACTCCCTGGCTACCCATAAAGTTTCCCAGGCTAAAACTTCCCCCAACCAGAGCAAAATATTTAAGCAAACATCTCTCAAGTCAATGTCTCTCAAGTGGCATTGAGGGAGACATCCTACCTACCTTGTGTAGGGGATTTAAATTTGAGATTGAAAGGACTTCTTTATAGGCTGTCACAGTGACTAGGAAGTAATAACAGCCTTCAACACTTGGGGATCAGGGATGCTAAATGCCCAGCATGCATAGGACAATCTTCCATAGCTTTTCCACATAGCCCAATTTCCATTAACCATGCTGAGATATGAACTCAAAATAGCCCCAGGCTGACCCATACATCAGAGGGGCCATTCATTCTATGACCAAGAGGAAAATGTTTGTGACTCCAGTCAAGGTGTCCTGCCCCACATCACTGTGTCTGAAAGGCTGAGTGAGAACCAGAAGCCCATCACTCAGTGAAGATGCTCATTAAGGAAAGATGTAGGATATGCTGAAATGATGACCATTCTGGGTGGTTATATGCTAATGTACCGGTTAGTTTTTTCGTCACCTTGACACAGCTAGGATCATCTGGAAAAAAAGGAAACCTCAATTTAAAAAAAAAAAAAAAAAAAAAAAAAAAAAAAAAAAAAAAAAGGCCCAATCAGATTCGCTTGTGGGTAAGTCCGTGAAGCATTTCCTTGGTTAATGATTGATCTGGGAATGCCCAGCCCGGTGTGGCTGTTGCCACCCTTGGGAAGGTAGACCTAAGTTGCATAAAAAAGCAATATGAGAAAGCCATGGGGAGCAAGCCAATGAGCAGCTTTTCTCTGTGGCCTCTGCTTCAGTTCCTGACTTAAGTCCTGACTTTCCCTGATGATGGACGGCAACCTGAAGGCCAAATAACCCACTTCCTCCCCAAGGTGTTTTCGGTTGGGGTGTTTAGCACAGCAACAAAAACATAACTGAGCTGCTAAAATGTAACAAGATGCAGAACCCCAGCCCCTCTGCAGAAGCGGACTCGGGACCAGCCATCCTCGCTTTAACTGCGTGGGGAGTCGGGCTGAGATCCGCTCCATGGCTGTTTACACTGCCTTTCTGTTAGGATCTTTGAGCGTCCTGAGCCACTTTTCATAACGTGACCAAAGAGTCAACTTGTTCTTATTGCCAAATTGCTATGATTTTGCTGTTTCCCAGTATGTGAAATGGCTTTGCCAAGGGGAGGTCTCCTATGACAGGTAATCCCACCCACAGCGGGCAAATCCTCATCTCAATTACAAAATGTGTCCTGACCTTTTCCGGATGGAGGTTTTGGGATTCCATGGGTTAAACTCATATACCCAGTAATTATACCTTTGTCTACACTTGAAATGACTGGATCCCAAACTGACTGGCTAGCCCATCATCAGTGTGCCTTTATTGTATCATCTGCTTATCATGTTAATGCATGTAAATTATCTGTCATTGGTCCATGTCTCATCTCCCCTCCTGCTTGGAAGTTATTTCCTGTATAGTTCCCTGTAATCCTATCAGGCTCTGGGCATGACGGGCTTCAACATTAGTAAATGTGTGACCGAGTTAATCCTTGTAAGTGCAGTCACTTATGTTCTTAATTACCTGACAGAATTATAAATTAAATTTCAATTTTCTATAGAAATGCAATCTGAAAGCAGTAGGAGCCAACAAACCTTAGAGTCTAACTGACACTTTTCTGAAAATTTTGTAGACGTGACCACAAAAATACCATGTATGTTTATTATAAATTACATATTAATAATTTCTTTACACATCTCACGAAGTTGCTACTGAGATCAACTGAGATCCAGGACTTCACTTGTGTGTTTGAAGCAGACTGTCAAATATGTCCACACTTGGCCTTACCAACTTTCTTGCTTTTTACAGGGAACAGGACCGAGGACCCTGACCCTCTCTCCATCTAGAATGGCCCAGAGTTAGCCACACTGATCCTTATACCCAAACTCCTCACTTTGCCCAGGTCAAAGGAGTTGTAAGACTGACCCTTGACCCCCGGATGCAAACCTCTCTCTTCCGTGTTCTCTGCCCTCAGGTGCCCTTCTCCAACTGCAGCCGGGACTGCCTGGCGGGGACCAGGAAGGGGATCATTGAGGGGGAGCCCACCTGCTGCTTTGAGTGTGTGGAGTGTCCTGATGGGGAATACAGTGATGAGACAGGTGAGGAATCTGCCCCTCACAGACCCTGTGCCGGACTTGGGCCACCTCGGAGGGCCAGCAAAGCCCATGGGTGAACTGGGTGCTAGAACCACCCCCCTTCTGAGGAGAGCATGCCTGAGCACTGCACTCCTCTGGGCATGAGACGGAAAAGGAATGTTGGGTACTTTTTTTTACTATTACACATGTTTACAAATATTCCTGTCACACACCTCTCTCTCCCTCCAACAGTGTGTCCCTCTTCCTACAGCCCCATGGCTCCGAGGGGACAAAGCCCTAGCTGCCCCAGCTCCAGAGTTAACAGGCTGTGACGGATTGCCTGCTGGTGCCTGGTGCTGTGTTCACTGTCTCTCTGATGCTCTTCCTGGGTCTCCAACTCTCCATCCATTCATTTATGTATTTGTTATTTTATGTGTGAGGGTGTTTTGCTTACATGTACAGATATGCACCGAGCGCAAGCGTGGTGCCTAAGGATGTCAGGAAAGAGTATCAGATCTCCAAGAACTGGAGTTACAGACGGTTATGAGCTGCCATGTCAGTGCTGGGCTCCAATATGGGTCTTCTGTAAGAGCAGCAAGTGCTCTTAACCACTGATCCATCTCTCCAGCTCAGTCTCAAGTCCTCCTAAAGGAGAATCACAATTAAACCCCTCACAGAACAGTGGTAATTAAACAAATTAATATTAAGTTCTAAATATATGCTTCTTAAATAAAACTTTGACTAGCATATTGGAAGGACTAGATAAATATTTACTATAATTCTTGATCTTTCAACCTTACCACAGTAATGGGCTTATCGTTCCCTCCATCTTAGAAATGAGGATGCAGGCTTGGAGATTTAAGGAGCCTGACCAAAGTGATACAGCTAGTGAATGGCATAGCCAGGATCCCATCCCGATCTCTAACTGAGAAAAGATCTATGCTCCCTTCCCTGCTCCAAACTGTACACTGCCTGGCAGTCTGTGACAACTCTGTAAATACATAGTATCTAAATCAGTGTTTCTCAAACTTTGGGTCGGGAATAGGGGTCAAAGGGACTTTTCACAAAGGTCTCGTATCAGGCATTGACATTACAATTCATCACCACAGCAAAATCACAGTTACGAGGTAGTGATGAAAATAATTTTGTGGTTGGGGGTCACCACAGCATGAGGAACTGTATTAAAGAGTCACAGCACTGGCAAGGCTGAGAACCACCAAGCTAGATAAATATGTGGCCTCCCTCACTGGAAAGTTGAGAACATAGATATGACTGGCCACATGCAAGGGACACCCTGCCTTTATCTAAAAGAACATCTGTTCTGGCAACAAAGGCAACCACATATCCAAAATAAACCAGACTGTGATCGAGATAGTAGCAGTGTTAATACACTTCACTATTAAAACCATGTTACCATCTGTCCCACAACACCATCTTGAAAAACTTCAAACATGAACAATGTAATTTAAAAAAAAACAAACAAGTCAGACAAAACTTGAAACTGAGTTGATGGGCTGTGTAGAGGGATGAGGTACAAAGTAGTATCTGATACAAATTATTTCAGATAGTGTTAAAAGAAATGGGCCACCCCTCTATTGTTGGGGAGGGGGACAGTAGAACCTTATTTGTTATGTATACAGCATATATGACTGCAGGCCAGAAGAGAGCACCAGATCTCATTACAGATGGTTGTGAGCCACCATGTGGTTGCTGGGAATTGAACTCAAGACCTCTGGATGAGCAGTCAGTGCTCTTAACCTCTGAGCCATCTCTCCAGCCCCAAAGATGTTTATTCTTAATAGATATAAAACAAAATCAGGCCGGGTGGTGTTGGTGCACGTCTTTAATCCTAGCACTCGGGAGGCAGAGGCAGGCAGATCTCTGTAAATTCAAGGCCAGCCTGGTCTACAGAGCGAGATCCAGGACAGGCACCAAAACTACACAGAGAAACCCTGTCTCAAAAAAAAAAAAAAAAAATCATCAGTAAGTAAAATAGGAAGTGACCACATCCACCCTCCACATGCACGCTTACATTGACTGTGCCACATGGTAATTGAATCTGCCTGCACTGGTTCATTTTACAGATGCGAGTGCCTGTGACAAGTGCCCCGATGACTTCTGGTCCAATGAGAACCACACTTCCTGCATTGCCAAGGAGATTGAGTTTCTGGCGTGGACTGAGCCCTTTGGAATCGCTCTCACGCTCTTTGCAGTGCTGGGCATTTTCCTGACCGCCTTTGTGCTGGGCGTCTTTATCAAGTTCCGAAACACGCCCATCGTCAAGGCCACCAACCGAGAGCTGTCCTACCTCCTGCTCTTCTCGCTGCTCTGCTGCTTCTCCAGCTCCCTGTTCTTCATCGGGGAGCCCCAGGACTGGACGTGCCGCCTGCGCCAGCCCGCCTTCGGCATCAGCTTCGTGCTCTGTATCTCGTGCATCTTGGTGAAGACCAACCGTGTCCTCCTGGTCTTTGAGGCCAAGATACCCACCAGCTTCCACCGGAAGTGGTGGGGGCTCAACCTGCAGTTCCTACTAGTTTTCCTCTGCACCTTCATGCAGATTGTCATCTGCGTCATCTGGCTCTACACGGCGCCCCCCTCCAGCTACCGCAACCATGAGCTGGAGGATGAAATCATCTTCATCACGTGCCACGAGGGCTCACTCATGGCGCTCGGCTCCCTGATCGGCTACACCTGTCTGCTGGCTGCCATCTGCTTCTTCTTCGCCTTCAAGTCCCGGAAGCTGCCAGAGAACTTCAACGAAGCCAAGTTTATTACCTTCAGCATGCTCATCTTTTTCATCGTCTGGATCTCCTTCATTCCAGCCTACGCCAGCACCTACGGCAAGTTTGTCTCCGCCGTGGAGGTGATCGCCATCCTGGCAGCCAGCTTTGGCTTGCTGGCCTGCATCTTCTTCAACAAGGTCTACATCATCCTCTTCAAACCTTCCCGGAACACCATCGAGGAGGTGCGCTGCAGCACCGCGGCGCATGCTTTCAAAGTGGCAGCCCGCGCCACGCTACGCCGCAGCAACGTCTCCCGGAAGCGGTCCAGCAGCCTGGGAGGCTCCACGGGTTCCATTCCCTCCTCTTCCATCAGTAGCAAAAGCAACAGCGAAGACCCGTTCCCACAGCCAGAGAGGCGGAAGCAACAGCAGCCGCTGGCCCTGACTCAGCAAGAACAGCAACAGCAGCAGCCCCTGGCTCTGCAGCAACAGCAGCAGCAGCCACAGCAGCCCAGATGCAAACAGAAGGTCATCTTCGGCAGTGGTACAGTCACCTTCTCTCTGAGCTTTGACGAGCCTCAGAAGAGCGCTATGGCCCACAGGAACTCCATACGTCAGAACTCCTTGGAGGCCCAGAAGAGCAACGACACCTTGAGCAGACACCAGGCCCTGCTCCCCCTGCAGTGTGCAGACACGGACTCAGAAACGACCACTCAGGAAACGGGGCCCATGGTGGGGGACCACCAGCCAGAAATGGAAAGTCCAGAAGAAATGTCCCCAGCACTGGTCGTGTCCACCTCTCGGAGCTTCGTCATTAGCGGTGGAGGAAGCTCCGTGGCGGAAAACATACTGCACTCCTAACGGAGGGAAAGACCCACTGCCCAGCCCACAGAGTTTTTCTTGGAGTCCCAGGAATAAGGATGGGTCCTTCCTTTTTTCCTAGGAAGCCAGGGATGATAGGTACATCAAATGCCTGTACTCGGTTGCACTGCTTTGAATGAAGTGAACTGACTGATGTTCCCTTTAAAGTTAAAAGAAGAGCCGTGTTTTGGGGGGTTGTTCCAGAGCTCCTTATCGTACCCGAGTTTATATAAGTCTTTTCCTCTGCTCTATCCATCAACAGCTCAGCTGAAAGCAAGGCTATAAGCTACCCATCTGCGCTCTCCTTTAAAATATGTATATATAATACATATCTGTATCCAGAAATGCCTGCCCTGAGATTCCATGGACAGCATGATCGGAATCACAGTCCAGAGGCAGACCGATGGGACATCAGATCTGTCACTACTAGAGTTGAGTCTGAAAGCCAGACCATCACGGGGACTGTCTGGCACATTGACAGTAGGCAGAACATGTTCGAGACATCAGGCGGATGTGTCCTCCCTTATTTATAGAGACCTTAGGAAGTGTCGTCTTTTTCTTTTTTTCCTCCCTGCTGCTGCTATTGTGTGACATCTAACGAGTGTGCATCCTTCCTGTGGCACCATGTCAGGATGTGTCCAGAATCTGATGGCAACACCATGTTTAGATCTCAGGATTGTAAGATCACCTCTAAGCACTGGGAAAGGACTGCCTAATCCAATGAGCTGTCTCTGTAATTCATATTGCTGTACATAGCTTTATCCTGAAGAAAAAAACGCTTCTGTTGCTGAAAAGTGTCACAGTCTGGGTTCTACGAGGCAGTATTATTGAATTCTGTTGGCCTTTCCCGCCCCGGTGAGCAGAGCCCATGGGATCCCTCTCAAGACCCCATGGCTCCTGAAACTCCCCTCTGTCCCTGCCCAAAAGGCTTTGTGAAGCCAAATCCAGACCTGACTCTCTAAAGAATAAGCTCCCAGAAGAAAGTATGGTTCCCAGTGAAGGCCACGGTCCTCTCAGCAGTAAAATTAAAGGTGCTCCCCAGCCACCTAACTGCTAGGGACTCAAACTTTGGATCACAGGGACCAAGGTTCAGGCTCTGGCGTGGTCACTGGCAAGATGGTTGAAGATAAGCAAGGAACCACAAGTTCTTTAAGCCCCAGCTTCTGAGTCTAAAGTAGGGTGTTACAGCTATCTTCCCATGGAGCTCTCACATGGGTTAAGTGAGAGCGTGTGTCGACATATTTTGGTGTGGTACCTAACACATAGTAAGCACTTAGTGTTAGTAAATATGATTAGTTATATCATAACTATTAGTTTCCACTTGCTTAGACTACACTCTAGTTTGGATTATGACCCTCAAGGTCCACATGTTAAAAGATCGGTCCCTTGGGTGGCCCTCTTGGAAGGTCATGGTGCCTTCAGGAGGTGGGGCTTAGTAGGACGTAGTTCAATCACTGGGGTATGCCTTTGACAGTCACTGGGGTATGCCTTTGACAGTCACTGGGGTATGCCTTTGACAGTCACTGGGGTATGCCTTTGACAGTCACTGGGGTATGCCTTTGACAGTCACTGGGGTATGCCTTTGACAGTCACTGGGGTATGCCTTTGACAGTCACTGGGGTATGCCTTTGACAGTCACTGGGGTATGCCTTTGACAGTCACTGGGGTATGCCTTTGACAGTCACTGAGGATATGCCTGTGAAGGGAGTTATGGGACACTGGCCCCATCCTCCTTCTGTCTCTTTAATTTCCTGACCATAAGATGAAGAGTTCGCTCTGACACAGGCTGCCCATCATTGCCACCTAGCACCCCACCAGGGACCCAAAACAATGGTCCACATGAGCATGGACCAGAAACTCCAAAACAAAGCATCAAGATTAACTTTTTTTTCTCACTAATTGTCTGAAATATCTTATTATGCTGAGAGAAAGCTGACTAATATAGAATATAAAGCAAAACTCTTAACTAAGCATTCAGGTTTTAATGCCTAATCCACTGATCACAATAGCTTGCTTCAGAATAAGTCCAAAATTTCTGAGGCCCAGGTCAAGGTGTCAGCAGGAGCCACAGTCCTAACCCCCCCCCCAAAAAAAAGAGCGTTCTGCCTCTGTGGTAGCAGTACCATTTCCAGCACCATCACTGGCTGGCAATTACTCAGATCAGATTCCAGCGAGCTAGGCTGACCCCAAGACCAAGCCATAGAACGTAAATCCGTCAGTGGTCTAAACTTACAGTTCGTGGTGAGTCTTTCCCTGACCACTTCCTTCCGAGGATTTTGAAGGTAACAGTTGGCACTGTAACCGTGAAGAGCATTGATGACTACAAGGGGGCACAGTAGAGAGTGGCCCTGTCACAGAACACAGAACTGTCCTGGTGAGACACCAACACTCCAGCCAGAAGGGCACAGCCTGGCAGAGCCTGTGGCTGTCTGCATCACCCTCTGAGCAAGGCACCAAGCTGAGGGAAGAGTTCATTTTTAACATTTCACTTGGCCCTAAAATAAATAAATAACCAAAAAAAAAAAATAGCAGTCAAAAGTTTAGTGGCTTTTCAAAAACGTGTGACAAAACTGTGTGGCAATAACCTCTACATAATGTCACACAGTCATCCTTCCTGTTCTGATTACAGTGCATACAGACCCTTCTTCCACAAGTCACCTCCTCATCCCATGATAACAAAATAAGGCTCACCAAGGAAAATACTCGACTGACTGACGGATGCAGTGTGCTCATTGTGACGGGCTTGCAAATCAAGTCATCTCTAGGAACATCCTCATCAGGAAGGCAGATGGTACCACCACACCAGGCACAACTCCTCATCCAATCACAGGGACAAGACAGGAATTTCATTGTCTCTATAGCAACCTGCTTTTTTGATCTCAAGTTCCTATTCTGCCAAGCAACTGAAGCTATAAAGTCAGATTGGGGTTTTCCCTGGGAATTTCAGAGCTTTCTCATTCAAATTAGATTTTTAGGTATCAGCTTGGAAGTTTTGTTTTATTTTATTTTGTTTTGTTCTGTGTTTCCTTCCTCTCTCCAGGCAAGTTGTAGCATAATGCAGGTGAGGGTCTCCAGTCATAGGCAGCTCCTCTTAGCATTGCTGAAGCCATCTTGTCTGGCTCTCAGTGTCTGCATTCTGGCTTCCTCCGAGGTATCTGTGACAGGCCATTTTCTGTTATTGTAACAGAAGAACCAAGCAGGCTAACTTTATAAAGAAAAGAGGTTTTTAACTCATAGTTCTGCTGGTTCAAGGGCCAAGACCATGTGATTGCCATTGGTCCCCACAATGGCAGGAAAACACGGGAAGGAATTACACACCAAAATAGAAAGCCAGAAGGTGATTCAGGGGTCAGCTTGACTCTTGTAACAACTCACTCTTGAGACCCCAGGATCTCCATGAGAACTGCCTTAACTCCTCAGAAAGCAGAACGCCCAGTGACCTAAAGCCTTCCCACAAGGCTCCACCTCTCAGCATAGGCACACTAGAGGCCAAGCTCCCAACACATGGAGACCCTTTGGAAACCATATCTAAACCATGAGAACATCATATCCCCAGCCATTCCCCAACCGTGGGATCTGTGGTGGTTTCCATGAATGAATCACTGCCTCAACTGACCGGTCCTTCCTAGGTCTGTAAGTTCCCTCAGCTCCCTCCAGGCCCATCCTAGGGACCAGGAAACTCTATGAGCTCTTACTGTAGGGACTCCTTGACTGCTGCCCATCCATATCAGTACAGAGACTCTGTATGCTAACAAGCATACAGAGCACACACGAGTAAGAAACGGGGTGAAACCTGTGTGCAAGACAGAATAGTGTTCAGTCAAAGATGTCCACGATTACAACTCCAGAGCCTGTGATTGTGTCAAGGCAATGGGGATCTAAGTTGCTGACTGAATTAAGATTCCTTCTGGTTTACCATGAGGTAGGAGCCTACAGAACCATCAGTGACAGGTGGTACAATGTGAGGAAGACTGCAGACCACCCATCCACCACTGCTTTGTGTGGGGAAGGAAGTGAGGGACAGAGGGATGCGGCTTGTTTCTGGAAGCTGGACAAAGTAAGAGTCCTGATTCTCCCCAGGAATTTCCAGGAAGGAACACGGAGCTAGAGACCTTGGTTTCAGCCTAGCGACACCCTTTGAGGACTTCTGACCTCTGGAATTCTAAGATAATAAATGTGTGTTGTTTTAAGCTGCTGGGTCTGTGGCCATTTGTTTTAGCAATTCCAGGAACCCATTAATTTTTAGTGCTGGGATTTGAACTCGGGATCTAAAGCATAAAAGGCAAGCACTGTACTCCAGAACTATGTTCCCAGCCCAAATGTATCCTTTGCTCATGGCTTTTCCTGAACTTCTCTGCTTTAAGACCTCAGACAGAGACCTCAGACATCCATTCTGGTCTCCCTGTGGCACCCTTCCAGCTTCTCACTCTTCCCAGAAGCAGGTCTTAGCTAGTGTTCTGCTCTCCAGATCTGTGTGGGAAGTGTAAACCTATGTTCTGTGTCATGCTGGACTTTAGCAACACGAAACAAGTAGCCATGCTGTCCTGACCTATCCCTTAGCAGCAGAAACGTAACAGATAGTAGCTTCATCACACTGGCATTTGTTATTCTCTTGCATAAAAGATTATAAGAGATAAATATATGATCCTGTCGTAGTCACTGGTTGGTTGGTTGGTTTGTTTGCTGTGAAGAGACACCATGACCAAGGCAACTCTTATAAAGGAAAGCATTTCATTGGGAGCTTGCTAACAGTCTCAAAGGCTTAGTCCATTATCATGCGTTAGTGTCTCAAACTTGGGGGAAGCTGGGCTATGCCGAAACTCTCTCTAAAAGTCACATTTGGGGGCAATGCTGCCTTTTGTCCTGGTTAAAATCACATGGCTGTGGCTGCCTCTGCCCAGGGCCTGAGTTCCTCTTCACCTGTCACCCATGTTTGAAATCATCAGCGTTAAACTGGATGTGGTAGCCCGTTGCCTGTAACCCTAGTACTCTGGAAGCCAAGGCTGGAGGATTGAGCGTTGGCCAGCCTGAGCGACATAGCAAGACCCTGTGAAAGGGAGGAGGGAGGGAGGAAAGGAAGGAGGGACTAAGAGAGGGAGTGAAAGAAAAATCATTAGACCTGGCGGGACAGAATACCAACACGGGCGCAGAGGAGATCCCCAGAGCAGGTGACAGCATTGGCTGGTGAGTTTAGAATCTGTTAAGGACAAAGGCAGACACAGAGACCAGATATGTACGGAATTGGGGTGGAGTAGGAGGCGGTTGTAGTGAAATCTCTGGTTTCCAGGAGAGCCTGGGTTCCTGACCTAGACAGAGAAAAAACTTCAAGGGTTGCCAGAGAATGGGATGAGTGGTCTGTTAAGCAGAGTGAGATGGGGTCAGGCATGCAAGCACAGGATGGGGCCAGTCACGGAATATGCTCATTCTGAGGACACACACAAGAGTATTTCACCGTTCAGCAAGTGGGATGAGACACGGGGAACTAGTCGGTAAAGGTCCACAGGACCAGCTGGCCGGAACCAGCCTGAAGACATATGTAGGAACTGAAGGGAAAAGCCCTACCTCAAATATCAAATGAGTCTGGGGTGAATTTCCCTTCGGGTGGGGATTATTACACATTCCTCCCCTCCCCTGAGCCTGGAAGGACCTTAGAGTAGAAGAAATCAGAACCATCTGTTTACATTAAGAGCTGTTGGGGCTGGAGAGATGGTTCATTGGTTAAGGGTGCTGGCTGCTCTTGCAGAGGAGCAGAATCCAACCCCAAGAACTACTGTGGCTCATCACCATCTGTAACTCCACTCCCAGGAGATCCAACACCCTCTTCTGACCTCCCAGGGCACTGGGCACGTAGTACACAGATATACATGCAGGTGAAACATCCACATATAAAATAATGAAATAAAATAACAATTAAAAAATAAATGAAAAGAGTCAGGTGGTGATGGCTCACACCTTTAATCCCAGCACTCAAGAGTCAGAAGCAGGCAGATCTCTTCGAGTTTAAGGACAGCCTGGTCTACATCGTGAGTTCTAGGACAGCCAGGACTGTTACACAGAGAAACCCTATCTCAAAACAAAAAAGAAGAGGAAGGAAGGAAGGAAGGAAGGAAGGAAGGAAGGAAGGAAGGAGGAAGGAAAAGGGAAGAAAAGAGCTCCTAAGAGACTGGAGGATGAGGGGTACAGAGAAAGGCAAGCAACCCTAGAGAAGCTTCAGTTGCTGCCTGCTCTCAAAGGTGGGTGAGCCACCACCTGGGTGACTGACTGGGGGGGGGGGGCTGGAAACTGTAAAATCAATTTAACTCCAGGACTGAAGTCCTCGAATTTGGAAGACAAATGCCTGCCTGCATGGCTACTAAACACAGAAATGAGTCCCAGGAAAAGCCCCTGGGATCGGTACAGCTCTTGAAACCTAATGAAAGCATCAAGAAATGTAGTTGGAAGGTTTCTCCATCCCACCAGGTCCCTGCAGTCCTGTGACCCACTTACAAAATAATTATTCAGAGGCTTAATATTAATTATAACTGTTTGGCCATTAGCTCGGGCTTATTACTGAGTAGCTCTTACACTTAAATTAATCCATAATTCTTTATCTATGTTTAGCCACATGGCTTGGTACCTTTTCTCAGTTCTGCCTTGTCATCTTGCCTCCTCTGTGTCTGGCTGGCGACTCCTGACTCTGCTCTTCCTCTTCCCAGCATTCTCCTAGTCTGCTCGCCCCACCTATACTTCCTGTCTAGCTACTGACCAATCAGCATTTTATTTATCAACCAATCAGAGCAACATATTCACAGCATACAGAACGACATCCCACAGCACTTCCCCTTTTCTGTCTAATCAAAAAGGAAGGTTTTAACTTTAACATAGTAAAATTACATATAAGAAGATAGTTATCAAGCAAGAATTACAGTTACAGTATCTAGTCTATTTGTATTTGGCAAAATTAAAGAAAATATTCTATCTATCCTATATTTGTGAGTCTAAAGTTTCATATCTAACTTGTCTTTTATCATAACCAAGGAAAATTATAACCATCTAGTCTTCAACTACATCAAAGACCCCAGAAGGATATATTACCTAAGTAAACAGGAAGAGCATTGTAAGCAACTTCCAAAAACCTAGAATGAAAGAGACAGCTGGCTACCTGCACAGTCACCCAAAATTCCTCTGCAACATTAGGGCATCCATCTTCAGCCTATAGGCCTAGAGCCTCTCAGTCACTTCTCTCTGTGTTCTGTAGAATGTCTGGCAGTTTCTTCTGCAAAGCAGGAACCTGAAGGACCATCTCGCCTTGCAAAGTTCAGTGGTCACCTTCCTATGGGTCCTGCATGTCCAGTTTATATAACATCCTGTCAAGCAGTCCAGGCAAGAGCAGTTTCTTGCCCAAATGGCCATTTTTGCCAAGAAGAAGATAAACTCCATATAGAGTGTCTTCAATGCCCATCTTTCTCTTTGAAGTGAATTGGTGCTGCCAGGAGCAGACATGTCTCACTGTCCAGAAAGTCTAAGTTTTTAAAATATTTTAAATGCCATATTCTGTAGGTCTTTGAAGTGTTTGAAGATCACCTACCTAATTGAAATATATCTATGTATACCTAGAAAACTTAATTAACATGACTATAAGTGTGATTATCATGGATGACTAATTATTAATCCGCATTTCTTAATTATACATTACAATTTCAAATGAGTTGCACAAACATAATACCTTAAACAAGAGTAGAAATATACATACAATATAACAAAATTAACTTTAAAAGTACATTCAATAATCTACCCTTTCATCCTATCATATCTATATCAAGGAAATGTTTTAGAAAGGATGTGGTCATCTTCCTGGACATTAAACCTGCAGCCTTTGCTCTAAATGCCCTGATTCTCTTTGAATGTTTCCTTCTCTCTGACCACTAACAACAACGTTCACATTATGCACAGAGTTTGCTGGAGTAGATGAATGAATGGCTGGTACTGATTTTGTCTTGGGTTTTGTTTTTGCTTCTTTGTTTTCAATTCAGGACAGGGTCTCATGTAGCCCAGGCTGGCCACAAACTCACTATATAGTTAAGGATGACCTTGGCCTTGATCTCTCCATCCTTGAGCCTGTGCCTTCAAGTGCAAGGATTATAAGTGTACACCACCATGCCTGACAGATTACTGATTTTCTTTAGAATACTCTAAATATTAAGAAGGATAAATAAGTCTAGGAAGTAATGTCTAGCACAAGGACTAAAGTTAATCAGAATGTATTATATCTAGGATTCCTGCTAAATGAATTTATTTTGCCTGTTCTTGCTGAAAAGGAATAAATAGATAAACAAATAAATAGTAGTACCACAGCTTGAATATGTCCTCCCAAGTTCACACGGTGGAAACTTATCCCCGGAGGAAACAGTGTTAAGAGATGGAACCTGTAAGAGGTACTTAGGGCTGGGTGTGGTGGTGCACACCTTTAGACCCAACACTCTGGAGGCAGAAGCAGGTAGGTCTCTGTGAGTTCAAGGCCAGCCTGGTCTACAGGACGAATTCCAGGCCTGTAGAGGCAACATAATAGAACCCTGCCTTAAAAAAAAAAAAAAAAAAACAGGCAGTCAGTTCCTCGTGGGTGCATCAGTGATATTATCTTGGAAGTGAGATAGGTTCCTGCCAAACAGACCAGTTTGGGCCAGTCTTCTCTCCCTCTCCTGCCCACCCCCCCCCCTTTGTTCATGTGTACACATGTGTAAGGACACACGTGATCCCTTGTCTTACCTCTCACAAGATGACAGGGTAGAAGGCCCTCACCAAGTATGGGCCCTTTGGCTCTGGGCTTCTCAGACTCTAGAACTGTAGGAAACAAATCTGTTCTTTTACATCACTCAGCCTCGGGTATCCTCACAGCAGCTCTAGGAAATGATAGCTATTCATTTGCTTCCCAGTCACGACCATTTCACCATCCCTATTCATCCTATCGCATCGTGTTGCAACCTTAAGTATACACAACAGAATTTCTTTAAAAATAAAAGAATTTAAAGGGAACATGTAGCTGAATTTTTTTTTACCCCCACCCCCGTAGCTGAATTTTTAAACAAATAAGTACATTGTTTAAGATAAGAATCACTCACCCAGGCGGTGTTTGCGCACACCTTTAATCCCAGCACTTGGGAGGCAGAGCCAGGCGGATCTCTGTGAGTTCAAGGCCAGCCTGCTCTACAGATTGAGATCCAGGACAGGCACCAAAACTACACAGAGAAACCCCGTCTCAAAAAACCAAAAACAAAAAAACAACAACAACAAAAAAATGAGAATCATTCAATTCGGGTAGTCACCCTGGCCCCCTAAAGTTTTTCCGTAGTTCAGAGTAGCCCAGAGTGTATGGAACATTTTTATTTATTTATTCATGAACCCATTGACTGTGTAGATTAGTGGAGAACCAAGAGCAGGGTTCCAACCAGTTCAACAATCTTACTTTGCTTCAGTTTCCTGTGTGAGGAAGATACAACACCCCTACTAACTCTACACCCCTACAAACTACGGTTACATACCAAATCTAGTGACTGCTGTGAAAGTATTGGTATGCATAGATCCTGAGTTCAATACCTAACACTGAAAAAAAAGTGACAGGTAAACTTTAAAAGGCAGGAGTAAGGCTGAGTGGTTAAGACTGCTTGCTGCTTTTCCAGAGGCCTGAGTTCGGTTCCCAGCAACCACACCAAGCAGTTCACAATTGCCTGTAACTCCGGCTCTAGGGGATCCCACCCCCTCTTCTGGCCTCCTTGGGCACCAACATATGTGGTGAGCATACATACACATTTTTAAACATAATAAATCGTAAGTAAATAAAGATAGGTGTGGTATCACACTCTAGTAATCCCAGCACTCAAGAGGGAGCAGAGAATCATCAGCGTGGGACCAGCCTGAACTACAGAGGGAAGTCCCTGTCACAGACAGAAGAAAGAGGGAAAAAATGAAAGAAAAAGTATCACCTTCAAGAATATGGGTGAATATAGATAAGCACCAAAACCACAAGATTTAAATACGCAGCAAGTATGGAATTCAATGATTTCTTCTCTCAGCTTTTCTGACTGGAAACATCAACATCCACTCTGAGTTGCTTAAGCAGAAAGGGATTCATTTTCTGGCACTGGGATACATAAAATGTTGGGGAGCCAATGATTCGAACTTGGATGGTATCCAACCAAGAGCAATCTGCACTTTACCCCTCACGGGGTTGTTAGGCAAAAGCTTCACTACCTACCCCACCTTCCCCCCAGGACCCCAAAAACCAGACCCAGAGTCTGCCCTGGAACTGTCACAGGCAGGCCTGTAGCCCACAGTCAGCCTGGAAATGGAGCTTTGGCTTCTGTGCCCTCTCTGAGAGAGGGCATGCCGGAAGACCATGGTCTGTGATGAATGGGTCTGTCTGTCACTCCGCAAGTAAAACCACATCTTCTAAGATCAAACATAAAGTGAAACTCATACTTTCTTGATGGGGGGAAAAAAAAGAGCAAAACATGATTCCCTTTCATGTCAACAGCTGTGGTAGATCAAATGACATTGGGAGGAAGGCAGAAATGGCAGAGTGTTTTGCCAGGGGGAGCAACCTACTGGCAGATAAGAAAAGGCAGGGGGGGGAGTTCCGAAGGGACTGTGGGGTCTGGGGGGGTCTGTTACAGGCCATTAATATTGGCTTCTTAGTGATGTGTGTCTGTGTGCGTGCATCTTCACAGGCGTGGCAGTATCTGGTGCGTGGAAAACAGTGCACAGTCCTTTAACAGTAATTATGTCTGGGCCTTAGAATTGGGCATCATTTTATTTTCGTTTTAATCTTTTCCTGGGTTTCATCTTTCATTAACTTCTTTCTGTAAAGAGAAAACAAAGATGGATTTTTTTTCCCCCAATTAAGTAAAAAGCAAAGCTGGAGATGTCATTCTGTGATAGCATTCACCCAGCATTCACAACTCCTGGGTTTGAGGTCCAGCATCACAAAATAAATAAAGATAACAAAAATAACTTCTAGAAGGATGACTTATAATAAAACAGGAAGAAACCTGTCATCGGGGTTATTAGATATGTTGTTGTGTTCATGGATTCCCTTTGTTTATTGGAGTTGTTTATTTAGAAATAACTTCAAAATTACAGAAAATTGGAAAAGTAAAAGTAGTGAAAAGAATTCCTGACTCTCCCCTCTGCCAGAGTCACTTACGTTGGCATCAGTTTTATCCCATTTATTCTGACGTTTGTGCCATGGTCATTTAACAGAAGCATGTAAGCACCAGATCTGATGATCTCTGGATTTTCTTTAAAAGGCAGCATGGAGGGGCTGGAGAGAGGGCTCAGGAGCTAAGAGGGTTGCCATCCTGCTGAGGACCTAAGTTCTCTTCCCACTGCCAGCCTGGGAAGGCTCACAACTACCTGTAACGCCAGCTCCAGGGGATCTAACTCCCTCTTCTGGCTTCCAAGGGCCTTCACAGGCACAGACCCGCATACATACACACACAAAATTAAAATAAATCTAAAGAAAATAAAATATAGCCGTGAAGGGATAGATGTGTAGTAAAGAGAAGAACCACGGAAGGTCATGGATGTTTTTGTTTGCTTGCTTGCTTGCTTTATTGATTTTTCAAGACAGGGTTTCTCTGTGTAACCATCCTGGCTGTCCTGGAACTCTCTAGGTAGACCAGGCTAGCCTCGAACTCACAGAGATTCCCTTGCCTCTGCCTCCCAAGTGCTTCCATTAAAAGCCTGCACCACCACCACCCAGCTGGGCCACGGTTATTAAAGCTAGTCAAGAGCATAGGAAACTACATTTATTTCTTTGCCTCCAGGGATGGGGGGTGAAGGGGATAATTTTTTTCTGTAATGAAAAATTATCTTGAAGCAGCCAAAGGATTTTTAAAAATTCAACAGCTTAAAAGTCACACTGAAGAATTTCCCTGACTTGACTGGAGATTAATCACTGTTGACATTAGTCACTCAAGTAACATATCAAAAAGAACCTGAAAGTCTGACGTGGAGACAACATTGGAATTAAGTCAAAGCCTTTAGGTGAAACTGGCCGTGTGTGGCTCAGTAGTTGAGTGCATGCTTAGCTTAGCGTGTGCTGAGGCCATGGGTTCAATTTCCAAAGCCGAAATAAAAAGGTTAACTGGTGAATTTTACCACTAAATACAAGGTGACTCTTTGGAGCATGTCAGAAAGTCCTCGCTGGAGCTTGCTGAGTCCAATTATGACATTTGTTCCATTTTTCACCTTATCCTCAAATGAACCAACGATTTGGTGGTTCAATGTCTTTTTTTTCTTTCTCTTTTGGACTGTCCTCCAACGAAATGCAAAGAAAAAAAGTCAGAAAAAATCACAAGGTCACTCTGATTCTTTCTAGGTGTCCTAGAGTAAGCGTTGCTCATATAATGCTAAATTCTCCACCCAGAAGCATTCCCATCTACCATCTTTTGGAACATGTGACATATGACGTCAAACTGAGCATGCGCAGCAGTGCGCGCACCGCTGCACAGGATGGTGAGTTTTTCCTTTATAAGTCCGTGTATGCTCTCCCAATACACGCCCCTTGTCGTCCTTGTTTGGAGAAGCACTGCTTGAGGAATTCCCTCCTTACTCACCCTACTGAGTCCTTCCTCATTCTCTGAGCTCCGGCTGTGCCTATGGGCTTTGTCCTCACCAAGGAGTGAGCCTACCGACCCGAAGCTCTGAGCCCTCCTCCTTTACTATCGTCAAGAACAAAATGACAGGGCCAGGGAGATAGCTCCAAGTGTGAAGCTGACTTATGACCAGGCCTGAGGACCCACGTGGTGGAAGGAGAGAGTTGACACCAATGGATTGTCCTCTGACCTCCACATGCTCCCTATGGCATACAAACACACACACACACACACACACACACACACACACACACACACACACACACACACACATCCCTATTGGTGAAATTATTAAGGCCACTCCACGTAGTTAAAAGGGAGGTTTATTTAGTGGCGTAACTTACAAATGAAGGGATAGGTAGGTCGCAGGGTCTGGGAAAGACGCAGCGCAGTCCGGCAGCGCAGTCCGGCGGTGTTCTCTGGAGAACTCTGCTCTGTCTACCTCCAGCGTCCAGGGCCCAGGAACCAAGAGAGACGGCACACCCAGATCTCGGGTCTTCAGGGTCCTCTCTTGGCCCCGCCTTGTAGGCGTGACAGTTACAACTCAATGGGGGTTGGAACTTCCAGATCAAGGTTGGAATGGCTACCCACTACACACACATACACACACACACACACACACACACACACACACACACACACACACTTTTGTAAAAATGTAGTTAAAGAAAAAATAACAAGCCGGGCGGTGGTGGCGCACGCCTTTAATCCCAGCACTCGGAGGCAGAGCCAAGCGGATCTCTGTGAGTTCGAGGCCAGCCTGGGCTACCAAGTAAGTTCCAGGAAAGGCGCAAAGCTACACAGGGAAACCCTGTCTCGAAAAACCAAAAAAAAAAAAAAAAATTACATCAATTTAAAGGTCTAAGTTAGTTTTATTTTGTGATTCTAGAATCAGGTAACACTTTATAAAGTAAAATAAATAACCCATTTGGGCTTAGCAGAAAAGGTTGGTTTTTGTAGAAGAAAGAACTTGAGGGGAAAAAAAGAAGAAATCAAACAGAAAAGAAAGGATTGGTCGGTTTGTCGTTTCAGTGTGACTTTCCTGTACAGCTATGACATGAAGAGACAAGGGAAAGCTAACTGCTTCATTACCAGGTTAGTCCAGGTTAGCCTCTGTGTGTAAAGATTAAGGTGGAGGGAAACAAATATACCCATTGAAACTGGCCTGTTTGCAAAACTTGGCTGTTTACTGATATTTTTTCCCAAAAGTTTTGGTTGGTGAAGTAGATGTAAACACCGCCAAGTCTATTCCCATTTCTAGTCTGGCCTGCTGGGACCTAGTGCTGAAGTTTATTCAAAACAATGCCATCTGTAAGGTTTCTACAACTATTCCAAGCATCCTTCAAAGTCTCGTTCATCTGCCTCTCCAGACAGCTCTCTTGAACAGGACCTAGGAACATCCAAAAGAATAAACTCTAAATCCTCAAACCTGCAGGCCAGCTCACTCCTAAGTAGCAATAGCCACCAGACAGAATAAACGACCCGATGTGGGTACACAAAGACGCTCAGTGTACATCCCCTGACACAACCACGTCAGTGAGAGACTCAGCACATCTGGAGTGCCCAAGCTGTTCTTGCTTTTACAAGCTTGGAGAATGTAGTCTTGCTACTACAGAATTTCACTATGAAAAAGGATCTATTTTGACCCAAATGTTGTCAGCTTCCTCTGAGCCCTCTTCTTGACCTCCGCCGTTGCTGAATCAGGTCAGTTTAAGGAAGATCCTCTACCCTTGCTACTGTGGACAAGTGTTCTCTGAATGACCTCAGCATCTGTGTTGAAGACCATGCGGATGGACTGACTGAAACAGTGTGATTGTGGGGAGATGAGCTGTTGCAGATTAAAGGTCAGAACTGTCATGGGCTGTCTCTCGTTCCTTGAATAGCCGGTCACAGCCAACCCCTGGAATGACCCAACATCCTTGAAGCAACTTTTGGAAAGTGTCATTGAACTTGGCTAAATCACTGCCAGGTTCCATTCTAACCCTAAAACTAAGACATCCGAGACCCTGTTCTACTGTGGCCCCTCTCAGGACATCCCCACCAATTACTGTTATCAAGAGCACTGCTTTGCAAATTTCTTTTGTTCCGGTACCAGAAAATTTTGTGTGAACTATTCCACGGTGGAGTAAGTCAATTCAGAGTCATCTGAACCTGTGCTCATAGGCCACGGTCACTCATATGGCTCAGAAGAAACCGTCTCCTATTCCCTGTGAAGCAGGAGCTGTTTGTGGGGACCATATGCAATCACCAGCCAACGCTGGTCACATTGACCTGTCCTCAGCAATGATCCTATAGACTCACTTTAACCTTTGACATTCCCTGTCAGTAATCTTCTACTTACATCCCGCTACACCCACCGCCAACCCCACCTCTACCCCAACCCTTAGTTTAAAATTTCCACTGGTATTTGTTGGAGTTGAGTCCAATTTGGCAAAGTGTCCTTGTGGCTGTGCCTCTACACATCACCATGCCCCTTAATAAACCAAAACTCCGAGATAAGGCCTCTGACATAAGATGGTTATCTGAGCTTCCATAGATGCTAACCAGAGAGAGAAAAAAACTACATAATAGGGTTTTTTTTTATTCTTTGAGAATATTATATACGTATACGATGTAATGTGAACATATCCACCCCCATTTCTCCCCAACTCTCCCTGGATTCCCAAAAAATGTGTTCCCCTCCCAGCATCCCATCCTCTTCCTCCTCCTCCTCTTCATCTTCCTTTGAGAATGTTGTACTGGCTAGTTCTATGTCAACTTAACAGAGAGAAGCAAGCCTCAACTGAGAAAATCCCTGTAAGATCCAGCTGCAGGCAAACCTGTAGGGCATTTTCTTAATAGTGATGGATGGGGAAGGACCCAGCCCTTTGCGGATGGTGCCATCCCTGGGCTGGTGGTCCTGGGTTCTATAAGAAAGCAGGCTGAGCAAACCATGATGAACCATGATGCCCTGCACACACGTGGTGCACAGATATCCATGCGGGCAAATACTCATACACATGAAATCAAAATAAATATATTTTAAAAATGCGTCTTCAGCGGGGCGGTGGTGGCGCACGCCTTTAATCTCAGCACTCGGGAGGCAGAGCCAGGCGGATCTCTGTGAGTTCAAGGCCGGCCTGGGCTACCAAGTGAGTTCCAGGAAAGGCGCAAAGCTACACAGAGAAACTCTGTCTCGAAAAATCAAAAAAAAAAAAAATCCGTCTTCAGATGGGCAGATTAGTGCTATCCCTCAGCCGTCTCCACCTGGCTGTCTGAAGGTAAGGTTAGGGTAGGAAACTTTCAACACTCTCTCATTAAGCTCTCGGATAGGGTTCCACTCTGCCCACCTTTTGCTGAAATCCAGTACAAAACGGACATCTGAGATTGCCATGTGTTAGAGGTCCTGGTGAGAAACTCCTAATTACGAGGTGCCTTACATAATGGCTCCCAACAGTGTCCACACCCCGGCCCACAGAGCCTGTGACTATGTTATATTAGTGACCAGGAGTAATTAGGTTGCCTGTGGAGCTCAGATTGCTCATCTGATGACCCTGAGATCAGCAGCATGTCCTGGATTGTTCGAGTGGGACCAGTGTAATCTCCAGGGTCCTTTCACATAACAGAGGAAGGCAGGAAGTTGAAGTCATGGGCAGAGAGACTTGAAAACGGCATGCTGCTGGCACTGGTAGAAGTAACCAGAAGCCAAGGAAAGCAGACGCTGGGAAAAAGGCCAGTGTCTCTGTCTCCAGCCTGCCAGCACTGTGATGTAATCCAGGAGAGCCACGTGGATTTCTGACCTCCAGATGTGTAAATGGCACATCTGTATCATACAAAGTGTCTGGGTCTGTGGTAACACGCTACAGCAGCAACAGGAAACCATCACTCTGGGCCTCAGCTGTCTGGTGTGTGGGAGCAGGTTCCCTGATCTGACAGTCTATGGTTACAAGTCTTCCTGAGCCATGAAAGAATTGTTCAAACCAAAAGACTGCGGGTTCAAACCATGGCCACTTCTGAAAAACCTCACATGCTGCTCGGAACTGGCAGTCACGAAATTAAACACTGCAAAGGAAAATCAGATGAGACCAAGATGCCCACACATTAAAAGGACCACAAGCCAGCCGGTCTCCTTTAAAAGAGATACATAGACCCACACAGACATACACAACCACCCACTTTCTGAGTGCTGGAGTTACAGGTGTGTGTGTGTGTGTGTGTGTGTGTGTGTGTGTGTGTGTGTGTCTTAAGGCCTTTCTTGGGGCTAGAGAGGTGGCCCAGCAATTAAGAGCCATTACTAGCCTTGCAGAGAACCCAGATTTAATTTCTATCACCCACATCTGTATCTTTACTTACAGATGTGTATCTGATGCCTCTGCTGACCTCCTCAGGCTCCCACACACATGTGGGGCACATACATACTCAGGTACACACACATAAACACATAAATACACTTTAAAGATTACATATTAATGTTGTGACTATTTAGTGTGGTAGCACACTTACCTATCAAGTGTTTTGCCTTGCCAGGCAGTGGTGGCGCACGCCTTTAAGCCCAGCACTCGGGAGGCAGAGGCAGGCAGATCTCTGTGAGTTCAAGGCCAGCCTGGTCTACAGAGCTAGTTCCAAGACAGCCAAGGCTATACAAAGAAACCCTATCTCGGAAAAAAAAAAAAAAAAGAAAAGAAAGAAAAGAAAAGAATTGCATGATAAACGGTTTCAGAGTGAACTGTCATGATGGCTATAACTTGCTCTCAAGTGTCCCCCCAATACATAAATATTAAAATGTATATAGGAAATATTAATAATTGCTCCATCTGAATGGTGGTTCAGAGGTGTTTGTTGCACTGTCTGCTGTGGTGTCTGGAAACCCTACAGTAGAATCTAGAGGAAGGGAATAGAAGGATGGCTCAGAGCTTAAGAGGTCTACGGCTCCTGCAGAGGACCAGAGTTTAGTTCCCACTGCGCATGTCTGGCAGTTCACAACCACCAGCAACTCCAGCTCCAGGGTATCTGACATCCTCTTCTGGCCTCCTCAGGCACCAGCAAACAACGTGCGCGCACACGCACATACATACACACACACACACACACACACACACACACACACACACACACACACACAAATTAATTAAAATCTTAGGGGAAAAATTAGGATAGGTAACATACAACACATACTTGGAGTAAAACCTAAAAGCTAAGGGAATTTGTTTTTAAAACCTTTCATAAGTACTTATTCAACTCTTGTTCAAGACTTTACATTTTAGTTTTTTAAATTCCTTCTATAAATAGAGTTTTCTTTCTAAAATTAATTGTGTCCCCAAGACTCTAAAAAAATTAACAAATAAATTTAATAGCATGGCTGATAAGACACTTCAGTGGTGGGGTGCTTGCCTACTACATCTAAGGCCCTCATTTCAACTGCCAACCCCCTCCCAATTCTGTGAGGTACAAAATTAATTGCAGTAACTCAAATTTGTGGCAAATGTGATCACATGTAAAATAGTTTAAATACATTTCCAGTCAGAAAGCTTATAGGCATAGGGTGATGTCATTCTATGAATCAGTGGGAAATTGCTGCCCTCAAGTTTGGCAGAGGGGGGATTTTTGGTCTCAGCAAATCATAGATTTCATTTCTTGATTTTGCCAACAAAACAGATAAGAGTGAAACTCTAAAAATAAAAATGGAAACTTACGGACAAGGGAAAAAGGCAATCCGGGCCATTATTCCCTACATCTCAGCTTCCTATATACCACGGTGGTAGACAGAAGCCGCAAGAAGTTAGGGTCACCCAGTTTAAAGGCCCAGAGCTAAGCTGACTGTTTTTTGCTAACATATTCCCATAAGAAATCATAAGAGAGAATAAAAGAGTAACATCCTAATTAGTGTAAGGATAAGAACTGGTTAGAGAAAGAATGACAGATTTACATAATTTTTTTTTTAAACATATGATTTTTATTGATATTCAAACAAAAGCCAGATAGGGCGGCACATGAAGCTGGAGAACTGGCTTAGCATTTAAGAGCACTTGCTGCTCTTGTGAGCACCCCAGTTCAGTTCTAAACACCTCATCTGTAACTCCAGTCCTGGGAGCGTCAACACCCTCTCCTGAACTCTGCAGGCACCAGGCATACATGTGGTGCACCTACATACACACAGGTAAAACACCCATACACAGAAAATAACAAAATAAATATATCCAAAAAAATAAGTGTGCACTCCAATGCTTGGCTTTTAAAAATAATAATTAATAGTTTAAAGTTTAAAATGCTCAAATAGTGTTCTAAATTAATTGCAATTTAAATCTGTACTGCCATTAATTACAGAAAACTAATTTGAACGCTAGGTGGAAGCCACAGCCAAGAGATCTGCTACCACCTAGTGGAACTTATCTGAATTGCAGGAGAAGCCTGACGCGAGCTGAGAAATTCCCTCCAAGTTTTCCTTTCAGAAATTATTATTTTGTACTGATACATTAAAATTTGACTTTTCTTGTTCAGGTGAGGGAAAGGTGATGAATGGAGTGGCAAAGGACTGGAATTTTAAAAAATGAACAAAAAACCCAATACAAATACACAAAAGACAGGAACAAATATTTGCCATTACATGAAAGAAGAAAATGTCTGTGTAGTGAGCAGGCTCCTGTGCCAAGGGCTGAAAGCAGATTTCTGCGGTCACTTGTCTGATATTTTTTTAGATGGGGTCTCTCTATGTAGCCCTGGCTGTCCTGGAACTCACTATGTAGCCCAGGCTATCCTGGAACTCACAGAGATCTTCCTGCCTCTGCCTCCCAAGTACTGGGATTAAAGGCGTGCGCCATTACACCTGGCTCCACTAATACTGTTTTTAAACAAAAGGATAAAAAGTGGCTGGGTACCAGCCTTAAGACATGGGGAGGTGCTTAGTCTTACTGTAACTTTATGTGCCGTGTTTTGTGGACACTCTTGGGAGACCTGCCCTTTCCTAAACAGAAAAGGAGGAGAGGATTGGGGATGGGGTGGGCGGAGGGAGTGGGAGGGAGGATTGGACTCCTTTTGCTGCATTTCACACCTTCTTCTCGACCTCATTTCCTAAATACCTTTTAGATATTGATCAAAAGCCATCACATCACATATTATTTTTAAATGCATTATCTGAATTCTCTCTGGGTTGACCATCACACATCTGAGAGTCTCTACCTTGCAGGTGTTTAGACTTGGACATCTCCAGTGGTAAAACCCTTCTGTATACTGTTGAAGAATATGGGTTTTCTAGAAACTCTGTAGATGAAGATAATGAACTAACAGACTTCTCAGAACAGCAAGTTCCAAGTAAGACCTCTGCCCGATTTCCCCTTGGGTCTGTCTTTTCTCTACGTCAGTGGTTCTCAACTTGTGGGTTGTGGCACCGTCTGCATATAAGATACTTACATTATGATGCATAACTGTATGTAGCAAAACTGCAGTTGTGAAGTAGCAATACAAATAATTGTATGGTTGGGGGTCACCACAGCACAAGGACCTGTATTAAAGGATTAAAGCATTAGGGTGGTTGAGAACCACTGCTCGACATGATCAAAATACAAAGTAGGGGAAGGAGCATGGTCCAGTTTGCTCTCCACTCCTGTTTGCCAGAGACCACAAGAGCCCCACCTTTCAACCGAGATCGGAACTGCCGCACGGTATACTGGTTAGAATGAACACAGGACAAGATGGTGGGAACCAACACTTCCGCTGACTGTGCAAAATGTCTGAATTGTAGATGGGTGGGAGCTAGCAGCGACCAGAGACACAACACTGCTCCTAGCAGTGAGACCGGCCTTGAAGCCTCTGGCCACATCACCTCTTCTGTGGGCAAGGTGGATGCAGATGCTCTGGTCTTGCTCCCACCTCTGTTCCCTCCAACCCTCAGAGGGTTGCATACATTTGGCTATTTCCTTACCTAAGCTGAGGAGACATTTTCAAATCCCACCATCCTTTCAAGCAGACCTCTTGATTGCCGGCTTCCTCTCCGTCCTAGATTTAATCTCTTAAGTCAGACTGTCTTTCCGACTGTTGTCTGATGCATACGTCCCTCTCCTCAGACAATGAGGACAAGCTGACCACAGTGTGAAAGGAGACAAGGTCACAGAGAAGTCTAAGAAGAAATGTCAAGTTGTGAAAGAATATGTTAAGAACACTGGCAATCAAAATAATAAAGACAATATAAACCACGCCATCATAATTTGATGCTAGCCAGACACCAGTCCTTCAGTGTCCAGAGGTGATTGGATCCAAGACTTCTGGGGATTCCACAATCCTTGACTGATCAAGACCTTTATATGAAATGCCATAGTATTTTTATATAACTTACACACATCCTCCCATAGACATTTAATCATATCTAGATTATGCTAGCATATGCTAATTATGCTAGATTAATACAGTATAAATACTATGGAAATTATTGTTTGTTTCTTTGTTTGTTTTTTCGAGACAGGGTTTCTCTGTGTAGCCCTGGCTGTCCTGGAACTCTCCCTGTAGACCAGGCTGGCCTTGAACTCACAGAGATCCACCTGTCTCTGCCTCCTAAGTGCTGGGATTAAAGGTGTGCGCCACCAATGCCCAGCTTGGAAATCATTCTTATCCTGTGTTATTTGTATAATAATGTCAAAAATCCTCTGCATGCTCAGTACAGGGCTATTTTTTCCAAATATTTAATTAATATTTTTATGTGTGTGTCTGTCTGTGCACCAAATTCATGCAATACCCACAGAGACCAGAAGAGGGTGTCAAATCCCCTCGATCTGCTGTGACAGGCTTTTGTTGCGTGATGCCCAATGTAGGTTCTGGAATCCAGAAACCTAGGTCCTTTGCAAGAGCAGCCAGTGCTCTTAATCACTGAGCCCTCTCCCCAGCCCCATTTCTCAAATCTTTTTTATCTGAAGTCTGTTGAATCGACAGATGTGGAATCTGAAGAGAGGGAAGATTAGCAATATTTGGACGCACAGAAAAATGCTGGAAATCTCCCGCCAGAATTTAGAAGGTATCTCCGTGTAAAAAGACCACGAATGAGATTCTTACTGAGTATAGTTCTTTCCATATTTTCATATCTCTGCAATGTGCATGCTGTCTTTATCATCTGAGAAATAGAGTAATTGGGGGAGTTACTGATGCCACTAGCATTTGGGTTTCAAAAATGTCTCATGTAGCCCAGGCTGGCCTCGAACTCACTCCATAGTCAGGAATGATCTTGAACTCCTGATCCTCTTGACTCTATCGTCCACGTACTGGGTTCACAGGTCCACCACATTTGGTTGTGTGCTGGCTGGAGATCAGACCTGTGGCTTTGTGCATACCAAGCAAGCACTCTGCCAACTGAGTCATATCACTAGCCCCTAAAGTAATCTTATCTCATATTTTAATTTTATTTAGTGAGGGGGCATTCATGAGCCATGGCACATGTGGGGGAGGGCAAGCTCCCTCACCTGCTGAGCCATCTCTCCGCCAGAGGGTTGGTGAGATGACTCAGCAGGTAAAGGCACATGCAGTCAAGCCTGATGACCTGAGTTCAATCCCCTGGACCTACATGGTGGAAAGAGAGAACCAACTCATTCAAGTTATCCTCTGCCCTGTGCATGGATGTCATGGCATGTTTGTGTGTGCATGCTTACATGAATACACATGCACACAATACACAAATAAGTAAATGTAATTTTTAAAATAAATAAATATAAAGCTAAACATATTTGGTCAAGATGGCTCACGCCTACAATCCCAGCCCTTGGGAGGCTGAGAGAGGGGAATCATGAGTTTCAGACCAGACTGGGCTATGTAGCAGGTTCAGGGTAGCCTGTGCTACATAGCCATGACTCTGTCTCAAAATAAACAAACAGGAGCTGGAGAGATGTATCCGCAATTGAGAGCACTTACTGCTCTTGCAGAAGACCCAGGGTTCAGTTCTGAGAACCCACCTGGAGACTCGTAACTGTCTGTAACTTCAATCCCAAGGAATTCTGACGCCCTCCTGTGGCCTCCGTAGGCATCACACATATGATGTACTTACATGCAGGTAAAACACTCATACCCATAAAACATAAATAAAGAAATCTTTAAAAAATAAATAAGCAGGCTGAGTGGTGGTGATGCACACCTTAAATCCAAGCACTCAGGAGGCAGGGGCAGGTGGATCTCTGTGAGTTCTGGGCCCATCTAGTCTACAGAGGGAGTTCTAAAACAGCCAGGGTTACACCGTGAAACCCTGTCTAGAAAAACCAATAAATAAATAAATAAATAAGCAATAATTAGCTAGCTGAAGACACTTATTGAGGTTATGATTTGTGCACTGTGTGTGCACTATAATTTAATCAAAAGATCCTAAGGAAAAGACCAAAGATCCACACAACCATCGTTAGGGACAGAAACCACTCTGGAGACCATCTTAGACTGTGACTGGGTATCCTTGCTCATCAAATAAACCTTCATCATAATTAAATTCCTGGCTGTCCTGCAGAAAAGTAATAAAGAGCGCTTTGTAAATCACTCACACATTAATTTCAGACCCAAGGGACACGGCTCCTGTTGTCCTGTCTTCTCCCACAAGACTACAGACCAGCACATGATCTGTGTTTGATTGTTGGGTTTGGGTTTGGCGTTTTATCTTTTGTTGTTGTTGTTTTCTTTGCCTTGCTTTGCTTTGCATGGTTTAATTTTAAGACAGGCTCTTTCTCCATAGTCCAGGCTAATCTCACCGTGTGGCTCAGGCTGGCCTCAAACTCAAGCGCTGGCGTTACAGAGCGTGCCGCCATGCCTGGTTCTGAGTTTGTCATGCAGGTTGTAGGCATCCTGGCTTACTGAGCAACTGAGTCATCAATCACCTGCTTGGAAATCTGGTGTGACTACTTTTCCCAGATTTTATCCTGCCTGGCTCCACCTGGTGTCTTTACTCATTCTCCCCACCCCAACCCCCATGGAAAACCAACAGATCCCCTGTCTTGCTGGGGCTTGTAGGTAAGATAAAGTCACAGTGCCCCGAGGGAGGCACCTGGCTCCTAATATAACCAGCAGAAGATTATGAGCACTCCCTGTCACTGCTAAATCTGGCCTTTAGCAGCTTGTTGACGATCTTCATGTGTCAGCATCTTCCACGGGCTCTGGAGTTCAAGTGTGGTCTTTGCCAGCCCGGCTCTCTGCATGCTTTGAAGATTGCTCTGTGATTCGACTGAGAACTGTAACCCACTCTGAATGGTCCCAAAAGTCTCAACATTGCACACTGGGAGCCCTAGGTCCAGCTGACTTTTGATTAACCTTCACTTAACCTCCCAGATTCTAACCACCCATGTTTCATCCGTTCATTCAACTACTGAACGTCTGAATGTGAGGTGGTATCTGTGTGCCGGGTGCAAAGTGGTGAACAACACAAACAGTATCTATCCATGAGTTAGACAGAGATAAAGCCAAAAGGGGGGGGGGAGGCAAATTGTTCTCTATTCCAGTAGGCTACGGAAGGAACAGCAATTCAGTAATCACAACACACAAGGCCACAGGAGTCTACCTCAGAAGCACACAGATGCTAGAGGGAAGGGGGTGAGCTCCAGGGTAATGGCGTTTCAGTCTAAGCCTGGTGCTGGGGCTGCCAAAACAAAGGGCCACAGAGCAGCGCCTAAGCCACCTCGGTCCATCATCTGGCAGTTCTGGATGTGAGATCAGGGTGTCTCCTTTAGGGCTAGTTTCCTCTGAGGTTTGTCTATTCCTAATATCTCCAGATAGTCTTCCCGTCCCTGTGTAGATAAGGATGCCCATCATACCGGATTAGGGTCCACCCTAATGACTTCGTTTTAATTTAATGGATTCTTCTCCAAATACAGCCACCTTCTGAGATTCTGGTGGTTTGGACTTTGGGACGCAGTTCAGACCACAGTGTGCCAGATGGATAAAAAGATGTCAGCCAGGCACACAGAAGTGCAGGCAAGGGTGTCCTGCATAAGCTCAGGGCTAGAAGAAAGGCCCTAGGATGCTGCGCAGATGTCACTGGTTGCCACTCTGGCCCCTCAGATGAGATCTGCCCCCAGGCCAGCACCAGAAGCTCGGCCACAGCCACACCATCTGCACTCTGCTCACCCAGTGTTACACCCCAATAGCCAAGCCTGAGGGCTCCGGTGGAAACTGCCGTTGCCATTATGGCTGTGAACTCCAAGGTAGGGCACACCCTGGGTCACACCATCACTGGGGTCTTCGGCCGGAACCCACACAGCCTGACACCACTTCCCGGGAGACCAAGGGAGCCCGGGCTGGTTGAGCAACCCACTGATGGCTGGGTGTCTTTCTTGAGATCAAAGGGTTTCTGAGTGTGTCCAGGATGAGGGTGATGTTAGGCCCTGTGAGAGTTTCAATGCGGTGCCAGGCAATACAGACTCAGAAATGGAGCCACCTCGCAGGAAGTTCAAACTGCAGAAATGGGAAATCGGCTCTGACGGCAGGGTTACTTTAGTATAAAAATGTAACTGATGGCCGATGGCAGGAGAATCCTTAGTAAAACTCTTGTGATGAACAGCTGTGTAAGCCAGGGAAGGAAGGGTCCGTTCTCACTGTGTAGAAGTTCAGAAATGTGTGGGGTTTAGGGTTGGCCAGTTTGGTCTCTTTAAACTAGCTGCGTGATGTTTTTATTTGTGAGTGATTTTATTTAGGGAGGGGTGGCAATTTGTCAGGAGTATTGTCTTGACTGTGAGTCCAGCCTAGGCTGCTCAGTGGCTGAGGACCCTGTCTCAAAAAGGGGGGGGGGGGAGACAGGGGATTTCATAAGGATAATGGAAGCCTTGGGAGCCTAGTGAAGTGTGTTAGTTTAGAGAACAATATGACCAGATTTGCTTTTCCTTATTGTATTTACGTATTTACGTACTATAGTGCTGGGCATCAGATGCTGGGCTTCATTCATGCTAGGCAAGTACTCTCCGATAACACCATCTCCCCAGTCCCCAGATCTGCCTTTAAGAAGGAAGCCTTGGCTTTTGTAAGAAGAATGCACTAGCCCAGGCGGTGGTGGTACGTGACTTTAATCCCAGCACTTGGGAGGCAGAGCCAGGTGGATCTCTGTGAGTTCAAGGCCAACCTGGTCTACAGGGCAAGATGCAGAATAGGCACCAAAACCACACAGAGACATCCTGTCTCAAAAAAAAAATGAAGAAGAAGAGGAGGAGGAGGGTACTAAAGACTATGGCTGAAGGACAAGCTGGAGTGTGGGAGGCTACCACTCAGGGGAGAGGAGAGGGTGGGGTCGAGATGTAACTAGAAGGGATCAGGGAATGCAAGATAGCACCTGCCTGCCTGCTTGGGAAAATGAAAGGACCAAGGCATAGACCATGAAAGGAGTAGGACCAGACATACAGAAGAAAATCATGCCTTGCCACAGAGAGAACACTCAGCATTATCCACCGAGCACCATCTTATAACTGGACCACATTTTATAATTGAATGAGGAAAGAAGAAAAAAAATCTAGGAGTTCAGCCTGCCCTGGTTACATTTTGTATCATTTATTTCAGACACTAAGAATTAATCAAAATTTCAAGCCCTCACAAAGCCCAGTGTGTCCATCTGTCCTGTTTCCTCATTTCTCCCGTGCTTCCAGAACCTTCGAGAGGCAATGAGGCAGGCAAGATGCAAGAATGGCCGCTGTTGTTTGAAGGCATCCTGAAAAGAGCCAGGCATGGAGTTGCACACCTGTGATCCCAACGGGAGAGGTAAAGGCCGAGAGGATCAGGAGTTCAAGGCCAGCATCAGCTACTTAGCAAGTCTGATGGCAACCTGGGCTCCGTGAGAGCCTGTCAATGCCAAGACAAAACCATATCTGGAAATGAAAACATGCTGCTTTTCACACATGTAGTGATGCCCATATATGTGTGGTGCACACCAAGTCACTACTCTACAAAAATTTTCCATGTAATCCTCACACCCTATAAGGTAGTTACCATTATCTCCATTTTACAGACAGAGAAATGCATGATCAAAGGGTAAACTTGCTTCCTAAGGGTTACAAAGCCGCACAGAACCATGAACTCAGCTACTTCCGTTTGAAACTCAGGGCACTGATCACCTCCAGCAAGCCTTCCCTTTGAGAACTGAAGTAAATTTAAGCCCATCCCAGATAAGCCTTCTTACCCCTCTCATGGTTCACTGAAAAATAATTATCACAGTTAAAAAAAAAAACTCTCACAAACTTAGGCTCCATGTTTGAAAAGCTATTTAGGGGACTGAAGAGCTGGCTCAGTGGTTAAGAGCACTGGCTACTCTTCCAGTGGACCCGGGTTCAATTCCCATCACCCACGTGGCAGATCACAGTTGTCTATGGTGCTAGTTAGTTCCAGAGGATCTGACACCCTCACACAGACGTACATGCAGGCAAAACACTCGTGCACATAGAATAAAAAAAAAGTTTTAAGGAAGAAAACTATTTAGATCCAAACCCTTGGCTTAAGTGAGACCTGGTACACGGATGTTGGAGGCACAAATGTCCTTGCCCACTGACCACTAGGGAAACCCACAGGGGCCTCTCCTTAATAGAAGAGATAAAATATCTGTTTGTCTGCTTAGAAGCCTGGGAGTGGATTTCTTAAAGACCTGGTGACCTTTTTGCTGTGGGCAGACCTCACCCAAATCCCCAGAATGATTCATTATCCCAGACTTTTCCCTCCCTTACCCATCCTTAGGGAAGATTACCCCAGACTCTTCCCTCCCTAGACCGTTACCCATCCTTAGGGGAGATGTCACATGTACTTCATGGCCTGCTGACCTCTATGCTGTCGTCAGAGACCACACGAGATTCTAGGCCTTGAGCTACAGAACCCACCCTCATGTTACATGTACTATGTAAAGGAGTCTCTATGTAGTCACACCTTAAGCTTCATTGTGCACCTGGAACTGGACTGATTGTTGCCTGGAAACCTTTCTCCAAATTGTACTGTGTTTTAAATACGCTGGCAATGAACCACCTGGCATGGGACTCCCTGAAGTCTGATCCAGGTTAATGAAGTCAGTCTGCACCGGATTTTCATTCTTATTTCTTCATGAGGTTCTCTCCCCTGCCTGGATACCTGCAGGGACCCCTCACACAGACCACCAAACTCCCCACCCACAAGAACAGATTTAAAAAGTCAAGACATCCACAGCAGCCCATGGCCAGCATGCAGAGCACCTGGTACCCAAGTGACTGTCTAGGAATAGAATCTCAAGCTCCTGGCACACTGGTGTATTTTCTTCTAGAACCTTAAGGTTATTTAAGTTGACAGCTAAAAGTGTATGGGGCACACACCTGTAATCTCAGCATTGAGGCAGGAGGACTGTTTCAAGTTCAAGGTCAGCTTGGGGTACATAGTGAATACAGGCCAGCTACAGCTACATAGGAAGACTCTGTCTCAAACATTAACTGATTAATTAATTAATTGGCAGCTACATCTAGTTTCAGTTCTCCGACTAATGAGTTTTGTGACTAAAACCAGTTCATCTCGTGGGCTTCAAGGATTCCAAATATCCACGTGGGCCACCTTTTCCCATGTCAGTGGTAGATCTGTGAATTTGCTCACACGTTTGCTAAGCAACTGTGATGTGGATAATCCAGGAGCTCGGATGGAGTAACAATCAAGACAACAGTCTGCATGGAAGAAATTACAGTCAGTTCTAGAGAGGAGATACATGTAATAAACAGAGAAGGTACAGGAGATAAATGAGGTAATAGGCATGCGTGGTATAAGCCAAGAGCTAGAGGAAGCAGAGAAGGTATTGGGAAGATTTGAGAGAAGAATAGGATGTAGTTGGTGGAAAGAGGAAGAATGCCGTCCCTGTCTGGGGGCCCTGTAGTGCAGGTGAGGCGGGAAGGGGCAGAGGTGGAACCAAGGAAGAGGTGAGGTGCTATGCCAGCTGTGAGCGATGTCTGAGGGTTAGCTGGTTCAAAACGACCCTTGAGTACTTGAATGGTATTCTCAGAATTTAACGTAGATTTGATGGGCAACGGGGAGGCACCCGTCATATAGAGGAATATCTATTTTTAAGTGTATGAGAAAGGGTGGTTTTTAGGAGGAACTGGATAGGCGGGATGCAACCAGGAGGTATGAGCAAGAGTGAGCAGGGAGTGGTGAACGCTCTGATGAAGAAAGCAGCTAGAGGGGTGAATTTGAAAGGCCTTGTGAAATCAGAATTGTCCATGAGTTTGAGCAGTTCCTGACAGTACTGCCCCGGGGTATCCGTGCAACAGCTTTGAAGTCTGAGGTTTCTAGCTTTCCAAGGGATTAGCGCAAGGCAAGATGTTGTCAGTCTTGAGAAGGCACTCTGTAAGGATGCAGTGTGGACAGAAGGAAAGAGACGGTTGAATATTTCACTCTGCCTTTCTTTCTCCCCATTAGCTGGGTCAGGCCGAGGGAAAAGGTTAAGACGCAGAAGGTAACCACGGGCCATCGGTTGTAGAGAGATACTGAGTAGACTGGCTTTTTAGGTTGTTTTATTGTATTTTTAATTGACACATAACACTGCACATACTCATGGGGACACCTTGGCTTCTGGCTGACAATGTGGCAATCCTGTCACCTTATTTACACCCTGTGGATCACAGACTTCTACGTGTGTAGGCACAGAATCCTCCGCGGAGACTGGTCGAATGGCACTGGGCTAAGACAAACACTGGAGGGAAACATTGGAAGGACTGGCCCATCACAGGAACCCAGAACTGGTCTGTGCCCTCTTTCACTGTCCGGCACACACTGCCAACATCTGCTTTGGCTCATTCTTTGGGCCTCTTTCCTGTGTTTTCTCTTTTTAGAAACCGTGTATAACTAGCACTAGACCACCCATGGCTTCTGTGTTTTCACCCTCATCTTACCACCATAGGCTTAGGATAACACACTGCGAGTTACCAGGTTTTTAAAATGTGATGTGTGTAAGACTCACACATGGGAGCTTGTTTGAAACACACGCTCCAAAGACAGTAAACGGCAGCTCAGGAGTCTGCCCTGAGCCAGCAGCTCAGCTCACTCTGATACAGGCGGTCCCCAGCCAGGAACATATTGATCCATATGAAAACCAAACTCATAAATGAGCATTTCTCGGGAAGCCTTTGGGCTGGTGAGATGACTCAGTGGGTTACAGGGCACTTGCCTCAAAGCATGATGACTTGGGACCCATGCTGGAAGGAGAGAACTGACTTCTGCAGTTGTCCTGTGACCTTCACGTGCGCTCTGTGGCGTGCATGCACACACACACACACACACACACACACACACACACACACACACACAAAGAAATACTTTGAAAACGTTTTCCCTTATATTCATGAAGAGCTCTTTAGGCCCACTTTCCCCAGGGTATAAGCTGTCCTGGTTATTTTGTGAAATGCCTACGATCTGAAAGAGCCACAATTTTCTTCCAGTGATAAAACAATACCGTCTTCCAATGATATTGTTGGATAGATCCCACAATGTTGGTTGCATAACTCCACTCCACCCTGACATTTCCAATTAGTCATAAAAATTGGCTATGTCAGCTTCAGTATGCCAGGCCTCTTGATGAATATCCATCATGGATTAGCTCACTTCCTTTCCTCATCAATTGAAAAAAACACAACTTGACTCACAGGTCAGGCTGCTGAGCCAACGTCTGAATGATCCCCAGACTCACATGGGCTTCTGTGAATTATTTGGGATGCACTCAGAAGCCAGCGGGATTGTTGAAACTCCTGGTTCCATTGTCCCATGGAAAAGAAGAAAGAAAATAATTGATAGTGCATTTGGGTCAACCTAAGTTACAAACAGAGGGATTACCCAGAGATGAATAAGGGCGGAGCATGGCAGTGGACATACCAGTCCTTAGGATAAACCCCATGGAGTCAAGAAGGTGGAGGCAAGAGGGAGTTTTTAAAGGGCAAAGTGGGAAGGATTACATAAGTTATTTTGAAAGGATAACACTTGGTTATAAGTACCAAAATAACACGGTTAGTGTCGGTCCAAGCGTCAGGACAGTTGATAGATGTCCTTGCAGAAGGAAGCTTGTGGTGGCCTCTGTACAAAGTTATGGTTCTAGTATGCTCTTATCAGCTTGGATTCCTTCATCCAGTGCCTCCCAGCTTCAGTTACCTATTTATTTGTTTAAAATTTAACAAAAGTGCCTCCATTTTGACTTTTAGAACTTTTGCATGCTGAATTAAGAAAAGCTAGGGGCTCCTGGAAAGTTGATGATTGAAAACGGTTGGGACAGTGGGCTGGAGAGACGGCTCAGTGGTTAAGAGAACTGGCTGCTCTTCCAGAGGACCCAGGTTCAATTCCCAGCACCAAATGGCAGCTCACAACTTTCTGTAACTCCAGTTCCAAGGTACCCAACACCCTCATACAGACATGAATGCAGGCAAAACACCAGTGTGTAGTAGGATCTTTTCATTGGGACCTCTGACTCCCCAGTAATGACACAAAGACTTATTATTAATTATAAAAGCCTGGCCATAGTTTAGGCTTGTTACTAACTAGCTCTTAAAACTTAACCCATTTCTATTAATCTATGCATTGCTATGTGGCTCATGACTTTACCTGTTCTCCAGAACGTCTTGCTCCCTCTGCATCTCCTAGTGACCCCGCCTTTCTTCTTCCCATTGCCCTCTGTATCTGGATGTCCCACCTAACCTCCTGCCTAGCTAATGGCCATTTAGCTTTTAATTAAACCAATAAGAGAGCACCTTGGGTAAAGACACATCTTTACAGTGTACAAAAAAGATTATTCCACAACACCAATGCACATAAATAAAAAAAAATTGTTAATATATGGGAAAATGTTTGGGATGATGAGATGGCTCACCTGCCACCAAGCCTGAGGACCTGAGTTCAATCTTTGAATCCACAGGGTGGAAAGAAAGAACCAACTCCCACAAGTTGTCCTCTGACCCCCATATGCACACTGTGGCACACCCACAAATACACACACACAACATACAACTGCAAAGAATGTATTTTTTAAAAGGAAATGCTTGACACTTTGATGCCTCTACAAGTGTCTACACGTGGCTTCCATCTTTCATCCTTTGTCTCCCAGGACCCAGGAAGATGTCTGGTGCAGACACATCCATAGTCTTGTTGACTTTGGGTACTTCGGTCCCATCCTCACTCTTGGCTCATCTTCAAGCACCTCAATGAAGGGAGCCAGTCCAGAGCTGCGCGCGCGCGCGCGCGCACACACACACACACACACACACACACTCGTTCCCGTCTTTCTTCCAGTGAACCCCATCTCTGACTCTTGCAAACTCCTCACCTCTCACTAGGCTTCTACGGAAGCTCCTTGGGGCCTCACTTCTCACCTGTTACAGATTAGGACTTCCAAGGAAAAGGTAGAGCCCTCTCCAGACAATTGCCTCATAGCGTCTAGACTCTTTGTTATTCCTTGCAACACAGAAGATTTTGTTTGTTTGTCTGTTTTTGCAAGTTTCAGAAGTTTCTGGTGTCCAAAGAAGTCAAGGGCAAAAAAAAAAAAAAAAAAAAAAAAAAAAAGTTTTTGTCAAGGAAATTCTAGTGCTCAGAATGCCATGATCCTGATTATTAGGATGTAAATACCACCTGTGCATTACGTAGGGAAAAAAATAAAAATAAAACCTATCAGCTAGGCAGTGATGGTGCATACCTTTAATCCCAGCACTCAGGAGGCAGAGGTAGGCGGATCTCTGTGAGTTCGAGGCCAGCCTGGTCTACAGAGCGAGTTCCAGGACAGGCTCCAAAACTACACAGAGAAACCATGTCTCGAAAAAAAAAAATAATTAATTAATTAATTAATTAATTGATAAAATATGTCTATTCAATGAAGAAGAATCACTAACAAGGATTTTCTGTAAATATCCGTCTCTAAACTAAGTATAGTCTAGAAACATTTTAATATAAATACTTGTAGTAATGAGATGCATCTTTTAGGGTTTCCACTCTTCTCTAGAATTACTTAACCCAGCACCATTTTCTCCATGTTATAAATCTGCCTCGTTTCCCGTACAACAACTTCGAAGTCGTCATCCTTGACAACTTCAAGTTTGGGGAATGGGTAGGAGTGGGTGCCTGGAAGGTGCGTGGGAAGAGTGATGCTTGCCTTTTAACAAGTTTTTGAATCAAGAAAATCCTCTCTCGGCGGGCGGCGTGTTAAAGAAGGTGGGGCGATTGCCTAAGCCTTGAGAGTCACCCAGGCGGAGAGCACAGTTCCCAAATCCGTGGTTCACCTCACACAGGATTGCGTCATCTCTCTGCATCCCTCAGCACTTACTCGGGTCAAGTCACAGGTACCTGGGAGGGTTTTTCATCTGTACTGAATGCTGAAGGTGTGCAGTGGATTCTCCCCACCCCTACCACAATTTAACAGCGGGAAAGCTGGCGAGCACGCCCACCCCTAGGGAAGTGAGGAAATCAGAAACCTCACTTCTTGGTCCTCAGCAGCCCCTAAATCCAGCCTGGTGACGAGTCTGGCATTTACGCCTTTGTAGGGAGCCCAGTGGAGTGTGGGGGGATGGGGAGCACATGACCACACACCCCTAGCAGCCCCTTCTTTCTCCTTCCACGTGCCTTCCTCCTGATCTAGATTTCCTGGAAAGTTGTTTTCTTTTTCCCTTCTGGTGGGTCCTCGGGTCCTGCCAGGGAAATGGGGAAGAGAGCACCACCCAGGTCGTAGACCCACCTGTACACAGCCAATCCGCTTTCAACGAAGGCATTGATAATGCAGTGTGAAGGGGTTTGTCCTTTTTTCTTTTTCAGTAAGCAACCTTAGAGCATCAGCTCTCTGTAAAGAAAGACAAAACCGAAGAAAAACTCCGCACTCCTCTATGCATCACACTACACACGTGAAAATAAATTCAAGATGAGTCTGTCATACTTTTAACGTAAAGGCTTAAGTCCAGAAAGCAACTATAAGAAACGGTAGGAAGATATGTCCCTGAACCTTACAGAAGGCAAATATTTTTTAAAACATGACATAACAATAACCACGAAGGGAAGAAAATGGACTTCACTAGGATTAGAAATTCCTGCTCATCCAAAGCACCATGACCAGAGTAAGAAGACAAGCTGTGACCCGAAAGGAAATATTGGTCACACACACTCACTCAGCTTTTCGTCACCGTGACTGAGTACTGAGATAATCGAGTTAAAGGGAGGAACGCTTGGTCCAGCTCACCGTCATCTGATCCTGTTGCTTAGGGTCAGTGGCTGCACAGTGGGTCAAGGCAGGAGTCACCTCATGGAAACCAGGAAGGAAGAGCAGGGCTCTTCACACTCAACTGCATTTCCCTGGGCCCCAAAGCCTATGGTTCCATTGCCCCCAATAGTGTCACAAACTGGGCCTGGCCTTTAACAAGTGTACCTTTGGAGGACATTCAAAATACACTGAGGGAGCAGGAGAGAGAGAGAGAGAGAGAGAGAGAGAGAGAGAGAGAGAGAGAGAGAGAGAAGAATGAGAATCAGACAAAGAACTATTACAAGAGGGCCTTTAGGGAACATTCAAAATCCACACTGAGACAGACAGACAGACAGATAGACAGACAGAGAGACGAGGGCATCTGGCATGGGCAGTGCAGCTGGCCCTTCCTATCAGCAGGGATGGTTCTGGGACCCCTGTGGTGTTGAAATCCGAGGATGCTCAAGCCTCTAAATGTCTAAAAGGCACAGCGTCTGCACATACAGCCACGAATGACCTCCTGTGAGCACCCTTGCTTACAACACCCCGTACACTGCACACTGCGTCGTAAAACGTTGTTGTGTTGTATTTATAGAACAAACATCAAACTTTTCCAAAGAAAAGAAGTTATGATGGAAGATATGTGCAACTTGTTAGGGGGGAAAAGCAACGAATTTTTTTAGCTTCTAGCCAGGCAATGGTGGCGCATGCTTTTAATCTTAGCACTCAGAAGACAGAGGCAGGCAGATCTATGAGAAAGTAAAGTGGAAGAACTGTCTTGGAAAATAAGGTTGAAGGGCCTTAAACTGTAAACATGTAGGAAGGATAAGAACAAAGGCGATTATATGTGTATATGAGAATGACAGCATGAAACCCATTACTTGGCATGCTAAAATAAATATCATGTACCCACCATGTGGTACAGGCTTTCCACTCCCAGGTATTCACCAAAGAAATAAGACTGAAGCGTAAGCACCTCCCGTAAGCATTTGTAGCAGCATGATTTTTATAGCTAAAACCTTCGAGCCGGGCGGTGGTGGCGCACGCCTTTAATCCCAGCACTCGGGAGGCAGAGCCAGGTGGATCTCTGTGAGTTCAAGGCCAGCCTGGGCTACCAAGTGAGTCCCAGGAAAGGCGCAAAGCTACACAGAGAAACCCTGTCTCAAAAAACCAAAAAAAAAAAAAAACCTTCATGTCCCTCAGCAGGTAAACAAACTGTGGTATATCCATTCAGGGGTAAGGGATGAATTGTTAATTCATGCAACGTGAGTGACTCTCAAAAACAGATCAAGAGAAGGCTTGACTCGTCAGAGGACATACACATGAGTCCATTTGTGTCCACATGCACGTGGACAGAATGACAGTGATTCCTGATTGCTCGGGGATAGAAAATGTACAGAGGCGTGGCGGGGACTTCTAAAAGGTATGAGGGCTGGCGAGATGGCTCAGTGAGGAAAGCATTGACCAAGAAAACCTGACGTCCAAAGTTTGATCCTTGGCTCCCCATAGTGGATGAGCTAATGGAGAATGGACTCCCCAAAGTCGTCCTCTGGCCTCACCTGTATACCCACCCCTTTCCCATACACAGTAACAATAAGTAAATATGTTTAAAGCAACAATGAAGACACTTTTAGCAGACTGCAGTATATAAGAGCATGGACAGATATGTCCAAGTTACCAAAATGAACATTTTCTTATAAGTCAATTCCAGCTCAATAAAACAGCTGTTCTCTTAAAAGTTTTCAAGGTGGCCGGGCGGTGGTGGCGCACACCTTTAATCCCAGCACTCTGGAGGCAGAGCCAGGCGGATCTCTGTGAGTTCGAGGCCAGCCTGGTCTACAGAGCGAGCTCCAGGAAAGGCGCAAAGCTACACAGAGAAACCCTGTCTCAAAAAAACAAAAAAAAAAAAGTTTTCAAGGTGACATTTAAAAGTGGAAACTAAGTCACTGGCCTCGGAGGCTCAGCTCTCAGCCGATTCTTCCTGTCAAGTGTTTTTCTCCTAAGCCATTTCTCATACTGAGGGGGGTGAACACTTTCCACGCTTTTGTCTTCCTCTCTGAACTGTGGTTCACCCGGGGATAGTGGGCAAAGCAAGCCGGGATGTGCTTACTGGCTGGTGTCCTTTCCCTACACAGGACAGATGTCTGTGGAGTCAGTGGGCTTTGCTGGGATGCTCTAGAGGTCTCCACCCAGGTGGCATTTCTGAGGGAAGCCACAAGTTCAGTACAAACGGCCTGGGAGCCAACCTTACTCACCAACTCAGACCGCTCTGGTTGTCGGTGCCCTCACAGTGAACACAGAGCCAGGCTTTCCTCAGTTCCCTGCCAACCATCGTCTGAACAGGCCTGAGAAGAAGGGATGGATGAGGACTCACAGGGTCAGCTGACCCATACTCTGCCCAGCTCTGCCATTGGCCATATGTGACCTAGAGCAAGACACTGTCTCTCCTGGCTGCTGAGGATATCGTTCTGTATAAATAAAACACTGATTGGCCAGTGGCCAGGCAGGAAGTATAGGCAGGACAAGGAGAGAGGAGAATTCTGGGAAGTGGAAGGCGGAGTCAGGGAGACACTGCCAGCTGCCAGCATGGCAAGCACCATGTAAAGATGCCGGTAAGCCACGAGCCACGTGGCAAGGTATAGATTTATAGAAATGTTAATTTAAGATATAAGAACAGTTAACAAGAAGCCTGCCATGGCCATACAGTTTGTAAGCAATATAAGTCTCTGTGTTTACTTGGTTGGGTCTGAGCAGCTGTGGGACTGGCGGGTGACAGAGATTTGTCCTGACTGTGGGCCAGGCAGGAAAACTCTAGCTACACCTGTCCTCAATATCTTTCTCAATATGTGAAAATAATGACTTGGGGGCTGGGCGGTAGTGGTGCACGCCATTAATCCCAGCACTCAGGAAGCAGAGGCAGATGGATCTCTGTGAGTTCAAGGCCAGCCTGGTCTACAAAGTTCCAGGAAAGGTGCAAAACTACACAGAGAAACCCTGTCTTGAAAAACCAACAAAAAAGAAAGAAAGAAAGAAAGAAAGAAAGAAAGAAAGAAAGAAAGAAAGAAAGAAAAGAAAAGAAAAGAAAAGAAAAGAAAAGAAAAGAAAAGAAAAGAAAAGAAAAGAAAAGAAAAGAAAAAGAAAATATGACTTGGTCTAAATCAGTAGCTTTCCTTTAAAAGAACTGGAAGGGAAGCCAATGCTCAGCTATCTGTCCCCCCTACTCCCTACTCCCCACCCCCCCATACCCCCCTTAGCTAATATTAAAATAGAATTTCAGTCTATAAGGTCAGTAAGAGTTGTTCCAACTGAGGCGGTCACAGGAAGCAGAGCCCATCTCTGCCTGTTCTCCATCGCCATCCTCTTTCCCAATGAGTCCTAGAGCGCTCCACTTCCCACACTAGATGGGAGTTCTGTTGAGCAGACCTACAACCCACCCCAAATGGAGCACTTGAGTGCATGTGTTTAGTCAATCAGTATTTATTGAGCATTTACGTAGTCGCGCTCTGGCACCAAAAACCTAGAAGGTTCCTGGAGAGCCTCTTGTCATTAGTCCATGGTGGAAGCCTGGAAATGCTGCCTCTGATATCGTTGGAGGAATCAGCAACAACAACAGGGTAAGCCAAGCAGGAAGGCCAGGCAATCAGAAGTCAGTTATCTACCTTCTGCCACACCCTTTTTATCCAGACTCCCACCAGAAGCTGCAGCCAGCAACGGAGGTGGGGGGTGGGGTGGTTATGCCCTATCAGTTTAGGCAATCAGAGCAGTTCTTTAGGGAATGCTCTCTACTCGGGTAATCCCAGTTGTTATTAAATCCAGAGTTTTCTAGACTTCTAGAATTTCTAGATTTCCAAATTGATATTAAAACCAACCCAAATAATGAATCAGTCCCGAGGCAAGGGGATGCCAAGGCCACAGCTGTGACCAAACTTGGAAAACACTTCCACACCAAGGCCACGGCTTCTGGCCCAGATTTTAACAGCCTCAAACCCAAGTTACTCCAGCAACATTGTGACTTCAGGGTCTGGCTTCTTACTTTGTCCCACTGTGGTCCCTCCACCTCTCTCTCTCTCTCTCTCTCTCTCTCTCTCTCTCTCTCTCTCTCTCTCTCTCTCTCTCCTTTTTAAAGGACATTGATTTTATCCCTCCAGCTCTCTCCTCCCACTCCCCCCACACCTCCCTCAGACATTCTCTTCCTAATCTGATGTCTTATGAATTAGTGTCGGCTGCCGGGATGTTGACTGATATTGTTGGCTTGGTCTTGTGCAGGTGACCATAGCTGCAGTGAGTTCATGAGCCCGATGGCCTTGTCACACCCAGAAGACAGAGTTTCATAACACTCCTTCTCATTCCCCATTGATTTTCATCTTTAATATTCCCTTATTCTCAACCACTTCTCCTTCTTCTGCCAATGTCAGGGGGAGCTACTACCTTGGCCCTTAGCTTATTGTCTGTGTTGTATGGCAAACCACAGGGAAACCAATGTTGACCTTCAAAGGCTGTCAGCCAGGTGTGGTGGTGCATTCCTTTAATCTCAGCACGTGAGAGGCAGAGGCAGGTGGATCTCTGGGAGTTCAAGGACAGCCTGCTCTACAGAGTAAGTTCCATGCCAGCCTACACAGTGAAATCCTGTCTCAAAAAAAAAAAAGTTTGTTTTTTAAAAGAAAGTTCTGTCAAAGAAGCATTTCGAACTTTTGACTCAGCGCAAAAGGAATCATTCTAATGATTTGTCGTGTGGGGGCATGTAAGGGGTTAATGCTCATCCCCGTCTTTCTAGGGCTCACACTCCTGTGACAAAAGACAAAAAAGGAAAAGGCACTGCAGGTTTCTGTAATCAGACTTTTACATGGCACAGGAAACTTTGGAAATGAAAACCCAAATACCCAGGAATGTCCATTTTTAATGTTATTCTTTGGCCAAAAATGGATAGCTAACTGCAATGTGATTGGACGAGGAAGTTTATAGCCTGCTGGTGAAAGACTATGTAGGTAAACCAGCAAGGCTGGTCTGTTCAGATTCTCGGTCTGTCTGTGAGGCGGTCCATCTCTACGGCACTGGGAAGAACCCCTCCTAGAATGGAGGTTTTATGACCTACTACAATGAGGCAAGACAGGCTAAACCGCCTCCTGCTCAGGGTCAGCTCCTACACAAAAGGGCAAGAGAAGGTTCCAGTTCCTACACAAAAGACCAGGAGAAGGTTTCAACAAGGTTTCTAGGTTTTATGGCTGTCTTCAAGGGAAGGGATAGAGTTCTATGATCTGCCTTGGGAAAAAATAATTTTTCTTGGTGGTACCAGATATTGAACCTAGTGCCTTGAACAAGCTAGGCAGAGAGCTCTACCACTGAGTTACATCCTCATTTTCTGAGTCCAAAAATCAGCAAAGACATTTACAAGAACAAGCCATTTAACAACGGCAGATATTCGCACTGGACATGGTGGCACAAGCTTATAATTCCAGAATTTGAGAGGTAGATTCAAAAGGATCATGAGTTCATGGTTAAGATGCAGAGGATGGGGAGTTCACGGAAAGCCTGGGCTGCATAACAGCAAAACTCTGTCTCCAGTGAAAATCAATCAATCAGTTATCAGAACTCCATTTAGTAAAACATCATGATGGTTAATCCTGGCAACTTCGTGGGATTTAGTTAGAAAGACCTTGGAAACTGGAAACCTCTGGCGTATCACTGAAGGAAGTTTAGATTGGGTCCATTGAGATGGGAAGACCCATCCTAACTATGGGTGACACCATGCCATCCACGGGCCTAGACTAAATAAGAAGGAGAAAATGGGCCGAGCATCAACATTCGTCCTTCTCTGCTTCCTGACTTCAGACCCAGGAGACCAGTTGTCTCACACACCCACCGCCATGCCTTCCCCACTGTGATGGACTCATGAGCCGAAATAAGCCGAGCCTTCCTTAAGTTGCTTTTCTAGGCATTTTGTTACAGTAACGAGAAAAGTAGCTAACACAAACAGAAACTCTTACATTTTTACAATCACAGGCATTTTTACCGGAGCAATAAAAATTCACTGTGTCTGAACGGATAAATGAAATTTAGGAAGTTCACATTGCTGCTGAAATCCTGGCTTCTCACTGCTTGAAGGTCAATGTTTAGGAGATGAGAGCTGGTAGGGAGGAGCCCAGGGGCAACCCACAGGGTACAAAGGGGTTGTATAGAGAGGAAAAGCAAGAGCCGGCTAAGAAGGCTGCGACATTCAGGGAACATAGCTTTCCTTCTCCAAAGCATCAGGACATCTCAATAGACAGTGGCCTCTCAAGCCAAGTTCCCTTTACTTTTTAGATGGCTATATTTCTTTTCTGTAACTCAAAACTCACAGAAATCTACAGGCCATGTCAGATGATGCACAGGATTAAAGAAAGAGCAAACAATTATGATGCTATCTAAAGATTCCCAGACACTCTGGGTTCTGTAAATCTAAAAAAAAGTGATTTGTCAGTTAATATCTTTGTGTTTTTTTTGTTTGTTTGTTTGTTTTAGGAAGAGTTTGGTATTTTTAGGCTGGCCTTGAATGCCTAGTAATTTATCAGTTAATATCCCAACCATTTAAAAGGCAGGGAGGGTATGGTGATATTTTATTTGTATTAAAATGTTATTTGTATGTTAATAAATAAAGTTGCCCGGGGGTCAGAGCTATTAGCAAGCCATAGGAAAGCAGGGCAGTGGTGGCGTAAGTTTGTAATCCCAGCACTTGGTAGGCAGAGCTAGGTAAGTCTCTATGTGTTCAGGGATACAGCCAGTATTGGATACACATGCATTTAATCTCAATACCAATCATAGAAAACCTGGAGGTCTATACAGACAGGCCGTGACGAGGCGGTCATGCGGTTGGGTTTATAACCAATGAGAAGGCAGAAAAGACTTTAACACAGGAAGTAGCTCTTTTTTGGAGAGGTAGGACCACCGCAGGAGGAAGGGTAAGGTTTTAGCTCTTAGCTCTGACCTCTTGGCTTTCTTCTTTGCATTGGTTCTGTGTTTCTTATTTAATAAGACAGTTGGTTACATCTACAGCAGAGCTTCTCTTTAGAATTACTGGGTGTCAAGAGGGAAGCTAGGCATAACAGTGAATAGGGCACAGTGAGGGGACAGAAAGCTTGCTGCCCACCTCTCCCTGCCCACTGGGGCAACTCCATCAGAGAGAAAAGAAGCAGACATGTTCAGTTCTGAGTGACAGATATATATACATATATATATATATATATATATATATGTTTGTTATTTTATTGTGTTTATTATGTATTTTAAACATTTATAGAAATTAAGATAAAAGTGAAATACACATATCTAAAACAACCAAAACCCTTCTCACCAGGGGACGGCATGTGGGAACTGTGAGGTAACATATCACAGTTAGAGAGAATGAACAGAAGGGCCATTAAAGGAACTTAGCTAATTTATCTGAGTATAGAAAGACTCAAAAATGTGGTAAGCAGAAAAAGAGCATAGGGCCTGGAGAGATGGCTCAGCAGTTTATAACATGCAGAGGACCAGAGTTCAGATCCCTGCACCCATGTTAGGCAGCTCACACACATCTATAACTCCATCTCCAGGAGATCTGACACTTCTGGCCTCAGATTATTAAAACAGACTACAGGGATAACACACTCACGGTGTAACTCAACTCTGGGGCTGACAAGGTTGAAGTGGGGTAGGGCTTCCTCCATAGGTGATAGACACTTTCAATTTTAGCACTCAGGAGGAACTAGACCCCAAGTCCTGTCTGGGCTACATAATAAATTCTAGGCCAGCTTGAACTGTAAAAAATAAAATAAACAATAAGAAAAACTACAAAAAGAATCGTGAAGCACACAAAACACTTAGTTCCGAATGACAGAAATCTAGCTGTCTTGGGCTGGGGACATAGCTCAGCTGGAAGAGGACAGAGCTGGCACCCAAGAAGTCCTGGATTAATCTCCAAAAAGTCCTGGATTAATCTCCAGAAGCACATAAGTGGGCATGGTCCATGCCTGTAATCCCAGCACTCTGCAGGTGGAGGCAGGAGAACCAGAAGTTCAAGGTTCATGGTGATTTCAAGGCCAGCCCAGGATACATGAAATCTCTTCTATTAAAAGAAAAAAAGACACCCTCCCATTGCAGCCCCAGTTGCAGGCCAGTAAGCAAGACTCCTTCCGGCAGGCCCGCCCACCACCACCCCTCATCAGACCCTGTAATCCTATAATCTACAAATCCCACTCCAGTCCCCAAACCCACCCCCGAGACCTCAGCGGCTCCTTGAGACACAGAATCCCCCAACCCCCAGCTCCATTGGACAAAGAGAGCCTTCATCCAATAATTGATGGAAGCAGATCCAGAGACCCACAGCCAAGCACCAGGTCAAGCTCTGGGAGTCCAGTCGAAGAGAGGGAAGAGGGATTCTATGAGCAAGGCAGGTCAAGATCATGATGGGGAAATCTACAGAGACAACTGAATCAAGCTCATAGGAACTCAGAAACTTCAGACCAACAGCTGTGGAGCCTGCATGGGACCGGACTAGACCCTCTGCATATGGGAGACAGTTGTGTAGCTTGGTTTGTTTGAGGGGCCCCTGGCAGTGGGATCAGGATCTATCCCTGGTGCATGAGCTGGCTTTCTGGAACCCATTCCCTGTGGTGAGATGCCTTCCTCAGCTTTGATGCAGAGGGGAAGGGCTTGGTCCTGCCTCAACTGAACATGCCAGGCTTTGCTGACTCCCCATGGGAGGCCTTACCCTTTTGGAGGAGGGGATGGGGAGGGGGGGAGGGGGGAGGGAGGGGAGGAGTAGGAAGAGGATGAGAAGGGAATCTGTAGTTGGTATGTAAAAATGAACAAAAAAATTTCTTAAATAAAATAAACAAAAGAATCAACAGCAGAAGAAATAAAGATGTTTGCTATTTCATTCTTTGTGTTTGGGGATAAGCACTTTAGAAACTAAAAGGAAAAGTTCTCCTCCAGATAGACAGTTTGGTTGTCTTTATAAAGCTGAGTGAATTCTAAGCCACCAGACTTGACATTATTAAGTATTCCCTTAAAAGAACTCTTCAAGGTGTAGCATATTTGGAAACTCTGGCTACACATGTTGCTCCTCATATATATGACACCACAGGATGAAATAATTGGCACAGATCGCAGGGAGGAACCTCTACTAACCACGCACGAATTCGGGGCACACCCAGAATTCACAACCCCCACCTCAGCAGCGGCCTCCCCTCCCCAACTCCACTCAGCGTTTCCTCTCAGTGAGGCAATAAGACTTGCCGGAGGCCACACTCATTTCCTCCGTCCCTCGGCTATTGTGGGAGCTAATACATTATATAGGAGGAGTTTATGGGCACCTTTAAAACTCTGAGTCTCCGGGGTTGCTGATCATATCTTCTCTGCATCCTGCCCAGCGAAGAAGCCGGTCACCAGAATGATCCCTGGAGGCTTGACGGACGCCAGACCTGCCACTCCAGAAATCCAAGAGATTACTGACCAGGTGAGTCGGTGCATTTCAGGAAAACGTTGGATCCCATGTCAGACTTTCATCGTTTGGTTCGTAATTTGGCCTTGTGTTAAGAGTGTGGGAAACCACAGAAACCAGGTATGTGTGGGTTTTATTCAGACTCTCGTGCAGCTAAAGGTGGAACATTAAGTCTTTCCAGAGAAACTTCAACATTCCACAAGTAAAACTGGCCAAGTCGTTTTATTGCAGCCTCAGTTTCCCCATTTGCTGAAGGTGAACTTGTAAAAAAGTCTCTAAACCTTTTACTTACAAGCATGATCCCAAGAGCTCTAATGTGCTTGTTCACAGAGTTGTCCATTCTCACTAATTGAAGCCAACTGTGATGGCACCTAAGGCTGTTAAGGATTCCTGAGCTAATTCCCAGGATGCTATTCGCGCCACACCATTACAGGCAAAACAGGACTCAATGTTTTTAGCAAGTTAATGCATCTTTTTGTTTTGTTTTTTGATACAGGGTTTTTCTGTGTAGTTTTGGTGCCTGTCCTGGATCTCGCTCTGTAGACCAGGCTGGCCTCGAACTCACAGAGATCCGCCTGGCTTTACCTCCTGCTGGGATTAAAGGTGTGTGCCACCACCGCCTGGCAAGTTAATGCATCTTGCTTAACTATCATCTATATATAAAAAAACATGTTGTGTTGCATGTTTTATAAAAGAGAAATACATGCAAATTACGGGTGTGGGTTTGCGATCTGTCACCTTATTTTCTTTTTTTTTTTTATAATTTTTTTTTTTTCGGTTTTTTTCGAGACAGGGTTTCTCTGTGTAGCTTTGCGCCTTTCCTGGAACTCACTTGGTAGCCCAGGCTGGCCTCGAACTCACAGAGATCCGCCTGGCTCTGCCTCCCGAGTGCTGGGATTAAAGGTGTGTGCCACCACCGCCTGGCAAGTTAATGCATCTTGCTTAACTATCATCTATATATAAAAAAACATGTTGTGTTGCATGTTTTATAAAAGAGAAATACATGCAAATTACGGGTGTGGGTTTGCGATCTGTCACCTTATTTTCTTAATGCATCTTTTTTTTTTTTTTTTCGGTTTTTCGAGACAGGGTTTCTCTGTGTAGCTTTGCGCCTTTCCTGGAACTCACTTGGTAGCCCAGGCTGGCCTCGAACTCACAGAGATCCACCTGGCTCTGCCTCCCGAGTGCTGGGATTAAAGGCGTGCGCCACCACCACCCGGCTGTCACCTTATTTTCTTACACCATTTTTTTTTTCCTCCTTGAAATATCATCCTGGCAGACAAGATCAGTTTTGTCTATTGTTTGTTTGCTTGTTTGTCTGAGACCTGGTCTGGCTACGTCCTGGCTGGCCTAGCACTTAGGTAACCCAGGCTGGCTTCAAACTCACGGCAGCACTTCTCCTGCCTCAACTTCCTGAGTGCTGGGATTATAGGCTTGCATCATGGTGCTTACAGGCATGCATCATGGTGCTAGGCATCCTAGTCTTTTATCTGAGTAGAAGAGATGGGAGCCTTCATATTTAAGGCACTGAACATTCTAGAGGAGGTCACAGGCCTAAAATTCAGTGGCTAAATATTGAAGGCTAAATATTTCTCACTCATAGGTTTATTTCAACAAATACCTTGGGGCATTTTGTTTTTGAAGAAGATGATGTTCAATCTTTATACCTTCGTTAGAATCCTCACATCCAGTTGGTGTTCTCAGACTTGAATGTGACATGAGTCACTTGTTGACCTCGATAAAATGCAGATCTGACTGAAGAGGGCTGGATGGGCCTGCATGTCCACATTTCTTCCAGGCTTTCAGGAGCTGTGGTTGCTCCCACCTACAACTTCACTTTCCTGGAGGACCAGATGTCTGGCATCCTAGGAGGCTTGTGAGAGATGGGATTTTAAAATAGGGTACCAAGAAAAGGCCCTCCGTGTCATTTGTAAGACGAAAGTGCTAAGAGAACTAACTAAAATAATGTGCGTAAAAATTGTGTCAAAAACAAATATCACAGATGAAGCATTACTGTTGTTTATGTCGCCAGAAAAAAAAATCCCCAACCTGAAAAGTCCCCCTGAGATGTTCCAGGAACCAGGGATATGGGGGACAGATAGGGAAATATAGTTGTCTGAAATATAGAAGACACAGCGGGTTTTAATGATCTTTAATAGTTGATCACCTGGTTAGCTAGAACAATTGGTCTTTTTTGAGATGGGGGGAGGGGCCTTGCTGTTTCTCCAAGTGGTCCCAGCCTCAGAGGTTCAAGTAATCCTCCTGCCACTAGTCTCTCAAGTACCTGGGACTCCAGGAGTAGTGTGTCATCTTGCCTAGCTAGGATAGTTTTTTAAATATAATATTTTTACTAGTTCTTTGAGAATCTCATATCTATATACATACACAATGTATTTTGATCCTATAATTTTGCAAAGCTAGGAAGCTACCGGAAAGGCTTCCCTTGCTAATGACACCATCTGTTGACCACGTCTCCAGTGATAACATTAATTTAGCAGTGTGCTCTTGCAGCTTCGGAGATGCAGAATGAGAAATAGATTTTTACAAGGCCACCTCACCCCAGGAAGGAGCCTCACTGTTGTAAAAACCTTCATCCCCCCTCCCACTGATCTTCAAAGCCCTGGAGCAGGCAAAGGATTACATCCCATTTTTAGATGAGAAAACCAAGATTCAAAACGCTTGAGAGTCACCCAGTCAAGAAGGTAATCCGTCCTTTCCACTGCGCAGCCTCAACACACGGGAGGGGGGGGGCTTTTGCAGGTATGAGGGAAGAGAATGCAGCAAACTTGCCTTCTCCAGCAAGCCTTGGTGGCGTCAAGTTTAAAGCACAATGCAAGTTTCGTAGGCATGAACCATTTCATGGTAGGGGCACTTCCTGAGTCTCTCCTAGGTGTCTAGCATTGGGCTACAAACTGTAGAAGCTGCATAAAGGGCTTTAAGACATGGCCACTGCTCCTGAGAAATAAACAGTATAGAGGAAGTCAAGATGTCTGGGGTATGTTATAAAATAAAACTTAATTAAGCATGCTTTCATTATCATGGGTTTAAGACCAAAAAGGACGTTCGGCATGGCAATGAAGTCCTTTACTATCTGTCAGGCGAACAAGTGCAGTGTGGTGGCTCAGCTCCCAGATACCGCTCACCTGTCCTGTCTGACAGGGGACAATTCTCAGCTAAGTGCTGGGAGGCGGAGAGGCAGGCAGTAAACTGTATATTGTAGGGAGCGTCTTCTCAGACACATCAATCATTCCCCCTCCGAAGAACCCCACAAGGCAGATCCTACTGGAAGTCCTTGTTAAGTCAGGAAATGGAATCAACTCCTCCATGATTAGAGTTGGTTGGGTCCCCACACAGTGTCAGGCCAGAGGGGGTTATTGCATCCCTAGAACGATTTAAGGGGTCCCAGAGAAAGTCTCCACTACCGTCATTTACTTTGTACTTTTATTCCTTACAAATATATATATATATATATTCTTTTTATTTTTTTAAAAATCCACTGTTAAATGTTCTTAGGAGAGACAACTCTTGGCTGTCTCTGCCGTTTGCGGAGAACTTGGTACTGGGGGGGGGGGGGACAATGGAAGGAGGACCCTACTAGGGAGGAAGGGGAGGAGGGAGGAGGAAAGGTCACCACACAAAGAAAGGAAAGTACCTCAGGGAAGGGACACCTGCATGCTCCAGAAATTGACCATCAAACCCACAGGAAGGCAGGCAGAGGCTTTGGTATTGGGAGGATGGGAGAATTTTCCCTAAAGTCTGTCATTCAGAAAACACCGATTATTAGGTGGCAAGATGGCTCAGCACCCCAACCCACATGATGGAGTACACCAACTTCCAAAAGTTGTCCTCTGATGTCCACATGCATACCAACACACACACACACATACACACACACACACACACAAAAAAAAAATGTACAAGTGATTTTTTTTCTTTGATGTTGATTATTGCCTGGCAGTGGTGGCGCATGCCTTTAATTCCAGCACTCAGGAGGCAGAGGCAGGCGAGTTTGAGGCCAGTCTGGTCTACAGAGTAAGTTCCAGAACAGCCAGGACTATAGAGAGAAACCCTGTCTCGAAAAAACAAAACAAAACAAAAAAAGATTGTTACATAATGAAATTTTTAAAAGGCATACACATTCATTCCCATTCATGAGAAACCATAACATGTTCAATGAAGGCCAAAATAAGCAGATGGCCCCAATAGCAAGTTCAGATTGCAGTTGGTGATCTTTGATTGTCTATGTAAGTAGCCACTGGAAGAGAATTCCAGGTATGTTTATCTGAGGGAACAAAATGTTATTCTAGTGATTATTTTTAGAAGCAAAGGCTATGATACACATGCAAATGTATGTGCACAGTGCACATGCTTGTCTTCACGTCGGAAACCTGGTTGCTGAACACCATTCCTGGTGAACACACTAAGCAAGCATGAGCTTGTTGGCCGGGACACCACACAAATACCTCATCGGCACAACTGAGCACACCCTGAGCTCTAGCATGTCATTGACCTCGTCTACAGATTTAGGTTCTTCTCTCCAACCTAAGCTTCCTAGTCAGTCACTTCTGGTGTCCCGTCCCAAGAGGGCCTGCATTCAGCTGCAACAGCGTTCCCAGGAAATCTACCCTCCCATCTTTATCAGAACGTGCCTGGATCCTCTTGGTCCATGATGGATATTTTCATATACTCCTCCACTCTGATTCCCATGATCCTGTGAGCTGTGACGTTCCAGTCTTCAATTAGAGGTCACTCCCACGGCCCTCATTCCCTCCTCCTCCACTTCTGCTCCAGGAAGTCACAGAACCACAGGAAGCTCACCATTCCAGTGTGATGAATGACTGTCCATGTCACAGCAGGACCCCGGGGACAGCAGAACGTCCCTTCCGTTCTATTCGTTGTTGTTTTCCTAGAAACCTATACTTTCTCCCCACTGTTGGTGGTGGTGTGTCGTGGTCCCCACCCCCACTCCCCTACCCCCCATCCTCCCATGGCCCCCCAACAGGTTTCTCAGTTCTTATTCTGCTTGGAAAATTGCTGGCATCTGGCGTCTGACGAGGAAGTACCTCAGTTTATCATACTGCTTCAGTCCTACACTGTCTTTCCATCGTCTATGTAGCTTCATTTTCTTGTGTCTGGCACACTTTTCATACTTCCTTCAAAAACGTTATCAGATGACAAATGTCCATAAGACATGTCCCTCTAGCTTTACCGTATTTTCACACTGCTCCCTGAATTCTCTTTTCTTACGGTAAAATTCCTCTAAATGGTGTCTGTCTACCTTGTAGCCATCACCCTCTAGTCACTCTCCTCTGAAGAATGATGGCAGATTGGGGAAATGCCCTAACGTTGGGTGCCCCCATGGCTCAATTCTAGAAAATGAACAGCTCAACTCAGCAAGATTTGCAGCAATTGGGAAATCTGGAACAACTCTGGAAATGTATTTACCGGGTGCCCCTTCGGGACAAAGTGACAAACACATGGTTTCCAGCCATCATCAGGAGAAGAGGTCCTGGCTACAGCACAGGTCCTGTCTGTCACACCAGGCTCCACAAACGCATCCCCAGCTGGTCCTGGCCTTCTGGTACCACCCCCCCCCCCCCCCCACACACACACCGAAGTTCTCTCAATGCCGAACTGCTTTCTGAATCTTAAAGTTTCACTAACAATCTCTCCACCTGCATCTTCTCCTACCTCCCAGCTCCCCATCAGCACCCAGGTCCATAGCATCCCACATTAAAGGACACAAATCTGTGTTCCTACAAAGGGCACGGAGGCTGCCCCTTCCACAGTGAACAGGACAGCAGGCAGGTACCAGTGCTTGTGAGAAACGAACCAGAGCGTTTGAAATCAGTTCTCTCAGGGGAAATGCTGGGCCTGCGATTTACACAAGGACAGTGAAGGAAGTGCAGTTTGGATCCATCGATAGGAGAGACAGAAATAAGTCCTTACAACGTATCATTTTTTAAAAAAAATCAAGACGGGGGCTAAAAAGATGGCTTGGCAGTTCAGAGTGCGCACTGCCCTTGCAGAGGACCCAGGTTCGGTTCCCAGGAGCCACGTCAGAGAACTCAAAACTGCCTGCAGCTCCAGCTGCAGGAGATCTGACACCCTCTTCTGGACTCCGTGGGTACCTACACTCTCACGGACATGCCCACATACAGGCACACAATTCCAGTGAAAAATAAAACAAAATAAATAACCAAGACTAAAAGCCAGAAGGATCATAGCTCAGCTACTTGCTATTAAACAAGGGCTTTAGAATTGCTAAGACAATGATTTTTAACCCTCCCCTCAAGTTCCTTACTTGTGAAATGTTAGGTTAAATAAGGCAGTTTGGGGATTAGTGTAGAGATTAGGCCTTTCTAACTCAGTGGATACCCGGTACCAGGGCCCTTCCCTCAAAAGCTTCAGGACACAGATGTTTCTCCTCACTCAGCCTCTCTCCACACAGCTGTGCGCAGCTCCTCTCTCAAACCCCGCCTCTTGCCGGTCCAGTCTTTCCCCTCACTGTTTGTCTTCTTTTCTCCACTTGACGCTCAACAAAGCAGTTATTCTCATGCCACCTAGCCTGAAGGCTTTGGGAGAAAATGGGTGGTGCGTGTTGGGACTTCAAAAATAATCTGAGCACTCAGTCTGCAGACACCTTTGAAAATAGTTCTAACAGTCAACTGAGGCACCAGCAGAGAAAGATTGAAAACATCAACCCACCGAAGGGAAGGATTCAGGGGGTCTGAGAGAACTCGATGTGCCCTGGAGGCCTGACTGAAGGGAGGTGTGCTTAAATGCTTCACCAGAGGGCAGGGAGCCAACTTCTCAATGGAGAAGGTACACTGAAGACAGAGTTAGTTTCCCTCCTAGGGGCAGGAAAGGATTGTGGGGAACACCTATCAGAAAAGTTAACAGGAAGTCAGTGGACACTACCTGAAGGACATGGATAGAAGTGAGAAGATGGAAACTGAGTCATCTAGATGAAGCTGAGCTGTGAAGGGTAAGCCTGAGCCCGAGCAGGAGCTTCATATTGCAGAGCTGTATTAGACTGCTGATGGCTGGCATTGGCAACACCAGAAAATGTAAGGGTAGGACTCAGTCAAGAGATCGGGGTGTGGAGGTGTGTGTGTGGGGGGGTGCTGATGGATCTGTACGGCCAACAGCTGGACCACCACTGGGTCCTTCCCCTCATCATCCTCCACTCTGAGACATGAGCTATCGGCCCTTCTCTGTCCTAGCAGAAACCTGGAGCTTGGCTATTAGCAGAAATCGAGCCCGGGTGATCACAGTAGATTCTAGCCTATCAGGTCCAGCTGAGCCCCTGAGAAAGGATGGGTACAGAACACTCGGTAAATGTTTACACAGTGAATGTGAGGCTAACTCCTCAGCAATGCTGGCCCCTGCCACAGACGGAGTGATGGCTCTAACACAATCTGCATTGAATGCCTGGGACCTGGGAATGTGCTGTCTCACAAGGCAACACAATTTTGCCGATGTGATCAGACAGACGCAGGAAGATGATGTGCCCAAAGCACTCACAGGATCTTTATTTAAAAAACCACAGGAAAATCCTATATTCTGATTTGTAAATGTATTTTTTGGAAGGGGGTTAGATGAGGAAATCTAAAGCTGTTTTATGTGTATATTAGGACTGATTAAACAAGTAAATAGATTGTGAATGCAAGCCAGGCTTCATCCTCAGCAATTGAGAAAGGAGTTACTGCCGAGGGGTGGGGTGTGTGTGTGTGTGTGTGTGTGTGTGTGTGTGTGTGTGTGTGTCATACACCTTTAATCCCAGCACTCGGGAAGCAGAGGCGGGTGGGTCTCTGAGTTTGAAGCCAGCCTGGTCTACAGAGTGAGTTCCTGGACAGTTGTCATTATTTCCTAAGCGATATATAGTAACAGCTGTTTACTACCTGTTTCGCTGTATTAGTTGGTATAAGTTGTCCAGAGATGAGTTTAAGCTTGTGAGAATGTGTGCATGTAAATTCCACGGTATTTTAACATAAGAGGCCTGAGCATCCTGGTATCTACAGGGAACCCAGAACCAATCCCCTACCAATACCAAGGGACAACTGTAGCTGCCACACACAACTCTATGTGCACACTGAATATATAATTATGCGAATGAATGTATACATGCACCCCATATACGCATATACACAGATGAACTGATAGATACACATATTTATATTAATATGCCTACATACATTGTGTAGCTTTCCACTGAGTATGCACAAAGGCAATAGAATAATAAAACAGTGAGTGTGCACACTGCCTTGATCTTAGCTACTCTCCAAAAAATGGAGGCAGGGCACCCTCAGAGAAATGGTTAATTACAGAGAAGAGGCTGGTAAATGCTGTAGTGCCACGGAGGGAGGAAGGACTCCTAAAATGATGAAGCCACATGGGAAGGACACCAAGTTGAGGGGCTCTCAACAGACAAGTGAAGGACTATATAAGTAAAAAAAATAAATAAATAAGTCATGGCGAATTTACAACCTGTGGGCTAAGAGAAGCATATATAAGTCATAGTAATAAAAACAAAGGCTAAATAAACAGGGAGTGGAGAGGGAACAGGCCTTCCTAACAGTAGAATTCTAATCAACAAATGCGTAAGGAATGGGAGAAAATGTTTTAAATTATTTTGGCAAAAGCCAGAGTAATGATCGTTGTCAAGAAAGATGCCGAGGTTAGGGATGAAGGCCCAATGAGAAAAAGTCTCCTGGGTTATGAGAAACTGCTGTGTGGTCCAAGCATGCTTCCCCCTTCATCACAGCGGGGTAGGACAGTGACTACAGTAGTGAGACCTGCTGGGCAGCCTAACCAAGTGACAGTATCTCCATCAGCGATAAGGAAAGCTGTGGGTCCTGATACAATGCACTCAGGCACACCAGTGTGTGCTGTAAAGAATGTAGAATGCAAGCATAAGAGAGGTCAGACCAACCCCAATCAAGGGACACTCTACAAATTGACAGTCTGGAGTGAGGGTTGGAATGACAAAGACAGACCGGAGTTAACCCCACTGAGAGACTGAGAAGACATGATGTCCAGTGCAGTGCTGGATCCTGGAGGAGAGGGGACATTTGAGAGACAGATGAAAACATCTATAGATTCCTTAATGATAATGTTCCATTGTAATGTTCCGGCTTGGATGATTCTAGAATGGGTGTGGGTGTGTAAGACAGAAACATTAGGGGGAACTACATCTGCTTAAAATCAGTTCATTATTTTCACCATTAATTGGGCATTCAGTTTAAAACGCTAAGTAGTAATTGCTGCTGTCCTGTTTTTAATTACTAATCAAATATAGATGTCACTATTGGAGCTCTTTATTGCAAATTGTGACTATATTGGTTTTTGCTTTGTTTTTAGTGTGTGTGTGTGTGTGTGTGTGTGTGTGTGTGTGTGTGTGTAGACAGATCATCACAGGACAACTTGCAGGAGACCATTCTCTCCTTCCACCATGAGTCCCAGGGATGGAATCCAGGTTGTCATGCTTTCTCAGTGACAAGTGGCTTTACCTGCTAAGCTATTTGGAGGTCCTAAATTGAGACTATTTTGTAATACCACACTAATTTGATATTAATTCAGCCTCATGCAATATAATTTGACTTTTTAACCTGTGTAACGTTCTTAAAGTGTTTTCTATGGAAAAAAAGATTGCATCATTTTTCATTTAGTTTATTGTTTTATTTTGATTTTTTGAGGTGAGGTTTCAATCTTTAGCCCCAACTAGCCTGGAGCTTTCTATGTAGCCCAAACTGCTCTTGAACTGGACACTCCTGCCTCAGTCTTTCAAGTTCCAGGACTACAGGCTCAAGCCACCCTGCCAGGCTTCCTCAGCATCTCTGAGGACTCTCAGTAGTATGAGGTTCCCAGATTTGTAGCTCACGGAAGCAGTCAACAGAGCTCTAACGTCTTCTCTTCCTTTCTCTTCATAAGGTCAGAGCACAGCTTGAGGAGAAAACCAATGAGAAATATGAAAAATTTGAAGCCGTCGAGTACAAAACTCAAGTCGTTGCTGGAATCAATTATTTCATTAAGGTTAGACTCCGACCTCAGTTAAGCGCTGATGCGATGCTTCCTGTTGCCCCGACTGTACCTTCATTCCTACCAGTTGTCTTAATTAAGGCAGTGCATGGCACTTGCGAGTAGAAGGTTCCCGAAGGATATTCACCTTGTTTTTCCTTGTAAATATAGAAAGCTAGCTTGTATGGTTCTTAGTTTCTGGGACCTGTATAGAAAAATACGGTGTAACAGTCCAGGGCATTGGTCTCCGGCCATGGCTATTTCTTCTGTGGGGTAGATGTGGAGGGTAGGATCTTAGGATGTGGGAGTTAACCAGACAGTGTCTTAGAGCTTTTGCCCCCTCCAAACTTCCTAATTCTGCCTGTGTCCAAATTAAATGCACTTAAAGAAGGACTTCAATCATTAGCTGAAAGAATAATTCAAGCCACTTTCATTCTTTAAATAAGCGGTTATTAATGTCATTTAAATAATTCTTTGTATAATTCAAGCGGGTCCAATTTGTGGCACTCCAGACACAGTGTAACGCCGTATTTATAGTATTTTAAAAATGAATTTTAGGAGCTGGAGAGATGATTCAGCTGTTAAGAGCGAATGCTGCTCTTGCAGAAGGCCCTGGCTCAGTCTCCAGCAGCCACATCGAGCAGTTCACAACCACCTGCACCTCCAGGATCTGACAGCTCTGGTCTCCGAGGGCACCTACTCCTATGTGCACCTAGCCATACACAGACACACATGCATACACATAATTTTTAAAAACTTTAAAACAAATTTTATAGCCAGTCGTATCAAAAAATCAAATTAATTGGTGTCTTGATTGAGTTCTAATGGGAAAAAAGAATACTTTGACATTCTTGTGGTTCAAGGGAACCAGTTAAAAAGCTCAACTGTGGATGATAAATAGGAGCTGCATTGTGTTTATCTCTATGTATTAAACAATGACTACCTTGATTTCAAAGGGAACAGATATTCAAGTGCGTCTACCTCCTCCGCTTTGCCATTTGACCAAGGCACAGTGTCATTTGTTTCTTTTTTAAATAATTAACTACTTAAGCTATAATTGTTTAATGTATTTAGTTAAAAGAAAGAAAGAAAGAAAGAAAGAAAGAAAGAAAGAAAGAAAGAAAGAAAGAAAGAGAGAAAAACTTGACATGAGCAGAGCTAGCCAGCTCAACATGAGCTCCTTTCAAAATGAGCTCCTGGGTTCTGTACGAGGAACAGACCAGTCCGGTTCAATCAAATTTGAGTTCCTGGTGTGTTCCAGGCCTGAAGAAACATGGGACTGAGCCCCAGATGTACCCTCAGCAGGAATTGCTTCCTTCCATGATCTTTCTTCACAGCTGAGAAAGAAAGCTTTCAGGAAAAATGATTTTGTTCAAAGAGGAAAGTTTCCACCAAAACTGAGATTATCTTAAAAACTTTTGATTATCCAAATAAATACATTTCATATTAATTCCCTCACATATTTCTTTAAAAAGCTCATCAGAAAATGATCTTGAAAATTTCTTCCCTTGACCATCCTACTGCAGTATGTGTACTCCCCCTCCTCTCCTCCACCCTCCCCCTCCTCTCCCCCACCCTCCCCCTCCTTCTCCCCTCTCTCTCCCCTCACTCCCCCCCTCCTCCCCCTCCCTCTTTCCCCCCTCCTCCCCCTCACTTCCCCCTCCTCCCCCGTCTTCCCCCCTCCACTCTTCTCCCAGGCCTCCTTCCCTCCTTCCTTCCTTCAGGCTCGCCACTGTGTCGCTTGCTCTCAGCCTCTCTAGATTTCAGTTGTTACTGGTGGGCCTTTCTGTCGGCCTTGAGTGCCTGCTGAGAGGGTTGTAGAATGAAGGATCACAGCCTTTGATGTTAGGTTGTCCCCGGTTTGACCTCAGTTTCACTACTTGTTCACACTTGTTCAAAATCTGTGTGATCCCAAGATCTCTTGCCCTGAGTCTGGTCCCCGACCCTGAACAGTGGGAACAATAACCCACGGCGAATTTAGAATGTGCGAGGTACTATTCTGTAAGCAGGCCATATTCCTCTTCACCTAATCCTCGCGAAGAAGCCAGGAAACAAAAATACACCCCTCCTATTGTGTTACCAGTCAGAAAATTGATCCCTAGGAAGGTAAATGACTCTAGAAGTTCACACTGCTGTAAGCACAGAGCCAAGACGTCCACCAGCACTGACTCCGGTAATGCCAACAGTGTTTGCAAAGGTTGATGCCCATTTCCAAGTAGGAAACAAACGCTTAAAAAAAAAAAAGTTACACTGTCTGGGGGTGGGGAAGTTACACTGTAGATTGAGAAGACTACAAACACTGAGCATGGGATACACCTGTAACCCAGTACTCAGGAAACAAGGCAGAAGGATTCTGGAGTTGGAGGCTAGCCTGGGCTACATAGAGAGATCCTTCCTCAAAACAAATCCAACCAACAAGAGACACAAAATGACTAGGCAGTGGTGGCACACGCCTTTAATCCCAGCACTCAGGAGGCAGAGGCAGGAGGATCTCTGTGAGTTCCAGGCCAGTCTGGTCTACAGAGTGAGATACAGGAAAGGCTCCAAAACTACAGAGAAACCCTGTCTTGAAAAACCAATGAGAGAGAGAGAGAGAGAGAGAGAGAGAGAGAGAGAGAGAGAGAGAGTTAGTTAATGACGTGGATGTTGGAATCTGACAGATCTAGGTTTAAATTTGGGCTGTGCCATTTGCTCACTGAGAGCTTTGTGGGAAGCGTTGACTACACCTCATTGGTTTCTGTTGTTGTCTTGTTTGGTTTGGTTTGGCTGTTGTTTTGACACAGGGTCTCATGTATCTCCAGCTGTCGGAACTGGAACTCCACATATAGTAGAAAATGACCTTGAGTCTTTGCTCCTCTTGCCTCCAGCTCCTGAGTTCTGGGATTACAGTCGGCATGGCACCTGCCTTTGGAGGTGCTGGTTGACCGAACCCAGGGCTAGGTGCCAGCCAGCCCAACACTGCACTGACCGAGCTGCATCCTCAGCTCCAGAAAACTGGTCTCTTTAATCTGTTGCTGGCATCTTTAAAACTGATACTGTCACAGCTTTTTTCAGACCTACAATAAGAGGTCAGGGTGACCACACACACACACACACACACACACACACACACACACACACACACACAAACGTTTTGTATGACGCTCATCATAGTATCATATATAATGGTAAACTTTGACAAATAGCATTGGAAGATTAGGGTAGGAAGGGATATCAGAGCACAATATGTACATATAACACAAAGTTTTTACTGTTCCAATAAAGAACAAAGTTGCAATTCTTCTCTCTATGTTCTAGGTCCTGGGTTCGTGCCCAAACTACCATCCAGATCCTTACCCCAATGGCACCTAAGCTTCTTCATTTTACTTTACAAAGGGAGCCGGCAGGCCACCCACCCCTGCTCAGTTCTCAAATGCCTGGTGGGCATTCATAAAGTAGGTTCTAATACAGCATAGTTACAGGGACCGTACAGTCCACTTTTCTAAAGCAACTCTGAGTATTTTCTCCCTTATTAAACTATATGGCATTTTCTCTCCCAACTTGGGAAACAGAATCACCAAAAATACAGTCTGCCCTCCACGCCTGTTCCGGGCATCGTGAAAATACAAAGTAACTTCGATGTAATTGTGCCCAGAGTCTAATGAAAAGTGCAATCAACTAAACCCAGATGAAGACGGATGGCAAGAGCGTTGGGTGCTCTGGCAGAGGACCCAGGTTTGGGTTCCAGCACACACGAAAGCTCACAACCATCTCTAACTCCAGTTTGAGGGGAGATGACGCCATCTTCTGGTCTCTTCGGGCATTACATGCACATGGTACACTTAAATACAAAGCAGGCAAATTGTTCATACAAAAAATAAATATTTTTCTAAAAAGTATTAAAAATAAATCTCGAAAATATACTTCCTGCCATACTGTTAACTGCTCTTCCTAGAAACATACGGGTTGATGGGGTTGATGGGAGCTTAGTTCACAGATGCTGCTTTGGGCCAGAAGTGTCATTTCAGGACGGCTTACAAGTCAGCAGATCTGCCATACAATGTAGATCCATGTGAATAATCGAATAATCTCCTTCCCTCTCTCTCTCTCTCTCTCTCTCTCTCTCTCTCTCTCTCTCTCTCTCTCTCTCTCTCTCCCTTCCCCTCCCCCTTTCTTACGTCTTTCAGGTGGACGTAGGCGATGGTCATTACATGCACTTGAAAGTCTTTCGAGGTCTTAATCGACAAAATGAGCATTTGGAACTTAGTGGCTACCAGACTAACAAAACCAAGGATGACGAACTGACCTACTTCTAAGCAGCAAACACTAAAGTGACCTGATTCCTCTCACTGTAAAGAGATGCGACCATCAATAAAGAAGCGTTCCTAAAATAACTGTTTTCTTCCATTATTATTCATACATTGTATTGACCTTTGCCTTCTTGACAACGTTTTAAAATATGGAATGCTTCATGGGTTTGCATGTCATCCACGGGCAAGAACCATGCTAACCTCGGTCTCACTCCAATTTCAGTGTATGTGCCGCCGAAGAGAGCACCGTGTTATGGGTTCAGAGTAGAAATTCCATATAAATGATGCCAATTGGAGACCTAATAAAAACCAATAAGGCTCAGGTGCAGTTGGATAAAGGTTTAGTGTGGCCTGGTCCTCACTGCAGGGGGCTCAGATCAGTAGCTGTCAGCAAAGCATCCTCCTTGTTCTCTGGGGTTACCTAGAACCCAGCATGTCATCTCTGCTTCCGTACTTGAAAACATAAAGTGGTACTTGACAAGACATGTTTTGAAAGCTGCAACTGGAACTCGGTTTGTAGCCCAGGCTGGCCTCGAACTCAGAGATCCGCCTGCCTCTGCCTCCCGAATGCTGGGATTAAAGGTGTGCGCCGCCCACTACTCAGCCTGATATTTTAATTTCCACAGCTATAACATTAAAGTTATAGATATCTTTGGGTCATATGACCATTTTAACAACATTAGTGCTTCCAACACATGGACAAAACATTCTATTTTTTCTGTGTATCTCCTTACATTTTTGGATTTGTATTTTAGGATTTCGGGCAGCCTTACCTCCCTGACAAATTTACTCCTAAGGGCTTGGTGCCGGTGGGAAGTTGTTGCAATCGGATTTTTCTTTTAACTTATCTTCCAGACAAGCTATTGTTAGTGTTGGGAAATACAACTGGTGGGTGTTTTGTTGTTGCTTTTTTATCCAGAGTCTCACTATGCAGCGGATGGATGGATTCACTGTGTAGACCAGACTAGTTTGATGTAAGTTGGGTGAGGCCATCAGGGCTGGGGTGTTTCCTTTAGGGCAGGCTTTTTAATTCCTGATTTAATCTCCAGGATCTTCTGTATTCTCCTGTGCAGATTTTCTATTTCTTCATCTTTCAGTGCTGGTGGGGGGAACATGTTCTTTTTTGTTTTTGTACTCTTTGGGGGGGGGGGAGACGCCACCCAGCTCCTAAATAAATCACACACAGAGCCTTATTCTTACTTATGAATGCCAGGCCTTAGCTTGGCTTAGTTTCTAGCTAGCTTTTCTTAATTTAAAATTATCCCATCTACCTTTGCCTCTGGGCTTTTCCCATTCTCTTCTGTAAATCTTACTCCTACTCTGTGGCTGGCAGTGTAGCTGGGTGGCTGATCCCTGGTGTCCTCCTCCTTCTCTGGCTCCTTCTCTCTCCTGTCTCTTTTCTTCTTCTATTTATACTCTGTGCTTGCAGCCCCGCCTACCCTTTCTCCTGCCTCACTATTGGCCAGTTCTTTATCAGACCATCAGGTGTTTGAGACAGGCACAGTAGCACAGCTTCACAGAGTTAAACAAATGCAACACAAACAAAAGTGACACCCCTTAAAATAACATTCTACAACAGGCACATGTCTGGGACATGTTCTGTCTGGGGCACAATTGTTCAGAATAACATGTTACAGTTCTCTGTATTTCTGTGGTAGCTGCTGTATTGTCTCTGCTTAGACTTGTGAGCTTGTTTCCTGGAGTCCTCAGTTCTTGTGTTCCGTTTAGACCAAGAGTGAGCAACTCTTCAATCTTTTCCAACCCTGGCTTTGTTTTGCTTGTTTCCTGGTTCCCATCTGTTTCTGCCCTGGTTTCCAGTCTCCCCTTCCTTCTGTTAACGCTGGCTTGACGGTTCTTGTCCCATCACATCACCCGGGGTGGTTCATTTGTGATCCTCTGATAGTGAGCACTTAATGCGATCATCGTCGCTCTTGGTGCGGCGTGCACTGCATCCTCCAAGCTCTGGTGTGTTCTTTTCCAGTTTTCGTGGCCTTCAGTTTTAGGTTCTTTTAAAAGTTATCTGTTGACCCATTAGTTGTTCTGGCATCTGTTGCCTAATTGTCCTGTGTTTGTGAATTTCCAAGGTTCTTCCTGCTAGTGATTTCTACTTTTACAATGTTGTGATGTTAAAAAAAAATTGCATGGTATCGGGTCTTCAATTGCTAGACTTATCTTGTGGTCTGGCATAGGATGTGTTGGACAATATTCTGTGTATTCTATTTAGGTCCATTTGGTCAGCAGTGTGAAGTCCAGAGTTCCTATGTTGATTTTGTCTGAGTCATCTGTCTGATATTGAAAATGGTATATGAGCCAGGCAGTGGTGGTACACACCTTTAATTCCAACACTCAGGCTGAGGCAGGTGGATCTCTGTGAGTTCAAGGCCAACCTGGTCTACAGAGCGTGATCCAGGACAGGCACCAAAATTACAGAGAAACTCTGTCTCGGAAAAAAAAAAAAAAAAGAAAGGAAGGAAGAAGAAAATGGTATATGAAAGCCCATTAGTATTTTGTTTTTTTTGTTTTTTTTGTTTTTTTTATATTGCTGCTTTGAGACAGGGTCTCATTACAGCCCTTGCTGGCCTGGAACTCATGATCATCCCTGCCTCTGTCCTGAGTGCTCGACAGGCCTGGACCACCAACCCCAGCTCCTCACCATTACCGTATTCTAATCTCTCAACTGCCTTCAAATCTTTTCACATTTGTTTCATATGTTTTAGTGTTTCACTGCGGTGGTACAGCTCTGCATCCTCCTGACAAACCGATCCTTCATCTTGACCTTTGTGGGCTCTCTGCCATCTTAAATTCCAAGTCACTTGGTCTGATGCGGGTCTCAGCACCACTCAGTTTCCTTTTGTGTGTGTGTGGAACACCTTCTGTCTTTTCATTTCCAGTCTTTTTGTGCCGTTAAAAATTAAACAACTGGCCGGGCGGTGGTGGTGCACCTTTAATCCCAGCACTCGGGAGGCAGAGGCAGGCAGTTCTCTGTGAGTTCGAGGCCAGCCTGGTCTACAGAGTGAGTTCCAGGACAGGCTCTAAAGCTACACAGAGAAACCCTGTCTTGAAAAACAAAAACAAAAACAAAAAACAACTGCTACAATCTACATTACAGTTGAACATTGGTTTCTGGCCCATTTATTCACTGCCTTTTCATTCAGTGTAATCCATTTACATTCAAAGTAATTACCGACAGTAATGACTTATTTTGCTATTTTCTGATAGTTCTGTAGACATGCTGTGTCTACAAAGAAGGCGGAGGCAATGAGAACAGGGCAGTTCCTTTAGCACTACAAAAGACACTGAGAAATCTCTATGGAAGCTTCTCCTTCAGAACTTTGCTCCCCGGGCTACAGGGAAGCTGGGCACCTGTGGTGATACATTGTGTCCCCCCAATAAATTGTGTACCTAAAGCTTATCTGAGGATCAGAGGAAAAAGCCAGCCACTATATTAAACATAGAAGTCAAGCAATGGTAGCACACACCTTTAATCCCAGCACTAACGATAGAGGTCTGGAGGGTCTGTACAGACAGACAGGAAGTGATGTAGCTGGGCGGAGAGAGGAAATGAGATGCAGAACAGAAAGGCATATAGGCGTGGGAATACAGGAAGTAAGTCTCTTAGGAAGCTGAGGAGTCCATAGGTGAGGTTGGCTGTGGCTTGTCCTATTCCTCTGGTCTCTCAGTTTTAACCCCAATATCTGGCTCCATAATTTTTTATTAATAAGACCGTTTAGCAATTTGTCTTACAGGTACCCAGTAGCCAGAGCCAGGGTTCTATCAATAAAGAGGAAAACGAAGTGTGGGACTAGCAGTATCCCACACATTCTGAGAAGCGGGAAAGCACATGGGCCTCACAAACTGAAGAGGAAAAGCAGCAAGTTAAGAGCATAGCAAAGACCCCATGCATGTGCTATTGTGGGAACACACAAAAGGGACACCTAACCTGAGAGGTCCAAGTGGCAGAAGGGAGTGACAGCTGGGACACGAGCCACAGATATGAGTTGGCAGGGGAGAGAGAGAGAGCAAGCTCAGACATCTGAAGGTGACATTGGGTCTTGGCTAGGAGCAGAAGGTAACCAGTACCGGAGGAAACAGAGCACTGTGGAGGGGTGATGGGGTGAGGGCCTGGGAGGGGGGCAGAGCAGTGAGACCACCTTAAGGGAGTTGTAGTTATCTTGAAGGTAGTGAGGAATCATTGTGGGGCCTTACATGGGACAGCTTTTGCTTGCTGGGGTGTAAAACTGGAGTGGAAAGAATTCATTCAGTAGCAATTATTTCGAAGTGCCACTGGACTAGCTAACCCGATCTCTCTACTGAATCATGAGATAGTCACCCAGGCCTGTCCTCAGCCGGCCACTGCATCTGGGAGCTGGTGCTTAACCCCAACTATTTGAAAATTCTTACAAAATGCTGAAGGAAAAGTTAGAGGGGTTTTTAGAGTCTAACAAACTTTATTTCTACCTAGAAGTACAAAACTATAAACTGCTATAACACTGAGCTGATAAAAAACAGATAACATGGCAAGACCAATAAACTAGGGAATGTAAAAATGATAAATCTTAAAACCTTAGTAATTAAAGCCTCTGGATCTAGAAAGATGGTTCCTCTGAGAGTACTTCTGTACAAGAAGAAAACCTGTTTAATTCCCCAACTGGGTATGTTAAGGCAGGCCCCTGGGGCTTGCTGGCAGCCAGCCTAGCTGAATCAATAAGCTCCAGGGTCAGTGAGGGACCCTGTCTCAAAACACTAAGGTGGAGGGAGAGAGGGTAAAGAAGACACTAGAAGTCAACCTCCAGTGTCCACACATCCAGACAATGAAGACTTACAAACACGCACAAAACAAAACCTTAAATGTTATCTTTGGGGCACCATAGTACTTATTCCTGAAAAGCAAGCGTGGACTGCACATGGTAATGCACACTTGTAACCGCAGTACTCAGGGGGCTGAGGATGACTGCAAATCTGATGCCAGCCTGGGCTAGTAAGACCCCGACTCATAGGAGCATGGCCAGGCATGGTGGCGCACACCTTTCATCCCAGAACTCAGGATACAAAGGTCAGCCAATCTTTATGAGTGCAAGGTCAGCTTAGTCTGCATAGTGAGTTGTAGGTCAGCAGCACGGCATTAATAGCAAGACCCTCTCTCTCACACACACCCAATTCATTAAGCTCCCAAGAGGACAGAAGCCCAAATCATAAGTTGTCACATCTTTACACAAAGTATTTATTTTCTAAGTCACCATTTTTATCCAGTTTCTCCTTCTTCTTCCCTTTTCCCCACAGAGATAAAAGTTGATCTTGCTAGAAATGATCATTTTCCGTTTTCCTTACTTTTTTTCAATGTCTACGCTTGGAATGAATTCTTTTGAAGGGTCAGTGAAATTTAGAGTATTCTGCAAGGCTAAGTAAGTATACATACAGAGATCACAAGTAAGCTATATGATTCTAATGTTTGATTAGATCCCCTAACCTCAGGTACGATGTCCACTTTATAATTTAAAATGGGAGCACTTTGGATGGATCTCCTGTTCACACGTTATTCGTGAATTTATGGGACATTAGCAGACTACTGTAATAATACCAGCACAAATTCCATTCCCAAACAAATAGCTTTGAAGCACAACTTATATTAGGGAATAACAGGGTGTCCATCCTTACAGTACTCCGTGTTTCAATATAAATTAAGTTAGCTTTTCAAAGGCGAGGACATTATGTTCTCCCACCAGCACGGTCATTTGCAATCCACACATCACTCTTCCCCTGACTTCCTGCTCTTTATCTCTTGCATAGAACTGGATTGCATTTTGCCATTATCTGTAACTCAATTCCTTAGTATCATCTATCTCCCCTCAACAAATGGAAGCTTTTCAAGAGCAAGAATTTTGCTTTGTCACAATACTGGCTAGCGGTGCCTAGAATTTCTAAGACATTAAAGTGTTGGAAGAATTTGCAAGCTTCATCACAGGTGCGGCTTCACTTGCCCGTCTTCAGCCAAATAAAAGACAAACCCACCTCTGAATGGCGGCATGTTTCTCAGTCCTCCCGAGTGGAAGAAGCAGATCAAACCGTTGTGAGGCGGTGACCGCACACAAGAGTGTCAGCCAGCAAAATCTACTTTCCAAAGCGGTAAAGGAACTTTATCTTCCAACCCGAGGCTTTAAATGCTACTGACCAGGCTCAGTATATTCATTTACTCTTTCACTCCAAACTGAGGTAAATGCTTGGTTGATGTCACACTTGATTAATTCAGGCACCCTAACATAATTAGATTAGACAGAAAGCACTCTGGCGACAGATCTGAAGTCTGGAAAGATCATTATGACCTAAGCCAAGAAACTGAATTTCCCTGAGGAATGCCGTCAAGATCCTTGCTGTATTTTCATTTACATCCAGCCTTTTATCTTACCCCATTTAAAAACTATTACAAACCAGCTTTATAGAAAAGATTTTTCAATACTATCTTTTAAGATAAACTTTTCTTCATTGAAAAAGCTGTATGTTAATTGTAACCAACTTTTTTTTTTTTTCCCAGACAGGGTCTATGTAGCTCTGGAACTAAGTAGACCAGGCTGACCTTGAACTCAGAGCCTCTGCCTCCTAAGTGCTGGGATTAAGGTGTGCATCACTACATGGTCTCTCACTCTCTCCCTGTCCTCCCCCCTTTCCCTCCCTCCCTCTCTCCCTCTCCCTCTCCCTGTCATGCTGGGGATCAAAGCCTGAGCCTTGTACTATTAGGTAAGCATTCTCCTTCTGAGTGACACTCCCAGTCCTAAAGGAATATCTCAGTATCCCCAACAAACACCCACAGTAAATGTTCCAAAAAGTTCTATCAACAAAACAGGACCGCTTACGCCTCCAGGGCTAACTTCCAGGAACATAATCTGATGAAGATCAAGACCCTGCAGGCTCAGGCCTACCAGAAGCCAGACAAGCCAGAGCCATGTGGCGTGAGTTTAGATCGTGACTGTAAACAGAATCCAAACTGGCACCACCTATGTCCTGCCCTAATCACATCTGTGACTGCTACATTACGTGGCAAAAGTCATGTGCAGATTAACCAACTGAGTTCAAGAAAAGCAGCACTGTGGTAGAGCTAATTACACACCCTTTGAAGGCAGCTTGTCTGGCTCACGGCAGAAAAGGAAGTCAGAGAGACTGCCCCAGTGTGAAGACGGAAGGGGCCATGTGTTGAGAAATGCGGGTGGCCTCTGGCAGAATGGTACCACACAGCCAGCAAGTACACAGGGACTTTGCTTCTACAACTCACTCACTCTACACTCTGCCACCAAGCTCAATGAACTCAGAAGCAGTGTTCCCTGGGGACTCAGACAAACGCCAGTCTCACTCCAAGCTGGATTTCAGCTCCCACACCCCGAGCAAAGAACCCTGTCCCAGTCCAACCTGTGTGGACTTTGGAAGCAGAGGACCGTGACACAGCAAGTATTAATAGTATGACATTAAGCAGCGAAGCTGTTACGGTCTGTTCTGTGGCCTCCGAAAGCTAATACCCCACACTACCATGTACTTTCCTTCACTGGTGGAGCCCTCTACTCAACAACAGGGCTCTTGTTAGTCATCTACCCCTTTCCATGGATGCTTCTCTTTTGTATCCATGGGAAACTGTCTAGAAAACAATTCCAGCCCAAAGCAGTTTTATATGCAAAAACTAGATAAATGCTCTTCTCTTGTTTTGTACTTTGAGACAAGGTTTCTCTGTATAGCCTGGCTGTCCTGGAACTCACTCTGTAGACCAAGCTGGCCTCAAACTCACAGAAATCCACCTGCCTCTGCCTCCCTAGTGCTGGGATTAAAGGAGTGCAGTCTGACTCAAATGTTTTTGTGAGACAGGTTCTCACTCTACAGCACAGGCTGGCCATCTCAGCCTCCCAAGGGATTGGATTACAGGCACCTGTCACAATGCCCCTTTTTAAAAAGAAAAATCAGAGAATTTGTTTGTATATATAGGATCCAGCCTGATTCGTTTTATTTTTATAAGCATGGGTATTTTGGCTGCATGTATGACTGCATCACATGTGTGCCTGCAGCTGACCAAGGCCAGAAGAGGGAGTCAGATCCCCTGGGACTAGAGCGATAACACAGTTGTGAGTACTGTGTGGGGGTGCTGGGATTGAATTTGTCCTCTGCAAGAGCAGCCAGTGCTCTTAACCACTAACCTCTCCAGCCTGATTCTGCCCTTTTAAAGAGGTCCACATCCATACCAATCCATTTGTGAAACTCAAACAGGCACAATGACCTGGAGAACCTGCTGTCTCAACTTGCAAAGCCACCAAATAAGTATATACACGGAGTCAGAAAATTATTTTAATAGTTACAAAACATTTTTACAGAATCAGTATAAAATAGCAATTGATTACTTTATAATTATGAGAATTAGATTTGAGGTCCTGGCTAAAAGGGGCTGAAGTCAACCAAAGGCCTTGGCCTTCTGGCTCGAAGACCATCCTCGGGAGCCCGCCCTGCTGACATCTGTCATGCTTAGTTGATGAGATGACCAGGTCTTTAAAAACAAAAAACAAAACAAAGAAAACTCTCTCTACTCATTCTTTGGAGGCTTGAAGTGAATTCGGCAGCGTTCATTAAACACCTACGATGTTCAAACAGAAAGAGAAGTCATCCAGTCATCCTGTATAAACCAGGATGTAAATCCAGATCATAGGTTAGGAGGATGTCACCATCTCATCTAGGTCAATAGGCTCAGGAAACAGTAAGTTTCTTTGGCACACCAAATTAAGCATGATGACCAGACAATTTCAATGGCCATTTGCTGGCTGGACCTGTCTTCTGCTAAATTATGTGAATTTATGTATTTCTTGTTTTGTTCACCTTGCTTCCTAAAATCTGAAACAACGTAAGTGTTGAGAGAATGCCATGACTAAATGGGGCTATGCTACATAAAAATCTTGGTAGAGCCACTCACAGGAGTAAAAGGTTTAAAAAATGTAAGTTGTTAACATTCTTACATGGAAAGGTTTCTGATGTGTGTTAAGAAAAACACATACAGAATACTTCTGTTGTCAGCAAAGGAGACACACTCAATATAAGGGAAGACACAAGCATCTGTAAGTATGTCCCCTCCATGTGGAGGACCTCAGAGCACGAGGCAGGTGTTCACTGTACACCCTTTTGTCTTTATTTGCTTGTGTTTTGTTTTTTTTTTCAAGACAAGGTTTCTCTGTGTAACCCTGGCTGTCCTCGAACTCGCTCTGCAGACTAGGCTGGCCTTGAACTCACAAAGATTTGCTTGCCTCTGCCTCCCAAGTGCTGGGATTAAAGGTGTGAGCCACCACCTGGCCACTGTAATACCTTTATTAAACACCCTTTAATAACTGTGTGTGTTTTGAATTTGGTTTTTGAAACAAGGTCTTGCTTTGTAGTTAATATTGGTCTTGAACTTACGATGTATCTCGATCTGGCCTCAAACTCACAATCCTGCTTCAGTCTCCCAAGTGCTGGAGTTACAGGCCATCATGCCTGGCTAAATTTTGATTTTTTTTTTTTTTTTTTTTTGGTGGGCTAATGATACACAGAAGAATATTCTCTCTTAATACTTAAGTATAGTCCAAGTTCCCAAGTTGAGCGTCTTGGGAACACTTAGGTTTACTAGGAATGTAATCCCATCATATTGAGAACACTTGGGATATCAAATACAAAATTGTTCACTCCCTCTACCATCTACCACACTTTCCACACACCGAAATCCTCTAGACTGGCTCTTTAAAGCCAGATATTCACCAAACCTCTCTCCCATCATAGTCCCAGAATAACTTATGACTTTTTCAGAGAAGGTATGCATAGACAAACATTGCTAAAAATCTTCCAAGCAGCATAGCCCTATGCTGATGCAAGGACAAGTATAGGCTACATTTTGGCAAGGAAGACAGGATAAAGAAATGCCATAAAGCAGCCAACTTACAGTCCATAATTTATTCATGCCTTCACATGCTGTATTTTTTTTTAAAGGTGGATGTAATTATGTAATGACACAGGAAATACACTGGCTACAAGTAAGTAGATGATGATTTCATTTATGACTTTTAAAAACAGTTAACAAGTCTGAACATGCATTAAAAAAAAGCTGGACGGTTATATACCAAGATGCCAAAACATCACCTCTGCTTAATGATTAATTTTTGTGTGTGTGAAAATTTTGAAACAAAACTATTTCTACAACAAAACTCCTGAAGAGATAAACAGTTACTAAATGTCAGAAGTTGGTCAGTGCCCAGCAGCTGGTCTCTAAGGTCAGAGAGATCCAGCTAGAGTGTGGTGGAGCTCATTTCGCCTATTCTTTCCTTCTCCAGAACTTATTTATCTAAGTGTTTCCACTCCACTAATGTTCCCTGTGTAATTACATTTACGAGACTCAATGAATATTAACTAACACAATTGCAGAATAATGCTAGCAACTCTGGTTTTGGAAAAGTAACTGCACAAAAAGGCTAATTCTAACAAATAACTTCTTTGAAAGTTCTCAGCTAACTATAATTAAAAACTCTGAATATATGTATGCCATAATTAGTGTTGGGGATCCACAGAATGCATGCAATCCGTTCTGTAGTAGGTCACAGAATCCTGTCTGCCTGTAAACTGTAGTGCTTCCACACAGAAGTTAACAGCACTCATCACCCTCAGTGTGCCGGGGTTCTCTGTCCTACACTTCCTGCCCCTCCCCTGCTTGTCCCTTGCTGGTTCAGTTTCTCTACAAGAACCAACATTATTTCCTACCTTCCAGCTCCTGTCATTTACCACTTCTTCGACATTTAGTTCTGACTGCATCCATTTCAACTGTAAGAAAGGAAAAAAACAGAAATTCTGAACTGTAAAGAGTTAAAACTATAACCCCAGTGCTGGGGAGTGGGGATGGGGTGGAGACAGGCAGATCCTAGGGAACTGCTGGCCAGCCAATTTAGCTAAAACTGCAAGCTCCCTGTTCAGTAAGAGACCCTGCCTTAAAAAATAAGGTGGAGAAGTGACTGAGGAATACATCAACCTCTGGCCTCACACACACCAGCCCAGGCGACCATACCCACACACATCACATCCAATATGAAGATAAAATAACATTTAGAAGAACACGTGTAATAAACATTATATTAGTAAACTGTCCCTTTTGTTTGAGCTCTCTGAGACACTGGTCCTGGAAGCACTGCCCCTCCACAATTCAGATCCCAGCATGTCTATCTCAAGCTATCCATCCTCCAAGGCCCCTTGTCTAGGAATGGGCTGGCCGGCCCAACTCTTGACAGGGAGAGACAGTACAGCAAAGCAGCCCAAGAGTGAAAAGTTTCCCTGAAAACAACCGAAAGGAAACCATTTCTAATAGACCACCACTGCTTATCTCAGGACAGAAAAGTGCCTGCAGCGGGAAGTGGGGAGCTCGGCCGGCCGTGGAGAGAGAGCTCCCTGGGAACTCCAGCACCTGGGAACTCCAGCACCTGGGAACTCCAGCACCTGGGAACTCCAGCACCTGGGAACTCCAGCACCTGGGAACTCCAGCACCTGGGAACTCCAGCACCTGGGAACTCCAGTAGCGGACTGCCTCCACTTCCTCGGGGAGCTCCTGCTGGGCAGTGAGGGCCCACCTGGTGAGGTTATCTCCACCTGGTACAATCTCTTATTGTACTTGGAAGTGTCACGGGGACACTGCTCTGCCTGGGACTCCTAATGGGAACTCCAGCTGACTGCCTCAAAGGGGCTTCCCCGGCTGATTCCTGCTAGATACCTGGAGCTCCCAATCTGACGGTGTCACATGCGGGATGATGGAGAAGCGAGGATGCACTCAGAAACCTGGCCTCCTATTGTCTACTGCCACATCAAGGACAAGAAACATCTTCTGCACCCACCACTGCGGTTACAAGGCTAGCACGTGAGCAAGCTTCCCGGCTCTGTTCTGCCCTCTCTTGTCTACAAAGAGTGCTGGCTGCTGAAGGTACAGACATCTCTGCAGGTGCTTGTGGGGATGGAAAACTTCTAATTCCCAAGTTCCATGACTCCCACCCCTGGAGGGGGTACTATAAAGTCCAAGAAGTTAAGAAGTTTGCCTAAGACGAGCAACAGAAAAAAAAAGAAGAAAAAAAAAACCCCAGAAATTTGATACCAATAGGGTACAGATAATCTTAATTTGCCACATTGTGCCACATATATAAGTTGGATTCAGCTCTTATTTAAAGAAGAAACAGTAAGTAGGTCAGAAAAATGTTAAGGAGGTGGTAAATCTGAGGGAACTTTTGGTAAGAAAAGTTATAAAGAAAAAACTTTTTTTTGTTCTATTATTATAAAAACTCCATGAGCCAGGAGGTGGTGGCACACGCCTTTAATTCCAGCACTCAGGAGGCAGAGCCAGGAGGATCTGTGAGTTTGAGGCCAGCTTGGTCTACAGAGCGAGATCCAGGACAGGCACCAAAACTACACAGAGAAACCCTGTCTCGAAACACTCCCCCGCCCCCCCCCAAAAAAACCTCCATGAAATTGCTTCCATGTTGGAATATGAAACCTGGGATGATCTAGCTCCAAGTTTCCCAGGCTATGGGCACTCATATTTAGCTCCAGAATAAACTAGCTCATATTTGAAAAGGAGGATGGGATGAGGATGAGATTGTTTTAGATAAAAAGGATTTTATATAGTAAAAGAAAATGACTGGAATTTTCCTAAATGGAAAATATAAAAACAAGAATCCTAACATATAAAAGGCTTGAGTAGGTTGTACAAAGTTTGTGGAGGATGAGTCTTAAAGATGGTATGTTTGATAATTAAAGGTTATTAAATCCTAACCACTCACTAGCTTTAGAGATACCAGTTGGTGTCCCTTATCCTCAGCGAGTGAGGAAGAGCTGGCACATCTGAAGGCCTCTCTTTCCTTCCCCCACCTGCTGCAGCACTACTCACAGGTGCCCTACTGGCTGGGAAGCAGACCTTATATTTATTCCCCATCGCTTCCAATGCCCCTCCCTGCAGTCCTTGTGGCCATGCTTTCCAGGCACTGAGGGCAAAGGGGCAGATGTGAGAGCTGAGCAAACAGACACAGTCACTCCTGAATAATAGGGCTTAGCTGAACTTTGTACTTCACTAGCAAGGGTAGCTCTACTCTGATTTATATGACTTAGCAGTCCTGCCCCACATGCCCTGTCAACATCTTTAACAAAATCCAGGATGTAAGGGTGATATGGCTGCTGCATGTTCACACCACTCCTGGCCAGGCAGGACCCACTGGGCTATGTGGATGGCTCAGCCTGTGTCCCTTTCCTCCCTCACTAGTTAAGCTGATGAATTAGTTGGAAAGGATGACCTTTCCTGACAGCGGAGGACAGGTTTGCAGTCACACTCTCAAGAAATAGAAATCTCAAAGCGACTTAGACTCTGACCAGTTTTATAAAATAACATACAAATAATCCTGACTATCAAGGGGGTGAGACAAGAGCTATTTTAACAAGTTCACCATCTGGAGATACCAATCACTGCCTGATGAAAAAGCAAGTATGGAACAGAGACCTAAGCCGTATTCATGGACCAAGAGAGACACAAACACAGGTTGAGGCTGTCTCCAGGGAAACACTGAATTAGCAGAATAACTGAGAAAGCACAGCGGCCTGGCCTAGTCACTGTGTGCCCCCATGCAGCTGGTTACATCTGCTAAACAAACGCCAACCAAGTTCTACAACTACTTTAAAAAAAGCACGTTCCACATTGCCGTTTCAGTCACCTGACCCACGAGAACGATAAGCTGCCCACTGTGCTCTCTTAAGTAGACGACTGTATTGACAACTGTGCGGTGGTCATGTAAGAGAAGTCCCTGTTATTGAGAAATAGCCAATGGGGCCAGCGAGATGGCCAAATGGGCAGAGGTGCTTGCTGCCAAGTCTGATGACCTGAGTTCAATCCCAGGCACTCAAATGCCAAAAGGAAAGAACCACCTCTCCAAGTGGTCCTCTGAGGGTACACACGCACAAGTAATAACTGAAAACAAGAAACAGCATATCTAACAAGTGCTCGGAATCCTCCAGAGGAGAGTATGCACGTGCACACAGGTGAGCGGGAGGGAAGGTGAAGACTGTAAAGCTGTCACCAGCAAGGGAACGTGGTGAACACTCTGCACGGGAGCTCTTCACACTGCTTTGCAACTTTTCTCTCAAGTCTGGAACTACATAAAATTACAATGATACCTAAAACTCCCTCTAAAAAAGGATGGCAATGTATTCCATGTAATAACTATAGTCCGCTTTCTGTATAATCTATTAATTCAAGTAATTGGGGGTCAAAAATGTTTTGGGGGAGAATTACATATGTAGCAAACATGAATACTCTGTATTAGCTGCTGTCAGCAATCTGTGAATGACTTAAAACACAAGGGAGGGTGAAGGGAGGAAGTTAATGCAAACACTAAGCCACTTTACACATGGGACTCGCGAATCTGTGGACTTTGATCTCCCTGGTGGGCAGAGGATGGGTCCTGGAACTGACTCCCAGAACACCAAAGCACAACTGTTTTCTTGATAAGCCACAAACGAGGGCTACAGAGCAATGATTCTGCCTCATTAACTGTACTACATGGGGAAAAAGCTTCCTTTCACATATTCCCTGAGTGAGCACTTGACTTTTAAAATTACACTCGTTTATTATTTATTCATTAATTAATTAATTCATTCATTTATTTACTGTGTGGGGTGTGTTTGTGTGTCTGTCTGTCTGTCCACAGTGAGCAGGTCTGGCGGTCAGAGGACAATTTATGGGAATTAGTTCTCATCTTCCACCATGTGGGTTCCAGAGATCAAAATCAGGTCTTCAGGTTTGGCAGCAGGCATCCTTATCTGCCACTTAGCTGGACCAAAATATGTTCAGAAGTAAAACCACTGCAGGGATGCTGTGAAGTGTAGAAAGGTAATCTAGAGAGGGCCAAAACCCTCGCTGTCTACAGAGTTGGGTGGACATCACACTGAGGTGTTCACTATATTCAACTAGCACTGTGTTTTTATGGCTCAAGAGGGCAATAGCTAGAACTTAAGGAATCTGTATTCTAGTTCAGCAGACTCTTACAGAATGAAAGAGGTAAATATTTTCAAATTCAAATTCATGAAGAAATGTTTCAAGTAAGCAGGCACAGAAGTTTTTCACAGAGCTTCTGATATGGGGTTGGTCAGCATTGATGTTTTGTCTTTAACACTGGAAAACATCACAGGAATAGAAATAAAATACAATTCCATGTTAATTTTCCCCTAGCTGCTGTACTGCATCTGTTTATAAAGTATGCATTACAACATCTAAGTGTGATGTGAAGCCCACCTGATAACAAGCCATTACTTTTCTGGCCATCTCTCCTGTACATGTGTGCATTCGTGTGTGTGTGTGTGTGTGTGTGTGTGTGTGTGTGTGTGTGTGTGTGTGTGTTTTGTAGGTTTGTGTGAACACAAGTGTGCATATTCGAGTGGAGGACTGAAGTTTATGACATGTGTCCTTTCTAGACAACACTGAGGCAGGGTCTCTGGATGAACCTGGTTCGAGCCAATTCTGGCTAGTCTAGCTAGCCAACTTGCCCAGGGGCCTCCTGCCCGCCTCTGGAGGGCTGTGATTACAGGTGGCTGATATGCCACCCAGGTTCTTTTGCGGTGGTTTAATTTGTTTGATGTATATGGGTATTCTGTCTGCATATTTGTATACCATGTACATGCCTGGTGCCTGTAGATACCAGTAAGGGAGATCAGATCTTCTAGAACCGAAATTAAAGACAGTTGTGAGCCTATGTGGGTGCTAGGAATCGAACTTGGGTCCTCTGGAAGAGTAGCCAGTGTTCTTAAGCACTAAGCCATCTCTCCAGGCCCTTATCACCCAATTTTTTAGAGAGGTTGTCAAGATCCAAACCCCGGTTCTCGTATTTGCAAAGCAAATAATTTATCCACTGATCCATTCTCCCAACCCTGTCCTGGTCATTTTTAAAAGTAATAACCATAACTTACTTGAAATTTTTCATATTAAAACTCTATTTTGAAGGCTATGTTTGGGAAATCTTTGCCTTCAACACAAAAAGTCTGCTCAACTTACCTTTGTCTGTTCTTTTCTAAGTTGCTTTAATAACGTTAAGTCATCCAGGTTCTTTTCTCTCTCTTCTCGGAGATGTTTTACTACTGCTGAGGTTTGGGCTATACAGTTCTTTATAACTCTGTCCCTACTGACATGAGCTGCCATCAACTAAAAGAACAAAAGGATGAAAAGAGGGAAAGAAATTACATTAACTTGTTACATTTTTGTATTAGAAAAAAAAAAATCAAGACTTCAGAAGTGTTTTAAATTGAAACTCTAGAGGAGAACACGTTGAATTGGCTAAATCACCTAACAGCAGGTTAAGAGGGAAAGCCTGGGAAGGCACAGAGGACGAGGTCAGGCTGTCTCCTCCCACAATCCAGGCCAGGCTGTCTCCCGTTCCTCCTTCCTGAGTGCCCAGCTGGGCTTCCCTGCCGCCTCCTGCACCTGTCCTTGCTCTCCTCGCCACTCCCTGACTGTGCTCCTGGACCCTACATCTACCCTCCCCAACACTTGTTGCTAGTCTCTCCTTTCTGTCTTTTGTGGTTGTTTTCAGTCTCATGTTGCTAACAAGGGGAAGAGGCTGTGCACTAAGTGATGTGGAGAATATCTTAGTTACAGCAAAGAAACATAAAGAATGTTATTTGACTATGCCATCAAAGGTCTTCTCAAAAATTTAAAGTACTGATAAAGAAAACCAGAGGCACACATTAGTGGTTGCATCAGTTTTGTGTGCTGATTGCAAGAAGAACTGACAGAATGATTCTAATAACCCCTTCTTAGAGTAACCATCCAGTAAAGTCTTTCTCCATCTGTCTTGGATAGCAATGTGTAACGGTCACGGTTCAAGGTCCTCTTACACTCACACCTGTGGAATTATCTAATTTTTACTATGAGGAGCCTTTCGAGGTTAGAGTTTCTAAATTCATGCTTTGTATGAGCTCCTATATCCTTTCCTATAAAGAAGGGTCACCATTAGGGAACAAAAATGTTTTCTTTAGTCACAAAAGCTGGACTAGGCGCTAACGTAAGTCAGGGAGACTACGAGCAGCAACTTGGATGTTCCAGACTCCTCGAAAGAGACAACACTCAACAAAAGCTCTTAGTGGCTCTTATTGGCTGGGCACTCTGCAGGCCTCCATCTCCAGAGCAACGTTATTTAAAATCAAATAATGACCAATAATAATGACTTTGGCAAGCATATTAAAATACATAGACCAGCGCTTTCTTGGTTCACTAATCTTTTACAACTCTATGAAACTGAGGCAAAAGGAAGTTATTCAAAATGCTCAGTCACCACCCTAGGAAGCAGCAGATGTGAGGTTTGATCTAGTCCTAGAATTCATGTTGCTAAGCATGATACTACCAATCAGTTTGCTAACAGAAGACTATAAATGGGAAGAACTCAACAGTAGGGAATCATACAGGTAGCAGGAAGGAGGAGAGCATCCTAGACTGATCACATATTTCTAGTTCTTTAGTCAGAGACACCAAGACATGAGGGAACTGTCAAACATCTCATGGTTCATTAGGTCTTGGACCCACCCTCACTCGCAGTGACTAAATCTTTATTAACCACCACATCATCCAATTTCCTAAAACCACGGTATTTACCTGATTGTTCAACAGAATGACATACTTAAAAAAAAAAAACCACCACAACAAAACCTAGATGCCAGTAGGTAGTGTTCTAAATTTAATTCATATGAATAAGTCTGTCCACAAAATGACTTTTTTCCACACCTGAAAAATGTACTGTAGATTTAAATAATGGCTTTCCTCTAACTAGAAATCCACACAGTAAACTTGTGGGGGAGAACATAAAAAGGCATGAGCTATTTGAACTTAACTTCCAACTTAATGGAGGGCAGCAGCAAGCCACAGTACAGCTGCGCCATCACTTCCTTCTGCTTTTGCGAATTCAAAAGAAGACGCAAGCAGGTACTGAGCAACTCCACATCAGAGGCGTCAAAACATCAGGAAGGGTGATTTACTAGTCTCTGTGGCTTTCTCGGCCCTTTCTGCCACACTCTTCCATTCCTGACATAAAAAGTGTGTTTCACTCTCCCTGCCATTAGCTGCCTGGCCTCTTGGTACTATTCATTCATTCAAGTCCTCTCTCTCTCACTCCTGTCTTGACTGTTTCAAGGTCCTTGTGGTTATCTCAGGCATACTGTCGATTTAAGCAAAAGGCCATGCATGCACAGGCCAAAACAACTCTGCTCCCACTCTTTACAACCATTTCTTCAGATTTGTGCCTATGCCACATACTGTCTGGGGCTGGAGAAACCTTCAAGTGTCCACAAGGAAACTTAAAAGATGACATGAGCTCTTCACAGTTCAGATACAAGTCAATTAACTTCTTATTTTGTCTGCAAAGAAAGATATCAAAGAAACACAAAAGAGAGACTCAAAAAATACACTTACAGACTCATAAAGTTGTTTACAGGTTTGGCTGGCATCAATTTTCCCTGCAAAGGAAGCTGTTGGAACCGTAGTGTTTAATTCATGTACTATTCTGTCATCAATTGTCCTCATCACCTTGAGTAATTCCTATATATATATTTAAAATAAAAAAAAGAACATAATCTCAATGAAGTGTTAAGTGATGAAAATTAAATATTTAAGCAACAAGTCTTGGATTTTTTATAACTCTTTCATATATGAGGAAAACAAGCCAAACAGTACAGTCGAAGTGTCTTTATCACAAGGCTAACGGGTAGGACATGGAATAGTCATTCTAACAGAGGGCTGAGTCTAGCTCTGTGGCGCAACAGTGAACCCCACTGTCTGGAATGATACCCAGCAAACCGTGTCTTCCAATTCCAGCACACAGCCAAAGAGGGTTCTCCAAGCTGGACACCACAGGCTCTCTCTCCACAAGCAGGAGTGCCACTGCTCCAGTCCTGCATGGGCAGAACCAGTCAGCTCAGACGGGAAGCAGCACACCGCCGGCCTCACCCCGAAGTTCTCTGACTTTCTATTTTTTTTTTTTTTTTTTTTTTTTTTTTTTTTTTTTTTTTTTAAGGTTTATTTACTATGTATACAGTGTTCTGCCTGCATGTGTCCTTGCAGGCCAGAAGAGGGAACCAGATCTAATTGCAAGTGGTTGTGAGTCACCATGTGGTTGCTGGGAATTGAACTCAGGACCTCTGGAAGAGCAGTCAGTGCTCTTAACCACTGAGCCATCTCTCCAGCCCTCTCTGACTTTCTAAACTACGACTGTAAATATTCTTGTGATTAAAAACAAAGCAGTTTTGCTACTAGAAGAAAAAAAAAAAAATCATACTTTGGTTTCTTTAATTCAGTGAACAAGTAAGAATTAGTTTTAGCTTTTCTTTAGTAACCGTGGTTCACATTTCTCAAGGCTCTACTTTCCGTGAAAAGGTCTCCAACTCACAAAAACCCAATCCAAAGAAAAGTAATACCAAAAGTGATCTATTATTGCTGAGTGGCTGGGGATGCTGCTCAGTAGTAGAGCACTTGCCTACCTCCTGTGAGGCCCTGAGTTTCATCCCCAGGAACCTATCATGTCCCATAAGAGAAAAGAAAAGAGAGCTCTGGGTGCCCTGCACATCACAGACCTGCCCCACTGTGAGACGGCACTTCTCACACCTCACTAAAGGAGCCATGCTGTCTTCAGTTAACAGAAAATGGGACTGAGTTTCTAACAGTATACACTTCTCTTCTTTCTTTCTTTTTTTTTTTGGGGGGGGGGAGGGGTTCGAGACAGGGTTTCTCTGTAGCTTTGTGCCTTTCCTGGAACTCACTCTGTAGCCCAGACTGGCCTCGAACTCACAAAGATCCGCCTGCCTCTGCTTCCCAAGTGCTGGGATTAAAGGCGTGCGCCACCACCGCCCGGCTCACTTCTCTCTCTCTCTCTCTCTCTCTCTCTCTCTCTCTCTCTCTTCTTCTTCTTCTTCTTCTTCTTTTTTTTTTTTAATTATTTTTACTTTTGTTTTTCTGAGACAGGGTTTCTCTGTGTAGCCCTGGCTGATGTGAAACTCGCTCTGTAGACCAGGCTGGGCTCAAACTCAAGAGATTCGCCTGCCTCTGCCTCCCCAGTGCTGAAATTAAAGGCGTGCGCCACCACTGCCGGGCTACACTTCTGTTTTTTTATACTCCCCACACAAAACCCATCACTTTCACTGAAAACCTGCTGAGAAAACAATTACACTAAACCACAAACACACTTTTTTGTGAACACTTCCAAGTTAGCATTTAACCTTGACACGTATTAGAGGAGACTTCACCAGACCATCGTCTCCTTCAACATACCACCCCCTCCTTTCCTTGGTCAAATTAAACCCCTGACTGAAGCCAACACGTGCATTTTTTCCTCTCATGTATTAAAAACTTTCCTTATCATTAGTGTTACCATCTGTCAAGCCTCAGGATGCCCCCAGATCTAGAAATGAGCTCAAGCTGGACTACAGAAGGATTTCTGGCAGTTAAAGACAGCACTCCTCAGGAACTTGTCAAATTGGTTCCCATCTGCCAAAGGACTCCTTTCTCTTGCCTCTGGCAGAAGGGACATGGTCGCAGAGCCCGCCAGCCTTCAGGCTCCCTCAGTCCCCACTCAGGGTGCTTGTCTCACATTTCCAAGTCCACACACTAGCCCCCTGGCCCTTCCTTCCTCCCAGTTACTCATCTTCCTCTCTCTCCCCCATTCCCTAACTCTTGTTACAGTCTCTCACACTCTGTCTCTGTCACTCTCTGCCCCCCATCCTGGTCATAACCAGTCTTCTTTCTTTTTCTCTCTCTTATTCACAGTAAGATCCTTCCCCTTAACCTTACCAAGTGGCCATTTCAGTGATTCTTTACTGTGCCCCCTCACATACACCTTCCTTTTAGAAAAATTTGAAAAAATATTTAATTACCCATTAGTAATTAACTACTAATTAACCATTAGTAAGTTAACCATTAGTAATATGTTAGTAGGTTTATTATTTTTATACATATTTTATGTATAAATATATTATGAAATTGTGATACTATGTAACATTTTTTAAAATGACATATTGTGAATATTTTGCCTTGTTACTAAAAATGCCTTGAAGAATCCACACCACCCCAGTCCTAGGAATCAAACCCCAGTCCTCATGCATGCTGGGCAAGTGCTCCATCACTTCCAGGTTCCTGGAAGACATTTTTAATAATTCTATAATTCTATAAATACTCTGTCTGTGAAGGAGTCAAGGGTGTGGCCAATTATAACCATTTTGTCCATTTAATCAGAGCATGTAATCTAAATTATGTCCTACCACTAATTCACCTTAAACAGCTGAATACGTTAATAGCCTGCTCATGATCTCAATACAGAAACAAAACAGCTTTCACAATATTCATAACATAGACTAATAAGTCACAGGCAAGGACTTGTGAGAAAGCCCAACAGATAAGGGCACTTGCTGGCAAGCCTGGTGACCTACGTTCAATCCCCAGACCACATGCTGGAAGGAGAAAAGCAACTCCCACAGGTTGTCCTCTGACCTCCACTCACTTGAATACCATGCACAAGCATTCCCTTCCCCAAATAAATAAAACAAACAATGAAAACAAGGAAACGCCACAGGCAAATAACACAAAGTTCATTACTTTGTCTCCTTTTCCTGTGCCTACTTTTGTTGATAGTATTCTCTGCAAACCATAATTCTTAGGGGACAATCTCAACATAGTCCCTGGGCAACTACCATTTTAAATAGTATGCCATATAATGTAGTGGTATAATGTTCATGAATAGTAAATTCCAAATAAATGATGAGTCACTTGTTGAGTCAAAGAGAAAAAAAAGCTGGGTGTGGGGACACAGGCCTGTGAACTTAGCACTCAGGAGGCTGAGACAGGAGAATCATGAGTTGGAGGCCAGCATGGGCTACATAGCAAGATCCTATCTCTAGTAGGGGAAAAATGTAGCAGACCAAGCCAACCTAACCTCCTTCTATATGACCTCCTTTCCCATATCCCCCTCTAACAATCTCCTTCAACTTCTTTTCCTCTGCACACAGTGAACTTATCTTCTGAGGCCGAGTTTCAATTGTACTTTTTGGATAGTTTTCCTTGGCCAGGAACGTTCTCGGCAACTTTCTTCTTTGAACTGTACAGCAGTGACAGTACCAGAGTTCATCCTTCTACTAACTCACACTGTATTGGGTTGCTGACAGATAGAGAAGTACTGTGGGAAAGAGAGAGCCAATCTCATGGAATGAACTATGATCAAGTTGGGGCTCAGAGCTATTTTGGGTAGGGAGATGAAGAAATGCCTCTGACAAAGACCAGATGTTCTCTCTCATGTGCAGATTCTAGCTTCAAATCTTACACCAGCATGTTTAACCAGGGTGCCTGCAGAGGACAGAGAGCTGGAAAGGGGACATCAGAGAGAAGGAGGTGGGACAGTAGGGCACAAGGTATATGAGAGTCGAGGGGAGAAGACTGGGGTTTAAGCAAGAGCAGGATGGAAGGCAGGAAGGCAGAGAAGACAGGCTAAAGGGAAGTGTTAACCCAAACTAAGACTTAGGAAAAATCCCAATTGCAAGCTACTTTATAAGTTATTTAAAAATATAATTTGTTTTTTTAAAAGTTTAAAGGAGCCAGGCAGTGGTGGCGCATGCCTTTAATCCCAGCACTCGGGAGGCAGAGGCAGGAGGATCTCTGTGAGTTTGAAGCCAGCCTGCTCTAGAGTGAATTCCAAGACAGCCAAGGCTATATAGAGAAACCCTGTCTCGGGGGAAAAAAAAGTTTAAAGGAGGTACCCTGCATGGGTGGGTAGATAATGGTCTTCCCAGAAGCCACAGATTATATAAAAATCCCAATGCCAACTGTAGGATACCTCCTTTAAGCAGTGAGGCCCTAAAGGTCCCCAAAATAATACAAGTTATTATTATTACTCTTGGCTGCCCAGCAGACTACATGGTAAGATCCAATTGCTGAAGACACCATACACTTTGGTCGTAGGACATAAAGACACCAAGATGGGACTATGTACGAAGCATCCTCCCTGTTGGCTAGCTTTCACAGTGCCAAAAGGTGCTATGAAGGCTCCTAGGGAAGAAGTCATAAACAACCTTGCCTAGCTGTGGGCCTCATAAATTACAATAACAACTTGCCAGGCAAGACATAACCAACTGTTTCCTGATTGGATTTGAGACCTGCTCCATAGAATTCATACCGGGTACTGTAACCTTGGTTAAGAAACCATGGCTAAAGAGGTCATAGCCCCTAAAAGGAAGCCTACTACTGTTGTTTTTGCTAAATGAACATGTTGTTAAGACGTCTTTTAAACACTTAGGTTTATACTCAGACTAGTGCTGTTCTGTCTTCATCAGAGAAGCTTCTTTTTGTAGTGGGTGGAAGTTAATGCACAGATTCCTAATTGGTCAAAGTCCTGACAATAGGTGACTACTGGCTGCTTGGTCCTAAAATCTGTACCACTCACTCCAAAGCTCAGACACCACAGAGAAGATGTCAGAAGAATGTAAAAGCCCAAGGATGGAGAAGAGCACTGCAAGACAGTGTCTCCTTGACATCATCAAGGCAGAAAAGATCAAGAAAGAGAAGGATGAGGAGAAAGAGGATGATGAGTAGGTGAATTCTAAGTTTTTTTTTCTTGTCTACAAAGCATTTAACCCCCTGTACACAACTCATCCCTTTGAAATAAAAACTGAAATGTAAGGCTGTGTAAGATTTGTTTTTAGAGTTAGAGAGGTGGCTCAGTGGTTAAGAGCATTGGCTGCTCTTCCAGAGGACCCAGGTTCAATTCCTAGCACCCATATGGTGGTTCACAACCATCCGTAACTCCAGGGGAATCTCACTCTCTCTTCTAGACTCTGAGGGCACTAGGCACATGTAGGTAGTACACAGACATAAATGCAGGCAAAACACATATAAATATTTTTTTAAAGATTTGTTTTTAAACCATACAATGTAATATTTCTGTACAATTAACAAATTACCAAATATGTCTTTAGGTAACTCTGTCCTGGTGGTATTTTTAATAACCACTAATCTTGCCTGGGGGTTACTGTCATGGGGGTTATAAACTGGGATGGAAATTTATAGCAGGTTTAATATCATTAAGAGCTCAAGAACTACAGGAATGCCCCTCATAGAATGTTGAATGCATGAGAAAATACAGTGTAAGCTGAGACTCACTACTGGAGGGTACGTTGCAGGATTTTAATATTTTCTGAGAAGCACAGAAAATGAGTGAATGCTCTAAGAATGGTGGGACTATATGACCAGATTTGTGTTCTGAAAGGACTGCCTAGAGAGTGGACTGGACACTAGCACAGACGTAAGGAGACTGGCTGGAAGGGTGACACAGCAATCCAGGCAAAAGATTATGCAGCTTAACATTTGCTGAGCTTTTATTGATGCTGAACTTTAACCACTTTTGCGTTTGAATACCGGCTATAACTTAACCATGATAAACAAATCCTCCCAATAAAACAATGTGGACATACTAGTCACGCCTTTACACAACAATTTTTGTCTGTATTAATTAGGTAATTTGTCTGCATTAATTGGGTAATGAATCTACCTCTTTAAAAATGTATTAGTGCAGGGGGGTGCATATATGCCATGGTGAGCATGTAGTCAGAAGACAGCTTTGTGGATTTGGTTCTCTCCACATTTATACAGGTTCTGGGAATCAACTCAGGTATAACAAGGCCCGTGTGGCAAGCACTTTACCTGCTGAAGTATCTTGTTAGCCCTGAACCCACCCACTACTTCTGCAATCTTATCAACAGAATCTACAAATGAGGGCTGCCAAGTAGACTATCTTCTTCCTTTCTTGTGTTCTAGTGGATTACCAACCTATGACCTAAGGTCAGGCTTTTGATACAGCAGACACTAGCATGTAAGGTTATTTAAACTGAAATTTGTAATTTAAAACCTTCAGTTATGGGGGCTGGAGAGGTGGCTCAGTGGTTAAGAGCACTGACTACTCTTCCAGAGAACTTAGGTTCATCCCCAGCATCCACATGGGAACTAACAATTGTCTTTAATTCCAGTTCCAAGGGGACCCGATGCCCTCTACATGCTAGCAAAATGCCCATACAGATAAAATATAAATAATTCTTAAAACCTTCAATTACAGCAGCATATTAACAAGCTGAAGAGCTACATGTTAGCACCAATACTACATGTAGACAGCACAAATGTAGAACATTTCTACCATCACAGGGAGCTAAGTGCACAGAGCCAAGCAGGTGAAGGTGCAAGTTACACAAGTCTGACAACCTGAGTTCAATGCTGGAACCCACATAAAGGTGGGAGGAGAGAACCAACTCCACAAACTCTCCTTGGACTTCCACACATGCATGACCTGTATGCTTCCACCATGCACACATTCACACAATAATAGTTTAAAAAAGAAATAAAAATACAATAATATCTGAACTGATGACACACTTGTTCCAGGATTGAGAATTTTAAGTTATTATTAAATTTCATAGATTACGAAAAAGGAGAAAGAATAAGAAAAGACTATAAACATCCCACCAGGGCCATTTCCTCCCAGTGGAAGAAGCATCAAAGCCCTTATGTCACCTCCAGGAGGACCTAGGACACAGGCTGGGGGTTTAAAGTCAACTCAAATCAATTATGTGCACCTAAACAAATATTCCTAATAGAAAGAAAACACTCTGAAAAGGAACAGTGAGTTGATTCTGTCCAAGCGATGTATGACTTGGGTCTCAGCCGGAGAGAAAGGAAGGTACTTCAAAGTGACAGGGGCGGGCAGGAAGCACGGAATTGACAAGGACATGTGTTCAGGAACAAGTCAGGCCTAAGGAACGAGGCAGAGGGTTCAAATACACAACACATATGGAAAGGGGGTTGGGAGAGAGAAGCATCTGGGGATAAAAGCACAAGTCAAAGATTCTGTCTACAGAGACTTTAGGATCAGGTTCTTGAAAGGACTGACACACGTTTAGATCTTGCACATAGCTTAGATTCTAAATTCAGAAGAGAAGGACACAAAAGTTACTCATGAAAGGAGACATCCCAAAGCCACAAAAATGATGAATCCCACAGCCTCTGCCTCCAAATTGCTAGGATTAAAGTTGTGAGGCACCACGCCCAGTACAAAAGTGTATCAAATGTCATCATGTACAGAGTGTAATACTTGACAATGGTTATAAGTGACTGTTACTGGTCTGTGTACTTATGGAGCTATACTTTCCATCATTAGAGTATTCTCTTTCTACTTACACAGCTTCACAGACCTGTCTACTGCATCCCAGTTGTATCAAGAAGCCATGACAAGGACTGACTTAAACCTATATAAGGTTTAATTATGTTCATATATGTGCAACATAAAGTCACCTGTAACACACTTCTCAGAATATATCCCCATTGTTAAGCAGTGCATGACTGTACAGGAAATGTACTGCACACTATTACCTCTGCCTAGAACTCAACCAGTATTACCTAAGGCCCAACTCAATTGTGACCTCTTGAGTTCTTTCTTTATGAGCTCTTAGGCATTTTATTCATAGCTCCAGTGTCTTCTACAGGTTTGAATCCTCACTTAAAGCTCCTCGTGTCATACCCTGTCCACCATGGTATCTCCTAAAGCTTGGTAGCTGGTAGATACCTGGGTGTGGCTAAATTGTGTATCTTGGAGTGAACGCTAAAGCCCTAAGTCCTTGTAGACAGAGCTTTTAGAAATGAAAGTTAGGCCGGGCGGTGGTGGTGGTGCACGCCTTTAATACCAGCACTGGGAGGCAGAGGCAGGCGGATCTCTGTGAGTTCAAGGCCAGCCTGGGCTACCAAGTGAGTTCCAGGAAAAGGCGCAAAGCTACACAGAGAAACCCTGTCTCGAAAAACCAAAAAACACACAGCTGTGTGAAAACAAAACCAGAATAAACTAATAGTTGGAACTGGACAGAAAGGCACAGGGATTGCCCAGGAAAGCCCATCAGAAAACTTTTTCATTTTGATGTAGATAGAAGTTTGCCTTACAAGTATATGTCAGTGTCAAACTATGACAAGTATTTATAAATACCTGTTGACTACATCATATGCAAAATATAGCCCTCCAAGTTAGTAAGTAAACTCTGAACTCCAGATAATGATATGCATGCAGCATATTTAAAAGTACTCAATTTTTGCAACTGACTTTGAAACTCCTCAAATTAAAAGGTAAACTAAATGGATTGAGAGGTGAATAAATAGGTATATAGTCAGAGATAGAGAGGTTAAGAACACTGACTGCTCTTCCAGAGGACCTAGGTTCAATTCCCAGGACCCACATGGCAGCTAATAACTATCTAAACTCCAAGATCTGACAGCCTCACACAGACATACATGCAGGCAAAACACCAGTGCACATAAAATAAAAATACAGTCAAGGCAGATAATAGCAAATCACTGCCTACAGAATTAGACAGTGGGTACAAGAGCATTCACAGTACAATTCTTTCAACACTTCATAATTATGGGGTAAAATCCTACCTAATATTTAGAATAAAAACAAAACAAACAAACAAAAAACCTTAAGTTTCAGTTTCTTTCCCCTGGTATTCAGTGCAGGGCTTTCCATAGTTAGGAGACTTACACACAAAATGATCTAACAGCTCTTAAGAATGTAAACTCTGATTAACAATTTGAGAATTCCAGTCAACCATGTCTTACAATTTTACCAAATTCACCTAAAATTAAAAGCTATCCTAATGTTTTACATTATTATAGCATCTTCATGGATGTTCTGGTCCTATCGGCGAAGAAGTGCAAAAAAATAATGCTTATTTACAAGGAGGTTTAAACACACACTAAGGCCGGTTCTGGGGAATCGGGTGTTTTGACTTTTAACTCGGATGTTAATTATTAAATCTCCTGGCAAAACTGTTTGTCAAATAAATTGATTTGATGAGGTTTTCTTCATGAATACCACTACCTACAAACACCTCAAAGTATTAAGATTATTACAGCTAGGTCAACGATGACATGTGAAACGAATTTTCACTCTCTTTAGCTAAAAATACACTTTTAAAGGTTGTGCTTTTTTTAAAAAAATTCAACTCTAATAACAGAACACGTCACCGGTAACTTCCGAATTGATCAACATCCAGATCATTATTCTTCAATTCTTGGGTGAGTATTAAGTTCTGGACCTTTGATATTTTTAGTACAAAAAGATACATTTTTTCCCCTTAAGTGTCAGGATCAAGAAGGTAATAGCACAGACCAGATATTAGAATTAACCCTCCCTCCAAGCTTCCAAATGTTCTGCCTCACCAAAACAGGGCACCATGCCAAATATTTTGTTTTTAATCAGCTATCCAAGGCCTCTTTCACTTCTTCCTCTCCCACAAAAGCTCAACTTAGAAGTGGGAGAGGATTGGCAGAAGCTGGGAACTAAGTTCAGGGAAGTGCTGAACTGTTACAATCCCTACCCACAGCTTCCGAGCTCGGCTTTACCACTCCGGAGTGAGCCGGAGGACCTCAGCCACCTCCCTGCCCTGAGCAGCTCCGCTTTCCAAGGCCACCCCTAGCCCCCATGACCTCCAGAGGTGCCCCTAAAATAAAAAAAAAAGCTCGGAACCGCCTGATTTCCCCACAGTTTGCCTAGACTCCCTCCCAGGCCAAAGCACGAATTAGGATCTGGGGACAAAAGGCCGGACAAGCTCGCCACGTGAGGAAAAACCTCATCACCTGGAACTCGGCGAACTCTTCACAGTTCACACCGCCACTGGGCGCCGCCATATTGGACGACCGCGAGGACCCCGCAGCTGGCCAATCACCGCGGAGCAGAGGTGTCCGCGGAGCTGCCTGACAGCAAGTCGTGTGAGCCGGGAGCTGAGTGCGGGGGCTCGTCCTCCTCCAAGCCTTTCCCCTCCGTTCCTAGAGCGTAGGGGTGCTTGTGACGGAGGAACGAGACCCCGAAGAAGCGTCGAAAAACAAGGGCGTTTGGGACGGTGAGGGTGGGCAAGCGGTGAGAATGACTAAATGGTTTTTGTTGTTGTTGTTTTAAATAAGTGGAAAGCAGGCTTCCCTGGGGACATTCCAGGAGCCAGCACGCCGTAGGGCCCTGGCCTTCGAGTCCCTCCGCGTGTGTGATTCGCTTGTACCGTCCTCAACCACCACTCAGCCCTGCACACTTGGCAGGCATCACCCGTTCTCCTCGGTCCTCATGCCCGGGCAGGCCAGGCGTCCGGCCCGCTCCTCCACCCTTCCCGCACGTCCCTCACGCCCGCTGCGTCGCGCTCGGCGCCCCGCCCACCCCGTCAGCGCCCCGCCCACGCGGGCGCTCGGTGACATTGAGCGCCAGCGCCGCGGCCGCCGAGGGAGGGCTGCTGTGCGTCGGCGGAGCAGGCGGCCATGGGGAGCCTCCGCGGCCTGCGCCTGGCGGCTGGTGAGACGCGGGGCTGCGGGCGGCAGGAGGGGGCATCACCGGTGGGGTGTCCTACTTAACTGCCGCCGTGGGGGGACCGGGAGGGGGGGATGCTGGGGAGACCCTGGCATCTGGATCTCATCCACTCACCTCTCATCTGAAGTTAGTGCCTTGATGCCTCCACCTGGTCCTCGTCCTCCTATCCTGTGAGCTCTTGCTCAGAGTTATCTCTGGAACTTCTGCTTTCCACCCTAAATGTCCCCCATCCGTTATTCTGGTTGAGCCTTCCTCCTCAGATACTTGTCCGTCCGTCCTTAGGTGAGGGACTTGAAGATCTCACAGAATACAGGTAACTGTTTTCTTAAGATGTGAGTGGGCGGTGGTGGCGCACGCCTTTAATCCCAGCACTCGGGAGGCAGAGCCAGGCGGATCTCTGTGAGTTCGAGGCCAACCTGGGCTACCAAGTGAGTCCCAGGAAAGGCGCAAAGCTACACAGAGAAACCCTGTCTCGAAAAACCAAAAAAAAAAAAAAAAGATGTGAGTGGGAAGACATTACTTTTAAACAATAGTGCGATTAGGTGCTTCCACTTTCCTAGGGGAAAGTGTTATGTATAATACAAGCTCCGTAGCCTGTTTTCTTAAAAAACATTGGAGCGTTTGGGTTTTTTCGAGTCTGTCCCACCTTGAGGAAATCTAGAGAGTCTTGGAATTATCAAGGTTGAGAAATCAGAGGGCTTGCAGCTTGAATCTTGAGGGTCTTTAGTGGGTAACTTACTCTTTTGATCATCTTTATGGGCTTTCATGATATATGATGATCTTTTGTTCCACGGCATCAAATCACTAAAGAGTTATTTAATTTTAAAGAAAGAATAGCCCCACGTTTTTGCTGTTGTGGTAATGCAGATGTACATTGTAAATGCAAATGAAGCAATGCAAAGAATAGCAAATGTAGAATAGTTGCATACTTTTGAGGGATAGCCAATGAAAGGTTAGATTTTACCGACTTGTAGACATGTTTCAATGGGACCACATTATACCCTCAAACACTAACACCCACTCTGCTTGAAAGAAAGAGAGAAAGAAAGAGAGAGAGAGCCCTCATTCTATTACTGGTTTTGATTTCTGTAAGTTAGGGTCTAATTCATCTAAAATCTCTTGTGTGCATTTTTAATAAGTATTATAAAGTTTTCAACAGTACAAGCAAAAGGATCAACAATCTGTGAGTTATTTAAAAAAACCACTTAATACTTGAAGAAATTCTGACAGTAGTTACTTTTGTAGACTTGAGATTGTAGTACACATCATGGAAATCTAAAGTGTCTCCACAGATTTCTGATGTTTTGTAATGTCGCTGTTGGGCTCTAACCAAGACAGAATTCCTTGCAACAATTTATTTTACTTCTGGTAGGGAAACATTTGGTGGCAGACCAAGGATTTTGTGAGCAACTGTTTCCAAGTGATCTGTGAATGGGTGATGTGTTATGAGCACCTTCCAATGATTTCTTTTACTTTTGCCTGTTTTATTACTAAGCACTTTCACATCCATTATCTGGTTCCCACAGCAGCCCCCTCGGGTCTTATCATTCCCTCCTGTCTTTAGAAATAAACCTAAGTCACAAAGCTAAATAAACTTGTCCAGCACTTAGTCAAAAATGTGAGTACCAAAGGGAGGCAGTGAATCTGTGTTATCGTGTTCTTTGCTGCTGCTGCTGCTGCTGCTGCTGCTGCTGCTGCTTACTGGGATATTTGCGTGTGTAAGTAACTGTCACATGACCAGTTGGGGCTTCTTTTTGTTTTTTTGAGATATTCATTGTGTAGCTCTGGCTGGCATGGAACTCGCTGTGTGGACCATGCTGGCCTGGAACTTATAGAGATCCTCCCAAGTGCAGTTGGGCCTCCTTCATGTGAGCTGGAAGTCACGAATTGCTGATATGTTTGTGAAGTAGGAGTACACTTTCATAGGCAAATGGATTTTCGAGAACCAAAAGTGATTCAATAGATAACATTGACCACGTTTATGATGGTTCAGTTAGAATTTTAATCTGGGGCTGGACAGATGACTCACTGGTTAAGAATACTGACTGCTCACCCAGAGGATCTGAGTTCAATTCCCAGCACCCATATGGTGGCTCACAGCCATCTATAACTGCAGTCCTAGGGATCTGACAACCATTTCTGGCCTCTCAGAACACTGTATATATGTGATGCACAGACACACAAGCAGGTAGAACACCCTTCCACATTTAAAAAAAAAATTAACTTGGGCATTATTTTCTTATCCAGAATATTATTCGGAATAAGGTGCTCTTCTGGATGGATGAAGTTTTAGATACCCCCAACTCGTTTTACAAAGTAGAGCTGTGCTTTAACAGCCTCCATTGGCAGTCCTGGGTAGACTCCCTTTGCAAACAGTATAGAGGCTTCATGGACTTTCGTTGTTTATTGTTGTGTGGAAGTAGTTAGAGATATAGGTCAGAGTTGTTGACTTACAATATTTGGACACCATCACAGAGGAGAGGCCTTGTGAACCTCTGAAATCACGTTCTGATGTTTATGATTGTGTACTAGTCAGAGAGAGGGGCCGTGGCTGCCATCCATTTCTCAGAGCAGTGTGGGTTCTTTTAAGAAGCAATAATAGAAGAGTTGGAGGCCAAATAACTTCTCACCCAAACTGTTGTGGCTTCCCTGAGCACCAGATTAGCTTTGTCTTGTATTTACTAAATTCTCAGCCCTTATCAATATTCTAGTACACATTGCTTTGATGGCAGGACACTAGGATATATCTTGGGTTGTGCAAATATAAGGTGAGTTTTCACATCTCTTTTCTCCTGAAAGCTAAATAAAATAGATACAACTTTTAAAACATTGTATCTTTATTTAAATGTGTGTGTGTTGTATGCAGATGTTTGTGTACACATTTTTGTGCCCATGTGAGGCCCTGAGAAGGACGTAAGATGTCTACTTTATTCCCTCACTGAACCTGGAGCTAGGCTGGCAGTCGGCCAACCCCAGTGATCCTCCGGTCTCCACCCCTCACAGCGCTGGCTGTTACAGCACTAAGTAGCCAGACCTGGCCCTTTACATAGGCGCCCAGGAGGCAAACTAGGCTAGCATAGCAAATGCTCTTATCCACTGGTCCATCTCCTCCCCCGGCTCCGAGACATTGTATCTTTGTATCTTTCCGGTAGGTTGATTGAGGCAAAGAGTGAATGGATTGACCAGAATGTTCTTCATGCCTTAGGGACGTTTTGTTGCCCTGTGTTCCTTTGACTTGCCAGCTTTTACAATGACTGTATTTTCATTGCTGTTAAGAGTGCAGAAGACCAGGGGCTGCTTCTGTCTGTTGAACCCATATCCCAGAGCACTGAAGACATATTGTAGAAGTGACCTTAAATAGATGAGGGAACTTCCCCTACTTTTGCTGTTTGAGACAGGGTCTCATTATATAGCCCAGCTTCCCTGGAACCTTCGGCTTCCTAAGTACTGGAATTTCCAGTGTGCGGCATCACCCCTGGATGGAAGAGGAAATAAATGTAAGGTTTAGGAAGGGAATGTACTTGCTAAGGGCCACATAGGTGCAAAGCTGGGACATAACCGATATCCGGCTCCCACTCTGATTTTTATTTCCATTCCAGTTTACTCCTTCATTGTTCTTTTATTTGTTCTTGCTAACCAACCCTAAATGAGATCACATCCACTACTCCAATTTTGGCTTATCATATTGCCCCAGGTGGTGCCAACAGGTTTCTATCTGTCCCATACAACTGCTCGCTTCCTAGGGCTAGTTTATTGCAGTGTGTAAACCAACCCATATAATGCAGCTAGAGGGCGTACAGCATGTGTTAAGCTCTAGATTATAGACCAGATTGTGAGTGCTGCTGGGCTGGGTCCTGCTGGTATTGTGCAATCCTCCCAACTTCAAAAAGTGGAAATGCCATATTGGCAGCTTGAAATCTGCTGTGGTGAGAGTTACTAGTAAACAGTATAGGTCAGAGATTCTGAACCTATCTTTCTCTGTAGAGCCAGTACACCATGGACTTCAGAATTTAGAGAAAGCCGGGCGGTGGTGGTGCATACCTTTAATCCCAGCACTTGGGATACAGAGCCAGGTGGATCTCTGTGAGTTTGAGGCCAGCCTGGTCTACAGAGCAAGATCCAGGACAGGCACCAAAACTACACAGAGAAACCCTGTCTTCAAACAAACAAACAAACAAACAAAGAATTTTAGAGAAAGGGAAAGTTTAATGAGCTAGGATTATCTACTGAAGGTTCCATTGCAACAGGAAGGGCTATAGTGATATGAGCGAAGAAGAGGGGTGGTTATGAGTCTTGAGAGGTGTGAGGGGGAAAAGACAGCCAGAAAGAAACTCACATTGCCTTAGAGGCAGTAGGAGAAACGGTGTGAGCTTGTGAGGAGTTTGAACTAGATGGATTTGGTCAAACAAGGGCTTCAAAGCATCAATCATTGTTTTGAAACTGGAAAATTAACAAGGCGACTGTGTACAGGACGTACTGCTACATCCTGTGAAGATGCTGCAGTGAGCCCTCCCTATGTGAGGTGATGATGGAGATGGCAACAGAGAGTGCCTTCAAGAGTAGGGGTTTAGGAGGCGTGGAGAATTTAAGATAACTTGATGAGACTAGAAGAATGACTCAGTCGTTAGGAGTACTTGCTGTTCTTGCAGAGGACTGAAGTTCATCTCCCAGCACCTGTACCTTCAGCTCTGAAGTGTCTGATGCCCTCTTCTGGCCTTCACAGGTACTTGCACCCACATGCGTACACACACATACCTATAATTAAAAGTAAATTTTTAGATACTATATTGTATGTGCATTATTGTTTGCCTGAATGTGTGTCTGTGCACACATGCATGCAGTGCCAGAAGAGGCCAGAAAAGGGTGTTGGATCCCCTGGGACTGGAGTTACAAATGATTGTGAGCAGCCATATGGGTGTTGGGAATTGAATCCGGGTCCTAGAAGAGCAGCCAGTGCTCTTAACACTGAGTCATTTCTCCAGGCAAAATATTTTTTTAAGATGGGGTCTGTAAGTTTCATGTATAGGGGACTGCAGACATGTCCATTGTTAGAGATAAGAAAGGTGGTAGATAGCCAGGCATGTAGTACATGCCTGTTTGTCCTAAAATCTGGCCTGAGGCAGGAGGTTCGTTGCAAGCTCAAGGCCAGCTTGAGCAACATAAGACCCTGCCATAAATACACACACACACACACACACACACACACACACACACACACACACAAAGTAGGGAGAATATAAGGGAAAACAGTCAAGAGTGCCCTCGCAGACCTGTTAGTTGTACAGAGAAGATGTATTGCTGAGTTGTAGATATTACTCTGTTAGAGGTGATGATGAGATCTCTCAGTTAAAGACCTATGGAGATAAAAAATACAGAAGCCTTTATTGTGAAGCTAATTATTAAAATAGGATGAGGAATCCTTCCACAGTAGCACAAAGTAACAGTAGGGCAGAACCTTGGGGTCCTGGCGTAGCTTAAGAGCAGGAAGTGGGAAAAAGAGGATCAAAAAAAGATAGGCTGGTAAAGTGGCCCTGCAAGTCAAAGCACTTGCCACCAAGTCTGATGACCTGAGTTTGATCCCCAGGACCCTTTCAGCAGAAGGTGAAAACCAGCTCCTGCAAGTTGTCCTCTGACCTCTGCACCAATGCTACATCATATGCATGCATGTACATATGCAAATAAATATAAATATAATGAAGCATAGATCATTGAGATTGGAGGTAAAGGAAAATGCACTGTTAGTTTTTGTCAAATTGACACAAACGAGTTATCTGGGAACTTCAGTTGAGGATCTGCCTCCATCAGATTGGCCTTTGGGATGTCTGCGAAGCATTGTCTTGATTAATGGTTGATATGGGAGGACCCAGCCCAATGTGGGCAGTGCCAAGCCTGGGCAAGTGGTCCTGGGTTGTATGGACAAGCAGGCTGAGCGAGCTAATGCTTTCTGATCCTTCCTCTGCTCCTGCTTGAGTTCCTGCCCTGACTCCCCTCAGTGACCGATAGACTGGTTGGGACATGGAAGCCAAATAAGCCTCTCCTCTCAAGTTGCTTTTGCTCAGTGTCTTACCACAGCAACAGAAAACAAAGCAAGGCAGGACCGAAGAGAAGATGGTAATAACGGCAGGAGGGGGTGAGTTCTTCAAGAATGATGAGGGCGGGAGAGATGGCTCAGCGGTTAAGAGCACTGGCTGCTCTTCCAGAGGTCCTGAGTTCAATTCCCAGCAACCACAACCATCTACAATGAGATCTGGCGCCCCCTTCTGGCCTGCAGGTGTACATGCAGACAGAACACGGGATATATATATAATATATATATTATATATATATATATATGGAAAAAAAGAGTAAGTAGAATCCAGTGGCCACAAAGATGGGAAGGGTAGGGGGAAATAGGCTAATGGTGAGAATGTGAAACGTATTGTTTCAACTAGATGGGGATCACTACAGTTAGAGCACTTCAGTGAAGTGCTTGGGAAGACCCATGTGTGGAGTGTGTGGAGTGAAGTGAAGGTAAATCAGTATGTGCCTCTTGGTCATTCTTTTAACCTACGAAAGGGAGATTTAATATTTTATTCATAGGACCTGTTGAAAATGGTGAATGTTTTCTCCAAGGTAGCGGACCCTCCATTTTACTGTGGCATGAGTCAGAAATGCTCACTGTCTACTGGTTGAACTACAAAAATTGCTTCTGCCTTCCTGAAAGCAATTTGTTATATAAAGAACTTTCAGGGGGTAATTCTGCTCTTTAACCCCCCACTGTCTGATTCTGAGAAGATAATAACCATTCCAGATGTTTATAGAGGAAGGCACAGGTTCAGAAGGCTGAGGCAGTAGGTTTATCTGAACCCAGGAGTTCAAGACCAGCCTGGGCAACAGTGAGTCCCCCATTTCAGAGAGAGAAAGAGATAGACAGACAGACTGAGACAGGCTGAATGTAATTAAATTCAGGTAATATCTGCACTGGATGTTAAACATCTGTCAGAGGTATTTCTGACATCTGGGAATGGTATTTGTAGCTTTTTGCCATAATCAAGATACAATATATAATTGTGAAAAATGAGTTGTGAGCACAAGAAAGTCTAGAAAGAAACGCAGCAGGTTTTCCCTGGGAGCTGTGACAGACAGTACCTTTACGTCTGCACTGTACCTTGATGTGCCCTCCAAAGTTTCTGTAAAACCTTTATAATGTAAAGGTGGTTTTGTTGTGTTTTGGTCTTAGGATGGGCCTATGCTATTTGCAGGAAGAAGACAGTGGGCATGGGGGAAGTAGAGGTGCTGATAGCTAGACACAGTGTCGCTCAGGAGGTCCCAGATGGAAGGACTCAGGAGATCAGAAAGAGGGATTTGTGTTCTTCTGAGCCTGCTGGGAACAGTGAGAAAACCAGATGGAGTCAGGAGCCTGTTTTCTGTCAAACTGAAAGCCAACAGCTAAGGCCTAGAGAGTTTCAAGGGCCAATGTTGGGAGTGTAGGGTGTGGGTGGGGTGGACAAGAAGGAATGACTGCATCTCATTAGAGTCAGACCATGAGATTGTAGTAGCATTTTAAGACCTTGATTAAAAACTGGCCAGGTTCCAAAGATTTATTTATAAATTCGTATGGTTTTATTTTCAACTCAGAGAAATTTTCCCATGGATCTAATGTTACAAATGGTAATTAGGAGTTCGGCAGGCCTACAGAACTCAGTGTCAGTCTGTTCTCCCTTTTCCTGTTGTGTTTTTCATCTCCTGGTTCTTCCCTGAAACCACAGTTCTCCTGTTCCCTGCGTGTCACCCACTTGAAGCATGGCTGCAGTGTGGCCATGCTTCCTGAAGGAGGGTTTCATGCCCATGCCGTCCCCTGTGGCTGCTTTTTCCAATTCCGCCTTCTCTTCAGGCCTGCCCTGCTTTCTGCACTGATGACTATTTCTAAAACACTGTTCTCTTTGCTCAAAGTGCTCTACATGTTTGGCAAAGCTTTTTTGGGGGAAGAGGTGGTGGCAGATGAAAAGATTCTCCGCTGTGGGGGAGCACAAGTCGCCTAATACACAGAGCCAGAGTGAGTTGGTCTGGTATTGTCACTTTGTTTTGGAAAGCCTCTAGAAAAGCACGGTGTCATTGATACAGCCTGGCAAGTGCCACATCCAGAAGCAATGCAGACCAGTGTTTGAAGTCGGGAAGAATCCATCCCTTGCCAGAGTAGCTGCAGATGTGAATTTCCAAGCCACTGGGTCGGATCTTGAGAGAGCTCAGTGCACGTTGTGGAACAGGTTTGTTTCTTTTGTTGTTAGGAGCATTCAGGGCAGCTCGGCTTTGCCTCTACAGAAATTAAATCAGTGGCTCTCTGTTCTAGTGAGATTTGTGGGCCAGAATGCCAATCTGTGAAAAATACTGCAACTTACTCATTCTTTTAAGTCTACTGAGCACTTACAAACTTAACATACAATTTCACTAAATTAAAACAAAACAGTATTGATTAACTGATGTGTAAGCTTGGATGTCCCTGGGATACTGTGTCCTCCTTATGAGATTTAAAATTGGCTCTGAGTCACACACAAAAAGTCCTTCACAGATTTGCCCTGTCCTGTCACAGCTGTAATAGCATCAGCAGTACCCTAGTTTAAAGAGATTAAACAGGCATTTGAGGGCTAATATGAGAACCACCTAGTTATTTACATAATTTTTTAAAAAAATCTTTCCATGGGACACGGGAGAGGAACAATGTTGCCTCACAAACAGCTTCTTCCAGCCAAGGTCATGGAAGTTCCTGGTCTGGAACATGAGGAAAAAGGAATGAGATTTGTCTTAGGGCTGTGCAGTGAGCTTCGATCGTCCGTTGTGGAACACTCAGAGGATAGCTGGGTGCTGTGGACGAGAGATATCCGTCATCCATCTGTCCGTCCATCGGTCCTTCCCCACCCTCCCCTCCAAGGGCCATGGAAAGATAGAACTCTAGGACTGTGCACACAGCATGCCATGAGATACTGACTGTTGGGGCTGTGCTCTGCAGATACACTCCAGTGGGATTCCAGCGTCTGAAGTCATGAATTGAGCATTAGCAATAAAGAAGCGAGTGGTGTTAGCTTTCTGGAGGGATTTTGAACCCAGCCAGAGACAAAGGCATTAAGTTTTGCAGTTGTGTCCTGGTGCCTTAGTTTGGCCGGTGCAGCTCAGGAGTTAAGAGCATTTATTCTTACTGAGGACTCAGGTTCAGTTCCTAGCACCAATGTAGTGGCTCACAACCTCTGTAACTCCAGTTCCAGAAGACCTGATGTCCTCTTCTGACCTCCAAGAGCATCAGGCACATGGTGCACATGCATACATGCAAGCAAAATACTCACACATAAAATTTAAATACATCTGTAAATTTAAACACACTGACCAAAACCATCTTGGGGAGGAAATTTGGCTTACATGTCTCCATCACAGTCATTGAGGAAAAGCCAGGGTAGGAACTCAAGACCATGGAGAAACCGGCTGCGTATTAGAACCCCTGGGGAGTCCTGAAGGTTTGCAGCTGGCTATGAGCATCTGCATCTCTATGAAGCTCCTAGCTGAGTCTGAGAAACACTGCCCAGACTTAACAGTGTATCGCATTAGTTTTTATGTGTCCATCACACAGTGAGTCCTCAGCAGCTGTTGAAATGGATATGGGTGTCCACATTTCGAAAGTAAACCTTCATCTCATTCAAAGTGCAGATTTACATTGTTTAGTTCTGAGTGGGAACCAGCTACGCTTCTGACAAAGTCCTTGAAGATGCTAGCCACATCTGAGAGCAACAAAGCCGTACTTGTTCTCAACCTGTGGGTCATGACCCCTCCCACAGGGGGTCACATATCAGATATGTGTATGGCAATTCATAACAGTAGGAAAATTACAGTTATGAAGTAGCAATGGAAATAATTTTATGGTTGGGGATTGCCACATGAGGAACTGTATTAAAGGGTCTCAGCATTAGGAAGGTTGAGAACCACTGCCTTAGACTACTAAAACATGTTCCACCATATGTAATTTTCTCCTTGCCACCAGGACATGCTAGTCATCGGCACATCTTTATTCTACCCTGAGTTGAGTGCATTTCCTGTACCCAGCCTTTTATTTTCCTCTCCCATTCCAGATGTATATTAGCATGTAAGATAACTTCAAATGCTCTGCAATTGTTTTTATATGAAATATCAATACATAATATCTTATATAAATATAAGATAAAGACAGTATGATGTGATACTCAAGTGCCTATGTTTCATTCATATATACACACACACACATTGAGACAGGGTTTCTCTTTGTAGCTCTGGCTGTCTGGAACTCGCTCTGTAGACCTGGCTGGCCTCAAACTCAGAGATCCACTTCCCAAGTGCCCCATGACCACCTGGATCCTCACTTCCCACCCCTAACCCCAGCCACCAGTTAGTAGTAATACTTGTATGGCAGTGGTTTTCAAATTGTGAGTCCCTAAACAGTCTGTGTCAGCTCTAGGACACATTAGAAACATCCATCCTCAGAGCCACCCAGCTCTACTGAATGAGAACTTTGACAGAGGTGTCCAGCAGTCTCTCTCTGACTCTCAGACATGTTGTTGGTTGGTTGGTTTTTTTTTGTTTTTTTGAGACAGGGTTTCTCTGTAACAGCCCTGGCTGTCCTGAAACTCTCTTTGTAGACCAGGCTGGCCTTGAACTCACAGAGATCCACCTGCCTCTGCCTCCTGAGTGCTGGGATTAAAGGTGTGTGCCACCACACTTGTGGAGAACCGCTACTCTTTTTGTTTGTTTGTTTTGTTTTGTTTTTTTGTTTTTGTTTTTTTGAGACAGGTTTTGGTACCTGTACTGGATCTCATTCTGTAGACCAGGCTGGCCTTGAACTCACAGAAATCCCCCTGGCTCTGCCTCCTGAGTGCTGGGATTAAAGGCATGCGCCACCACCGCCTGGCTCAACCTCTACTCTTAAAAGTAACCAGCGATTTGCTCATTGGACCTTACAGGCAGCTACAAGGCTTCATCTGGACTTCCTGCGAGGCCCTGGGGACTGCTCACTGGTCAGCCAGGGACAGAGAAGGCTTCAAGTGCACCCACAGGGCTAAAGGGCTGTTTTTCTTTTGTTTTGTGTGTTTATAATTTTGATCCACCAGAGAATGGAAAATTTCTGTCTTGGATATCTGGGGCAATGTGTTTTATCTCTTAGGGACCAAAAAGGAAAGTCTTAATGAAAGTCTTATCTGTGCTTTCATTTTGTTATGGAATCAAAAACCAGAATCTCATCCAGTAGCTCATAACTGTTTCCTGTAGTAACATTTAACAATTATTTTCACACTCATCTGTTACATCTCTAATGTGTATAAATGATCATATTTGTGTATGTTTTCATCAGCATTTATCCTTTGGAGAGGTGGAAGTTACTGTCATGTAGTATGAAGTGGCTGTAAGAAAAGTTGGGGAGATGTTTCTGATCTAGGTAAACATGTCTTCGCATCCCTGGCCCCATTTTTGTCCTGGGTACCTCTCTGACCTCATGTTCTGCTTCTCTGCCATCATGCACTCCCTTCTGCTTCCACTGGCCTCTTGTGGCTCCTGAAGCTACAAGTGACACTCTCAAAGAGACTTTCCAGACTGAAGTGTCACCCACTCATTTCAAATATACATGTCGCATCCCGATGTCCCCCTTCATTTATATTTTTCGTCTCTGGCACTTAGCTTCTGACATATAAGTGTGTGTGTGTGTGTGTGTGTGTGTGTGTGTGTGTGTGTGCACTTCACACTAGAATGTAGGTGATAATGGCACAGATCTTTATCTGTTCTATATATTGCCCAAAGTGTAAGTGTCTTGTACATATGCATAGTATGTGCTCAGTTATTATCTGCTGGGCAAATGAATGACAACCTCCACGTGCATTTCTGTGGCCTATGGCAGCCACACACTCTACAGGCTGGTATTTTTGCTTTTATTATTACAGCTGAAACTGAGTGAGTGGCCATCTGTCTTCTGTCCTCTTTGGAGAGGAGCCGCTAAGGAAACAATTACTGCTCTTACCCCATTTTCCATTTAGAGAGCAGCATCTGCTTAGTGAGCTCTAGTTAACCTAGCTCCTGTAGGAACAGGACAGCAATGTGTGGGCTGTGTCCTTATGGGTCACTTTGAACCAGTGGCTCTCTGGTTTAACCGAATGTACTCAGTGCGTCTGGGTCAGGCACTTAAAGGTGGTTGACAGGGTCACCTGCGTCTGACCACCACTAAGTTCTAAAGTGCAGTCCTGCCAGCAGCTGTCCTGCACCCTAGGAGTTGTTAGAAATGCACATTTCTCACGAGTATGATGGTTCATTCTGTTAAACCAGCTCTGAGGGGGATTGCTGTAAGTTCAAAGCCAGCCTGGGCTACATCGTGAGACCCTGGTGTGTGAAAAGAGGGAGGGGGAAGAGAGAGAAGAGGAACTAGCGGTCAGTAGCTGTGTGGTGTGTTTCAAACAGGCCTGTGGCTAACTCTGGTTCTAAGGTCTGAGGATCTCAGCAGTGTGTGCTTTTGTCCGATGGAGGACTATTGAAGAGCCTCTTCTCCCACACTGGCAGCCTGGTAACCACTGGTCAGGACTGCAGGCCCCCTGGGGTAGAGATGACTTCTAAGTGATGTCGGCACCTGAGCAGACGTGTAGAGCCTGGCGTATTTCACACATCCTGCTGGCTGCTCGCTCGCTCGCTCGCTCGCTCCCATTGGTTTTTCCAGCTCACCCTCAAACCAGCCCTGGTGCTGTGATATTGCATTACCACGTTCAAAATGAGGAAACAAGGGAGGGCACTGCAGTTCATCTCCTTTGATGTGTGTGCACCTGCAGCCCTGGGTGGCACTGGTGTGGTCACCGAGGCTGAGGCAGAGCTGCTGTGCAATGAGTGGGGTCTCTCATGAGCTGGCCCCAGTCTCCGCACAGAGGGAGACTCTACTGAGTCGGGTAAGGACCTCTGAAAGTCGTTATCGTGTAAATGAAGATTTTGTAAGGCCTTGTGATCTGAAGAGCATTTATTCAAGAAGAATGTGTGAACTATGGTAAGAAGCCTGAGACGTGGCAGCTTTATGAATGAACTTGGTTCATTCGTTCTCCTGTCAGCTTCACAGCAGCCTGGAACGCCAGCAGCCACAACTTCAGTTTTAGCAGGAGCTGACGAAGGCAGAAGGGGCTAGTGGCTCCCCACCCGGACCCCAGAGAGTTTCTTACCAGTTGACCTGTATAGCTGTTTGCAGGAAACTTCCACGCACAAAGCTTGTCTTTACCTGATTCTGAGCTGCGCAAACAGCTTTGTCTCTGGGACGTTTATGAAAAACTGTCTGTGGTGTTTGTCGAGTGTAGTAGAGAGGTGAGAGCTGGGTAAATGCGAACATTGAGAAGGAAAAGCTAGGGAAGGTGTCTGTTCTGGCCTGACAAGCTCTGCTGTGCTGCTAGGATGGAGTCTATGCATCGGGAAAGCCAGAGGAAGGCTCAGAACTCTCGCACTTGCTCATGTAGGTTCTGTGTAAGCAAGAGTCGAAAGCTGGGGAATGACATGCTCCATTACCTCAGAGCCGGGCAGCAAAGACCCCACCCAGCCTTGTCAGTGGGAGACTTTGTCTCATTTTCAGCTGACCACTAAGCTAAGCAGAAGTTTCTGTGGCCAAATACATGAAGACTACAAGATAATGCTAAAAATAATTATATGCCCAAAATGACTGAAACTGAGTCAAAATAATTAAAAAAGAAAAAAATTGAACCAAATGGGCTGGAGAGATGGCTCAGCAGTTAAGAGCACTGGCTGCTCTTCCAGAGCTCTTGAGTTCAATTCCCAGCACCCACATGGTGGCTCACAACCATCTATAATGGGATCTGATACCCTCTTCTGTCATGTAGACATACATGCAAATTACATAAAATGCATGAATAAATAAATCTTAAAAAAAAAACACCTGACCCAAACACTTAAGAACAATTAGAACTTTACAACTTTAAAAAAAAGGCGGGGGGGGGGGATGGAGATGTAGTCCAAGGTAAAGCGCTTACCTGGTATGGCCAAGGTTCTGGTAGGGCACAAAAGAAAAGAGAGAAGCGGGTGGGGTATTAAGGAAGGAAAGAAAGACAAGACCAGAGCTTTCATGCAGGGTGTGGTGGCTTAAACCTGTAATCTCAACCCTTAGAGGCTGAGGCAGAGGATTGAGAGCCTGGGCTACAGAGTGAGCTTCCCATCTCGAATCACTTCTTGGTTCATTTAATGAGAGCACATCATCCTGATGCCAAGCCAGACAAAGGCATCAAAAGAAAACTACAGCCTCACACCCCTTCTAAATACGGATTCAGGAGTCCACAGAGACTGAATGGTCAGCATGAGTTGTGGGGTGGGGAACAGAGTGACCACGGTTAAAGCCCCTCTTACTCCTCACTGTCCCGGTCTTGGAGGCTCTGAGACTCCCAGGCAGGCTTTTTATCCCCCTGCAAATGCACATTTACCCATAGAGCTGTGAAGGCACTCCTGCACAAAAGATAAGTCTGTGGCCTTCCCTTTCTGTTTCCAGAGCACCAGGGAGTACCAGGACCCAGCATCTCCATCATCCGCACCTTCCTGCTGGCTTTCCTGCTCACTGGTACTTCCTAGATGCTCCCTTTCTCCCTTGCCCCCGGCGCTAGGCTCTTCTGCAGTCTCCTGGCTCTCCAAAGGCCTGTGTTGGACCTGCTCTCTCATGTCATGACCTCACACTTGGTCATGGCTCCTTTTCTCCCACTCCCATCAAAACTTCCGTAATGTCTCTGCTTTTAATTCTGCTTAATCATTAATTGGTTAAATTATTCATACAGAAGGTAAAAACTTCTGACCAAAATGTATTTCTTAAGGTATTCTTTAAAGAAGGTATCCATTTCTTATCTCTGCTGACTAGTTTTTATGTCAACTTGATACAAGCTAGAGTCATCTGAAAGAAGGGAACCTCAACTGAGAAAATCCCTCCTTAAAGTCTGGCTGTAGAGCATTTCTTAGTGATTGATGGGGTAGGGCCTAGCCCATTGTGGGTAGTGCCATACCTGGGCTGATGGACCTGGGTTCTATAAGAAAGCAGGATGGCCAGGTAGTGGTGGCACATGTCTTTAATCCCAGCACTCAGGAGGCAGAGGCATGTGGATTTCTGAGTTTGAGGCCAGCCTGGTCTACAGAGTGAGTTCCAGAATGGCCATTGCTACACAGAGAAACCCTGTCTCTAAAACAAGCAAACAGAAAGAAAGAAACCAGGCTGAGTAAGCCAGTAAACAGCACCCCTCCATGGCCTCTGCATCAGCTACTACCTGCAGGTTCCTGCCCTGTTTGAGTTCCTGTCCTGACTTCCTTCAGTGATGGACTGTAAGTGGAAATGTATGTAAGCCAAATAAACCCTTTCTTCCTCAGCTTGCGTTAGGTCATGGTGATTCATCACAGCAGTAGAAACTCTAACTATGACACTAGCTTTGCTCGCCAAAAGGCTTAGGAATGGTGACAAACCATGAAGGTCCCATGGGGTCTCTAAGAACATTCCCAGATCCCTTTGGAAGAATGTGTAATTTCAAGTTAGGGGTGGGAACATTCAAAGTGGATCTGGAACATGTCAGAGAGGAAGGAAGCTGTCAGCAATCACTGATCATGTGTTGAAGGACCTCAGGAGCCACCTCAAAGGTCCCTCCTAACCAAAGATGGGAACATTTGAGGACTAACAGATAACAGAAGCATTACACATGTTATGATGTGGGCACTCCTTGTACTGCTTTTAAACAGAAGGTCCCTGGGAGGTTGTGAAGACTAGCCTCTGTGTGTGTGTGTGTGTGTGTGTGTGTGTGTGTGTGTGTGTGTGTGCGTGTGTGTGTGTGCGCACATGTGACTGCATGCGTACATGTATTTATTCATGCAAACATTTATCCCATGATCCTATTAAACCTGTACCTAAGGACAACCAAATGGTGTGAAAAAGAATACCACCATCTTGCAATCCATAATGAAATCAGAAGTAGGAAACAAATTCCTTGCTGCTCACAAAGGAAAGGTGATGAGGAACTTTGAGAGGTAACCTGGGCTTCTAGCACCTTCTGGTCAATTCACTATCACTAAATGGCAAAATTGGCATATGGGTCTTGGGGTGGGGTAGGAAGGAGGCTTAGTGTTTTGAGACAAAGTCTTAATGTAGCTTTCAACTCATTATGTAGCAGAGAATGACCTTAAACTCAGATCCTCAAGCCTCTGCCTCCCAAGTGCTGGGATTGCAGACAAGTGCCACTGTGTCCTGAAACACCCAGGTCTCTGTATTGTGCAATAAGAAGCACAGACAATCTTCTTAACAACTCTAGCTTGACTCTTTTTTGTTTGTTTGTTTGTTTGTTTGTTTGTTTGTTTGTTTTATATAGCTTGACTCTTAATGAACCTTGACGGCCCGTCTTTAAGAGATAGAGGAGTAATACTGCCATGCTGTAATCATAACTAGACACACCAGTGAAAAGTGTTTGTGTAGAATTCACTGATAAAATAGTATGCTCGCCAGGCAGTGGCGCCGCACGCCTTTAATCCCAGCACTTGGGAGGCAGAGCCAGGAGGATCTCCGTGAGTTCGAGGCCAGCCCCAGCTACAGAGTGAGTTCCAGGAAAGGCACAAAGCTACACAGAGAAACCCTGTCTCGAAAAACAAAAAAATAATAATAAATAAAAAAATAAAAATAGTATGCTGTAAACTTCATTTCTTTCTTTTTTGTTTGTTTGATTTTGTTTTATTTATTTGTTTTTGTTGTTGTTTTTTTTTTTTGAGGCAGGGTTTCTCAGTGTATCCCTGGCTGTCCTAGAACTCTCTGTAGACCAGGCTGGCTTCAGACTCACCGAGATCCACCTGCCTCTGCCTCCCAAGTGTTGGGATTAAAGTACCACCTCCGGTCTTAAATTTCATTTTAATCACAAAGCAGTTATATTTTGAAACAGCACCAAGTGTACACCTCAGACACAGTCATTTCTCCTACACCTGTGTAGCTTGTATGCTTTACATGTATTGTGTTTCCTAAATGAGCTAATTTATGTTTTCTAGGAGAGCTGAATTTTTGTTTGGTTTGTTTGGGGTTTTTTTTTGAGATAGAGTAGCCCAGGCACACCTTGAACTCAACCACAGCTGGCCTTGAATTTGAAATCCTCCTGCCTCAAGCTTGCAAGTACTGTGTCACCACACCCGACTTTTATGAGCTGATTTGTACTCTGTGTATATAACTGAAAACTTGCAGACTTGCCCTTTCCTCTTGGGGTGGGGAGGACAATGTCTGCTATATAGCTGGCCTGACACTGTTTGTCCAGGCTGACCTCATCTGATGATCCCCCCAGCTCTCCCTCCTGAGTGCTGGGATTACAGGCCCACACCACCACACTCAGCTACTTGTATTTCTTATCTTGAGAAAGCCTGAGATTTTCTCTCTGAATTATGTCTCTCTCTCTCTTCTAGGACATTGCCTTAGGTTATATGAAAGAAATGCCTCCTCCACTCTAAGGCCTGCCAGGAACACTGACGTGAAGAGGATCAACGGGTTTTGCACCAAGCCCCAGGAAAGCCCCAAAGCCCCGACCCGTAAGTTTGTATTGCTTTCTCCATTCGTGGAATAGGTAGCCCCGGCCCCGGCCCTTAGAATTATCTGGAACCTGAAGAGGTCGGCCAGTGTTCCTTACTATGCGTGTGTCAGTTGTGTTCACAATGCACAGTAGTGTGTGTGTGTGTGTGTGTGTGTGTGTGTGTGTGTGTGTGTTAACATCAGGTGTCCTTAACCATTCTCCACTTTATTTTTTGAGATAAGGTCTCTCACTGAATCTGAAGCTCACTGATTTGGCAAGACCTGCTGGCCAGTAATTATCTCGGCCTCCTCAGTGCTGAGATTGTAGGTGTGCTCGTCACTCCTGGCTTTTTTTGTTTTTTAAAGTGGGTCCTGGGGATTAAACTCATATCCTCGTGCTTGACTGAGTCATTTCCCCAGCCACATCAAGAGATCATGTTTGGGATCAAGTATAGTGAGGCTCAATTCTGGGTTTGGCACCGCCTTCGGCTGTAGCTGCTCTACATACCTAAGGCCAGGCCGCCCCTGTGGGAAGGAGGGCAGTGCACAGCTGTAACCTACCAGCTGCACTGGTCTGCAAGCTTCTTCTGGGGGTGCACTTGGGCTCCGCCTTAGTGAGTAGAAAAACCACCCCTAAAGGACTTAAAACATGTTTATTCCCTTCAACCTGGTTTTAGGATTCAGGATCTATCCTAAACAATAATCACTATATATGGAAAAGGCTGGGAGTGTAAATATATATATATTTACATCTAAATGTCAAACTCAGAGTGGTTGCATACAGCTGTTGGCAGTTTCTTGTAAACACTGGGTAGTCCTGTGGAATGTCACATATGTATGAATATATATATATATATAAAATATAAGATTTTATACTGTATATAAGGACAAGCCTATACATGCATATAAAGTGCCTGGTCATGCTCACCCAAATAAAGCTGAGGAAACACACCCAAATTAAAGCATCCTGGCTACTCTATGGTAAGGACATTAGGAATGGTTTTAATTTTTTGCTTTTTCATAGCCGTTCTTTATGAACTGCCCTTTCTTTGTTCTTTTCTTTCTGTTTTTTTTGGGATGGGGTGGGGATAATGTTTTGTGTATCCCAGGCTAGAATACTCTGACTCACTGTGTAGCTGAGTCTCAAAGTCAATCCGCTGCCTCCGAATCTGCCCTCAAGTGCTGAGGTCATAGGTGTATACCCACACCTGGCTTCTAAATCCTCTTCGCAGGTGGTTTAATTCATTTGTGGGGGGGATAAAGACAAGCGTGCCAACCACCAGAAAGATGGAAGGCAAACTCATTTCTGTACTTGTACACCTCTCACTCTGGTGGTGCCTTTTTTCCCCTGATGGCTTTCCTGTTCCTATTGCTGTTGTTTTCTGAGGTGAAAGCAAAGAGGTGGCGGTGGACATGAGGTGAGGTGTAGCTCTCAGTGGAAGAAAAGTGGCTGAGAGACCAGTGGGCTGTGGGTAGAAGCTGGCTTGTAGTTACTGAACATCCCATCTCACCCAGCACCTTGTGAGTCCCTGGTCTCTCTGCTCCTCACCCTCGGTGAGTTCTCTCTCAAGAGCGTCTCTCTCTTGCAGTCTTTGGGACTTGCCCTATTTTGCCTTGTCAGCACGCTCTGGTCCTCTACTGTGTGCTCCTGTCCTTGCATGGGCTCTTGGCACTCTCTCTTCCTCAGCACCCTCAGTGGCTCACCCTTCACACAAGTGCTTGTCTTTACTCCCTACTTATTGATGGAACCTCCTCAAGGGGACATCATTCATTCAGACTTGAACAAATCTGAGACAGTGTCTGGGCCCCTTTCCTCCCTAGCTGGTTCCCTTTCTAATGTTTTAGTTAACAGTACTGCTGGTCCTAAGTGCTCCGGGTTTGAGGCTCTTCAGGAACCCTTCTTTGTCATAGATTAATCAGTCTCCAAATCTTTGGTGTCCTTCAAGTGACCTTAATGCTGCTGTGACTCTGGTCCAGAGCCTATCCTGTCACCTTTATATTAGCGCTCCTGCTTGGACTTTTGGCCCAATCTATGCTCTTCCTCTTTCCTCTCTACTAACCAGTGTGAAGACTGAGAAGAGCCTTCCTTGCTTCAAAGTACATCTCCCAGGGCCAGCTCTGGTGGCATGGGTCTTTAATCCCTGCCCTTGGGAGACAGAGGCAAGCAGATCTCTTGAGTTCCAGGCCAGCCAGGCTTATATGTAAACAAGAACAAAAAGTGTATCCCAAATCCAGTGAACTCCTCAGCTTGGTGTTCAATGTCTGTTAATGGAATCTAACCATATGGTCTTTTTCTTATTCTACTGGAGACAGGCACACTCTTGTCCTTTCTCAGCGCATCCTCTTCACCCTATCTTTTCTTGTGGTATTCTTTCCACTGTACAGCGTGCTAGGACTTATATTTTACCTTCTTGCTCATGGCACTATGGAATGGCACTTGAAAACAAGGCATTCTGTGCAACCCTACTCACATAACATGAAGCTCCGATCAGCCTGAAGTCTCTTGTCTCTTGGTGCTTCTGTTAAATGAATAACTGAAGGACACAAATGGCGTGTGTGTGTGTGTGTGTGTGTGTGTGTGTGTGTGTGTGTGTTGCTGGATTTGAACATTAAAATCTCAAGCAAGGGGCTGGAGAGATGGCTCAGAGGTTAAGAGCACTGGCTGCTCTTCTAGAGGTCCTGAGTTCAATTCCCAGTAACCACATGGTGGCTCATAACCATCTATAATGAGATTTGGTGCCAGAACACTGTATACATAATAAATAAATAAATAAATAAATAAATAAATAAATAAATAAATAATATCTCAAGCAAGCTTCTTACTGGTTTTCCCCAGAGCCCAGTAACCACATGGTGGCTCACAACTATCTGTAATGAGATTCGGTGCCAGAACACTGTTATACATAATGAATAAATGAATGAATGAATGAAATCTCAAGCAAGCTTCTTACTGGTTTTCCCCACAGAATCCTACAGACACAGAGTGCCACTGCACAAACCCACGGACTTCGAGAGGAAGATATTGCTGTGGTCAGGGCGCTTCAAGAAGGAGGAAGACATCCCGGAGACCGTCTCGTGAGTGTTGGCAGGGCTGTACGCAGCCTGAGTTTCTCACTGATCTCTGGAGGGGAAACAGAGTGCATTTGAGTTCTGTTTAAAACCTTCTGACCAGATTTAGAAACACTCTTCATTCTCTCCATGTTTTCATCTTTGGCAAGTACCCAGAACAGTCCGTGTTGGGAAACTGTTTGGTGTGTTACCCAGTGACTGGAGGACCCGTCGGCTTGTGAAGCAGGCTGACGTTTAGTTAGACCTCCTAGCTCCAGAAGTGTGGGAAACAATAATGTGCACTCTTTTAGTTTGTTTTTAAACTTGTCACAGTAATAACTACACCCCACAAAACCCGCTCAGGAATCAGCGGTGGGTGTAATAGTATTTTGATGCAGCAGCTTTAGTTTGGATCTTAAACATCCTCCAAATGCCCACACATAGTGGCACTCATAGGAAGTGGTAGAAACTTTAAGAGGTGAGGCCTGAGGCCTCAGCCGGGGGGGTGGGGGGGTGGGGGGGGAGGGGGGGTGCACACCTTTAGTCCTAGCCCTTGGGAAGCAAAGGCAGGCGATATCTGAGTTCAAGGCCAGCCTGATCTACAGAGTGAGTTCCAGGACAGCCAGAGCCACACAGAGAAGCCCTGTCTTGTAACTGCCCCACCTCCCGTCCCTAAAAAGAGGTGAGAGCTCATGGGAGCTCTTCGGAGATCCTGATAATCCTCATTTTCAGTCTTTTGCTCCCATCTGTAGACGTGACGGTCTTAGTAAATAAGAAACACAGAGCCAAATGCAGAGTTAAAAGCCCAAGAGGTCAGAGCAGTAGCTAAGAGCTAAGACTAAAACCCTTTCTTACCCTTCCTGCCACTGCCGTCCTTCCCCTCCGAAAGAGGTCTACTTCCTGTGTATCTGTCTTTTTATTGACTTTCTGTTCTGCCTTCTCATTGATTGTAAACCCAACCACATGACCTCCTCGTCACGGCCTGTCTATAACAGACCTCTAGGTCCTGTGGTTGGTATTGAGATTAAAGGCGTGTGTCTCCATGCTGCCTGTATCCTTGAACACACAGAGATCTGCCTGCCATGTGATCGGGATTAAAGGTGTGCGCCACCACTGCCTGGCTTCTGCTATGGCTTGCTATTAGCTCTGACCCCAAGGCAACTTTACTTATTAACATACAAATAAAATCATTTTTCAGCACAAATATCATCAAACCCGTCCTCACACACACTTCAACGGGATGTTCTACCTCCATAAACCTCTCACTCTTCACATGCTGCTCACCTCAGATGTCCCGGGTAACCAGGAAGGGTTTTCTTCCTCCCCTGCCTCCTTGGAATCTAGACTTTTTCAGAATTTCTAACGGTATGTGCAGGTTCTCTAAACCAGGGTTTTGCAGCCTTAGCTAGCACTGTTGACACTTGGGGCTGGACTAGTTTGGGTTTTGTGAACTGGCGTGTGTACTGAAGGATTTAACAACATCCCTGGCTGTAGCTAAAGTTTTCCTGCCTGGCCCACAGTCAGGACAAATCTCTCTCACCTGCCAGTCCCACAACCGCTCAGACCCAACCAAGTAAGCACAGAGACTTATATTGGTTACAAACTGTATGGCCGTGGCAGGCTTCTTGCTAACTGTTCTTACAGCTTAAATTAATCCATTTCCATTAACCTATGCCTTGCCACATAGCTCGTGGCTTACCGGCATCTTCATATGCTGTTTCTCATCATGGCGGCTGGCAGTGTCTCTCTGACTCAGCCTTCCACTTCCCAGCTTTATTCTCCTCCTTGCCCCGCCTATACTTCCTGCCTAGCCAAGGGCCAATCAGTGTTTTATTGATTAATCAGCAACACATTTGCCATACATCCCACAGCACCTGGCCTCTACCCTCTAGATGCCAGCAGTACTTTTTCCAAGAGTGTCCCCAGGCGTTGTCCCATGTCCCCTGGGGCAGACCTATCTCAGGTGGAGGTAGTGTCCAGGTTCATGCTAAGGACCCTGACTGGCCAGCGTGGTGTCGAGAAGTGAGACTCTCTCCCCTGTGGACATCCTCCTCCTCAGAGTAAGGAACGTCACAAAAGTTCCCTGTCAGCAAGAAACTACTCCTGGGCCTCCTGGCCCTGGTCTCAAGTCGCACATGAAAAGGACCTGGGTTCAAGCAGCTCATCTTTTCCAGGTAGACAGGATGCATCTGCTTCCTGCTCTTAGAGCCCTGCTGCGCTTGCTAACTGAATCAGAGAACACATTGTCACCCCCAGAACATCTCAGTAGGAAACCTCAGTCCTTAACCCAAGTGACAGTGCCGTCTTCTGAGAAATGGCAGTGCTCCAGAACTAGCGGGGACACCCAGCTTTGGCCTTTGCCCTGATTTCTTGATAATATCCCAGCAAAACCAAGATGATCTATATGTGGGGCAGGGGGTGGGGGAGTAGGGGGTGATCGGTGCTGTTCAGAGTTTGCTGTGGCATACCTTGTCTCCCTTGTCATTGGTCCCGAGATCCTCTCAGACCCAAAATACTACCTGGTGAGTCGCTCCGGAAAGTTCTTCCCTGGGTTTAGTCAACTGATTGTCCTGTGCTGGTAGTTCTGAGCGATCCTGCTTCTCTTGCCTTGTATTATTATCATAATCTGAGGCGTTCACACATACATAGGATGTGTGTTTATTTAATTCAGCCACCTATGCCCTTCCCTCCAATTTCTACCTTTCCCTCCCAACTTCAACTGTCATGCCATATTGAAATGTATTTTCCTTTATAATGGTCTCCGAAGTGTAAGCTATGCCACTATGGGAGGAGGAACATAAGACTTCATTTGGAGACACTGAGTCACATAAAATCTTGTAGTATTAGTTACTTTTCCATTACTGTGATAAAACACCATGACCAAGGCCACTTAGAGAATAAAGAGTTTGCTCTGGGCTTGTGATTCTGGAGGGTTAGGGTTCATAATGGTAGGGACAGCAGGCAGCAGACATGAGACAGAAGCCACATCTCAAACTGCAGGCAGGAGGGTGAACTGGGAAAGGCCTGTGGCTTTTGAGACCTCAGAGCCTGCCCACAGCTTCATGCTTCCTCCAACAAGGCCACGCCTCCTAATCCTACCCAAATAGTGCTACTGGGAGGCGGGCTGATCCAAGGCTTTCTTAGAGACTGGTGAAAGTCCAGAAGGAACACTGGTTCTGTGTCCTTGCTCAAGGGCAGGCATGGCAAGGTCTAGTATGGGCCTGGGGCCAGGGCCTCCAAGGACTTAGGGTTTCGGTGTCTGGGAATCTGGCTTTTCCCCTGAAGAAACTAGAATTATCAGTCCCCAGGCCACTGTATGCTTGATCTATGATACATTTGAGGTATCTTGTGCTCCTTTTGTATAATATTGCTTGATTAGCTTCCTGCTGACTTTATCCCAGACTCTGTCCCATAACCTCCCCCGCCACTGCAAACTGTCTATGATATGCTATACTTCTTAATAAACTTGCCTTGGCATAAGCCATTATGCAAGACCTCCTGGTCCCTACTTTCCTGTTTTCTTTATTTTCTCATCCCCATCCTACCTCTTAGAAACCTGTCATTGAAGATCAGCCTGGTGGTCCAGGTCAACCAGGTATTCAAATGCCCTAGACTATGGGAAGACATTCTCATTCCAACCACCACACGAGTTAAAATGGTTTGGTTTTCTGTTGTTTTTTATTTATTTATTTTGGTTTGGTTTTTGTTTGTTTTTGTGGCTAGTGGAATCTCCGATGATTTTAGTCGAGTGGTTAAACACCTCACCATCTTTAGAAGTTGTTCCTGGTTCCTGCATCTGTGTAGAAGTCAAACAACTTACAGAAGTGTCTTTTACCATATAGGCCCTGGGAACTGAACTCAGGACGTTAGTCTTGGCTGCACGCACCTTTACCTCCTGAGCCATCTTGTATACCTAGCTTTCTCTTTAGACTCTTGCACATTATGCCTGTTTGCTTTTACCTGAGAAATTGTCTATCAAGGCATGTAGGTCATCAGTCAGTGGACAGCTTAGAAAAACTGCATTCTAGGTACTTGCCAAAAAGCACAGGCTCCAGTCCACCGTCACTCAGTTTTAGCACATCCTTCATGACAAGATTAACATTAAGGGACCATTGTTTAAGGGATTATTTCACTGGCTCAGGCAGTCTCAGATCTGTTCCTGGTTCAAGACAGAGCAAAAAGCTAGATTAGGGGCTGGAGAAAAATACAAATTTACGTGCATTGTCTGAAATAAAGCCTAAGGTTTGTTTTGCCTTTGTTTGTTTTGAGACAAGGCCTCTCTCTATAGCTCCAGCTGTCCTGGAATTTGCTATGTGGAACAGGTTGGCCTCAAACTCACAAAGATCCTCCTGCCTCTGCTTAGGTTAAGGGCCTGTGCCACTATTTCCAGCAAACATAAGTTTTGTTATGAAATGCACTTTTAGATGAGTTAATAAAAATGGAAAGACTTTGAATTAATAACATAGTTTCTACCCCGACCCCAATAAAAAAATCAGAGCAATCAGGGCTGCAGAGACGGCTCGGTAGTTCAGGGGACTGGCTGCTCTTCCAGAGGATGGAGGTCCAGTTCCCAGAACCCACATATGGTGTACAACCTTCTGTATCCTAGGAGATCCAAATCCAGCACCCTCTTCTGGCCTCAGACTCAGCCACAAGGTGCACAGACAAACTACTCATGAGCATAAAGTTTAGAAATTGCAGAGAAAACTGGATTACACAAAGAATATTAACTCTTCCATGTCTGTTTTCCTTCTGAACTATATTTTTGTTATAAGTTGAGCTAATAGCAGGACTTTTTGAGAGGAGAAGAATGAGTTCCAGGCCAGCCTGGGCTATAAAGTAAGAAAGACCCTGTCTCCAAAAACAAAAACAAAGAGTTGTGAACTTGGCCCACCCTCCCCAAGGTGCTATGAGTCCCTAGGTCTTAGCTGCTTGGTGTTTACAGATATCACTGTACTTGGAAGTTGTGATGCCTAGAACATTTTGTCCCGCTGCAGGCTCAGAGGGAAAAGGGTTAATCATGTCTTTTTATTCTATTCTTAGGTTTGAGATGCTTGATGCTGCAAAGAACAAGATCCGGGTGAAGGTCAGCTATTTAATGATTGCTCTGACAGTGGCAGGATGCATCTATATGGTCATTGAGGGCAAGAAGGTAAGAGCCGGCTCCTCTCTGCCTCTGCATGCTCTCCCCAGAGACGAGGAGAGCGGTGATTGGCTCCACCATCTGGTCTGAGAAGGGGAAGGTCTAAGAGGAAGCCACTTCGTATCAATTTACTGACTGATGCTTACTGCATGCCAAGCTCTTCTGAGTGGTGACCTCATTTGCACCTCACCACAGCTTTGCTGGGTAGATGCTGCCATGAGATGAGGAGACCGTAGCTTAGGAAGCTTCCGCGGTGGGCTGGTGAGGGAGGGGCTCTGTAGCACTTGTGCACAGGCCTGATGACCGTGAGTTTAATCCCTGCATCCCACAAGATGGAAGGAGAGAATCAGCTCCTGAGAACTGTCCTAGAATGTCCACATGTACTCCGTAGCACATGTGTGCCTGCGCACACACAAAAAATAAAACAGTAGTTTGTTGTTTTGTTTTGTTTTTTGAGACAGGGTTTCTCTGTGTAACAGTCCTGACTGTCCTGGAACTCACTTTGTAGACCAGACTGGCCTCAGACTCACAGAGATCCACTTGCCTCTGCCTCGAAAGTTTTGGGATTAAAGGCATGCACCACCCCTGTCCAGCAAAACAATAATTTTTAAAGTAAGTTTTGGCAGTTTGTCCTAAGACATCCACCTCCCTAGTGACAGAAGTAATTTGAACCTAGACATAATTGAGGTAGGAGTAAACTTGCTCCCCAGTACTGAATGTTTGTTATGCCGCAGCAGTTGTTAAACTCACTGGATGTGAGAGCCTAAGAGAGAGGCTTTCTCATCACCATGCTTTGTTATGAGGGAACAGATGCACCACGCATTTTCCAGAACTCACCTAGAAAGTGGAGAGATGAAAAACAAAACTTTAGATCTGATTTTTCATGTTACCAAATGACCTATTAAACTATCTTTTTATTAAGTAAGTTACTTTGGGGGCTGGGGAGATGGCTCAGTGGTTAGGACCACTTGCTGCTCCTACAGAGGACCAGGGTTCAATTCCCAGCACCCACATGGCAGCTCACAACCATCTGTAACCCCAGTTCCAGGGGATCTGTCTGGTACCCTCTTCTGGCTTTCACAGGTACCAGGCACACATGTGGTTATATGTACATACATGCAGGCAAATATTTATACCCATAAAATAAATAAGTAAAATCTAAAGTGTGTGTGTGCATGCTTCTAAATTCAAGAGCACACCTTAAGTATCATGTCTAAATCTGTGTCGTAGCTGTCACATACAGATATCGTTTAACTGTTCTTAAGCTGGGCGGTGATGGCGCACACCTTTGATCCCAGCACTCAGGAGTACAGGCAGGTGGATCTCTGAGTTCGAGGCCAGCCTGGTTCCAGGACAGCCAGGGCTACACAGAGAAACCCTGTCTAGAAAAAACGATTCTCCTAAGGACGTGCTCGTCAATGCTCCCTGTCCTGAGCGGCTCCAGAGAGAGAAGGAGGTGACTGCTGACTCACTGTGCCTTGCAGTCACATAAGAATAGTAGCCGTTTCAGTCCCGCCTCACAGGAGCACGAAGGGGCAAGTGTGCGGACCTGAGTGAAGTTCTCTTGGAAATGAGCCCGCCTGCTTCACTTTTCCTGTCTCGCCATTTGACCTCTCATTCATAATTCTCAGATTGAAACCTTCAGAAGCCTGGGGAGAGACGTGTGGATTTCTAGACTTCTGAGAAATACTTAGTTAAAAATCTCCAGAAGCAAGTAATTCCCCTAGGATGGTGTGTGCTAGAATGAAAACCATCAGAAGAGAGGAGTTAGCTACCATCATACTTTGTCCTTGTCATTGGCATTCTTTTCCCTTCCTTTTCCTCCTCCCACCAAATTCTTCACATGTGAAATAACATGGGTGTCAGAAAATCCCAGCTTCTGTAGCTACAAGATTCACGGACTTGTCAGAAAAACTGGTCTGATTATATAAGCTTCATAGAAATTTAACAGTCCACACTGAAGGAAGCCAGAAGAATGGAGGGGTGCTTCCCCCACTGCCATTTGCTTTGAAAGGGTGGAGTTTTGGGATAGATCATTCTAGAAGTCATCAGGGGTAATATTTTGGTAAAGCCTGGGATTCCCAAAGCTGAATGTTTTTGTTAAAAGAGAAGAAGGGTACTAGAAAGTACACATAGAAGGTAGGGAAGGAGAAATGAAAAGCGAGATGGAGATGGAATGGTGTTTTACATTATAAAGAAGAGTGAAGGGTGCCAGGGAAAAGACAGGATTTGGAAAAAGAGGTCAAAGGCAGAGAAGGGAGAGCCATGTACTTCTCTCCTGGGATGGGTTGGACTCTCGAGTCAGAGAGAAAAGAAGGTGTGTACAGGACACTGCTGTGCCCAGCGTCCAGGCAGCTGACGGGTTCTGGCCAAGGTAGCCTGCTGTTCTCAGCACCGGGGCAGGACATCCTGTGCAGCCTGCCACCATCAGCTCTTCAATTCTGTTTCCTTTTAGGCTGCGAAGAGACATGAGTCCTTAACAAGCTTGAACCTAGAAAGGAAAGCCCGTCTGAGAGAGGAAGCAGCTCTGAAGGCCAAAACAGAGTAGAAGTATTTGTGCTGGATTGGAAAACCTGGGAGAAAGGTTGTAATAACAAGCCTGCATTGGAAAGAATGTGATACGAGACACACTTTGCAGACATACGCTTTGCACAGATTTATTCCACTTCCCTATTTCTGCTGTAGAGGAACAAATAAATTTTCTTAAAGAATGACTTGTGTTTTGTTGCTTTGATCCAAGTAAAACATAGCCTCCCCACTTTCCAGAGAAAGTAAAAAAGAGGCACCTAATTTCAAATTTAATATTAGCTCTCTTTGGAGCATCAGGTACCCTACCTAACTTCTACTCACATACCAAAGTTGACGTATCTGAGGCCCAAAAAGTATGGGTCTTCTCTGTTCTTTATACAACATCTGAAGGGACAATTAGACTAGGTGGGTACACTGTCCAGATGCATGTTGGGAAGCCAGCCTTCCAAATGCCAGGGTGCCTTTGGGAAGACTGGCTCCCCAGAGACTCGAAAGCAGCCAGACCACACACTGTATTTATTGTCTAGCACGCCAGTAGGCGGAGGTATTTAGACGAGCCTTTGAGAAAGAATGCCCTGGCACAGTCATGAGAGTAGTCTGACCAAGAGTTATGAGGTGTTTCTCATTCATCATGGGATTGCTGGGAGCCAGCTGCCACCTCCTAGTTCATGGTTTGGCTTCCAGCTAGCCCCTTTCCTACTCCCAGGGAATTAAATTTTGTACTTATGAAAATACCATCCCATTCTTGTTTGTTAATGTTTCATTAGCCTTCTTAGGCTACCACGGTGTCTAGTATTCAGGTGGTTTCTGCTATAAACATTTCAGTGACTCTCATGTGCCTCCGTCATGCTAACAGATGACAGGTCATTGTAGCCACCCAACACACTACTTCTCAGTTAATGGTTGTGATTTTAAAAGTACTATGTGCTACTGTCTGGGAACTTAATGAGCTATATTAGCAATGGAATGCTGCCAATAGCTTCATGATCTAATAATCATGGTCGTGATGCTGTCTGTACACTATTTTTTTTTTTTTTGCCTTTGCTTCACTTTAGGTATCAAATGCTTTGATTTTTGTCACTTGTGAATTTATTATCAAAAAACACTGTTTCTTGTACATTTTTAGAAAACTGATTTTTCTTGAGTATTTTGGGACCCCCCCCCCTTCCAAGCCCATGTTTTAAGTATTGGTAAATTTTGGTGTAGAACTTCCTTATGGAACCTTCCTTCATATAGCAATGCCATTTTCACTGAAGAGCAGTGAGAAGTCTATCTTAAAGCCTGTGATAAAGATACTCCACCAATTTATGGAATCATTTTTACTGTGTGTCATTCTCTAGTCAGTAACACACCGTGACTATTTATTTATGGGTCTAAACTCTTTAATAATTTTTTCACATTATTTTTATCTTGTCTCTGTGTTGGGGGCTATATATCCATGCCACAGAATGAATACTGAAATCCAAGAACAAGCTGCAGGAATGTGTTCTCTTCTCCTCAGGTCCCAGGGGAAGATCATGGGTCATCAGGATTAGCAGCAACTACTTCCACCCACTGATTCATCGTACCCACCCAAACTTAAATTTCTTGGTCAGAATTTCAATTATGCCCCTAACTGATCTTGTATCTTCCAATGTAATCAAATACACCAGCATCCTGACAGTCATACCCTACAAGTAATTCTAATATATTTCTCAGAACGTGTCAGGAAGATAAAATATTGCCCATGCCGTTTTCAGTTAAAGTACTGTAGTAGTATTTTTTTCTTAATCTTAGGGTTTTCATCTGCATGTTTTTCTATATTTTCTATATAAGCCCTGTGTGGATACAGTAAATATATAGTTCTGAGATGTTGGTGCTATAGAGTTTAGCATAGCTGCCTTTTAGTTAGTATATGGAGCTACCGTAAAATATTTCTCAGTCAATATTATAGTCTGGAGAATTTATTACTAAAATTTATTGACAAAAAGTAAGGAATGAAGTTATGGTATCATTCATTGTCTGGTAAATATCAAGTCCTCTAGAAAAAGCAAAGACTACAGAGACAAAATTCAAAGCCTGATCTTAGTGTTTATTGTCTAAAAAATACATGGCCCATGAAGCCACCTCAACTGCAGGTTGATAACTGTACACTTTGAGCTTTATAAGAAACTGTAAAAAGGAGGGGGAAAAGCTACCTCAGCTGCTCACTGAGGTGGTAGGCAGGCAACCATAGTATTTATAAGGTGATGCCTGAGTTGAATGATACTGGGCAGGAGTTAGGAGGTCTAATACTGAAGAGCGGTCACAATCTTGACATGTAATTTGCCTGTCACAAAATGGTACAATCTAACCAAGTACTTAAGGAGATTTTTTTCAGTTAAAAGTTTAAGATGCTGAGGAGGCAGAGGCAGGTGGATCTGTGAGTTTGAGACCAGCCTGGTTTACAAGGCAGCCAGGCCTACAGGGCTACAGAGCAAGACCCTTTTTCAAAGACAATGTAAGATTCTGGGCCTGCAAGATGGCTCGGTTAACAAAAGATCCTGTTGAGAAAGCCTGGCCTGAGTTCACTACCTGGAGCCCACAGTGGAAGGAGACTCAACTCCTGAGAGTTGTCCTCTGACCCCACAACACATGCCTAAGTGTTAAGATTTGTAGAATGAACCTGACTACGACTTATTGTCCCCAACTTGACAGATTAATTTGGCAATTTGATGTCCCATCATGTAGAATAACACCAAAAATATTCAAGTGACATGTAAGACATTGCCAATCCTCTCATTTCCTCCCTAAACTCATGCATGCCGCTGTCCTTAATGACTTCCCAAACCAGAAACTACAAGTCCCCCTTCCCCACAGTCATCCTGCTCTGTCAACCTTCTAAATATTCCAAATACCCTCCCCACTGGGAAAGCTGTGGAAAGAAAAAGAATGAGATGCTGTCCAGGCGTGGACACATGAGATTGCCAACAGGTCTCAAGATTTAAGAATCAGAAGCCGCAGGTTCTAGACTTGTTTTTACAGTGGTCTCATTTCACAAATGAAAATGCCTCAAACTCATACAATCAAAGACAATTTGAAAAGAACTACAAAACCACGCTGAGCTTCAGAGAAATCATCCTTTCTATCTTGTTTCTAATTCAGCTTGACTCATCGATTGCCAGAGACTTCAGCAGTCACTCGTCCACAGTTTAATTGTTCTGTCATTTTCTAATGCTGCTGATGCAATGATGTTTTCTGTAGGGTGACAAGCCGCAGAGATCACAACATCTGTGTGGCCTTGCAACTTCTGTATAATCTCTTTAGTCTGAAGGTTCCAGATGTAAACCATGTTGTCCTCCGAGCCGGACACAATCCACTTCCCACCAGTAACAGAGAAACTGGCAAATATGCAGTATTTCTCATTCTTATGGCCAGTGTACATCTTCAGGCATCTGCCTCTGCTGTAATCCCACAGTTTCAGAGTATTGTCCAAAGTTGCAGTGAGAATATATTTACCATTTGGAGAAAATTTTACAAAGGACACAGGAGGGTTACCCTCATCAGCAATTGTTTTTAAACACTGGCCTGAGGCAGCATCCCAGATCCTACAAAGACCATCATAGCTCCCCGATACTATCAAGGACCCATTGCAATTAAAATGTACGGCCGAAATAGGGTCCGAATGGGCAGACAAAGTCTTGAGGCACTTTCCTGTTTTCACCTCCCATATTTTCACACTCTCATCAAAAGATCCCGAAACGATGAGGTTGGATGGTGGGTTGAAATTACAGCAGAAAACGAAATCACTGTGTCCCTTCAATGTTTTCAAACATTTTCCAGATCTTACATCCCATAACTTTAGAGTCTTGTCGTCTGAGGCAGAAACGAGACGACTAGAATCTGAAGACCAGGCAACATCTGATATTTCCAGAATATGACCACGGAGTGTCTTTTTACATTTCCCATCATATGCTCCCCAAATTATAATTAGTGCATCAGCAGCAGAACTTGCTAGCCATTCTCCATTAGGACTAAATTTAACTGATGATACGGCCGCCAAGTGGCCCGCAAGAGTAAGTCTGACAGCATAGTTGGGTTTCTGAGGCTCTTCCTCGCGCTGGGTAGCAGAGAGGGCCGACTGTGCTCCCTCTGCTGGGGGATGCTCGGTCGCCATAGCTTGGGCTCTACAGTTTGCGCAGGCGTCCTGCCTCGAACCTTGTAGAAATTGAAACCTGCCTTTCGAAGGCGCAGGGTTTTGACTGTAACATGGGCTCGTCTTTAGGTTCGGCACAGAATCCGCGAGGTTTGGACCACTCTCCTCTCGCTTTCTTCGGTAGAGTCCGAGATCACAGTGGTTCTGACATTGGTACTCTTGCTGGGTGAGGTTAAAGGACTAGGTCGTCCTAGGGGATTAGGGGGCTGCACAGAAAGTCCTCTTCCACGCCCTCCCCAGATCCAAAATACCTGAGAACCATGAGCGACTGAGGACGCCACACTAAACAGGATTTGAGAGGCTCAAGAGCCGGGGACGCACCACAGGAAAGGTCCACATCCACCAATGGGACCTGCTGGGTGGCGCCTGCGCTGAAGGAGGCCAGCATTTGCTTCCGGTTCTCCTGGCCCTGCAAGGTGACGCTCAGCCTGGCTTTTCCCTATGAGATGCTAGGGTGCAGGAAAGGGCGCATACCTCGGACGCTTAAGGAAGACTGCACATAGCTGGTCTCTGCCCCTGCCCTCCTACAATGCTGAATGTGGCGGCCACAAGGTCTGCTTACTGTGGCTAGGGGACTGGAGCAGATCGAATGCACAGATCGCAAAACGAGTGGATTAAAACTCTTTTATAGACGTTTAGGAAACATTGAGACCCACATCACCACCTCCACAAGTCGGTGGTAGCGCACGCCTTTAATCCCAGTACTAGGGAGGCAGAGGTAGATGGATCTCTGTTGAGTTCAGGCCAGCCTACTACTCTACAGAATGAGTTCCAGGCCAACCAAGACTATGCAGTGAAGCCCTGTCTCGAAAAAACAAAACAAAACAAAACAAACAAAAAAACAAGGTTATGATGAGAGAAATCAGCAAACCTTTGGTTTTTAGCCCGCATAGTTTAGGCTTCTGTAGAAAATAGATGAGGTTCTTGAGATAAAAAAAAGGACAGGTTGGTGGGAAGGTTTTTCGGATCTGTCTTGTTAATAAGACAAAATTACCTGCCACTACCCTCTTTAATACTACGGAAACATTTTGTTTCGGTGTATCATTTTTCTTTTTTCTTTTTTCTTTTTTTTTTTTTTTTTGAGACAGGGTTTCTCTGTGTAGCTTTGCGCCTTTTCCTGGATCTTGCTCTGTAGACCAGGCTGGCCTCGAACTCACAAAGATCCGCCTGGCTCTGCCTCCCGAGTGCTGGGATTAAAGGCGTGCGCCACCACCGCCCGGCTCGGTGTATCATTTTTTACTGGTGCTTTGTAATACACTTTCATAGTACAACCTGAAAAAGAACCCTTGCTCCACTTCCCAAGTGTTGGGGCTACAGGAAGGGAGAACATCACTCTCATTCTTGAGGGGGCAGAGACCGAGGTATTAAGGTTGGATTTCACTGTAATCCAGACTAGCCTAGAATTTAAAGCAACCTGTTTGCCTCAGCTTTGAGAGTACTGGGATTACAGGGTTGCTCTTGCTCCTGACTGCCTATCTTAGTCTGGTTTTTCCTTTTCTCAGTTAATGTAGGTTCTGGGAATCCCACCTCCCTTCCGCCCTTTGGTTTTTCAAGACAGGGTTTTTGTGCATAGCCCCGGTTATCCTGGAAATCTCTGTAGACCAGGCCAGCCTTGAACTCAGGAATCTACCTGCCTCTGCCTCTCAAGTGCTGGGATTAAAAGGCTTGCACCTCCACTAGTAGGTGGTGTTGGGAAACTTCATTCTCTGGAATAGCAGCAAATTTTCTTACCCACTGAACTCCCTCTATATTGTGTTACATTGTGCGGGGCTATGGGTGGTTCAGAAGCCACCTTGTGAGTTGTCCTCATCACTGACAGGCATGGTGAAAGGCAGGTCTCTTTATCCACTGAACCGTGTGCTTTCTTTTTTGAGACAGCTTCTCATTCTGCAGCCCAGACTTGAACTGTGTCAATTTCAACCTAGACTTGTCAGTGCTAGGATGAACAGGGATGAGCCACCAAACGTAACAAAAGCACTTCCTTTCTCCAGTTAGCATGGGTTACAGTGACTTTTTTCTTTTTTAGGTGTAAGGTTTTCTCTGCATGTATGTGTGCATTGTCAGAAGAGGGCATCCGATTATCTTGGAACTGGAGTCAGATAGTTGTGAGCTGCGTTTGGGTGCTGGGAATCCAACCCAGGTCCTCTGAAGAGCGGCCAGTGCAGTGGTTCTCAACCCCTTAACATACTTCATGTTGTGGTGATCCCTAACCAATTATTTCATTGCCACTTCATAACTGTAAATTTGCTGTTATGAGTCAATGTAAATACTTGATGTGCAACCCCTGTGAAAGAGTCATTTGACCCCCATGGGGGTCATGATCCACAGAAAACCACTTAGCCATCTGAAGCCTCAACTACTGTGATTTCTGATACAGGGTGGTGGTCAGAAACCTTATTATCAAAAATTTCCATTTTTATTAACTCATGTAAAAGGAAATTGCATAACAAATTTAGGCTTTATTTCAAGTAAATATGTATTCTTCTAATAACTAGGAAGCCAAAAGGAAAAGATGGGTATAACCTAAGAGCTAAGAGAGGGGCTGGAGGGATGGCTCAGAGGTTAAGAGCACTGGCTGCTCTTCCAGAGGTCCTGAGTTCAATTCCCAGCAACCACATGGTGGCTCACAGCCATCTATAATGAGATCTGGTACCCTCTTCTGGCCTGCAGGCATACATGGAGGCAGAATGTCGTATACATAATAAATAAATAAATAAATCTTAAAAAAAAAAAAAAAAAAAAAAAGAGCTAAGAGAGGATAGTGGTGCTGGATGTTTAGCCCACTACACACATCACAAGCAAGAGGGATAAAAGGTGCACAGATTTGATCATTAAGACACGGCTTTTACTTTGAAGAGTAAAACACTTCTTGATGTGTAGGATACCTTGTTTATAAATAGCATCATGGACTTATGGAATAGACTACTAATCATAACTCATGTTCAAGTATTAACAAGCTGTCCTAACAAATAACTAGGATTTGCTTAGCTCTTTGAGGAGTGGGCTTTGGTGACAGTGTTCACCAACAGGGAATAGTAAACCAAAGGTAGTAGCAATCAGAGTGGGACCCTGAGTTCCTAGGCAGGGTCATGCCTATCCTTTTATAGCAAACTACCCTTCTCAAATGACAAGGTGACCTCTACGTTTTAAGTTTTGTTCACTGCAGAAATCAAAGAGTTCCTCTAAACTGTCCCAAGTCTCCAATTTATAGCACAAAGGCTGATGTCCCTGCTCTTCAGTACTTTCTAAATAGAAAATGTGCCAGACTTACCCATGGCCTTGGGAAGAAACCTCCATTCTGTGTGAACTGTTTAAACTGGCCTCTTTAAAGCAGCTCTTCAGACTACAAACCCAATTCCTACACCTCTACCAAATCAGGAAAACTTATCATACTAAATAGAACATTTGCCATGAATATTAGCTAAAACCAGGCATTTTTTAAAGCTGAAGATGGCACAATTAGAGTATCGATTGACCCATAAATTTAAAAGCATCATCTTCAGCAACTCAGTACTCTTTCCACGACACGTTATAATCACATTACCCTGGTAAAATCCATGCTGTCCAGGCCACTCCCAAGTCCTGCATTACTTTGTCCCCACCACTGGTCTTCTGGGTTTTCATTTTCTCCTTACCTATAGCCTGGATGATGGTTCATAAGGCAGTGACCATTAGAGTCCCTCTTCTGCATTCCACTTGCTTCCTTGGACTAAGAGCATATGGATAAAGATAGGTAAAGCACAACTTTATTCTCTGCAAAAACACTGCAATCACACAGGAGCCTTTAGAGTTCATAATTTTTCCAACGTGGGGGAAACTGGTGCCTGCCCATAATTCCAGCACTCTGGCAGTGGAAGCAGGAAGGACACTTCGAAGTTATCCTCGGCTATAAAGCAGTTTAAAGGCAGCCTGGGCTTCAAGAGACCCTATCTAAAAAGTACTGCCCCACATACACCCCCCAAATGTAGGTGAAGTATGGGCAAAAATCAAGCTTATAGTAAATCTGTACAATCAGCCATTGTGTACTATAAAGAGCTTGCAAGAACTGAAGCTATTTTGATTAAATTTTCACAAAAATGCCAGACCAGCATATCTCAAAAGGAAAATGCAAACAAACGAACTAAAGAAATATACTTCGTATTCATTTGTCACATAAGCCTGGATAAAGAAAACATTCTCCTGCAATACACACAGTACATGAAAATGGAAACTCTCAACAGCCTCACCACCTACTTCCACATCAGTTGGATATATTAATAAAACTTTTTAAAATTATTTAACTTCATTTTATGTACATTGGTGTGAAGGTGTCAGGCCCCCTAGAATTGGAGTTACAGAATTGTGAGCTGCCATGTGGTTGCTGGGAACTGAACGCAGGTCCTCTGGAAGAGCAGCCAGTGCTGTTAACCACTGAGCCATCTCTTTAGCCCAACAAACTTTTAAAACTTTAAAATATGCCAGAATAGATTGATATGTTATCTGCTATATCAAACACACTAGGGTGTGTATTAGTCTACAAAATAAGCCCCGTAGCTTTTCTTTCTCTTGTTTTGATGCCACAGACTTCTGCTTTGGCATTGTTTCTTTTTGTAAATTTCAGGTCCTTTTATGTATCCTCAAATGAGACAGTTTACGTTGAAACAACTGCTTTAAGAGTTATCAGTTCTGATTTCAGCCAACTGTGTGAAAGAATTCCTCTGAATTTTCTTTTGTAATCAAGCACCCAGTACTATCACAGATGTATATTCCTCATACATATTTATTGAAAATTTACTATGTGCAAAGTATTCATCCATGGCCCGGCAGAGTGCATTTAAATACAAAGAATCAATAGCCATTCCAAATCAAGTGTAGGAACACTCTTGAGAAAGGGCACATGATGGCCAAAACATTTTGAGGTAGGAAATGTCCAACAAGTGAAATAAAGGGAGATGTCTACAGGAAAATATACTTTTAAGTAATAGTAGGCTGAGCTAATGTTATACCCATGGTGCTGACTATAAGAGTAATTATTCTGCAACCCCAAACTTTTTCCTGTCAGTACCTTCTATATTTTCACTTGAACAAAAAAATGTTCTATGAGTTTAGCCACTATGTTACTAAATTGACAATCAATCATTTGAATTTCTTTTAAACCTCTGTTAGACTTGTCTGGCTATATATAATTTTAGTACTACAGAAGGTGAAAGATGCTTGGGAACAAGGGAGTCAATTCATCTATCTGAATATGTAAATTAACAGCAATTGTGATATATGAGACAGAGCCATTTATAAGTATTGCCAATGAGGAACAGATAGGAAGAATGGTCCAATACAGAAGGATTGCCCACCGATGACTATTAAAATCTAGCACAGGACTTCCTGAGCACAGAAATGTTGCATGACCATGAAGAACAGAACTTGCGAAGTTCTCCTTTGGACAGCCACCATTTAAGAATTATGACAATGGAGCAAAGAAATGCATTCAGTCTTGATCTTGCCATACATTGATAATTATCCATCTTAAATAGCAACTAGAGGACTGATCAAAGGAAAGCCCTTAGCCAATTACCTTGCATACAATAGACACTAAATAACATGACTTGCTTTTATTTAACCCAAAGGAAAACAGACATTTCTGACAACTCTTAGCTGAAAACAGAATTTTTTCACCACTAATATTTCTTAATTCTTTCTTACCTCACGCATCCAGATGATCTTATGTCTAACAGTAATTTGATACTTTGAAAATTTTTAAGGTTTTTTGTTTGTTTGTTTTTCAAGACAGGGTTCCTCTGTGTAGCCTTGGCTGTCCTGGAACTTGCTCTGTAGATCACACTGGCCTCAAACTCAAGAGATCCACCTGCTTCTGCCACCCAAGTGATGGGATTAAAGGTGTGTGCGCCGCCACCACCCAGCCAAGATTTGTTTTTATCTGTGTTGAGTGTTTGCTCACAGGTATGCATGTACATCACATGTACACCATAAGATGGCTCTGGATCCAAACTACTGTCCTGTTTAAGAGAAGTACCTCTCGTAACAGAAGATTTAACAGAAGAACCATCTCTCCAGCTCTAGCAATTTGATATTTTAAAAATGTTAAATATAAGCCTGGTGGTGGCGCAGGCCTTTAATCACAGCACTTGGGAGGCAGAGGCAAGTGGATCTCTGAGGTCAAGGCCAGCTTGGTCTACAGAGTGAATTCTATTGCACAAAGAAACCCTATCTCAAAAAAACAAAAACAAAAACAAAAAAGTTAAATATCTACTTTATTAAACATTATTCTAATGTTTTAGTACTCATTCTTATAACCTGTCATTTCCTAACAATAAAGAATATTATAGAGCATCATATTATATATATTATAGTCAATATTACACTTAGTCACATCTGATCTCCAATTACTTTTAACTAATTTTGGATGATGGGAAAAGGTAACCCAAAATATTTCCCAACCATGCAAATAGACAATGTTTACTTCAAACAGAAGGAAAGGGTCCTACTAATTTGAGATGTCAAAATGAAACTGCAAATGAGATAATTTTCAAATGTAGGAGGTAGCACACAGTTATGTACGTATCCTGAAAGGAAGCAATACCCTTCTCAAAAAGCAATTCCTTTTTCTTATTGTACATTACTAAACAGAATTTCCAACTTAAGTAAAAAGCTTTAGCCTCTGAATACAGCTAAAGCAGCTTGCTTGTTGGTGTGACAATTTTCACAAAATTAATCAGAGATAAAATAAATCCCAAAAAACCTGTTTTACAATGCAGCCCCACGTCTTGGGGTCAAACAGCTGAAATGTTTATTTAGCACTACAGAAATCAATCAAAGTTGCCGGTAGGTAGTCATGTACAACAGAGAGTTTGGTTGACAAATTATACTTACATATGTTTTCTTAGGCATAATCAGCAGCAACTGGAATAATTCGTATTTATTATGGACAGTAAGGCTGAAAAACACCCAGAGTCCAATAGCTTTGTCTGGTACACGGAAGAAACAACCCTAGTGCAACAGTTTCCAGCAGGGGACTATTGATGAGGGCAATAGAAAAATGGCTGATTGGTGACAAGAACAAAGTGTGACAGAGAACTATGTCTCCTAATCTTTCTCTTTCTAGCCAGTATCTGTACTTTCTGGGTTATTTCTCCATTCAATCATATCTACCTGTTGGTCCTTTAGGTTCCAAATACCTACACCTCAAATTCTCAGAATGCAACTTTTTTAAACCAAAGTTCTCAGTATACAATACATACTTGAAAAGTCTGAAGGAAGACTTTGCCTTCCAGGGAAAGGTAAAGAAAACAAAGCCACTTTGCCCTGATCACTATCTAAAAACCCTAAGAGTTTTCTTGTGTTATAAATACTAACATGCTTTTGTAGTAAGTAACACCTTTCTGATAAAAAATATTCAAAAGATTAAACTAAATCAATAAGACTTTGCCAGGTGAAGGACTAAAAATAGGACTTACAAGTACCCCTTAAAATTCCACTTGTATTAAAAAACAAAAAAAGTACTCAGTTCCAGAACATCTAAATTTGCTGGGGTTTAACTTTAGCCAACTCCTATCTTTACATTTAATCATTTTACTATAAAAACAAAGTTCGGAATATTTAAGGTTCATGAACTTCTAGGGTCAAGCTTAAGATAAATCTTCTGGTTTAGATAAAACAGATTGCACTAGTTAATGGATCTGACCTCACTGGGTAACCCGAAAATTGCTACAAAAGTTCCAGCTGTATGTTCTTGGTAAGGTGGGGTGACAACTCTGTGTGCTTTGTATTTCTTTTCATTCAAACTCGTTTATAAGATGCAAAGGTTTTAACTATCCAATAGAAGGTACATAATTTAAAACATTCTACAGAAATAACGTTACCAGTAATGTACAATTAAAAAAAAAAAGCCACAAAAAAGTCAAAGCTAAAAACAAGATTTTTACTATGAATCAGTGCTTCTATTACCCTTCTGAAAGAAGTGATATTTTAATGTGATGTAAAGGCAACATTGAAAGTTCATCTTTAAATTAACCACCTAATTTATCCCTAAAATTACAAAGAAATCAGTCTTGTACAGGTCAAGTTCAGTAAACTAACAGGTTCTCTCAGCACAAAGCAGCACTAGAAAACAACAGGACAGATGGGAGTTGACTAGTTTTGTAGTGCCTGCTCCATCAATACAAGACATCAGACGGTATCCATCCCAGAGCACAGACACGATTAAAGACTAGGGCAAGAATGTATCACACTCTTAGCTAATAAATGTCCTTTGTCTCTGCAACTTTCTAGTTTGAATGAAATTAATTTTTCAAAGTAAATCGGGTCATGTAAGTTGGCTGTTTAAATAACATCATGATGAGGTATGAAAGTTCTGAATATCCCTTACATTCAGCAGGATTCACCAGAGATGTGCAATAGCTTGTCAAGGGCAACTCCCAGATAGCTTTTATACTTTGGGGTCACAATGAATTCTAGAAGAGTAGTCTAAAGAGATTTAAAAGGGTATGCTCTGAAACAGACGGGAGCAACTTTTCCTTCAGAATTCATTTTGAACAGAATATCATCAAGAAAAGCTCTTCTCTGATAGTGTGTCCCAACATTGAGCCAAGACGGCCAACTAGCACCGAGAAGTCGCATTGAACTCATTTGCAGTTCTCTTGGCAATTAAACTTTTTTTGTTGTTTTTTCCCCTTCTAGTCCAAGCACAAATGTGGATCAGTGAACACAGTACTGGAAGCGCCATTTGCAAGTACATTACAGTCATCATTAAATAAGTAGGAGGTGGGCACTGTTTTTACTTGGGGAGGTAGGGTATTAGTAGGAGATGAAATAAAACCAGGGAACACACTGAGGTTATTAGAAAAAGGTCACTGCCCTTTTAGTCTAGAGGTCATATTGAGGAGACTGTTATGCTTTTAAAGATAAGGATGCTGCACTGCAGGATCATGTATGCAGCAGGAATACATTAGAATCGAGCTGCACTTGACTAAGGAAAAAAATCCCTAAGTAACATTTAAATACGTGTTATCTGCCAGTCACAAAGAGGAAAGCACCTAGGGTGAACTCCAATTTACCAGGACCTTGATCAGGACCACAAAGCCTGAGTATCTTTTGTAATGCAGAAACACAGCCTCTAGTCACACTGGTTTAGAAAAAGTGATGGGTTCTGTGTTCTTCTGACTCTTTAATGAATTTTAGAACATGATTTTACTAAGGACTTTTATCTTCATACCAGTGTTAAAACTCAACTACTTCCAAATCCTAAGAGACATAAACCAAAGAGAAGCAGAAGCCATACACATTAATCTGTGCTCCTCTCTTTCTGCTTTAAGGGAATCTGCCAAGCCAGTATCACATTTCAAAGTCAAAGTATTAATTCTTCAGCATTCCTGACAACTAGAAGCACATTCACTGAAGGCTGAAGGTGAGGGAGTGGATGGTTTAACTTTAATATCTGAAGAATGACTCCATTAGAGGAAAGAAAACCATCCCATCTCATAAGGATTAATGCAAATTTGGCTAAAAAAGCCACCCGGTACTCCAAAGGTTGGTTCACTGTGGAAGAACTCGAGAAGAGTACTCTGATGTACACACAAGTCTAAGTATCTCCCTTGTCCAAGCAGTTGTGTAAAATTCAAGATAAAGGTTTTAGTTTTATCTTTTAATGTCATTTTCCCCACTATACGGAATGAGGAAGAGTCCTCTTATTTTCCCCCACAAAAAAGGGAGCCACATTAATATGTGTATATATTCCCATGACTCTAATATAAGTGCGGATCTCCAAAGCTTAGGGATTTTTCCATAAGAAGAGTGGGCCGTTCTGGTTACCCCTGTAATAAAAGGGTATTCCACCACAGAGAGCCAGAGGTTTTCCAGATGTGTGTAAGAGAGCAGGTGCGCAAGGCAAGCAAATGAGCGCAAACAGTATTATGGAAAACATTTGAGAAATTAGCTCCATGAGGACTGTGGGCTCCACAAGAGGACTTGACTGGGTAGCCTGGTCTGACACAGGAACAAGAAAGCAGAGATTGCTTCAAAGCTGGAACCCTTCCATAGGAGCCTCACACTGCTGGAAGATGTACTGCTGCTGGCTAAGGTCAACCTGGGGTGTAATGCTGCTGTCCTCATCTTCGGTCCCAAAGTAATGCTCAATAAGATCAAAAGCCTTTTGATAGATCTCCTGGTTTTCATGACTCTGCAAGAACTCTATTTTATCCAGACCTAAAATGAAGAATAAAGAATCATTCTTGAAAATCCAGGTAACTACATTTTCAAGTTGACTTCTTTGAAGTAAACATTCTCACTTACATATCTTGTACTGCAGTTGTACAGAAATGATCACTACTACATCTGAACGCTAATATTATAAATTAATGTCTTAGCAACAATTCTGTAACAGTCCCTTTATCACCAGTGTCTACTATATTCATGTCTTTAGATGACTACGACTACTTCTAACTCTCAGCCAGAAGCTGCACCAATCAAAGTATCTCACCATATGCTTCTTCAATCAAAGCACAGTAAGGGTTAATGCCTGAGCCGTTCCTTTTGGCTTCTTGTTCTCCAAGCCTCAGGATGTTCTCCAAGCCATTGAGGGCAACTTGCACAATCTTTGAGTCCATGACAGTGAGGAGATCACAGAGTGGCTTGATACAACCCAGTTCTACTAGGTACCTGAATCAACAAAAAGCACAATTTAGTCATACAAAAAACTTAACTGTTAACATTTCTATCAAGCTGTGAGGTATCTTCAAGCTTGTAGAAATAAAAATAAGAAACTGTCAACTATAGCACTTTAGGGAGGAAAGAGTTTATTTGGTTTACACATTCCAATTATAGTCCATTACTGAGGGAAACCAAGGCAGGAACTCAAGAAGGGCAACTGGTTTGTTGTTCAGCTACCTTTCTTTTTTCTTTTTTCGAGTCGTTTTTGTTTTTGTTTTGTTTTGGTTTGTTTTTGGTTTGTTGTGCAGCTACCTTTATTATACTACCTCCCAGGACCACAGTAGGGTGGACCCTTGCCCATCAATCATTAATCTAGAAAATGCCACCCAGGCTTGCCTACAGACCAACACAATGGAGGCCTTTTCTCACCTAGCTTAGGTCAGGCTGACAGAGAAACTAACTAGCACAACAGGAGTGGTGACACACGTCTTTAATCTCAGAATTAGGAGGCTGAGGCAGGTCCACCTGTGAGGCCATACGGGTCTATATATGGAGTTCTAGGCCAGCCAAGGCTACACACTGCCTCAAAATAGTAACAATTTTATTTCATTGATTGACTGATTGGAGGTATGTGTGCCATGGGCTGCAGGTCGAAGACAGACAAAGTCTGTGAGAGCTGGCTCTCTACTTGCACAAAGTAAGTGCCGAGAACTGATCATCAGGCTTGAGAGCAAATGCCTTTACCTGTTCAGCCATCTTGCCAGCTCCAACTAAAAAATACCAAGTCAAGTACAAAACAAAACAAAAACCACCACCACAACAAAAACACAACAAATTGCATTATCTAGTAACATCCTCCTGCCCATCTTCATAATTTTTGTACTGGGAAAGAAACAGGAATTCTTCCCACTTGTATGAGTGACTCATCAAAATAGTAATGTTTTGTTTTTCCTTCTTTCTTTTGGTTTTTTTGAGGCAAGATTTCTCTGGGTAGTTCTAGCTGTCCTTGAACCCTCCAACCAGGTAGCCTCAAAACTCAGAGATCTGTAAAGGCATGCACTACCACTGCCCAGCTTTTTTCCTCATTATTCACATGGGAGTTATTCCAAGAAGCATGTTTTACACGTATATGGGTACACATAAGGGATGGGGACATATATGTGTCCAGTGAAGGTGGAGGTACAAAGCTGATGTTAGGAATATCCTTGATGATTCTTCCACATTATTCATCAAAGCAGGTGCCTCAACTCAACACACAGAGCCTACTAATGTGGCAAGTCTCACTAGCAAGCACGCCCAGGGGATGATCTCTGCCTTCTAAGGCTGAAACAGCAGCTGGACCACCAGACTTATTTAGCACTTACTTGGTGCCAAACAAGGGCTTTAACCACTAAGCCATCTTCCTCACCCCAAATAGGACATGGAGTTTTGATGAGATAATGTCATCATTATTTCTATATGTAGTCACACTTCTCAAATACAAATTGTGTGAACTAAGAATGAAACACATGGAAGGACTCTATAGCTATTAATTTCTTTTAATTACAGCAAGATTTAACATGTAATCCAGATTGAGTATAATGGATGAGATATAGACTACTGTGTCATAGTCACACCAGTTATTCATGCACTCCCCTATCATTTCAATCTCTCAAGTTGTATATGGAAAAATAAGATAACTGATGTAGCTGAAACTTGTGTTTGTGGAACTTGGTACTAGCCTTTATTTTCTTTCTATTCTATTTTAAACTTAAAATACAAAGATAAATCTCTAGAAGTGAGAGAGAACAATTAAAATTACTAACATCATGAGGTAAAATGAGAAATCACTGCTGACGACATGAAGATTAAGAAAATCAAAATCACCTGGCAGTGGTGGCGCACGCTTTTAATCCCAGCACTGGCAGAGTGAGGCGGATCTCTGTAAGGTTCAAGGCCAGCCTGGTCTACAGAGCAAGATCCAGGACAGGCACCAAAGCTACACAAAGAAACCTTGTCTTGAAAAACCAAAAAGAAAATCAAAATCCTTTCTTGATTATTAATCTAAAAAAAAGAAAACTTCACAGCAAACCAAGGATAGAGGGAATTCGATAAAGAACCTTAACAAGAACTATTCAGCTAACATCACACTTAAGAACAAAGATAAAGATTAAGGAAGGGGTACTCTCTTACTACTATTGCTCGTTACAAGTAATTCCAAACAGTATTTTTTTTAAAGAAATAAAACCTATATAGACAGGTATGGAAGCAAACTCTATTTCATTGTTTTGTGTGTGTGTGCTGGTGGTGGTGGTGGTGGGGATTGACCAAGACAAAAAACAAAAAACTAAGCTGGCCCAAACCAGCCTGGACAGTAAGTAAAAAGAATCTATAAAAAGCTAATACACAAATTTAATCTTTATATTACAGTAATGACCATAATATCACTATGGTAGCATTAGAAAGCAGTATGAATCCCTGTACTCTAGAGGCAAAGAAAGGCAGCTCCTTGAGTTCTAGGCCAGCTTGATCTACAGAGCAAGTTTCAGCACAGCCAGGGTTACACAGAAAAACTGTCTTAAAAATGTAAAGAAACAAAATAAGACAAAAAACTGAATATGAGAGGCTACAGAGATGGCTCAGCAGTTAAGAATGATGCTGCTCTTCCAGAGGACCCAAGTTCTATTCCCAACACCCACATAAGGCAGCTCACAACTGCCTGTAACTCCAGCTCTTGGGAATACAAAAGCCTCTTCTGGCCTCCATGAACAGGAGGCGTACACGTGCACACACGTACGTACATATACACACACACACACACACACACACACACACACACACATACACACACACACAAATCTTTTTTAAAAACTGAAAGGGAGAGAAGGAAGACAAGTTTTAAAAACTCAATGTAGCCACTGCAGAAATGGCTCCGCAGTTAAGAGCACTTGCTACTCTTATAGAGGACCTGAGTTTATTCCGCATCACCCATGTCAGGCAGCTCACGACCACCTCTAACTCCAGTTCTCAGATCTGATTTGTCTAGCCTTCCAGGCACTTGCATTAACACACATAGCCACACTCTTACACATATGAATTAGAATATTTTTTAAAATAAAACTTAAAAAGAATAAATGTACTTCTGAGTCTAATTAGAACACTGAAAACAATTTCCCAAAGGGTCAGACTTAATTGTTCATAGTCAAGAAGTTCAATTCTTTTTTTTTCTTTTTTCTTTTTTTCTTTTTTTTCCCCGAGACAGGGTTTCTCTGTTAGCTTTGTGCCTCTCCTGGAACTCACTTGGTAGCCCAGGCTGGCCTCGAACTCACAGAGATCCGCCTGGCTCTGCCTCCCAAGTGCTGGGATTAAAGGCGTGTGCCACCACCGCCCGGCTTAAGAAGTTCAATTCTTACTGAACAAGATTATCAATCTTTTTTTTTTTTTTTTTTAAGGTTATATATTGGGGGCGGGAGTTCGGGGGTGGTGGGATGGGGGTGGGGTGTTAAACTTGTTTTCCTTTAATTTGCAAGACACTTCCTGGGTAGCACTTACTTGATCTGCTCAGCTGACCCTCCAGAAGTTGCATTTGTGATGGCCCAAGCAGCTTCTTTCCTTGTCCGGAACTCAGCAGTTTGCAATATACTAATGAGAGCTGGGAACATGTTAGCATCTATCACAGTCTGAAATTGAAGACAAAGTTAAAAGGACAAGGAAGTTACACTACTTTTAAAAATATTACTAATGATCACTATAACTTGCTTTGTTTCGGTTGGTTTTTGAGACCAGGTTTCACTAATTAGCTCTGATTAGCCTGGAACTTGCTATGTAGACCAGGCTGGCCCTCAGAGTTCCATCTGCCTCTGTCTCCCAAATGCTAGGATTAAAAATATAACTTTTGAATTAACTTGACAAATGATGTTTGTTTTTCCTATTACCATTTTTAATTTTTATTTTATTCATTATTATTGTGTAGGTGTGAATGCATAGGCACAGCATTGATTTTCTCCTTCTACCATGGGTTCTGAGGATCAAATCCAGGTCTTTTGGTTCACTCTGCAATGTTCTCACCTGCTGAGCCATCCCACAAACCCTGTCATCTCCTCAAGAGGCTTATAATTAGTACCATGGATAGTACTCTTATGGTGTCTGTGGTCTTAAGTCTCATCAGGACAGAAGAGATGTTTAGTGGAAAAAAGCTCTTGCCACACAAGACAGGCAAAGAGTTATAATTCCTAGAAGCCACTGGAAATGTCAGACGTGGTGGCAAGCTCAAAATCAAAGTCACAGCATGTGCCTACTGGAATATGACACAAACAGACATACAATTAATAAATAAAGGTGAAATATATTGGATGCCCTGGGCCAGGAAATGATGCACGCCTCGAGAGGGAGAGGCAGACAGAGCTCTGTGCATGTGATGCTAACCTAATCTACATGGTGAGCTTCAGTCCAGCCAGGCTACACACTAAGACCTTGTCTCAAAAACCCCAGTGTTTTAATGGCATACTTTTACATTTCACTTACATATTATCACTAGCCTTCCTTATATACTTTCATACTTAAAACTGGCCCAGAAACTTAAAAAGGGGGGGGGGGGGATTCTGCAAAAGGGTATATTTAAAGAAAACAGACCCTCCCTGGTGGTATACATATTTAATCCTGGCACTCGGGAGGTTAAAAAAAAAGACGGATCTCTGTGAGTTCTAAGGATAGCCTGGTCTAAACAGTAAGTTCCAGGCCAGCTGGGGTTACAAAATGAGACCCTGTCTCAAACAACAACAAAAGGCCTTCAACAGTCCATGAAAAACTTACACAATCTAACACATGACTTCACTGGAAAATATAGAAGTAAAGCCAACCTATTTAGCACACAGTCCATCCAAACATTTTGAAAACCCAGAGACTTTTTTTTAGATCTTTGACAAAAATCATCAAACTTTAAAGGTAAAGAGAAAAATGCATGGTCTATGCATCAAAAAACTAACATTACAAGAAAGAAAATTGGGGTTGGGGATTTAGCTCAGTGGTAGAACGCTTGCCTAGCAAGCACAAGGCCCTGGGTTCGGTCCTCAGCTCCAAAAAGAAAGAAAAAGAAACAAAGAAAATTGAGACTGAAAGAGTGGCAATGGAAGTTAACAGTTTTACAAGAACAAGGAAGACTGTATTTTAACGTCTTAAACCAAAACAACTTCACTCATCATTAAAAGGGTAGGAAAGGGGCTGGAGAGGTGGCTCAGCTGTGACTGACTGCTCTTTCAGAGGATCTAGGTTCACTTCCCAGCACCCACAGACGGCTCACAACTGCCTTTAACTCCAGTTCCAGGAGATCCAAGGGCACCGCATGCACAGGACATACATACAGTTAAACAGATACACACACATAAATAAAATCTTTTGAAAATGTAGCTCACATATAGGGATAAAAAAGCAGGTACTATGGCATTACCTGGATCTGTGCCCTATTTCCAGCTGTAATATTAGATATTGTCCAACATGCTTCCTTTTTGATAGATTCCTTTGGGCTACTCAGCAAATGTAATAAACTCTGAAGAGCTGAGCAATTCAAAATTACCTGAAAAGGAGGGGAAAAAAAGGTATTTAAGTTTTATTTATGGCATAGTTCCAAATATCATTTTGTTTTGGATTATTGTTGGTTTTTGTTTGTTGAGGCAAGGTCTTATGTAGCACAGGCTGGCCTCAATGTATACTAGATGATGAGCTTGAAATCCTGGATCTTCCTATGTCCATCTCCCAAGGGTTATAAGTAAATCTTTAATGCAACAAACATTATTTTTGTCTCGTAAAACAAACACAGAGAAACCCTGTCTCAAAAAACAAAACAAACAAATAAAAAGTTAAAATAAACTTATTTAACTACAAATGTAGGAGGACAAGAGAACTCTAGAATTAAAACAAATAACTTTATATACACTGTGTTTTTAAATTGTACTTATTCATGGGAAGCACATGTGTGTGTGGGCTCAAGCATGCCACAGTACACATGGAGGTGAGAAATGTTTTGCAGGAGCTGGTTCTCTCCTTCCATCAAGTGTCCTAGGAATCAAACTCAGGCCACCAGGCTTGGTGGCAAGTGCCATTACCATTTGAGCCAATGTACTAGTTCATTAAAAAATATTTAATGCTAGTCTGAAATACATTAAAGACTATGAATCTGGTTTCATTGTGTACATTTACAACACTGTGACATGTGGTAGTACACACACATACGCAAACATGGGAAGATCTTGAATTTGAGCACAGCTTGATCGTTATAGTCATACTCTGTTCTCAAAAACAAAACAGAACAAAACCTGTAATACACATCTACAATGAAGTTAGTATTAAAAGCTATAATATGGGCTGCAGTGACGGTAGCTCAGTGGTTAAGAGTACTTGTTGCTCTTTCAAAGGACCCGGGTTCAATTCCCAGCACCCACATGGTGGCTCACAACTATATTCAACTCCAGTTTTAGGGGATCTGATGCCTTCTACTGGTTGTCACATGCACCAAGCTTATATATGGTACACATATACACATACATAAAATAAAAAGAATACATCTTAAAAAAAACAACTACAATTAGGGGCCAAGTATGGTGGCACACCCCTTTAATCCCAGCACTTGGGAGGCAGAAGCAGGTGGATCTCTTCTGAGTTCAAAGCCAGCCTGGTCTATACAGAGAATTATAGGCTAGCCAAGGCAACATTCTAAGACACTATCTCCACCAAAAAGAACAAAAAGGGGAGGGAAACTCTGTTGCTAGGTCTCTGATGCTGACTAACACCATTCTAAGTCTTTGGAGGCTAGTTTCCTAGGACTCTAACTAAAATTATAAAGTTAAAAATCATTAAAATGGTGGTGAGAGTTCAAGAATCCATCACTGTACAACTGAATAGACTCTATTCCAGAAATAGAGGCAAGTATTTATGAAGAAATAAAATGAAAGGTAATCCTTTTCTCCTCTAATTACTGGTAGTTTTGCTTAATATCCAAGTAAAATAACCCAAATAGAAGAAACACATTCTTTAAAAAAAATAAAAATAAAAAAATAAAAAATCTGGGTGGTGGTTTACCTTTAATCCCAGAACTCGGGAGGCAGAGCCAGGCAGATCTCTGTGAGTTCAAGGCCAGTCTGGTCTACAGAGCAAGATCCAGGACAGCCACCAAAACTATACAGAGAAACCTCATCTCAAAAACAAAACAACAACAAAAAGCACATGAAATAAAAATAAATTTAAAAAAATACACAAAATAGATGTATAAAAAACTAGAATAAGAGTTCATCTTAGTTGTGTAAGTTAAAAAGAAAAAAATAAATAGAAAATTTCATCACAAGTAATAAAATAAATGAAAACTAAAACAATGTAGCAACAAGCAAAACTTATGGCTGATAAAGTGTCTTTTATTTAAAAAAAAAAAAGAAAAAGAAAAAAAAGAAAAGAAAAGAAGGGCAGAGATATACTTCCCACAGTTCTGGAGGCTGGAAAGTCCATAGTCAAAGTATAAGGGACCTTCTTACTACATCCTCCCGTGGAAGAAGGCTGAAGAACTAGTGGGGACAAACATTCTGTCCTTACACAACAGAAAAGCAGAAGAGTGCATGGAACTTTCTAAAAACAATTTTGTCACAAATATTAAGTTTTTATCTTATAAATTTTTATTATAAAAATCTTTGAAAATAAAATAAACATCATACACCAAAATTAACCAGATCTAATTCTATACATCTTAGTGTATAGAATTAGAACAGCCATTCTGAAGCTGTGAAGCTTCGTGGTGGATTTTATACTTTCTCTACTGGTTATATTATTTGCTCATCCACCACCAAAAACCCATGACAAAATTAGAACTTGATAAACAAACAATTAGCTTTATAGCCTCTTTCATAACTGGTATTTGAAAAGCTAGATAACCCAGAAAAGGAATTTCTAAATGTATATCATTAACCAAAATTAAACCCTGAAGATATAAATAACAGACCCATTATGAGCAATCAGAATGAAACTGTTAATAAAAGCATATCTTAAAAAAAAAAAAAAAAAAAAAAAAAAAGCCAGGACCAAAAAAATTCCCAGCTGATTCCTATCAAACCTTGAAGGAAGGCCTCATACCAGTTCTTTACTTGTTCCATAAAACAAAAAAGAACACTACCAAATTCATTCTATGAAGCCAGTATTACCCTGACACCAAAATCCAGGTAAAGACACTATCAAAAACAAACACAACAAAAACAAAAACCCTATAGACCAATTTCCCTGATGAACACAGAGGCAAAATTCTTAATTAAAATACTTGCAAACCAAATTTAAGAACACATTAATAAGATTATATATTATGACCAAGTGGGCTTTATCCCAGAAAGGCAAGGTTGATTAACATATATAAATCAATAAATGTAATACACCATGCAAGTGAACTCAATGACAGAAACCACACAATTATTTCAACTGACTTTGAAAAAGCATTTGGCAAAGTTCAACATCCCTACATGCTAAAAGTTCTTAAGACTTTAGGAATAGATGGCATATACACCTCAAAATAATAAAGGCTATATATAATAAACCTATAGCCAACATTATAGTAAATGGAGACAGAGCATTTCCTCAAAAAGGAAGAATGAGCCCAGCGGTGGTGGTGCATGCCTTTAATCCCAGCACTTGGGAGGCAGAGCCAGGCAGATCTCTGTGAGTTCGAGACCAGCCTGGTCTACAGAGTGAGATCCAGAACAGGCACCAAAACTACACAGAGAAACCCTGGCTCGAAAAACCAAAAAAAATAAAGGAAGAAGACTGAGACAATATGTACATCCTCCTCTTTCTTATTCCACAATAGTGCCCAAAGTCTTAGGTAAAACAAGAAAAAGACTTAAAAGGGATAAATACAGGAAGGGAAGAAATCAAATTATACCTATTGTAGACATGATTCTGGTTTGATTTTGTTCTTTTGTGTTTTTGTCTTTATTTTGTTGTTTTGAGACAGGGTCTTACTGTGTAGCTCTAACTGGCCTTCATTTATACCAACATTCTACTCTCAGAGGTAGTACGAAAAATATTCCATTCAAAATAACCCCCCAAAATTAAGTATCTAGGAATGGATTTAGCTAAAGAAGTGAAAAACCTCTACAGTGAAAACTTTTAGACAATGAAAAAGAAAATTCCAGAAGATATTAGATAATAGAAACATATGCCATGTTCCTGGATTGGCAGAATATTATGAAAATAGCTATACTGCCGAAATTAATTTGTAGTATTAACATAGTATGCTGGAGGCTATGGAAATAGATAGTAGATAGCAATTGAGAATTCAGGTGTCGACCCACCAGATAAATAACCCTCTGATGGAGGAATCTTGTTAAGCAAGGCTTACAGGACCACAGACTCTGAAAACTGGTTCCTTTGTCTGTAATTTTTCTCATGTGCCACTACAACTCTTCCCTAAAAACAGCTACAGGTATTTTCCCCACTGCTTGTGTGTTTATCTCGTGAATATATTTCATCTACTGAGCACACATATCTGTGGATGGTCAGGAAGATAATTTCTGCTTAAGCTGTGTAATTTTGATGAATAGAAATACTACTAGCATATTTTTCATTACTCAGACTGACATAGGAAAATGATAATATTCTCAGCTACAAAGTCAGCTTTTTTTCAAATCCAAAATAAGTTGCACCTGGAGATGAACTGCACAGGGCAAGTTGCCAGGTGTCTGTTTGCTGAACCAAAGTCAGGCTGATAACATCAAGACATAAAATCCTTGAAGCAATTGGCTTTCTGCACATACTCCTAATCTCAAGGTTCAGCCAACTAACTGTTTATTATTTAACTCCTGAATTTCAATGTCACTGTCTGGAAACCCTAACCACTCAGAGCTACATGCCCGCTTTACTCACCATGCCTGGTCAGTGCAACCTCCCTAGCCTGATAGAAACTGTGAGACTTATGTGTTATTAGAATGGGTCGGACCTGGTATTATATAACTCACAATTGTCCAGAGTTTGGTTGTTGAAGGAGGTGTGTGTAGAAAGAGCTATGTAGAGAGAGCTGCTGTGTAAAGAGTTGTGTACAGCTGTGTGTAGAAGGCACGGGTGTGCAGACAGAGTTGTGTAGAAAATGAGTAGCTATGTAGAAGAGAACTTGTGTAGCTATATAAAAAGAGATGTAGAAGAGAGATGTAACTGTGAAAAGAAAGATGTGTATGTAGGGCAGACGTGTGTGTAGAGGAGAGTAAGTGAGTGAAGAGTGAGTAAAGAGTGATATAGTAGTGTGTGAAAGAATGTAGCAGAGTAGAGAGAGATGTAGAGCTATGAAAAAAGAGATTAACTGTGTGTAGAGATGTATGGCTATGCAGGAGAGAGATGTATGTACACATATAAACAGAGGTATGTAGTTGTATGTAAAGAATGTAGCCGGGCGGTGGTGGCGCATGCCTTTAATCCCAGCACTCGGGTGGCAGAGCCAGGCGGATCTCTTTGAGTTCAAGGCCAGCCTGGTCTACACAGTAAGATCCAGGACAGGCTCCAGAGCTACACAGAGAAACCCCGTCTTGAAAAAACCTGTGTGGAGACAGATTTTCAGGGATAGATTTTTTCAAGATAAAGTAAAAAAGAAATTACCATCAGAGAGTGTGTGTTGATTTAGTGTGATAGAAAAGTCTAGCCCTTGCTACATTCATGGAGTTTTTTGTTTTTGTTTTTTTCCCCTGCATACCCTGGAGGCGGTCCTGGAGCACGCTCTCCCAAAGGCTACCGATAGTAGTATCTAACAATTTTTCCATGTAATTGTTCACAGCTTTAGAAAAAAACAATATAAGAGTTCATATGGAACCAAAAACAGACCATAGGTAGCCAAAGCAATCCTAAGGAGCAAGGAAGAACCCTGCTGGAAGTATTACAGTATCAGATCTCAAATTACACATCTACAGTAATAAAGACAATCTGGTACAGAACTACCATGTGACACCTCTAATTTCATCCTTAGGCATATACCCAGAGAACACCATACATACCCTAACATAGAGAGATTTGCAGCCCCAAGTCTATCACTGTTTTATTCATTATAGCAAAAAACTGGAATAAACCTAGTAGTCTATTAGTAGATGAATGGATAATGAAAATTTTGTATATATAAGAAATGGAATACTATCCATCTTTCAAGAAAAATAAAATTATAAAATTTGTAAGGTAACGGATGGGCTTAGAATATATGATATTAAGCAAGGTCACACAATTTCAGAAAAGAAAAAAAAAACAAATATTCTCTCCCATATGTGGGTTCTAGCCAATAATTTATGTATATATGTAAACAAATGTGCATGTGGCATAGTATAACATGTTGAAAAAAAGAACAAGAAAGGTTAAATATTGGGGATGAGGAACGACTGAATGAAACTAATGGACCAACTTTCAAATTTACCATCTGACACAAATAATTCTAGCTATCTGCCCAGAAACAATTACAAAGCTCTAAAAGAATAAGTGAACAACAGGAGAGGAATACACAGAGCTGCAGAGACGTATACAAACTGCAAAAAATAAACATGTTGAAAGTGTGTATGAGGGATGGGGATTGGTAAGAATTCCATTAATTGTTAATACTGGCAACTCTAGATACTAGGGGGGGAAAAAGATCATCAAACTGCATAGAGATGTCAGAATATAACTTTTTTCCCCCCCAAGACAGGGTTTTCTCTCTGTAGCCAGGGCTGTCCTGGATCTCCCTCTGTAGACCAGACTGGCCTCACACTCACAGAGACCCACTGCTTATGCCTCCCGAGTGCTGGGATTAAAGGCATAAGCCACATCACCGTCCAATTACACTTTTATATAATTTTTAAATTTTTAAATACTAAAGAAGTGATCTAGAAAATAAACATGTTAGGAATTAAAAAGAATACATGGAGAAGGGTATTCTAGAAAACCTTTATGAAAAAAAAAAAAAAAACCTTTATGGAGGGGAGGAGGTCTAGGCACATAGAACTTCTTAAACAAAGAGGGAGAACACTGCACAAAAAGGCTGGAAATGGTGGGGTATGGGTAGACAGACTCCAGAAGGCACCCCAGGAACAAGAGCAGTGACTAGGAGTAAGGAAAGTTTATACTCCCAAAATAAATAGGCTCCAATGAAGAATGAAACTTAAAACCTAAGTTAGGAATTCGTTGGGTTCTCTGTAAGATACTAAAGAAACTGTTTCTAAGAGGAAAATACACTGTTAAAAGGTCATTGGAGGCAGTATTGAGACTTCATAATTGATGCTGTGGAGCTGTTCCTCATGAGGCTCCTGAGACTGTGGTGTGAGTGGTACTCAACTCCCGGGAGGAGACTCTGTAAGTGGTGTATGTAGCTTCCAGAAAATGAAGTAGTTTTCCTGAGTGTCAATGATACAGCTGTAAGGCACCCATGTTCCTGTAAGTAACCCCACAAAACCCAATGTTTCCCTATGCCTGACTTGGAAAGAATCCTTTCTTTGGTCTATTTTTACCTTATCTGTGGTATGTGTTTCTATGCATCTCCTGGCCAAACAGGGAAGAATAAATGGAGAGGAATAATGATTTAGAAAGAATAGGAAGGTAAATCAAGTAGACATGGCAGAAAAAAAAAAATCTCTTGTGTATAAGAAGACAAGGACGAAAATAAGGTATAATTTATACATGGTTCTAACAATAAGAAAAACCAGTAAGATTTGATGAACTATGCAACTGAGCCAAGAAGAGTCAGATACAGTCCTATCTGGTTTCAAGCCTAGGAATAGAAGAGAACAATTACTAACTGAAAGAAAAACAAAACAAAAAACCAAAACTCACAAGTTGCTTTTTCACAGTAAGCAGATAAATTATGAGACAAAAGGCAGAAACGGCTAACAGATTACTTGGATCATGAGAAGTAGAACTTGAGAGTTCAGAACTAGATTCAGAACATTTCTGCTTGAGATGCAGCTCAATGATAGAGCCCTTGCTGTAGCACAAGGACCAATTCTACCCTCACGAAACAAAATAGCAAAAGCAATTCAACATTACCCCCATTTCATTAAATACCCCTTCAAAAAACACAAAAGCAAAAACAAAAATCTCACTATGTTGCCCAGGCTGGCCTGGAACTCACAATCTTCCTGCTTCTGACTCCCAAGTACTGGGATTATAGGCATGCACAACCCCATCTAGCAATAAAAAATTGAGTCCCTATGTGCCATACCAGGACCTATTAGATTATAAAGGCACAGACATGAATGAGGTTAACACCATAAACCTCTAAAACTATACAACCTAGTATGGTTTATGAAACTATAGGTTCATGGTTTGAATACTTGGGCCTCTAGCTAGCAGCACTATTTTAGAAGGCTGCAGAAACTTTGAAAGGTGGGAACTAGCCACAGGAAGCAGTTCATGAAGTTGCATGTTTGAAGATTGTACCAAGTCTTGTCTGCTTTTCCCTCTCTTCCCAGCAGACTTGACATGGAAAAGCTCCTTTGTCACACATTCTCAGAGCCATAATGTTCTGCTCTGTAACAGGCCCCAAGCACAGATCCAAGTGACTACAAGTGAAGCTATCTGAAACTATGAGTCCATTTGTTCTTTCTTCATCTTCTTCATCATCATCATCATCATCATCATCATCATCATCATTTTGATACAGGATTTTTTTATGTAGCCCTGACTGTCCTCAAACTCAGAGGACACCTGTCTCTGCCTCCCAAGTGCATCACCACTTCCAGCCCAAATGATCTTTTAAGTTGTTTAGGGAAGGTATTCCTCAGTAATGAGAAAAGTAATATACCTATAAATTATATATAGTAGCGATATGATTAGTGCTCTTGTAAAAGATTACTACCTAAATTAAAGAGTTTGAGGTTCAAAAGAAACTTTCCAAAGAAAACAATGCTTGTAGCTGGAGATATCTCCAGTTCCACCCTGGCCCGCAGCCGCTCAGATCCAAATAAACACAGAGACTTATATTACTAATAAACTGTATGGTCATGGCAGGCTTCTTGCTATCTAGTTCTTATATCTTAAATTAACCCATTTCTATTAATCTATAAGTTGCCATGTGGCTTGTGGCTTACTGGTACTTTACATCTTATTTCTCATGGCGGTGGGGGCGGCTGGTAGGGTCTCCTGACTCAGCCTTCCAATTCCCAGAATTCTCCTCTCTGCTTATCCGCCTATACTATACTTCCTGCCTGGCTACTGGCCAATCAGCACTTTATTTATCAATCAGCCAGAGCAACACATTCACAGCATACAGAAAGACATCCCCAGCAAATGCTAATATACAATGCTGATATAAAAAGCACAAGGAATAAGAAATCATTACTAACAAGAGTATAGATATGGGGGAAGTGGTGGCTAGAGCAGGGATGGAGGATGAAGGAAAAAAGTATGTGCTAAAACCCAGAGCTAGGAGTGGTCCAACAAAATTCAATAAACAAACAGGGTAAGAACAAAAAGCATGGGTGGAGCCGGGCGGTGGTGGAGCACGCCTTCAATCCCAGCACTCGGGAGGCAGAGGCAGGCGGATCTCTGTGAGTTCGAGGCCAGGAAAGGCGCAGAGAAGCCCTGTCTTGAAAAACCAAAAGATAAAAATAAAAAAAGCATGGGTGGGACAGGGGAAACCGAAAGAACTTTTTGTTGTGGGGGCCAAGAATTGAACTCAGGATCTCACAAATGCTAGGCATGCAATTTATCACTGAGCTATATCTCAGCCCTACAAAGTTGCCCCCCAACCAAGTAAATACATTAACATGGTTCAAAAATCCAAGACATGGACTGGCAAGATGAGTTAGTATGTAGGTATTTGCCATTTTCCATGTAAACCTGGAAACCTGAGTTTGAGACTTATAACTCATTTTAATGAAAGGATAAAAACCAACTCCAAAGAAGTCCTCTGATTTCTACACAGGAGCTATAGCATGCACGCATGCACACACACACACACACACACACACACACACACACACACACAGTATTTTAAAAATTAGAATGTATAAAGATTGCATCGGTAAGAAACTCCTTTCCCTTCCATTCTGTTCCTATACTTAGATAACAACCAAATTATCCTCACAGATAATCACTGATATTGATTTTGGATGTGTTGTCCCAGAGAAATTTTATACAAATACAATCAAATATATATTCCCTTTTCTCTTGTCTAAGATGTCTACACTAAGTAATGTGAGGGATAAATAGCAATGGAGGAACAAGCTACAGTGACTGGTGAGAGCAGAATCAAGCCACTACCTGCATTGCTGGCACAGGCAACTATTAGAGCCAAATAGTAAGACAGGAGCAGATAAAGAGGGAGAAATAAGTTCCCTTGTAGAAAGAATAAACTGGAATTAAAAACACTGACACCGTGAGACACCTGAGAACACAAATCTAATTTCCTTCATTTTAGAGATTAGAAAAGTAAAAACATCAAATGCCTTGCTGAAAGCTGAAGCTGATTGAGATAATAAAAACCTAACTCTCAATTCTTAAAGTCCATGTGAGTAAGGGTAATGAATCCAGGAATGATGCTGAAGACCTGCTCCTAGAGCATGCCCACAAATAAATGAGAACAGGAAAGGAGCTTCCTAAGTAGAAACAGTCAGAGACAAAAACCAAAGTATTCCATTGTTGTGAAAGCCTAGCAAGATAATCATCACTGATGCATCAGAGACATCTGAAAGAGGAAAAAAAGGAAAACAGGCTAAAACAATTCACTGCGGAGGACATGCTTGTTACCAAAGCAGAATGGACACTGGGAACTATGACTAAGACTCTTCCTTACAAAAGACTCAGCATACACAAAAGCTACCAGAAAGTACATTGCTAGGAAGCCCACCTGGTGCTCCTAAGATCCACTACAAATGAAAGCAGGGAGAAAACTGACTAGGGAAAAGTTATTTCATAAGGGAACCTACAACTGCTTCAAGTCACAGGACGACGAAGAGATCTTGAACATACTGAGAACAGCAAACACCAGTAAACAGTGGCAGTCATCCTTCACAATACAGAACTCAATGTAACAGAACTGCGTTCAAGAGACTCACTTTAGAGAAACATTAAGCCTGTGTTCATACCTGTGTCTGAATATCATCTCCTGTGACAATATTTCCCACAGCTCGCAGAGCAGGAGACACCACTTTATAATCATTATGCCTGCAACCATTAAAGAAAAAGATGTTAGAGCCAACAGTTCTATCCAGAGTGTTTTCTTAGGGAACGAAATCCAAAATAAGGAAGATGTGATTTAATTTTAGAGCAGAAAGGTACTTTATGATTATGGCTATTTAGGGAACTTACCATGGTGGCAGAATTGACCATTACCTAGAAAAGCGATCTTTCCCCTCATTTTTCAAGTAAATTCCTTCCTAGTAATCTTTCCCAGGAACACCAGCAATGAATTCCACATTTTTCTCTTATTCTACAGCCCCTCTCCTCTTTAGTTGGTCTCCTGGAGCAGCTGAGATGATTGGGAAGCACAGGGTACTTTTATACACTGCTCATACTCTGAAACTGCTATTATCAACAGTTCAGCTAACTTCAAAACCAAAGTGAGATTCACATCTCAAATACTCTTCTGTTTCTCTAACCTACAAGGCTGCCTTTATGGCCAAAAACACTTCCCACAAAGCCTGCTATATATATATATATATATATATATATATATATATATATATATATATATATGTGAGGACAGTTAATAAGTACAGATTTCAGGGTAAATAAAGCAATACCCCTGTAACTTTCCTCTAAGACCCTATTCTCTTCCTTCACGCTTAAGATCTAATGATTAAAATGAAACATGTAGTAAACTTAATAACTTAAGGACAAAAGTGATTATTTCCCAAATATTGAATGCTTAGACCCCAGTAGCACCACGCTGCCTTTAAACTGTACCACTACTACACTGCTGGTGTGTAACCAGTCTGTAATTAGCTATAATCCCAGTAATGTTACACTTAACCAATTTCACACCATGTTTGAGACACTGTCTCTACAACTGGTTTGTACACCAATTACTTTCATGTTGCTTATAACTGTACCATTTGCCATCATATTGTGGCTATATTTTCTTCAAAGTATTAGCTAAAGATTTGATTAATATAGTCTCAAATTATTTATGCCATGAGTTAATCTTCCATGCTATCACCAAAAGCATTACAAAAATAGGATTCAGAGTCCGATACTAGTCTGTTTTTTTCTCTAATGAGAAAGTAAGAAATGGCCATTTATCACAGCAATATGCCTTTCGTTTCTAGTACTCGACCTTAGGCCTTTCCAGTGTGGGGTGGAACAACAGAAATAGAATTAATTACATAGGCAGAGCTTTCCAAATAATTCTGCTAGAAGACTCATAATGGCAGAGGAATAATAGAGTCTTCAGTAAGTGTTAAAAAAAGCAAACCAAAAAATGGCATCAATATAAACAGGAGACAATCAGCTAATGCATAACAAATCAATAAAATACATAACCAAAGTACTAGAAATATGGAAAATAGTAGAGTGTGTAAGTCAGAACCAGCTGTTAGCTTGACACAGCCTAGGGTCACCTAAGTAAGTCTCAACTGAGGGACTGCCAAAAGTCAGACTGGATTGTGGCCATGTCTGTGAGAGACTGTCTCAGCTGATGAGTGATGTGACAGGGCAGGGCCCAGCCCACTCTGAGTAACACCAACCCTAGTGATAAGCTGGCTGAGCCGGGGAGCAAGACAGAGAACAAGCCAGTAAGCTGCATTCATCCACAGTTTCTACTCCAGTTCCCGCCATGGATTTCTTCAGTGACAGACTGTGACCTGGAAGTCCAGTCAAGTAAACCCTTTCCTCCTCTAAATCGTTTTTTGGTGTGGTTTATCACAGATACACTTTCTTGAAGATCATCTTACATCAGAAGCTCCACAAGTCTCCTACATACTCCTGCATCAATGACTGCTTGAATTTTATCATTGGGTCCATCTGACAGGTAGGAGAGGGCCCAGCAGGCATCAGCCAGTACATCAGTGTCACTGACAAACAGCAACCAAGAAAGGACATTCAGACAGGGAGAAACCTAGAAAAGAAAAGATGATTAGACATTCAACAGAAACAAAGAGAAGTGAGGTTAAGACTTTCAGACACTAGTGAGTTACAGAATGGTTATACTTCAAACGTTTGAAGGACACTTCAGTCTCTGGCAATGTGCTTAGTACTTATTCAGTTAACCAAGCTGAGGTAGACAGAACCCAAGGAAAATGATTTAAGGAAGAAAAATGTTACGCATTAATCCTTAAATTAGAATTCTTTCTTACAGTACACACTTAAGAGAAAAGGAGGTAAAGGAATTTTCACAAATACTACAGCTGGGAAATTCTGTTGTAGAACTTTGTTATCGACAAAGACTGCTATGGTTCTAAGAGTGATATTTATAAACTGGCAGTGAGAAATTACTCTAAATTAAAACAAAAATTACCAAAAGCATTGTCTCCACAAACAAATACATTTTAACAAAAATTATCTTTCAGTAAACATTAATGTTGGTTACTATATTCTTTTAAGAGCATTTTTTTCCCCTAACAATTTCTCACAAACATAACGTTTACCTTAGCAAATTCTGGAGGTGGACTCTTCCCTCTACAGAGATTAGATAAAGCCCATACTGCATTCCGGGTCATGGTCAAGCGATTCTGCTTTGAAAATAACCTACAAGTATAATGAATCCACAGTAAATTATAAAAGATATTAATTCTCTATAAATAGTACTGATAAGAAATGTTTTTATTCTCTAGAATAAAGATTATTTTCCTAAATTATTCATTCTCTGAAGATAAACTTCATTAATTCTAATGCAGTATTTCAGAATTTCAGTAAGAGGCATCACCCTAACAATGTAACAAGAAAATACTTGCAATCAAAGTAATACTAGGAAACACAAAATGACTTCCCAAGATGTAATATTTCTCATACATTCATTCCTCAGAAAAAGAAAGGGACTTACTGCAGAAGAGGGGGGAGGATATTGCAGTCTAAGACATAGTCTCTGCACATGGTACTGTCACCAGCAATGTTGCCAAGAGCCCAGACTGCCTGTGAAGGAGTCAGTCATCAATAACATTGAACACTTTCATTCTCTAATTCTTTCAAAGAGAAGCCAGCATATCACAGCAACACTTTATAAAATCAACATTTGACATATGCACTATTATTGACTTTCTTAAAATCACTCATCGCCGGCGGTGGTGGCACACGCCTTTAATCCCAGCACTCGGGAGGCAGAGCCAGGCGGATCTCTGTGAGTTCGAGGCCAGCCTGGGCTACCAAGTGAGTTCCAGGAGAGGCGCAAAGCTACACAGAGAAACCCTGTCTCGAAAAACCAAAAAAAAAAAAAAAAAAAAAAAAAAAAAACAAAACAAAACACTCATCAGGGAGTCAAACCAGTTAGAGTATCAGAGTTAGAAACGGTGATTATACACAATAAACAAAAGAAAATGTTATTTCATTAAAGTAAAGGCTTTACTAGTAAAAGGGAACTTTTTCCCCAGTGCTGGGAACTGAACTTAGGACCTCACATGGGCTGGACAATTGCTCCCCCACTAAGCTATATCCCCAGTCTGAAGCCAATTGTTTTTAAAGGATCCTATCCTCACTCATAAGTAATATTCTATACAATCCTTTATACAAACAGGGATTTAAATGGCTTAATTGGTGGATTAAAAATGTATTTAGGTTGCTTAAAATAAGAAACTATTTTCGCCGGGCGGTGGTGGCGCATACCTTTAATTGCAGCACTCGGGAGGCAGAGGCAGGCGGATCTCTGTGAGTTCGAGGCCAGTCTGGTCTCCAAAGCGAGTTCCAGGAAAGGCACAAAGCTACACAGAGAAACCCTGTCTCGAAAAACCAAAAAAAAAAGAAAAAGAAAACTATTTTAAGATGGTAACATTTATTAAAGCTGTGAAAGTGGTGAATGCAGTTTCACAACAATGGCTTCATAGGTGTATAGGTCTAAGAATGATAGTTTTCTGTGTTTTAATTCTCTCTCAAAATTACAAATCACTTAGTAGTGATTTATCCTTACAAACATAATAAGGCTAACAAAAGTTTGTTTTCTGTCTTTTCTGAACAAATGACAAAGATTTTTAATAGTAGCAATAAAGACTCACATTAGAAAAGGCCCTTTTATAAGTAATATGTCCATGACTAAAAAAAAAGAAAGACAGCTAAAAGCTGCAAGAATCCCATGGTTGGAGGAGAAATACTCACTCGAGGATTTTTCCTATTTAAACAAGCTATGAATCACTGTGAGTAAGTAATCAAACTCAAGCTGGGTATGACTATGTGAAATGTGTGCTCTCCTATCTGTTTCTGCTGAGGTTTTTACCTGCTCCTGGACATCTTCAAACTCTGAGCTAAGCAACTCGATGAAGATAGGCACCGCTCCTGCCTGAATCACAATCCGGGTCTGAAGAGAATTTCCTGAAGCAATATTTGTCAGGACCCAGGCTGATTCAAACTACAAAGACAAAAGTAAGTTTCATTATCTTATTAAAATTTAGAAAGTTGTTTAATTATAGCAATACAATGTTTTGTACATTAAAAGGAATCTGGGATCATTATTATGATAATGTAAATACCATATTAATTTAAAAGTAATTTCCAGAATCCCTCAGTCTATAAAGGAATATTTAAAGTGCCTAAAATTTTAGAACTAAGTATAGTTGCCAAGAAACTATAGGGAAAAAAGTGTGTTTTATAATTTTGTTTTTGTTTTTGTTTTTTGAGACAGGGTTTCTCTGGATAGCTTTGGCTGTTCTGAAACTCATTCTGTAGACCAGGCTGGCCTTAAACTCATGGACATCTGCCTATCTCTCCCTCCCAAGTGCTATGATTAAAGGTGTGTGCCATGACCACTCAAGAGAGCTCCAAAAAATTTTAATGAAAGGAACAAAATGACAAAAAAAAAAAAACACTTCAGTAACACACCATTTCATCAATTAAAGGGTTAAAAAAGAGGAAGTACATTAATACATGTATTGTACAGATCATCTCTGGACAGAGTCACAGAAAACCATCAATACTTATTGCTTATATGGACAGGCCTAGATGACTGGGAAATGCTAAGAAAAACAACTGTAATGAACAGTCTATGTTCCTTTGGGCCTTGTATGCGGTATTGTTTTCATGATCCAATAAACAAATTATTTCTAGGGGATGGGCAAAGTGAAATAGAAAGAGAACATTAGCATAAGATGTATTTTACACAATTACAACTGAAAAGGGCAAAAGATAATGTAAGTAAATTAATTAAACAGGTAAAAAGAATTTAACAGGCATATAATCAACAGCAATGTCTGCTTCAGAGTATATGAGCATCTAACAGATGAGAAGGTCTCAGGTCCAGAGATAAATTCCAAATAAAGTGACCCCCCTGGAGACAGATTCTCACTCTCATCCTTACTGGCCTGGAGCTCTCTGTGTAGACCAGGTTGGACTTGAAATCAGAGATCTGCCTGCCTCTGCCTCCCAAAAGGAGGGATTAAAGACAACTGCCACCATGCCCAACCAAAGACAAGTTTCTTAATAGAGGTAAGAAAAAGGAAAAAAGGGAGGAAGAGGAGGAAGACGAAGAGGTGGTGGCAAAGGTAAACTGACTAGAAGGTGATCTAATATTACAGTATTGGTAAGCAGAAAATATGAAGAAAAAAGTAGGGCCAGCAAATTTAGAGATCTCTTTCTCTTTGGCTTAACATTAAAAAAAAAAAATCCAAGAATCAAAATTTATATTCAGTCAAGACCCCTGAATTTTAGGTTAATTCCTTCCACCATTCTCTATCCTTTAAAGAATAACGTATGCAGTTGAAAAAGTGTCACATTTCTGTTTAATAGTATAACTTCGAATGAGAGCTCAATTACATGTCATCAAAAATATACTTGTAGCTATCATTTTCTAAGCTTTGATATCAACTAAAAGGCACCAGTGAGAGGGAAAATTAAGTCTTATCAACCATTAAAAGTAGCAGGTCAACTCCACGTGACTGACAGTAACTTCCTAGCCAAAGAAACAAGGTCAAAATGAGAGAAACGTATGTGTTCTTTGTTGTCCTTTGAGGGTCCGTTAGTTGGCTTATTTTTAAGAGTAATGCAACCAGTGGAAGGGCCTTCATTTATGATTGGGTCTACAGGTAAAAAAAAAAAAAAATGGCATCTCTGAAAGCAGAAACTTTGGCTAATGCTACACAACTTACATACAAGTAACTACATCAATAAAGACTTTGGAGGAGGGGTTAAAAATTAAACCCAAAATATCACGGGAAAGTGGGGAGCACATCATACATTTATCTCTAGTTAAATTACTAATGAAAGAAATGTTCAAACTATTTTAAATTTCTCTGAAACACACACATTTCAATTGCTTTAGTTGTACTACCTAGAGAAAGGAATTTCAAACAGTATACCACATTATTTAATTTAGGCGCTGCCTAAAATGTAGTTTATGTAACTCACTATTAATATTAACTGGTTAAAAATCAAGACAGATGATGTAAGAAAGCAGTAGACTGCCTGACTAGAAGGCAGGCTCAAAGTTTAAAAAACTGCCCATTACTACAGAGATCAAGTCAGAAGAAGTTGAAAACTCTGAGGAAAAGGAATCTGGAAAGAGCAAGTCATATCTGGACACTACATATCCCTGAGGAAAAGGGTTGCAGTCATATTTTGGTGCAAAAATCACAGTAATACCCTGATAGCATATTAAAGAGTTATCAGTGAGAAAAAATCAATCAGAATAGTAATGCCACCAGGGTTCTTAGTGCTGGCTGAGTTTAACAAGCAAAGTCTCGGAGAAATGAAAGAATCAAAAGAATGATGAATCAAACAGAAAAACAGAACTGTGAAGATGATTAGGAAAATGAAAAAGTAAGCAACAGCTCAGCATATGGCAAACATTAGATATGCTTTTGCAAACGTAATGTGCCATAATTATGCTTATATTCAGAGTACATAATCATAATGACCATCTTTAAATTCAGAGATGATTCCAGAATGGAAATTAAAAAGTTGTTTTGGTATTGATTACTTCAGTGTTTTCACCTGATGATGAGGTATAGCCGTGTATGGGGGGGGGGGGGGGTGAGGAGAAAGACAGAACTCACTTCGGGAATGTAAGCCAGTACCAAATGTGTTAGATGTGCAAGTACACTTTTTTAAAGCCTGTATGTCATTTCCTCATAGTCTATACTATATTTCACTAAGATTTACAGCTTTGTTTTTACTATTTCAGCCTTGGGTGCTAGATTAGAATGCAACCAGAGAGAGATTGTAAAGAGGAAAGCTTAAACTAATAGTGAACACAAATACATAAAGATATGATAGAAACGACCAAAAGAAACAATATTAATAACTTAAGTAATCATATAACCCAAGAGGAGAATAACCTGCAAAGTGAGCATCTAAGAAATGTTATTACCAAAAATAACAAATCGTGGACAAAATAATCACAGCCTTAGCTTTCTCTATGTTGTCTTACACTAATGCACTCTTCGAAATCCAAGAACTGCATCACAGGAAATAACCTATTGTGTAGCTAGAACTACTTATACATTATTATTCCACTGATGTTTTGCACAGGAACTTGCTAAGTAAGGACTGATTGCTACAACTGCGGTCTGTGTTATTCAGATTGGAGGTTTCCTCTCTGTCCTCTTTCTGAGTCTCTACCTTCTGGTGCTCAGTTCCTTTCATAAGGAAAATGAGAATCCAAAGCTGAAGCACTTCTGACCTCCTATCAAGTTTCCCACTCCAGGTTGAGGTACGCCTGGCTCCCTTTCTCCATTTGGATCAGGACTCTGTTGCTGGCCACTTTGCCGGTTCCACTCTGGTTCCTAGCAAATGCCAGGCTCACCTGGAGAGCAAGTGAAAAGAAAGGCTCACATCAGAAAAATAAAGCCAGATTATCAAACTCTGCAAAGGAGAGCACCTGAGGTATCTGAGCAACCCTCCAGGAAAGGTAGAGATCAGTGAAGACAGGGAGGGTAGGAGGATGAAGGTTTACTGCAGTTTATCAGACTAAGCTTCCAGAGGGGACAAGAAAGGGGGAAAACTAAGCCAATTTCATTCAAACTCACAACTTTTGGACGAGTGCCATCTAGTATTTAGAAGCAGGAAGCAATTTATTGTTTCTAGATAAAACTTATAAAAGGTTTGGCAACACAGCATCTTAGCAATGCATTAGATAGTATAAAGATGCTGGACCTGACCTTGAACAAGTGAGCCCACAGAACATGTCTCATACCAAAGGCTAGAAGGTGACATTAAGCTTGGCAACACTCTAAAGCTAAGGCATTGCTTAATTCCAGAATCCTAGATTCTACCCACATTCACCTCCAAGTGAACGGCAAGGGAGGATCTGGATAATGATGTCCCAGGGGAGGCTTTTTGTGCTCTCTTATTTGAGATAATCCACTGATTTAAGAAGAAAAAATGGTAGTGAAGTTCACTAAAACTCAGTTCTTTAGCTATGGGATGAAAAAAACTTGGCCATGGGATTTATTAGAGAACTGACCCATCCAATTTCATTTTGGCCATACAGTATCAGTCTCTTTCTGAAAGAGAAATGGCAAAAAACTTATTCCACAGATGTGCTACTCACAATCTTACATTTAGCGCTGCCTACAACTCACAAAGCAAGGAATGCCCTCCAAGCTTTCCAAAACACATCTAATTATTTGAAGGCATGGCAGAGCAATTATGTCTCCTGACTCCTTCCTGAGTATAACTGCCCTTAACTGTTTTGGTGGTGACCGATGTTACCCAATACTCAAGCCAGAGAGAGAATGCCATGCTGTGCTTAACATGCAGAAGGAAGGCTGGAGACAACGACCCTCAACACTAGATTGGTTACTTCTCAGTGTTAGATAGCTAAGGTAAAAATTCAAGAAGCAGTCACTTCAGAGGAATCATTTTTCAGTCTTTCATCCCAATTACTAGTCTGGACAAGGGTGGAATCTAGAAATTTAGATAAAAGCAAATCAGAGATTTAAGGCTTGACCTAAGTAAGTTCTAACATATTATGAATCACAAAATGACATGGAATTTCTGTGTCAGCCAGAAAAGGGCACTGTATATGAACATACTATACTGCTTATAGAGAAGAGGACAGGAGAATGTAGAGACAAGGAGATTCGTTTCTCAAGATTTTTCATTTTAAGTCTGGAAGATTCTGCTTTATTTCTTTAGCGCATAAGAAAGTAGAGACCTCTGTAAGCATCTAATAAGAACTGCCCACCTGAGAGTATAAATGGTACCACTCAACTACACATTACCAGAGATTGGAGAGCATCATTTTCATAATCTGTAATTAACAAAATGGCCATCTTCCCTAATGCCCTTTTCCTACAAACCATTTCAAATGATAAACTGCAGTAAGTCTCCTCTTTTGATCCCTATGGTCCTCTTGGTAGGTTGCTTAGTGGCTCAGGCTCTGTTCTCTGCAGTGTTGGTCATCTGGATTTCTTTTTTTCTTTTTTTTTTTTTCTGCGAAAAATCTCTCTTCCCTTGCTCTCAGGGTAAACATGATTTTTCAACTGTCTGGTGATTCTGGACTTAGATGGAGACCAGAATTATAATAATCCAGGAGGCAGCAAGCAAAACAGAATCTTAATTCAAATAAACACAGGGATTGGCAAAGGTCAAACTGGAGAAGAAAACTGATGGGACAGAGAAGTACTCTACCTTTGCTGGATTTCTTCCTTCTCCTCTGGAAGAAATTCATCACCACAAGAAAGATGTAAAATAAAGAGAAAGATGGAGCAGGAGGAGAGAAGTATCAAGACAAAGCATTAAGACTTGTAAGTCATCTGCCATGACCTAGCCAATAAGGAACCTGAGACAAGGACCGTCATTTATGAAATGTCTCAAACAAGAGTGACAAAGGAGGTCTGAATTACCTTATCATTGGCAAATATTTCTTCTATCTTCAGATCTACTTGCAATTTGACCAAATTTTATAGCTGCAAGCTATCTCTAAAAGGCCTGTGCCCTTCAGATTACATACAATACTTTGGTGAGAATTTATGGGTTATAGGTATTTGTCGATAACTCAGATATTAAAGGAATCTGCTACTGAACAACCAAATTAGTAGCAAAAGTTTAACTTTACCCAGGAAAAAAAGTATTTTTAGAATTCCAGATACTCAAAGGCTATGAGTTTGACAGCTGGCTCCTTTTACTGTAAAAGTTACTCAATCCTAGGGGGCTGGAGAGATGGTTCAGTGGTTAAGAGCACTGGCTGCCCTTCCAGAGGACAGGGGTTCAATTCCCAGCACCCACATGGCAGCTCACAACTGTCTGTAACTCCAGTTCCAGAGTACTCAACACCCATGGCAAAACACCAATGCACATAAAATAAAAATAAATAAATTAGAAATTAAGACTAGAAAAATTATTTTACAAAAACATTCAGTCCTAAGGTGCTAAACTCTCTGTATAGTCCATTAGTAGAAAATCAAACTTAAAGCCAAAAGATCTCATGGCAAAGTTTCCTTGTGGGCTCTTTCAGTGTAGGAGAGGGCTAGTAAGACCAGGTCTGATTACTGAGTTTCTAGGCCAATCCATGTTATACATACACCATCTTGAGAAGGCCAACAAGTAGTCTAACAATGCCCCCGCCCCCAAAGAAACGTCATATAGCTTGAAATAGGCTCCTGGTTATGACAACTCCTAGAGCTAAAAATTCAAATAAGACAAACTCCAGCAAGTATTGATCAGGACCTACATGTTAACAAACCTATACAAGCAGTTTACAAGGCAGTTATCACTAATACCAATATAAACATCAAGCCTTCATATAGATTAAGTAACTCATAGACAAAAAGTTTTCAAGAACAAAGTTCTAAGGCAAGAAATGAAAATATCCGCACCTGCAGTGTACAATTTTCTTTTCGTTTGAGGAACTCGACAAACCTGGCCACTACTCCTGGTGTGTTGATGACTTCATCAATAGGAGGATTAGGTTCTGTTTCCCCATAAAATAAAATAAAAGATTTCAATACAATGACTTCATAGATCAAAATTAGTCACAATACCCCTTTCTTATCATTCATTGGCCAGCTTTCATGTTAGAAATCTATCCCCCCAAAAAAGGTTAAAATTGAATTTGGTCACTTTCAAAGTAGTGTGGCTTGAAAGTTATCACAAAAATATAAGCTTAAATACTGAAAATTAAGCAAGGGCAGAATTCTTTGTTTTTGCAGCATAAGCAAAATCTTTTGTGTGTGTGCATCCTCAGCGCTGGACTGTAAGCTAAGCAAATTATTATTTATTTTTTTTTTTTTTAGATTTTATTTTTTATTATGTATACAGCATATATGACTGAGGCCAGAAGAGGGCACCAGATCTCATTACAGATGGTTGTGAGCCACCATGTGGTTGCTGGGAATTGAACTCAGGACCTCTGGAAGAGCAGTCAGTGCTCTTAACCTCTGAGCTATCTCTCTAGCCCAGCAAATTATTCTTATCACTGAGCTATACTACCAAGAATTCTCTGCTATAGTGGTTCTCAACCTTCCTAATGCTGCAATCCTTTAATGAAGTGAAGTTCCTTATGTTGTGGTGACCCTCAACCACAAAATTATTTCATTGCTATTTTATAACTGTGGTTTGCTATTGTTATGAATTATAATTAAATATCTGATATGCAAGATATCTGATATGAGACCCTTCAACACCCTCCAAGGGGTCGCGACCTACAGGTTGAGAACCTCAACCCTACTATTTTAGGAAACTCAGAAAGCAGGGAAATCCAAAACCAACTACTACTAATATTTTGATATACTTTCCTCTGATCTTTTTTTCAGTACAAAAGGCTTCAATTTGTGTTTTTTTAATACCTGCCTAGAGAACCTGAATGACAGGATTCTCAAGGTGCTTATAGGACTTCACTTTCTTGTTAGGCACACTAACAAAAAACTGCCAGCAAGAATTGATTAACAGTTATTTGCCAAATTAATCTCACTTTGATTTATTAGAATGAGTATTATCATTTAATAAGTACTTACTGGGTAAACAGATAGGAAATATCAGATAATCAGGCCAATAATTCCAGGAGAGATTTTTCCTTTTATGTGTATGTAGCAATGCCAGGAAAATACAGTTATAACACTTAGGGAGATCCTTGGCAAAGTCAACAGCTTTACTGTAAAAGGTAAACCAAGCATGGTGGTTCACTCTAATAATCCCAGCACTCCAGAGGCAGAGGCAGAGGCAGATCTGGAGTTCAGGTTATCCTCCTGGCAAGTCACAGACAGCCTGTGTGCTATATTAAGGCCATATATTTTTGTTTTGACTAAAGAGTTAATTAGTTTAATGTTGATTTGGAGGGAAGGAGTTCTAGTAACACGTCCTTTGCCTGGCTCAAGAGTCTTATCAATCACTCAAACATAACAAACTTGGTAACAACAAAGATAAACTAGTTAATATTCTGAATTATAGAAACATTGTATAAAAATGAGTAATACACCAAAAATGACAATAAATTAGGAGAATAAAACAAAGCAACCCTTTAGTTGTTTTGTTTGTCAGCACAGGGGATAAACCCCAGACTCTGTGCATCACAGGCAAGCAGTCTACATTAAATTACATTTCTAAGCCACAACAGTTGATTTTTTTATTTTCTATGTTAAGATGTGGTCTCACTATGTTGCCCAGGTTAGCCTTAAATTCTGAGATTTCTGTCTCCACCTCCTGGACTGGCAGGCAATTAAGCATCCAGCTTAACAACTATATGTTTTCAGTACATATTTTAAATTTACTTATTTGTTTGTCTCCCTATGTGTGGACCCATGTAGCATGGCACATGTGTGAAGATAATAACCTGCGGGAGTTGGTTCACATCAAGTGCATTCCAGAGATCAAACTCAGGTCATCAGTCTTGAAGGCCAGTGCCTTTATTACCTGAGCCACCTTGATGGCCTAGTCACTACATTTGTTAAAAGGCTTTTTTTTTTTTTTTTTTTTTTTTAATCCACATGAGCTCATTGTCCCGAGCTCATTAGGTTCTGTCAAGTTGACATAGTTATCTGGTCAAAGAATCTCAATTGAAACGTTGGCTATATCAGATTGGCTTGTGGGAGATTATCTTGACTATTAATTGATGGAGGAGGGCCTAGCCCACACTATATGTAGCACCATTCTCTAGAAAGGTGGTCCTGAACAGTGTGAGAGAATGCAAGTAAACATAACAAGCCTACCTTCTAGCCAGCAAGCAGGACTGCCCATAGCACATTCCACACTTTTTTACCATCAAGTGTTTTCTTTGGCATGGAATACTCTACGATGGACTTATTCCCTAAGTCTCACGCATTAACACTTGGTCCCCAGCTGATAACATGCATGCCATGTGCTCTCAGCTTCCTCTCTATGGTCTGAGCTGTGAGCTCTTGGCTGCTGCTCTCTCTAGTCTCCTGCAGCATGCTACCGCCCCTCCACCATCACGGACTCGAACCATCTGGAACTGTAAGCCCCAAGTTTATCACAGCAATAAAAAGTAACTAAGTCAAATAACCCTTTTTTCCTAAGTTGCTTTTGGGTAAGAAGTTTTATCAAAGCAACAACAAAAACCTAGAACATTCAAAACTACAGTTCATGAAGTAAAGAGTTTTCTTTGCTGAAAATTCAGATAGATAACTATGCCATGACCAACACTGTTCTCTTAAACTGACATTGAAATGAGTAGTCGAAGTCTTTCATCATCAACCACTGCAATAAACACATCTATGGTACTATGTTCTAGTTACCACATTTTAATGAAGGAAGCTGGCAAACTAGAATACACGGAGAAGCAATAGTTATGAATGCCTTTTGTGGGAAAATCATGCTAAAAAGGGACAGCCCACAGAATTTTACCACCTTATGTGTATGTTATGGTGGTAGATATTTTAATGTAGCTATCACCTCAAGATATAAAAATTTTTAAAAACTAATGATTTTAAACAACCATAATTTACCACTGTATGGTTTACTATTTGCTACCAATCTTTTAATATGGCTTACAATTTTTTTACCTGCCCAGAATAACAAGCACTATATGCCAATGTATACTAATTACACAAAAAGAGGAATTATCCTATTCTGCAATAAATCTATACTTAACTTTCAGTGGTAAACTGCTAATATTAAAACTAGTAACTACTGTTCAAGTAATTTTTAATAAAGAGCAGAGCTTCTCAATTTCAGTCAGCATAAGCTCTTGATTATTACTTACTACAAGGTCTTTTATATGATAGCCCCCAAATGAAATGTTCTAGTAAGATCATATAAATAAGTAAGGAAAATGAAATGCAAAGACTCAAAATTGTACACACCTATATGCCTCTTTATTTTTCTACTCACATAACACATTACTCCAAAACAAATTACCTGGAGCTGTAGAAACGGGATTATGGACAAGGAATAATTTACACAGAGATGAAAAAGGAAAGTCAATGTATCCAAGACTTACCTTTTGAGAGTAGTTTCCTGAATTTCTGTGTTGCAGAAAGCTGCTGCTCTGGGCTATTTGAAAATATCATCTCAATCATGTCAGAGGTAATGACCCCACCCTAGATCAAAGATAAGCAAATATAACACAATATTAACCTTAGTTCAGTGGAAAGAAATTTAAAGAAACACATAAAATCCTATCAAATTAATCACACATTTCCAAAAGCTATACAAATACATAAATCTCTACATGCAAAACTATTTAAGATCATACTAATGTGATGAGGTCAGACTTTATTATTAAGAAGCTCATGATAGTCGGGCAGTAGTGTCTCAGACCTCTAATCCCAGCACTCCGGAGGGAGAGGCAGACGGATCTCTGAGTTCGAGTCCAGCCTGCTCTACAGAGTGAGTTCCAGGACAGCTATGGCTACACAGAGAAACTGTCTCAGAAACTAAAAAACTTAAAAAAATAAAAGAAGGCCGGGCGGTGGTGGCGCACGCCTTTAATCCCAGCACTCGGGAGGCAGAGGCAGGCGGATTTCTGTGAGTCGAGGACAGCCTGGGCTACCAAGTGAGTCCCAGGAAAGGCGCAAAGCTACACAGAGAAACCCTGTCTCGAAAAACCCAAAAACAACAACAAAAAAAAACAAAAAAAACTCATGATAGTGAGAAAGGTATCCAAGCAGTGAATGCTGAAAGAGGCATATTATCATTCTTCACCTAGCTTCTCACATTAGTGTTACCAAAACTAAATATTAGAAAATGTAAAGGCTGGGCTGGAGAGACAGCTCAGCAGTGAAGAGCACCGATTGTTCTTCCTGAGGACCCCGATTCAGGCCTCAGCATCCACACAGCAGCTCACAACCACCTGTACCTCCAGCCCTGGGGATCACAAGCCCTCTTCTGGCCTCCAAAGGCACCAGGAACTCAAGTGGTATACAGGCATACATGCAGCAGCTAAAACACCCACATGCATAAAATACAAAAATTTTAAGATCTTTTTCATGACCTCTGAACCTAAAGCAAATTTTCTATATCTCTTTTACATCGGTCACTTCTATTCTATTCTATTCTACTCTTTTTATTTTTGAGAAGAGGTATTGTGGTGACACAATATTTGTGTTCTAACAAATAATGCTTGCCTGAAAATCAGAAGGAGCTAGCCATTAGTTAACTATAGAGGTCTGGAGGTCTGTACAGACAGAGAGGAAGTGATAAGGTTGGAGAGAGGAGCCCAGCCTCTTTTTGGCTGAGGTAAGAACTAGTGGCTGGCCGGGCGGTGGTGGCGCACGCCTTTAATCCCAGCACTCGGGAGGCAGAGCCAGGCGGATCTCTGTGAGTTCGAGGCCAGCCTGGGCTACCAAGTGAGTTCCAGGAAAGGCGCAAAGCTACACAGAGAAACCCTGTCTCGAAAAACCAAAAAAAAAAAAAAAAAAAAAAAAAAGAACTAGTGGCTGGCTGCTCTGCCTCTCTGATCTTCCAGCATTTACCCCTATAGCTAACTCTGGGTTTTTATTGTTAAGACCGATTAGGATTTGTGCAACAAGCTATCATGCATCTCATGCTGGACTCAAATTCTCTATGTAGCCAAGGACAACATTGAACTTCTGGTCTTGCCCCCAATTTCTGAGTGCTGAACTTATAGGCATAGCCACTAGACCTGATTAATGTGGGACTGGATATTGAACTCACAGCTGTATATATAATATACTAGGCAAGCACTCTACTGAGATATCCCACAGCCCCAGCAAACCACATACCAAACTCACATCACTACTAGATATTTTCCTGGTTATTTGTTAACACCTGAACTTCCCAGTTTATTATAATCTCCTTGAAAGCAAATAACCTTACCTTTTGTGTTTATTTTTTCTATAGATGTATAGATATAAAATTGTATATATTAATAGGATAGCATTAAGTAATTCTATACACATCAACCACTACTACTGATAGCTGTCACATGAGAGATGAGATATTCAACTAACAGTAAAGGAGTTGGTATCCAGATTCTAACCACTGCTAAATTAAAAAATTGACTCCTTAAATCCCTACTGTTTGTCTTAAAATTTTGTTTCCTACATGTTACTGTTTTATTAGGACTTCCTGTTTCTCACTATCATCTATGTTTAATATCAGCAATCAGCTTCCTCCAGATCATTCATCACAATGAAACAAAGTTCTTATTTTAAGAAAGGTTACAGGTGTAAGGCAGTGGTAGCACACACCTTTAATCCTAGCACTCAGGAGGCAGACACAGGTAGATCTCTAAGTTTGAGGCCAGCCTGGTCTACAGAGAGAGTTCCAAGACAGCCAGGGCTGTTACACAGAGAAACCAGGAAGGAAGGAAGGGAGGGAGAGAGGGAGGGAGAGAGGGAGGGAGGGAGGGAGGGGACAGACAGACAGATTACAGTCAGTAAGATGAATCATAAAGAAATGTGCACTGAGTTTTAGGAAATACTATGTGGTTGACAATAAACCTCTAACACTTGAAAATCATTAGAGAGCCATTTGTGGTGTCACAGGTCTGAAACCCCAGCAAAGAAAGGCTGAAACAAGGGAGTAGAGAATTTAACACCAGCTATCACATAGTGAGATCCTGTCTGAATTCCCAGAGAGAACCATGAAGCATTCTGCTTAAGATTAGAAAAGACACTGTTTTCAACATAGCAAGACTGATTCCTGAGTAAACAAGTGTTTAAGGGACTGCTACAAATGTCTTCGAATGTGCAAAACCAGCTGTATATCTGTGTGCATGATAGTATTATAAATGTGGCAAACAACTCTCTTTTTCTTCCACCCTACCTACCCCCTCCCCTTTTTTAATTTTATTTTTAGAAACAGGGTTTTTCTGCATAGCCCTGGCTGTCCTGGAACTCACTCTGTAGACTGGCCTCGAACTCACAGAGATCCACCTGCCTCTGCTGGGATTAAAGGTGTGTGCCACCAACATTTGACTTTTTTTTTCCCTTTTATATCCTCTCTTATAGCTGTATAGATTTATATCATGGTATTTAAACTACAGGACATCAAGAAGAGGAGTGAACATTACCTTAACTTTTTGCATCCTCTTCTAGGGAGAAGGTTGGTTATATAGAAAAGCTATACTGTTTTAGATGAAGGAACAACTTTGTTATCTTTATCTGAAGCTCAATATGGTTAAAAACAATAAAAAGTGTATGTATGCCTAACAAATAAGGAGTAGATTCTGATAGCTAATTTCATGTGACAACCAGGTTACCTAGACAAATACAAGTCTAAATGTTACTCTGAAAGTATTTTAGATGTGATTAACATTTAAATCAGGACAATTGAATAGAGCAGATTCTAAGATTGGTCTTCATACTGTGGCGTGACCTTAATTAGCTAAAGGCTTTTAGACCGAGGTTTCCCAAAAGAGAAGGAATTCAGACTCAGATTTCAACAGTGATGCTTCCTGAGTTTCCATCCTGCTGACCTGCCCTCCAGACTACTTGGTTGCCAGCTCCCATCACAAAAGCCACTGCCTCGGATCTCTTGCTCCCTCTGCTCCCTTCCCCACCTCCTCACCACCCTCTTTCTTTGCCCCTCTCTCTCTGGTTCTTTCTCTTAGAAACCCTGACTAATACATCTAGAACACTACATTCATAGGGAATAAAGAGGTGACTCAGCAGTTAAGAGTACATACTGCTCTTGCAGAAGACTCCAGTTCTGTTCCTAGAACTCATATTGGGCCACTTACAAGTACCTGTAACTCCCACTCCGGTGGATCTGATCTCGCTTCCAACCCCCTCAGGCACCCCCACAAGTATGTATCCACACATAGACACATATTTAAAAATAAATACTTCTTTTAAAAAAATTACAGTCTGTTAATCCCAGCACTCGGGAGACAGAGCCAGGCGGATCTCTGTGAGTTCGAGGCCAGCCTGGGCTACTAAGTGAGTCCCAGGAAAGGCGCAAAGCTACACAGAGAAACCCTGTCTCAAAAAACCAAAAAAAAAATTACAGTCTGGGCCAGGCGGTGATGAAACATGCCTTTGATCCCAGCACTGGGAGACAGAGCCAGGCGGATCTGTGTGATTCCAGGCCAGCCTGGTCTACAGAGCAAGATCCAGGACAGGCACCAAAACTACTCGAAAAACCAAAAAACAATATTACTATATTCACTTAGTATCCCTTTAATAGTTGGATTGACCAACTCTCCTCACCACCATCCCCCTCCCCCCAGGCTTCTCTGTGTAATCCTGGCTGTCCTGGAACTTAGAGATCTGCCTGTCTCTGCCTCCCCAGTGCTGGGATTAAAGGTGTGCACCACTACCACCACCTAGCTGAAAGACAGACCTTCTAAAGGCCTTAAAAAATTTTTACCACAAACCGATTAAATTGTTGGCCATATTTTCGTCAATTCTAAAAGGAGTTACATATGTTCGGGAAACCAATTCCTCCTAAAATCCCTCTTGGCTTAGGCAAACTATAACATTTCCCACAAGTCTTGCAAACAGTCCCTTAATACATTCTGACCAAATTAATGTTTGAGACCACCATTCATGGAGCTAAGATACAGCTCGTTGGCAGAGTTCTTATCCAATATACTTAAATTCTGGGTTAATGCAATTGCACACAAAACTGCTTCTTTTGTTTTCTAATGAAATCTTGGATGGGACAATTGTTGTTTCTACTCAGAGATAAGTACTATAAGCATTCTGAAATACTTCCTTAGCTATAGTTACTTTTAAGATTGTTTATATAGCCGGGCGGTGGTGGCGCACGCCTTTAATCCCAGCACTCGGGAGGCAGAGCCAGGCGGATCTCTGTGAGTTCGAGGCCAGCCTGAGCTACCAAGTGAGTTCCAGGAAAGGCGCAAAGCTACACAGAGAAACCCTGTCTCGAAAAACCAAAAGATTGTTTATATAATAGGTTTATAACTTACCTATGTCTGTATACATCTTTATATTTTTTTACCCATTTATAATTAGTTTAACAATGATCTATTATTAAAATAGTCCATTTTTCCAAATTGTGGTTTACATTAAGTACATTTTATTTCATAGTATGGATATGGCTTGAATTTATTTTAAGATATACAACTTTGTATCCATTTTCTTTTCATCTCAAAAATTTCACTGATTCCTAGTTGTATGGTCAGAATTACAGTATACATTGGTGAGTCTGTATATCTGTGATTTATTTTGAGGTTCTCTTGGTTCACTTTGAGAAAACATGCAATTGGTCAGTGTCTCACCACTTCATCTTGGGGACCAATCTCAAGCTAAGCTGCCTCATAGACATGTAAGTTCCTCTCCGTTCCAAGTTCAATCACCTCAGTGATGACTTCTCTAAGGCTTTTTTTGTGAGGGAGGGTTCTGTTTAGCCCTGGCTGTCCTGGCACTCACTTTGTAGCCCAGGCGAGCGTCGAATACAGATCCATCTGCCTCTGCCTCCCGAGTGCTGGGATTAAAGGCGTGCGCCACCATGTAAGAAGGTATCTTAAGACAGGCTCATTAACTACTAATGTACCACTCTGATGATGAAGCTGATGAAGAAAGAAGCTGTACAATGGAGGTGGGGGGATGACAGAGGAGTACAAGGAAATCTGTTGTTGTTTTTTAAACTGTTTTGCTGTGAATCTAAATGTTCTAAAAACTTCATTATATCTATTAAAAATTCTAAAAGAAATTACACTCTGTCAGATCTAAAAGGAGCCTTATTTATATAAACTGAAGAACTATATAGTGACATAAAAGACATCACATGCCACCATTTGTATAGGAAAGGAGAAACGTTTTGTTTCATACACAGAGGTTCTCCTAAAGAACAAATGAAGAGTATTAGTGGTTACCATGGGAGAAAATATTTGGTGACTTAAGTGGCAAATATTTTAAAAAAAGAAAGAAAGAAAGAAAGCCATACATAGGGCTGCGCTGTGGCTCAGTGGCAATGCTGTTGTCTACCCTGAAAAGGGCCCTGTGTTAAATACCCAACACTACAAAGATATATGCATGTGATTTTACTAGAATATATTAATTATTCAAAATGGGCTAGAGAGATGGTTGAGCATTGCACTTGCAATTCTTGCAGGACCTGAGTTCAGTTCCCAGGACTGATATGGCGGCTCACATATAACTTTAGTTCCAAGGAATTCAGTGTCCTCTTCAGGCCTCCATGGGTATCAGGCATGCACATATATTTACATACATGCAGGCAGAGCCAGGTGGTAGTGGCACACACCTTTGATCCCAGCACTCAGGAGGTAGAGACAGGCAGGCAATCTCTGTGAATTCAAGGCCAGTCTGGTCTACAGAGTGAGTTTCAGGACCTAGCTACATAGAGAAACCCTGTCTCAAGAAACCCAAAAAAGGACAATAAATAAAAATAAATACATCTTTTAAAAAAGATTTATTTATCTTATCTTGATGTATACGAGTGCTCTATCTGGCATGACTTTATGCCAGAAGAGGATATCAGACTGCACTAGAGATGGCTGTGAGCCACCATGTGGTTGCTAGGAATTGAACTCAGGACCTGTGGAAGAGCAGCCAGTGCTCTTAACCTCTGAGCCATCTCTCCAGGCCCAAATAAATACATCTTTAAAATATATATACTGCTGTGCTATAGTGGTGCATGCCTTTAATTCCAGAACTTGGGAGGCAGAGCCAGGCAGATCTCTGTGAGTTCGAGGCCAGCCTGGTCTACAGAGCGAGATCCAGGACAGGCACTAAAACTACACAGAAAAACTCTGTCTCAAAAAAACCAAAAAATAAAAACTAAAAAACAAAAACAAAAATATATATGTAATATATATACTGTATATAATATATACTAATTGTTTTCAATGAGACATTTTCATAAATGCATAAAATATTTTGTATGATGTACTTAAAATTATTTAATTATACTGGAAATCTCAGCAGATCTGAGGCATTTCAGTATAATTTCTTTTATGTAACCCCCAAAAAAGTTACAATAAAATTACCTAATACTTCTGGTATCTAATTTTCCAAATCATACATACATGTTGGTTTTACTATGACAACTTTGGGAAGGGTACACATGCCACAGGTGCCTGTGGAGGTCACAGGACACGAGGGAGTCAGTTCTCACCCTCCACCATGTAAGTCACAGAGATTGAATCCAGGCTTGGTGGAAAGCAGCTTTCCCCACTGAGCCATCTCCCCTGCTCCCACCCTTCATTTTCAGTTGACACACTGTACATTAAGTACAACAAGATGTTTCAACACATGTATTTTTGCCAAGGGCTGTGGGAGTATACAGCAGGTAACAACTAGTGTTCAACAGGTCGACCTACCAGTAGATGAATAATTCTCTGTAGAGGAGCCCCACTTGGCAAAGTCCGTGGGGTCACTGGCTGTGGAAACCGGTTGTTTCCTGTCTGTAACTTTCTCATGTGCCACCACTATACCTCCCTAAAAATAGCGGTGGGGTTCCTTCCACAGCCCATTGATAGTATGCTTTACATCTTTAGGCACACATATAACTGTGGATGGTCAGATGGTCAGGAAGATGATTTCTGTTTAAGCTGTATAATTCTGATGAACAGAAATAATACCAGAATATTCTTCTTTACTGACACAGAAAAGTAACAGTATTCTCAGTCTCAACGATAGCTCATTTTAGATTTCAGAATAAATTCAATATAGACTAAGCTGCTCCTGCAGAAAATACACAAAGACTAGTTCCAAGTGTTTATTGCTAAATCAAGATCAGGCTGTTTACACTGAGATGTAAACCCCCTATCCTAATTGACTGCACATACCCCTACCACTCAAGGTTCTGCTAACTAACTATTATTGTTTAGTCCTGAATTTCAATGTCATTTTCTGTCTGAGAACTCTAATCAACTTAGAGCTACATGCTTAGTCAAGCTTACTCACTGGCCAGTCATTGCGACCTTCTTAGCCTGAGAAAAACTGTATGATTTATCATGTGTTAGGAGAATGGGTCAAACTCTGAAAATGTAACATATAACTGTCCAGAGTTTTGGCTGAGAGAGAGAAGGAGAATGAGAGAGTATGAGTGTGGGTATGTGAAGGGGAGCTATAAAAAGCTATAGAGAGAACTGCTGTGATAAAAGCTGTGCAAGGGTAAGTGTGTGTGCGAGTATGTGCTGAGGAAGGGATGTGAAGGAAGTGTGTAAAGAGCAGTGGAGGAGTGAGGAAGATGTGGGAGAGTGCATGTATAAGCTGAATGAGGATGTATCTATATGGGCAGAGATATAAGTATGACGTGTGAGAAATAAAAGAAGCATGAGAGGTTAGAAAGAGAATGAGTGAGTAAAGTGAAGAAATTATGTAATAGTATGTGAAGGAATGTAACAGAGTAGAGGGAAGAAATGTGGATAGAAGAGCAATATGGAGCTATATAAAAAGAGATCTAACTGTGCAAAAGAGGCATATGGCTATACAGAGAACTTATGGAGAATGTAGCAGTGTGGAATGTAACTTGGCTATATGCAGAATGTAACAATGTGGAATGTATCTTGTGAAGACAGATTTTCAGAGAGGATTTTTTTCTTTTTCTTTTTCTTTTTTTTTTGGAGCTGAAGATCGAACCCAGGGCCTTGTGCTTGCTAGGCAAGCGCTCTACCACTGAGCTAAATCCCCAACCCAAGAGAGGATTTTTTTAAGATGAAGTAAAAGAATAAGTTACCATCAGAAAGCGTGTGTTTCCTTATTTTCCTCCTCAGATAGTAAAAATTTTTTCTAAGCCCTCGCTGCCTTCGTGGACCCCCCCATACCCTGGTGGGAGCTGGAGCCTGGCCCCCAGGCTACCAATATATATATATTTTTTTAAAGATTTTTGTTTTGTTGTTTTTGAAACAGGGTCTGTGAGGCCAAGGAAAGCCTCTAACAACCCTCCTTCCTCAGATTCCCTAGTCCTGGGTTTATAGAGCCCAATTAACCTTTCTATTAAACTCAAGACCAACATCTCTTACCTTTACCACAACACCAAGAAGTTCTTTCTATTATCATACTTACTGGTGCCATCTCCATGTTATTAATCTGGGCCTCATGAAAGCCACCATCTGACATAACTTCTTCTTCTGTTTCTTCTTCTGCTGTAGCAACATTTCTTCTCTTGAATAACTGAAAAGTAAAAGAATATTAAAAATACAATTTTCACACAAGGGAACTCAACACCTTTTTAATTCTAAAGCTTTGTGCTGCCTTTAGTGTTTCCTGGTAAGGAAAGATGTCAGTCTTACAATTAAATCAATTAACTACTACAATATGTATGCCAATACCCAAGGGCAAGCCTCGAGGTGGTGGCACATGCCTTTAATCCCAGCACTCAGGAGGCAGAGGCAGGAGGATCTTTGTGAGTTTGAGGCCAGCCTGATCTGCAGATCGAGTTCTGCGACAGCCAGAGCTGTTACACAGAGACATTCTTGTCTTCAAAAACCAAAACCCAAACAAACAAACAAAACAAAAACCTCAAAGGCATAAAACTTAACTAAGAGAGACGTGACACACTGCAAGACATAAATGTGATAATGATGATGGTGATGATGATGACAACGACGACCAAGATGATATAACCACCACCTCAAAGAATGAAAACCAGACCCTGGACATGTTGAAGCCATTTCCCTCAACACTTGATAAGTAGCAGGAAACAAGATAGTCTTAACAGTTCTTCAGGAAAAAGTGAGAACAAGAATGCTATTAGAATGACTAAACACTTCCATCTTAGTGACCTTCAAGGATAGTATATTGAGGTTTCTAGCCTTGCCAATCTCTAGGAATTCCTGACAGCAAAGGGGGATCTTTTAAAGCACTCATTACTAAGTCTTCAAAATCCAGTACTAAGCTTGTATCGCACATCACAATCGAACTAGTCACATATTAATTGGCCATTTGTTATAAAAGTTTAGAAATTCGGGTGAATGAAGCAGCATGAGACACAGCTAGAACTTGAACCCTACAGAACACACTTTGAACATTAATGGTTCAGATGGTATCAAAGGTTTCGTCCAGTAACGAAGACTATCACTTTCTTTACAGTCCAAGTCATATTCACTAAAGTGCTTCAACTACCTATGTAAACTTCAAAGGACTAGAAATGATGCACTAAATGAGTGTATGTTGTCTCTTTCAGTGTTTTTATACACTCATACTTATCTTGCTTCATATATACAGATAAATACACTGACTTGAGTCGAATTTCTGTCAAAACTTTTAGTACTTCATTTTGGGTTCACAATTATGACAGAACACAGCAAACCCACAGGATAAGCCATATTAACTGATCCAAGAGAGCAGAAAAAAAAAATGTGAGGGGGGAAAGGGTTCTAAAGAAAAATACTAACAACAACAAATTATCTGAAAAGTTTACTGTTTAGCTGGAATTCTGCTTCAGCCCCCCCTGCCCTCAGAAAACCCACCAAACTGTGGCTCCTCCCCCAGAGCTACTCAAAACCATGCATACAGGGTATTTAAACTGCCTTCTGGACAACGTCCTCATGATATTTCCCAGTCTCCTCTCCCAGTCACATCTCTGAGAACCAGGAAGATCACTCAGGAATGTTTTGCCCAATAAACTTGATCTTTTATTTTTAATTTGCTTGATTTGGATTACTGTGCCTGTGGAGACTTATATCAGGGTACAGAAACCTTTCATCTTGGTGCATTGGCCGGGAAGAAATTGAGTGTTCCCCATCCCATCCATCTCCCCCGACCACCACCCTACCATCCCCCCACCCTACCCCCTTCCCATGGAAAACCACTCCTCTCCTTACAGCCACCAGACTAGATCAGCTTTCAGACCAGTAAGTTGCCTGTTCCAAGTCACTGCCTCTAGGGGTCCAGAACTCCTCCCAATTTTCGGGGTAGCCTGCCAAGATGTGGCTGCACCAGAGGCAACCTCTACCCATTCCCACTCAATCAGATCCTCCCTGGATCCCTGGGATGCCAGGACATTCAGGCTTTGGATCTTCCTCTACCCACACAACCCAAAAGCCTATCACTATCACAGTGGACACGCTGCTTTAGACTTCGGGTTCCAGCACAGGCTTGTGAGACAGCTGTGGGTCTAAACCAGATCCCCAAACACCCTTGGGGTATCTTTTACAAAAATCTATTCAAATTGGGGCTATCTGATAACACATGTCCTGAATGCCTGATTTCCCTATGCACTAAGGCCTGGTCACAATACACTCTTGATAACCAGTCAAGATGACCACCGGGTTGAATTTACCATCATCCATGATCTTAAAAATTTTTGCTGGCATGGAGATAAGTGGTCAGAACTACTCTACATCCACAGTTTTTAGATTCTGAGTTCTTGCTCTTCCTTCTGTAGCCAGGGTCCCATGGCCCAGGTCTTGTTGGCTAGGGTCACAGTGCCTCCAGAGTACCACTCATCTGGGAACTAGGACCCTGAACATTCCACGCTGACCCTGGGCCAGAGACACAAGCCCCTCCCCTACTCCCTGCCTACCCATGCCCCTTCTACACTGCCACAAGTTCCATTCAGTGGCAAACATTCCTCCCCTTATCCACCCCTCCCTCATTTTCCCCCCACTGGGACAAAGATAGAGGACCAACTTCCTCCTCCTTACCCACCTTTCTCTCTTCCCCTCTCTCCCACTGCTCCTCCCTATCCTTCAATGCCACCACCTACACCCTGGTCCCCATCCACAACACTGGCCTACCTCCCACCCCATCCTCTCAAGTATCTTCTTATACTCCATCTTGACAGACTCTTGCCCTCCTCAGCCCTCTCCAAGAGGTAGCTGGAACTGATGGAATTGCTGAGTCCACACCCCTCTCCCTTCAGAACCTCTCACAGATAGAAAAGCGGATAGGTTCCTTCTCTGCTAATCCTTCTGTTTACATCAAGGAGTTTCACTATTTTTCCCAAGCCTATGATCTGACCTGGCATGACCTCTATGTCATCTAGGCCTCTACCCTCACACCGGAGGAGCAAGGTCAAGTTCAGGCAGGAGCAAGACAGTATGCAGACTAACCCACCTAGTGAACAATATGGTCCCTGTGGGTGACGTGGCGGTGCCAGCTACAGAACCCTACTGGGACAACCAACTGGATCAGAATGGCCACCAGCAGAGGGAACTCATGGTCCGCTGCCTCCTTCAGGGTATAAAAATGGTCTCAGATAAAATTAATTTTGATAAGCTCTGAGAGATTACACAAGCAAGCTGATGAGAATCCAGCCATTTTTCTAAATCGATTACAAGAGACCACGCTTCAATATACTTTCCTTGACCCAGCCTCCCCAGTGGGCGCCAAGGGTCCTGGCCACCCATTTCATTTCTCAGTCAGTGCCAGATACTAGAAATTAAAAAGGGCTGAGGAGGGTCCCCAAACCCCCATACAAAAATTGGTAAAAACGGCTTTTAAGGTTTTTAACGCCCAAAAGGAGGCAGCTGAGTCTTCTGGACAGGCTTGCAACAGAAGGCTACACTCCCAAGCGGACGCCTTGGCAGCTGCCCTGAGTCCATCGGCGCCCTCACAAGGGAGACAAGGGAAGTCCACCAGGATCCATTCTGCTGGAGCTCAGCCCAAGTCAATTCCACCAGGAGCCTGCTGGAAATGGAAGGCTACTGGTCCTGGTTGCTGCCCTGACTCTCAGGCACCGACGACGACGACGACGACGACGACGACGACGACGACAACGCCGCCGCCATGCTTCATCTGCCAAAAGCCTGGACAAAGGAAATCAAAATGCCCACGCACGTGCTTGTCCTCTATGCCACGCCACGGAGGTCCAGCCTCCCGACATCAGCATCTGAGACTTTAAACTCCTCAGCCTGGCAGAGGACTGACACAGCCTAGACCTAGTGACTCCCACTGCCCTTGCCATGCATAGGATAAAGCTCCAGGTAGCAGGTAAGTCCACCACCTCTCCAGTGGACACGGGAGCTACCTATTCTGTTTTAACCTCTCACTCGGGTCCCACGGTTCCCTTGCCAATTTCTGTCACAGGGGATGGATGGGACGCCCCCTCCTTTCCACTTAAGACCCTGCCACTTGCCTGCATTCTTGTAGGGCAATTCTTCTCACACTCTTTCCCAGCCATACTTGCTTGCCCGGAACCTCTACTTGGTTGTAATATTCTCAGCCACTTTGGCGCCACACTCACCTTGGCCCCTACACCCTCTCCTGATTTTCACCCTCTCCCCTTAATAGCCTCACAGGTTCCTACCCCAGACTGTCCTGTCCCTACCCTCCCGTATCCAGGAGATCTTCAAGTATGGGATATCTCCACCCTGATGGTTGCTACTCACCACCAGCCAGTCCTAGTTCACCTTAAGGACCCCTCCTCCCTCCCTTCCAGACCCCAGTTTTCTATTTCTGAAACCCATCACCCAGGCCTCAAGCCCATTATTACCTGCCTTTTATCTCAGGGACTTTTAATTCCTATCAACTCACCCTGAAACACCCCCATTGCTCCCGAGTAAGCCTTCCGGTGCTTACCAAGGTGCTGTGGATATCGCTCTGTATAAATAAAATGCTGATTGGCCAGAAGTCAGGCAAGAAGTATAGGCGGGACAAGCAGAGAAGAGAATTCTGGGAACAGGAAGGCTGAGTGAGGAGACACTACCAGCCACCATGAGTACCAACACGTAAGATACTGGTCAGCCACAAGCCATGTGGCCAAGTATAGATTTATAGAAATGGGTTAATTTAAGATGTAAGAACTAGATAGCTAGAAGCCTGAGCCATTAGGCCAAACAGTTTAAATAATATAAGTCTGTGTGTTTATTTTATAAGTGGGCTGCGGGACTGCCGGGGCTTGTCGGGAGCTGGAGAGAAACTCTCCAGCTACACTAAGGTGCTTACCGGTTAATGCAAGACCTCCACCTCATTTATGAGGCAGTTACTCCAACCCACCCAGTAGTTAACAACCCCTACAACCTCCTTTCTAACACTCCCCCTACAACTTCCCATTTTACAGTCCTAGACATAAAAGACAAATTTTTTTACTGTCCTCTACACCCTGACTCAAACTTCTTCTTTGCCTTCACCTGGGAGGACCCTGACACCTGGACCTCCAAACAGCTTACATGGACTGTACTCTCAAGAGTTTCCAGGACAGTCCTCATTTCTTTGGCCAAGACTTGGCTCGAGATCTTTCCGCTCGACTCCATCCTAGCACACTCCTCCAATACATAGATGACCTTCTTCTCTACAACTCCTCCCCCCTGCCTCTGTCTCAACAGGCCACCTCTTTGCTCCTCACCTACCTTGGCTCCCTTGGATATCTCCATCTGAGGCTCAGCTATGCTCTCCCACTGTAGTGTACCTGTGCGTTCAACTCAGCCTGGGGGCTAAGACCCTCACCTCTCAGTCTGAGCCCTGTGGGATTACATCCCCCGACCCCAGAGGACCAGATTCTCTCATCTTTTGGGCCTAATGGGATTCTTCTGTCACTGGATCCCTAACTTTGCTATTTCGGCCAAGCTCCTGTACCAGGCAGCCAGAGAGACCCCCAAGGGGCCCCTCACCCACCTGGCCACCGTCTGCCGCCACTTCACTTTTCTGTGGGATGCCCTACTAACGGCCCTAGCCATAGCTCTCCCAGATCCCAACAGACCTTATCACCTTTATAAAGATGAAAGGTTGGGAGTGGCCACCGGGGTTCTAGTCCAACCAGTTGGGCCTTTGAATTGGGCTGTTGCTTTTCTGTCCAAACAACTAGACCCCACTGTCTGTGGATGGCAGCCATGCTTGAGAGCCCTAGCAGCAGCAGCTGAACTCATCTGGGAGGCTCTCAAGATCACCCTGTTCCATCCAATCATGGTATACTCCACCCACCACCGCCTCTCAGACCTTCTGAGTCATTCTTCTCTCCCCCTCCTTGGGCCCTCCTCAGTCCAAGTCTTTCATTTACTGTTTCTAGGAAACCCCCAAATTACCTTGGCTTCCAGCCCTGCTCTAAACCTTGCAACCCTCCTTCCTGTCCCTTCCTCCTCTGGTACCTCCTCTCACTCCTGCCCAGAGGCTGCGGAGGCCTTACGCTCACCCCAGTCTGATCATTAGACCAACCCCTCACAAACCCCCAACGCACCCTCTTTGTTAAGGGAAGCTCTTATAGAAAGATCAGGAAACCACCAGGTGTGCATGCTGTGGTCACTTCCACTGAAACAGTTGAAGTGACCCACCTGCCAATGGGGACCTCTTCACAAAAGGCCAAATTAATCACCTTGACTAGAGCATTCTGGATAGCCAAGGGTAAATGGGCTAACATCTCTACTGACTCTAAATATGCCTTTTTAATAGCCCATACCCATTCTATCCTGTAGACGGAAAGGGGCTTCCTCACTACCAAGGGCACTCCCATAGTTAATGGACCCTTATAACCAAGCTCTTGTAGGTCCTCGAGCTCCTTGCAAAAGTAGTCATAATCCACTGATGGGGACACCAGTCCTCCAAGGACCCAGTGGCCTTAGGCAACACCAGGGCTGACTCAGTGGCCTGGGGACTGGCCTTGAGCTCCACTGAATCAACAGAACATATTTTGTTTCTGACACCCTCCTATTAGCCCTGTTGTCAACCAGAGGAGAGGGATGAACTGAAAAAAGATGCCACACAGACAAAAAAGATGGTTGGTTCTACTTAAATAACCGCCTCATCCTTCCTCAGGACCAGGCACTGTCCATCAGTTCAGACATCCACCAGACCTTACACACAGGCCCCAAAGCCTTGTTCTATTTCTTAGAGCCCCCCTTTGACCCCACCCACTTCCAAGCTCTATTTTACAGGTTCAGTCCTCCTGCCAGATGTGTGCCAAGGCCAACCCACAAGGAGCCCTCCAGATAAGTCAGCCCCTGCACCAGCTTTGAAGACATCAACCAGGAGAGAACTGGCAGGCTGACTTCACACACATGCCCATTCATAAAAAGCTTCGTTATTTCCTAACTCTTGTTGACATTTCCCACCTCCAGGAAACAGCAGATGTGGTGGCTCAGGTAATCCTTGAACACATCATCGCTCAGTTTGGCATGCCACAGATGATACAGACAGACAAGAGGCCAGCCTTCACTTCCAAGATCATGGAGCTTGTGTCAGACAGAAGCTCTCAATATTTCCTGGAAACTCCATATTCCCTACCATCCACAATCCTCAGGAAAGGAGGAAAGGGCCAACGGACTCATCAAACAACAGCTTACCAATTCGTCCTATGCCAGCAAGAAGTAGCTAGACTTGAACTGACACCTACAGACCCAAAAAGGTTGGGATGTTTAGCTGGGAATTCCAACTCAGCTCCCTCCCTCTAGACCCTGCCCTCAGAACACCAGCCAAACTGCAACTCCTCACCACAAAGCTACTCAAGATCCCACATACAGGGTTATTTAAACTGCCTCCTGAAGAACAGCCATGTGGTTTTTCCTGGTCTCCTCTCCTGGTCACATCTCTGGGAGCCAGAGAGATCATCCAGAATGTTTTCCCCAATAAACTTGGTCTTTTTTTTTTTTTTAATTTGGCTTGATGTGGATTAATGTATCAGTGGAGAGACTTAATATCAGGGTACAGAAACCTTTCACTTACAAATTTAAACTAAAAAATAAATTAAAAATTAACTTGGCATAGAGACATATGCCTTTAGTTGCAGTATTTAGGAAGCAGAGGGTAGCCTGATCTGCATAGAAAGCTACAGGACAAGCCTGGCGGTGGTGGCGCACGCCTTTAATGCCAGCACTCGGGAGGCAGAACTCTGTGAGTACGAGGCCAGCCTGGTCTACAGAGCGAGATCCAGGACAGGCACCAAAACAAAACAGAAACCCTGTCTCGGAAAAAACCAAAAGGATTTTACCTACTACAATGGAACGTCAACAGACATTTTAAACTCAACAATATACAGAAATTACTCAGAAATTTAACATCTGTAAGAGTGGAAAGCATCTTACCTAGGAATGAAACCTGGAAACCTCTAGTTTATTTTCAAGTATTTTAATACTATTTGGCCTCCTCCACTATGTGTGCTAGTCACTCATATCAAAGTAGGAATGTGAAAAGAAAACGTAACCACCCAGGCAATCATGATCTATAGACTACCTCATACACAACAGGTTACCTGAACTCATCAGCCAAGCTAATTGATGGCAAACACTGACAGTCTAGTGTGGTGATATAGATTCCCCCAATATATTGTGTACCTTAATAAAACTTATCTGGGGTCAGAAAACAGAACAGCTACTAGATTAGACTTAGAGGCCAGAAAACGGTGGCAGACATGCCTTTAATCCTAGCATTCGCGAGGCAGAGATCCAATTGGATCTCTGTGAATTCAAGGCCACACTGAGAACAGAGCCAAGTGTGGTGGCACACATCTTTAATCCCAGGAAGTAATATGGCAGGACACAGAAAGGTATATTAGGTGTGGGAAAACAGGAACTCGAACTCTTAAGGCATGAGGACCAGATAACTAGAAACTTTTTAGCAGCAGTTCAGCTGAGATCCATTGAGGTGAGGACTCAGAGGCTTTCAGTCTGAAGAAAGAGGATCAGCTGAGGAGTTGGCAAGGTGAGGTTGGCTGTGGCCTGTTCTGTTTCTCTGATCTTTCAGAATTTACCCAATATCTGGCTCCAGGTTTTTTATTAAAAAGACAGTTTAGCAACTGGTCTACAGTCCAGTTTATCAACCTGTTATTCCAGAAGATATTTCTTTTAACTAAAAAGGCCTTCATTCCTTATCACTTTGGTTTTAATGAACTTTATAGCAATACCACATGACCATGACATATCAAGTCGGCAAGAATCTATAACTCAGTAAACACAAAGCAGGTTCTTTCTGTACAGGAAACATTTTTAGTTTCAACTGTGTAAGAAATAGAGGTCATTTACATACGTTGTCTAGATAACAAATATTAATTTCTACTCTGCTGAAAGGGTGGTACTAAGAGACACGCTAACACTTTGTACTTGGCAGAATCAACTGCTACATTTCACTCAGAACTAGCTGCTTCGTTGGCACAAGCCAGGGACAGGCAGATGAGAAAGCAGCTGTGGGAGATCAACAGTACCACATGAACTCCTGTTTTCCTCATCCTCACTACCTCACAAACTAGGCACGAGGCACTAGTTACCTGTACAAAACAGAACTTACCAAGTGACAAAGGTTTTTTATGGGGGAGGAGGGGAGAACGGGGGGACGGACGATGACAACTGGGTATTTGGTTGACCTGGAATTCGACATGTAGACCAAGCTGAGACAACCAACTCAAAAGTGTGCCTGCCTCTGTCTTCTAAGTACTAGGATTAAAGGTGTACCACCACACCCAGTTAAAAGTTAAGATTTTAAAGAGAGCAATAGTCCAGAAAATTAAATCCCTAGTACAATTTCAGATTTTTACACAATAAATACGGCAAACTTCCAACTACAAATGCTTTTAGTCAGAAGTGTGGTCATATTTGTCAATTTATATACTATGGACATTGAGCTTCTACTTTCAGGAAGTTAAATAAGTAAGAAGTTTTGTTTTTCAGACAGTCTGTAACCCAGGCTGTCCTCAAACCAGCAACCATGTTCTCGCCTCAGCTTCCCAAGCAGTTCAAACTACAGCTATGAGCCCCCACACCTAGCTTTGTCTACAACGTTTTTAAAGTGCCACTGAGTCCCTTATCTTCCTATGTATTTTCATATTAAAAAAAATAATTGGGCTGGAGAGATGGCTCAGTGGCTAAGAGTACTGGTTGCTCTTCCAAAGGTCCTGAGTTCAATTCCCAGCAACCACATGGTGGCTCACAACCATCTGTAATGAGGTCTGGTGCCCTCTTCTGGCCTGCAGTCATATCTGCAGGCAGAACACTGTATACATAATACATAAATCTTTTTTAAAAATCTATTTCATATAGTATGATGTAATACCTACCTATTTTAAAAAATTAATAATAATTAAGGGAGCCCATAAGATGGCTCAAGCACTTACTACACCCTGGTACCAACATGTTAGAAAGAGAATCAACTCCTGAGTCATCCTCTGACTTCACATGCATCCTTGGCTCCAATACACCCACCTCCTACCCTGCCACACAAGCATCATGCATACACATTAAAAAAATGTCATCTAGGCCAGGCGGTGGTGGCGCACGCCTTTAATGCCAGCACTCGGGAGGCAGAGCCAGGCGGATCTCTGTGAGTTCGAGGCCAGCCTGGACTACCAAGTGAGTCCCAGGAAAGGCGCAAAGCTACACAGAGAAACCCTGTCTCGAAAAAACCAAAAACCAAAAAAAAAAAAAAAAGTCTTCTAAATAATAACAACAATCCTTTTTTTTTTTTTTTTTTTTCTGAGACAGGGTTTCTTTGTGTTAACAGCCTTAGCTGTCCTCAAACTCAGTGATCTACCTGCCTCTGCTTCCCAAGTGCTGGGATTAAAGGTGAGTGCCACTACTACCTAGCAATAATAACTCTAAAAGCATTATCCATAATGTCCTTTTGAATAAAATACACTGAGAAAAGATGTATTTCCTGAAATTTTACTTTAAAATATTAGGTATTACAACTATAAAGATAGAGAAACATGAAGCAACTATAGCACACTGATGACAATTACTGAAGTTAAGGTATCAGTTTATGAGGTTCACTGTCCTTTGTTTATTTTCAAACTTGTCAATTCAAATTTATAATTCGAGGCAATGCTTTGTCATCTGAGAATTCAGTAACCCACATGTACAACAGAAGTAGGTGACAGACAGTTGAGCACCAAGAACTTACCTGCTCCTCTCTCTTCTGCTTCCGTAACTGCAGTCCTTCTTCCTCCCTCCTCCTGCGCATCTCATCAGGATTCAGAGATTTGTTCTTGTAACTTTTCAGGCGAAAGTTCTCTTTTCCTGGTGTGGTCATGATTTCTAGAAGAACAGAGAGAAAACAGATGAGCTTTAAGAATTTTATTATTCACTGAGCTCACCTTATATATATACACACACACACACACACAAACACACGCCCAGGCGGGTCAGTAGAAGTGTTATTTCCGTTTTTTATGTTGTTTATGTATTGGGAGGGAAGGATGCCAGCGCACTGGATGGAGGTCAGAGGACAACTTGCAGGAGTCCCTTCTCTCCTTCCACCACAACAGTCTTGAGGATGGAACTTGTGCTGCCAGGCTTGATGACAAGCATCTTACTTCACAATCTATCTCACCAAGTCTATTTTATTTCCAAAAGCTTTATTAAAATATTCAACAGTTTTTACTATTAACAAGTATTGCAACTATCATATTTTTATACCCTTAAAAAAGAAACCTGTCTCGGCCAGGTGGTGGTGGTACATGCCTTTAAGTCCAACACTCAGGAGGCATAGGCAGGCAGATCTCTGTGAGTGAGGACAGCCTGGTCTCCAGGACAGCCAGGGCTACAAAGAGAAACCCTGACTCAGAAAAAGAAACTTGTTTCATTTAGCTCATTGGCTATCGTTCTTGTTTTAGACATTTCACACAAACAGGAATCATGTGACAAGCAATCTTTTGTTGACAGGCTTCATTTAGCCTAATGTTTTTAAGATTGATTTTCACTGTAGCAAATTATCAATATTTTACTCCTTTCTATGACTAAATAATATTCTACTGTATATGTCTACAACAATTATATTTATCTCTTATCAGCTGATGGACATTTGGGCTACTTCTATCTTTTGGCTATTATGAATCATGCTTCCATAAACATTTATGAAGAAGGTTTTTTGCAGACATATTTTCATTTTCTCATGCAGAGTGATCTTGTGGATCAGAGTAACTCTATGTTTACTTACTTGAAAACTGCCCATTGCTCTTCCAAGGTGGCTTTACCATTTTATATGCCCATCATCACATGTAAGTTGCAATTTTCTACATCTAGCTAATATGACCTCTTTAACTGAAGTTAAAGGTACGAAGTGGTATCACATGGTTTTTTGATTGTAGTCCTCTGATGACTAATGAAATATAGCATTTTTTTCATAATTATTACCTAAGTATGTATCTCTCATTACAATCTATCAGATCCTTTGTCTATTTTTTATTGGGTTACTTGTCTTTTCATTGTTGAGTTGTAAGGGTTTTTTAAAGATTATAGGAAAAACTCTTAAAAATCTTCACTTTAGGCTGGGTGATGGTGGTGCACGCCTTTAATCCCAGCACTCGGGAGGCAGAACTCTGAGTAGGAGGCCAGCCTGGTCTACAGAGTAAGATCCAGGACAGGCACCAAAATTACACAGAGAACCCCTGTCTTGAAAAAACAAAAACAAGCCGGGCGGTGGTGGCGCACGCCTTTAATGCCAGCACTCGGGAGGCAGAGCTAGGAGGATCTCTGTGAGTTCGAGGCCAGCCTGGGCTACCAAGTGAGTTCCAGGAAAGGCACAAAGCTACACAGAGAAACCCTGTCTCGGAAGGAAAAAAAAAAAAAAAGAAAAAGAAAAAACAAAAACAAAAACAAACAAAAAATCTTAATTTTGGACTAGAGATGATTCAGTGATTAAGAGCAACTGCTGCTCTTGCAGAAGACCTAGGTTCAGTTCCCAACACCCATATGGTGACTCACAACTGTCCACAGCTCCAGTGGATCTGAAGCCTTCTTCTGACTTCCAAGGGCACCCACATGATACACATACATACATGCAGGCAAAACATTCACACACATAAAATAAAAAATATTTTTAAAAAAAGTCTTAATTTTAATGCAAGCCCTAAATAATATCCCTTTTCTTTTCTTATTCATGCTTTTTATGTCTAGAAATCCTTAACTCCATGTTCCTAAGAGTTTTATACAGGCTTTCTCCGATAATGGTCCATTCCAAGTTAATATTTATATATGGTATGTGGCAAAAGTTTAACTTCATTCTTTTACATGTCTATCCAGTTTTCCAAATGGTATCTAATGACCTTTCAATGATCTTGGCACTTCCTATAGAATACATACTGTGGCTGCCCAAAATTTGTATACAAAATCCTAAGTCCCAGTATGACTGTGTGTGAGGTGAGTCCAGTATGACTGACTGGTCATGATGGCAGATCCCTCAGAAATGAGATTAATTCCTTTATAAAAGACACAACCAGTCGTGCATCACAGCATACTCCTTTAATCCCAGCACTCAGGAAGCACAGGCAGGTAGATCTTTTGAGTTGAGATCAGCCTGGTCTACATAGTGAGTCTCGGAACAAGTCAGGGATACATAGAGAAACCCTATCTCAAAAAAACAAACAAACAAACCAACAAGCTTTGTTTGCCCCTTCTGTCAAGGGAAAAGACAGGCATCTATAAACCATAAAACAGCCTCTTTGTCAAATACTGAAATGTGCTAGAACCTTGATCTTGTACTTTCCAGCCTCCAGAACCATGAGAAAGGAATTTTTGTTACTTGTAAAGCATACAGCTACCTAACAGCACTCTTTTGTTGATAACTAGTTTGTCATATATAGGTTTAACTTTATGACTTTCAATTCTATTCAATTGCTCTTTGAATTATCAATGCCTTGTGTAAAATAAGCTGTAGAAGAAGGAAGTGTGTGCCTTCCTGTAAGTTCTCTTAAAAGACTGTCTTAGCCGGGCGGTGGTGGCACACGCCTTTAATGCCAGCACTCAGGAGGCAGAGCCAAGTGGATCTCTGTGAGTTCGAGGCCAGCCTGGGCTACAGAGTGAGATCCAGGACAGGCACCAAAACTACAAAGAGAGACCCTGGGGGGAGGGGGGCTGTCTTAACCATTATAGATCTCTTGTACTTCCACATCAATTTTCAGAACCAGTCTGTAAAGTTCTACAAACAGCTCAAATTCTGATAGCATTGTAATGAATCTATAGATCACTTTGAGGAGTATTGCCATAAGAGTTAAACGTTCCAAATATTAAGGCAAGATAACTTCCAATTTATAGTTCTGATATTTCTAACTATTTTTTTAACCTTTATTCCAATGTGTGCGCATGTATGTGCAGCATATATGTGCCTGGTGCCTCTTGGGAGATCAGAAGAGGGTGTTGGTTGCCCTGGAACTAAATTTTAGACAATTGTGAGCCACTATCTGAGTGCTGGGAACCAAACCCAGGTCTTCTGCAAGAACAGTAAGTACTCCGCTCTGCTAAGCCATCTCTCCAGCTCCCCCTAATAATGTTTATACACAAGCCTGAGTATAAAATTTACATTTCTTTTGCTAAGCATATTCTTAAATATTTTTTCATGTTCTATGTCCTGGTGAGTCAAATTTTGATTTTATTTTAGGTTATTCACCACATGTCTATAGAAATACAACTTACTGTTATGGGGGTTTTGTCTGGTTGACTTAGTTTTCGCCTGTTTTTAAGACAGTGCTTCATGTAGCTAGCCCAAGCTGGCCTCAAACCCCACCTCCCAAGGACTAGGATTCTAGGCGTGCACCACCACACCCAGTTTCAAATGATTTGTAAATATTGACCTAAAATGTCCTTCAATCTTGCTGAGCTTATTAGTGTTAACATTATTTCAGTAGCTATACAAGATCACTTCCTGTACACATCACTTATAAGTATACTTATCCTTACTAATCTTGATACCTTTTTCTTCTTTACTTTCCTAGTTAAAGCTTTCAATACAAAGTTGAGCATAGGTGAAGAACAGACGTCCAAGGAAAGCAACCACTTACCATTAAGCATGACATTACCCTTGAGAGTTATTTTTTTTAATTTTTTAACTTGTGTATATGTGTATGTTGTGTCTGTGTGAGTATATGTTAAGTGTGCTTGGGTACCCACCAAGGCCAGAGGAGGGTGTCAGAACCCCGGGAGCTCGAGTTACAGGTGGTTTTGAGTACTGATAAGCCAAGGTCCTCTAGAAGAGCAGGAAGCGCTCTTGTATTTTTGGTTGTGAGCCTAGCCTTTAACAGTTAAGTCATCTCTCCAGCCCAGGAAGTACTCTTAACCACTAAACCATCTGTTTTCCATGGGTGTGCTCTACCATGTTGAGAAGCTCCTTTCTATTCCTAGGTAAGTGTTTCTACCACTGAAGGAATTTGGACTTTGTCAAATGCTTTTTCTGTCTAATGAGATGTACTTTTTGTTTTTATTTTACTAATATATTACATTAACATGTTTTAGACTTTAAACCAATCCTTCATCTCTAGGAAAAATCCCATCTGACCATAATGTGTAAGTCTTTTGAAACACTGTTGGGCTCCACGTAAGGACTCTATTGAGGATTGTGTTCAAATTACGTATTAGTCTGTACTTTTTTTGTGACTATCTTGTCTGGCTTTGGTATCTAGACTTTGGTATGGGCTTTATAAAATGAGTTGGATGTTGAAAGGCTTTGTAAAGAATTAGTGTAAGTCTTCAGATGTCTGGTAGAATTCAGGCATGAAGCCAGCAGGCCTAAGCTTTTCTCTGTGAGCAGCTTGTTCTACAGCTCCACACCTTATATGCCTATCATAGTCACTCCTTATATAGACAGCTTTGACAGATACATATCTGTTTCATCTAAGCCCTTACTACAACAGTTACTCACACTTTTTTATAATCTTTTTTACTGTAAGGTAGTGAGCTAGTAATATCCCCAACTTTGCTTCAGTTTTGTATACAGTAACCTTCCCCCTTTCCCATGGTTTCGCTTTCCAATATCCATGATCAACCATAATCCAAACCTAGAAAATTCCAGAAATAAGTAATTCCTAAGTTTGACACTGCCCATCATTCTAACAGTTGTTGAAAACTGACATCATCCCACTCCATCAGTCAGGGAAGTGAATCATTACTTTGCCCAGTATACTCATGCTATATCCACTACCTACTTGTTAGTAACTAAACAGTCATTGTGGTCATCAAACCAACTGTCATCATACTACAATGCTTGTATGTTATGTAAGACTCAGTATTACCTGGTTTCAAATACCCATTGAGGAAAATAAATGTCTCCCCCAAAAGACAATGGAGAAATACTGTACTTGGTTTACAGTTTGTTTCCTCATTGACCTACTACCTAATTGTTCTGTTTACTACCGAAAGTACATTAATGAAGTATCTTTACTCTTACTGAATTATTCAATTATACTTTCATTTATGACACAAGCGCGCGCGCGCGCGCGCGCGCTCTCTCGCGCTCTCGCTCTCGCGCTCTCTCTCTCTCTCTCTCTCTCTCTCTCTCTCTCTCTCCCCTCATTTACTATAGGCCTTGTCTTTGGGGTGGTGATGGGGTGGGGGGAGATGGGCTAGAGAGATGACCTAGTGGTAAAGAGTGCATATTGCTCTTGCAGAGGACCCAAGTTTGGTTCCCAGAACCCATGTCAGGTGGCTCACAACCATCTGTAATTCCAGCTCCAGGGGATCTGACACCTCTGTCCACTACTGCAGGCATCTACACTCAGGTTTGTGCACACAGGTAGGCAGACTCAAGCCACGCACAAAAAGAGGTCAGACATGGTAGCTTAATCCCGTGATCCCAAAACTTGGGAGATGGAGACAAGGAGATTAAGATTTCAAGGTCCCCCTTAGCTACATAGCAAGTTCAAGGCTGAGGGAAATCTGGTCTACATAAGAGAGCCTGTCTTAAAATTTTCCCAGCGGGGCGGTGGTGGCGCACGCTTTTAATGCCAGCACTCGGGAGGCAGAGCCAGGCGGATCTCTGTGAGTTCGAAGCCAGCCTGGGCTACCAAGTGAGTTCCAGGAGAGGCGCAAAGCTACACAGAGAAACCCTGTCTGGAAAAACCAAAAAATAAATAAATAAATAAAAATAAAAAATAAAAAAAATTTCCCAATTAAATTTCTAAAATCTAAAAATATTTTCATGAAAAGCTTCATTCGGTTATTTTTTTCCTAAAGAAATAATGGTTCTAGTGAAGGAGAAACCCCTTAAAAATCCTAAAGGCAAAAAAGAAAGTCAGAACTTGTTGACAGAAAGTAGTTTTACTGGATTTGGGCAGTAATAAAGAATGTAAAATGTAGCCGGGCAGTGGAGGCTCAGGTCTTTAATCCCAGCACTTAGGTGAATCTCTGAGTTGGAGGCTAGCCTTGACTACAGAGTGAATTTCAGAATAGCCAAGACTACACAAAGAAACTGTCTCCACAAAAAAAAAAAAAAAGTATGTGTATATTGAAAAGACATAAACCAAGCCTGGCAGCACACCTTTAGTCCCAGCATTCAGGAGGCAGAGGCAGGGGGATCTGTATGAGTTCCAGGCCAGCCTGGACAGCCAGGGCTACAGAGAGACTCTGTCTCAAACAACAAGGGTTTGAAAAAGGGGGGGTGGAGGGAATCAGTTGTATCTTTTTATTAAAGTGACGTAAGAGAACCAATTAAATAAAGCTATTCGATTTCTCTGAAGTTTGGTTCCTCCATTTCTACAATGGAGATATTAAGACCTCATAAGGTAAAGTGAACATAACATTTCATAGCATACTTGCACTGCCTGATCTGTGTATGTGTCAAACTTGATATATGAAGAATGAAGGAAGGGCTATAAATAACTCCAAGTGCTTAGAGATCTCCATGGCTCTAAAGAGTAGATGGTAGCTGGACTAGGGCACAGTTCTAACATCCTGAGTTCAATCTCCAATACCAAAAGAAAACCAAGGAAAAAAAAGTTTTTCCGCTAAGTTGTAAAGGATAGAAAAGATTTTAGCAGACGAGGTTAAAAGAGAAAATTCCACAAAACAAAACAGACACAGAAGTCAGAGAGGTGCTGGAAAGATGGCTAAGTGGTTAAAAGGGGACCAGAGTTGGGTCCCCATTATCCATGTCCAATGGAACAGAACCTGTAACTCTAGTTCCAGATCTGACACATTCTTCAGGCCTCTGTGAGCATTACATACATACATACACCCAAACACCCAAACACACACACACACACCACCACCACCACCACCACCACCACCACCACCACCCCCAAAGTTGACATTATCTACTCCTGTCAGTTACCTCTCTCTGTTCCAGTTCCTTATTCACATCAGAACTATTCACCTGCAAGAGCTCTAAACCATGCTCTCAACCTCAGACTCTGTTCACTTTACCCTCCACACAGCTCTCAGGTTAACTCCAATACTTCACTGACTTACTTCAATGTAAGAACCTATAATGCCTTTGCCACTGCTTTGATCAACTTGGAACTTCTTTGTCTTGAAGATGCTTTCACCTCAATTCACTTAGCAATACCTCTACTCTCTGCCAATCTATATCCAAAACTCACTGACTGAAGATTCTATTTTTATTATATTCAAACATTATATATTCCCAGCATGCTGAGTCAGCCTATCCCATCAGTAAACCTGAGACACATCCTAAATGGGCTAAACATTTCACAGTTACTATCCCACAAATATACCATGAAATACAAACCTTTTTTAAAATGCATATTGGTGTTTTATCTGTATGCATGTCTGTGCATCATGTGTCTGCTTAGTGCTCACAGAGACCATAAGAGAGCAGTGGATCCCCTGAGGCTAGAGTTATAGACAATTGTGAGCCACCATGTGGATGATGGGAATTGAATTCCTGTGCTCTGGAAGAAGAGCCAGTGCTCCTAACTACTGAGCCACCTCTCTAGCCTCCACATGCAAGCACTCTTTTTTTTCCCCTTTTGGTTTTTCAAGACAGGGTTTCTCTGTGTAGCCCTGGCTGTTCTGGAACTCACTTTATAGACCAGGCTGGCCTTGAACTCACAGAGCTCAGCCTGTCTCTACCTCCCAAGTGCTGTGATTAAAGGTGTGCAACACCACCCAGCCAGCAAGCACTCTTTAACATTATTAAGAAATGATATACCATCTTACTAAGAAAATTAAAATGTGACTTTAACATGGAAAACTAAAATTTTAAGAAAGCATTACAGCCGGTTGGTGGTGGGGCAAACCTTTAATCCCAGCAATTGAGAGGCAGAGGCAAACTGATCTCAGAGTTCAAGGCCAGCCTGATCTACAGAGTGAGTTCCAGGACAGCCAAGGCTACAAAGAAAAACCCTGTCTGGAAAAAAAAAAAAATTACATCTCTGAGACTACAACCCAGGGGGCTTCTTACACAGGCCATAGAATAATATGCTAATTATTGGAATTCCACAGTGAGTGCGTACATGCAGCAAAACGAAAAGGTTCCCAACAGTAAAAATAAATAAATAAGTGCAGCTATGGGTGGTGATGGCTCAGTCCCATAAACCCAGCCCATGGGAGGCTGAGGCAGGGTTTACTTAACAGTCTCAGGACAGCTTGGCCTACAGACTGAGTTCTAGGACATCCTGAGTTGTAACCCAAGTTCAGTTAAAAGTTTGTAGAGCGAGTCTCTAAATCAAACTGGTTCTCAAACTGGGTTGCCAACACCTTTGGGAGAGGGAGAATCAATGATCCTTTCACAGGTTGCCTAAGGCCATAGAAAAACAGGTATTTACATTATGAACCATAACAGTAGCAAAATTACAGTTATGAAGCAGCAATGAAAATAATTTTATGGTTGGGGGGGTCACCACAACATGAGGAACTGTATTAAAGGGTCAGAGCATCAAAAAGGTTGAGAACCACTCTCTAAATAAACAGAACGGGGTATATGACAAAACTTCTGAAGAATCACAGGGACAAGGTACTAGGGCCAGAATGATAGCTCAGCAAGTGAATGTACTTGCAAAGTAACCCTAATGACCAGAGTTCCACCTCCAGAACCCACAGGGAAGAACTGACTCCATGCTGCTCATGGTCCAGGAGTGCCCTCCCACATCACACACAATAAAATTAAAAAAACACAAGAACACTAAATGGGAAGGCTGCAAAATTTACACAACAACCAAAACTTAAATCTAAATACATAATGAATTTGAGGTTTCTGGCAAAGCTAGTATGTCCTGCATCATATAACTTCACTGAAGCCTGGTTATTACACACGCAGGCACTTCATACAGTGTACACACAAGTTACATAATACTATCAAATGCTGCCCAAATGATCTCAGCTTACTTTTCAAATTATTGTGTGTTATGAATTGCAGTGGGTTTTAAAAACTTTTGCCAGGCGGTGGTGGAGCACGCCTTTAATCCCAGCACTCCGGAGGCAGAGCCAGGCGGATCTTTATGAGTTCGAGGCCAGCCTGGTCCACAAAGCGAGTTCCAAGAAAGGCACAACGCTACACAGAGAAACCCTGTCTCGAAAAACCAAAAAAAAAAAACAAAAAAAAAACAAAAAAACCCCACACTTTTATTATGAGTGTATTACCCACATGTATGTACGTATGTGTGTGTGCCCACATGTGTACAGTGCCTGTGGGCATTGGATTCCCCTGGAACTGAAGTTATACAGATGGTTGTGAGCTACCATGTGGGTACTGAGAACCAAAACCAGGTCTTCTGCAGGAGCAGTATGCTGGCCAGTTTTATGTCCACTTAACACAAACAGAGTCAACAGGGAGGAGGAAGGAAGCCTCAATTAAGAAAATGCCTCCATAAAATGGAGCTGTAGGCAATGCCTGAGGGCATTTTCTTAATTGGTGATTGATAATAGGAGGGCCCAGCCCAGTGAGTAGTGCCATGCCTGGGCTGGTGGTCCTGGGTTCTACAAGAAAGCAGGCTGAGAAAGCCATGAGGAGCAAGCCAGTAAGGAGCACTCCTCCTCAATGGCCTCTGCATCAGCTCCTGCCTGCAGGTTCCAGCCATGTATGAGTTCCTGTCCTTCCTTTGATTCACTGTGATATGGAAGTGTAATATAATAAACCCTTCCTCCCTGAGTTGCTTTTAGTCATGGTGTTTCTTGACAACAGTATTAACCCTAACTAGGACGAGAAGCAAGTGCCATCTTTGTCATTTCTCTAGTCCCAACTGCAGTGTTTTACTAAACATACAAAGTCGTCTGCTTTTACAGAAAACATAATGGTTAATTTTAGAAAATAAAGACTGTTAACATTTCCCTACAGTTCAACTTCAGCAGATGTTAGGCACTGCATTACAAGGTTTGATTCTCTAAAAGTTGCTAATTGAGTTTAAAAAAAAAAAAATCCTTCTACTTCAATTTTGGCTTGGTAGGATCAGGAGAGAATTTCCAACCACTATTAAATAGCCCTCAGCACACTGCTACCACTTTGTACTAGGTATTTACGTGAAGCAGCAGTCTCAGCACTGTTAGTTATAAAATCGTAAAATCTACCAACTCTGAAAAGTGCTGAAGATGTTCTACATCTTGCAACATCAAACATTCAGCCAAGATTTAATACTTCACAGAAAAATAAACATACAACTGACTCATACAAATTTGCTTTCATCTTTAATAAATGTATTATATCAAAGAATTACTTTAAAATAATTTCTTTGTATTATCAGTAAATGCTTGATCTGCATTCCTATTTGTATTACACTCACATACTCAGGCTGCATAAAAATTTCTTGGGCAAAAATGGTCTCTAGTGGAAAAGTTTAAACTCTGGTATGTAGCTAGAGTTTTCCTGCCTGGCCCACAGTCAGGACAAACCTCTTTCACCTGCCAGTCCCACAGCCGCTCAGATCCAACCAAGTAAACACAGAGACTTATATTGGTTACAAACTGTATGGCCTTGGCAGGCTTCTTGCTAACTGTTCTTATAGCTTAAATTAATCCATTTCCATTGATCTATACCTTGCCACATGGCTCGTGGCTTACCGGCATCTTCACATGCTGTTTCTCATCGTGGTGGCTGGCAGTGTCTCTCTCACTCAGCCTTCCACTTCCCAGCTTTATTCTCCTCCTTGTCCCGCCTACACTTCCTGCCTAGCCAATGGCCAATCAGTGTTTTATTTATTGACTAATTAGCAACACATTTGCCATACAGAACATCCCACAGCACTGGTATGTACAAAATAAATTGCACACACATACACCTTGATACATATTTCATTTCACAATAAATCATGAATAATTACAACTGCAAATATTCACAGCTTAGCCACATAGAGTACTGTGATTACACAATGCTACAAGAAAGAATGAAAATAGAGCTCAGAAATTTTTTAATATTTTTCTTTTTTTTTAATATTTACTTATTATGTATACAGTGTTCTGGCTGCACACCAGAAGAGGGCATCAAATCTCATTATAGATGGTTGTGAGCTGCCATGTGGTTGCTGGGAATTGAACTCAGGACCTCTGGGAGAGGAGTCAGTGCTCTTAACCTCTGAGCCATCTCTCCAGCCCAAGCTCAGAAATTTAAGACAGATAATTTAAAGTATCCTATATAATCTGGTATGTCAAAATTGAGATGCAATCAACTTTAAAATTCTTTTTACCTAAGGGACAAGAAATAATAAATTTTCCAAACCTCAGAGACAAATTTCCAGTTTTTAAGGATCTATAGAATGCAGCTTTTTAAAAAAAGATTATTTATTTATTTATGTATATAGGTGTTTTGTCTGCATGCACATTTGCACACCAGAAGAGGGTATTGGATCCTATGGGACTGCAGTAATAGATAGTTGTGAGCCACCATATAGGTTTTGGGAGTTGAACTCAGGACCTCTGGAAGAAGAGTCAATGCCTCGGATGCCCTTTAAAAAAAAAAAAGAAAGAAAGAAAAAAGAAAAAGCAGGGAGTGAGGGGGATGGAAATATAACTCAGTTGGTAGAAGGCTTCTCTACCATCCCCAGCACCACATTAAAGAAAAAAAGAGAAAAAAAATCAGGTACTGGAGAGATAACACAGAGGTTAGGAATACTGACTGATCTTCCAGTGATCCTGAGTTCAATTCCCAGCAATTACATGGTGGCTCACAACTATCTATAACAAGATTTGCTGCCCAGTTGTCTAGCCTCTGGGGGTACCAGGCACTAAAGTATTGCACAGACATGCATGTAGACACATCACCCATACACATAAAAATAAAATTGGAAAAAAAAAAATAAAAAATGCTTGTCATTTAAGAAAGTTAGTTCGAGGTCACCCATCCTCTAGGCAAGCCTGGATACATGAGATCCATCTCGGGGAAATTAAAAAAGTACACACACACACACACACACACACACAGAGTTTATGAAATTTCAAAGGTTAAAAATAATATCCTAAAAGCTATGGGACATACGAAAGGGAAAAACAACAATAAACCCTCAAAACAGCGAGGTTGGAGAAAGTTTTCAAGAATGAAAACTTGAATTTGGATCCTCAGCTCCCAGGTAAAGGCCAGATGTAGCACATAAATCTGTAAACCCAGAGCTGGGGTAGGGTGATTCTGTCTCAATGTTGGGATAATTCTTGAGCTCCTAATTTAGTGAGACCCTGTTTTCAAATAATAATGTTGAGGGGCTAGGGGCACTGAACATGCTCTTGCAGAGAGCACAAGTTCAGTTCCCAGCATCCATGTAAGGCATCTCACAACTGTCTGTGACTCCAGAGACAGGGAATGCAAAGTCTCAGGCCACCACCACCTGCACTCACATCCACAAAGATACACACACACACACACAATTAGAAATAATAAAAATAAATTTTAAAAAAAGATTTGAGATTGTTCGAGAAAGATATCTAATGCCTTTGGCAACCACACTCATGAGCATGCATGTGCATGCACACCAAGTACAGGTATATACTCCACACCCAAAGGACATTTTAAAAATGGCTTAAAACGTCAACAGCAACATTGGAAGGAAGCCATAGAGATTCTGCTTTTACTTAACTTTGAGCAAAAATAATTTTCAACCTTGAATTTCACACCCAGCAAAATTACTGGTCAATGTGAAAGTAAAATAAATTTTTTTTGCACTCATTCAAGATCTGAAAAGCTCTTACTGCCATGTACTATGTAAGTTATCAAGAGGGCATACTCCAAAGAAATTAATAAATAAATAAATAAACAAGGAAAAAAGATGATCCAATAAAGAGGAGAATTTTAAGGATGACATAAAGAGATATCTCAAGATAAGAATGTAAACAAACACAGATAAAAATCACCAATCCAGATTATATTAAAAAGAACAGGGGCTGGAGAGATGGCTCAGCGGTTAAGAGTACTGACTGTCTCTGTAGACCAGGCTGGCCTTGAACTCAGAGATTCACCTGCCTCTGCCTCCAGAGTGCTGGGATTGAAGGCGTGAACCCACCACTGCCTGGCAAGAGAGGCAGAAGAATCTTGAGTTCCAGACCAGCCCGGCTTAATAGTGATACCATCTCAAAAAGTCAAAAACAGAGAAAATAAAAAGGGTAATGATTCCAAGAAAGAGCTCAAAAAATGAAGCGACTCTACTCCATAAACATATTAATTCCCACATAAACATCAATTTGTTGACAGGAAATGATATCATAGTAGTCAATATGGTTCAGCTATATTTACAGTTATATTAACAGATACTATGGTAACTATATTGAGAAGGGAGGGGCAGTGTAAGTTTAGGTGGGGCTGACAGCATAATACCAATACTTTACTCTGAGGAAAAGCCATATCAAGAAATAAGCTAGGTGTTGGGCAGTGGTGGTGCACGCCTTTAATCCCAGCACTCATCGAGGCAGAAGCAGGCAGATCTCTATGAGTTCGAGGCCAGCTTGGTCTACAGAATGAGTTCCAGGACATCCAGAGCTACACAAGAGAAATCCTGTCTCAAAAAATGAATGAATGAATGAATGAATGAATGAATGAATAAGCAAGCAAGCAAGCAAGGCATGGTGATGTACATCCTTGATCCCAGCACTCTGGGTGGCAAAGAAAGGTGGATCAATTTGAGTTCAAGGTCTGTGAATTTGAGGCCAGCTTGGTCTACACAGCAAGCCCCAGGCAGCTAGAACTACAGTGAGATCATTAAAGATAAATTTAAGCTACAGAACTTAAAAAAAAAAGAGAGAGGGAGTGAGGAAGGCAATAAAACAAAAGTATTTATTAATATAAAGTGAGGTACCATCTAATGTATAGAGACGGAACAGGGGTGGCAGTTTTTTTGTTATCTTGTTTTAAAACTGAGGAAATTTTAATGGTCATAAAACAAGGAACTTAAGACAATCTCTTAACTGTAAATAAATTTGGCCTCTAGTTTGTTCTGATGTAAATAAAGACAGAACTGCTGACAAAGCCAAGCTTTAATGACTGGTATAAATATATTACAAATAGCCTTATGGCTTGAATCTCGGCCCCACCACTTACTGTGAAGTGGGGCAAGTTACCTAATCAGGCAGTAAGGCAACCTCCTCCTCAAGTGGTTTTGCAAGGACAATTATTGAAAAATATCTGATGTAGACAGAGTTGACCCATATGAATTTTCCTTCTTTCTGTGAGTCTTTCTATTCCTCAGTTAGAAGCCCTCATTCTGACCCCAAGCTGTCTTGTTGGTCACAAAGCATAAGAGAATGGACACATGGACAACTCAGCACATATCCTTGTTCATGCTGGAAAACCATTCATGATGAGCAAGCAGACTTATCTCTGTATATGAAGGGCAGCATTCTTCTTGTTATATGAAGAGGATTATCCCCATTATCCACATTCTGGATTATTGCCAGCTCTCAAGAATTATCCCAATTAGTCTACAACATTGGGACAGAATTTTTTTTTTTCTTTTCTCATTTAGGTCCATTTTGCACTATTGCTAAGGTCTTAAAAAAAAACAAACTACAATTCAGAGGTCCTCATTCCCACATTTTAGTGCACTAGTTCACAATCGTTCTAACCAAAGTCCCATCTGTACTACATCAAGAAAAGAGAGAAATCAGCTCAATTCAGCTAAATGAATTGTTATAGCCAACATTCTGATTATTAATTACACCTAAATTCACAATCCAAACAATATACAAAGATAACAAAACAAAACAACAAGAGAATTAAGGGATTATCCTTTATCAATAAGTCAGTCATCTAGCCAATCAAAGGTTTTAACTTTTGTTTTGGTTCCTGTAGGCCAGGTAGGCTTCATACTCACTTTGTGCTGAGGATGATTTCAGCTCTTAATATCCTATCTCCACCTCCCAAGTACTGGTGCTAACCCTAGAAATAACAAGATATAATCCTATTCTCCATGTATGGGAAAAGGTAAAATGGTAAAATATTGAAAGCACCAGAAACAAAAGCAAAAATAGCCCAAGAAATGACTCTGTTATAAAACAATTTATGACATAATTGAGGATGAAGAAAAATACGAAAATTGAACCCATTGAGCCTCCTATCAGTCAACAAAGAGACAAGACATTAGCCTAATAAAGGCAATCATTTATTAAAAAATAATAATAAAAAAGGAAAACGAAAGAAAGAAAAGCGAAAGCCAGGGCTGGAAGGATAGCTCAGCCCCTGAGAGTTGCTGCTCCTTCAGAGGACCCAAATCTGGTTCCCAGCATCCATGTTGGACAGCTGACACCTGCCTGCAATTCCAGCTCTGTGGGATTCAATACCACCCTCTTCTGGTCTCCTCCACAGGCAACCCCACACATGCAGCATACACTCACATATACACTTAGTAAAATTACTTTTTTAGAGAAAAAGCCAGGGCTATGGAGATTGCTTAGTGGGTAAGAGCTCTTGCTGGGAAAGGATGAGGATATGAGTTTCACTCCCCGGCACCCTAATAAAAAAATAGGGATATGGCTGCACATGACTGTAAACCAGGCATTGGGGAGCAGAGATGTGCAGATAGATCCCTGGAGCTCAACTACCAGCCAGCTAGCCAAACTTCAGATACATTGAGATCCTTTCTCAAGGCAGTAAGGCAAAAATCAACAGAGGAAGATGCCCAAAGTCTTTCTCTAGCTTCCACATGCACACATATGAGCACAGGAACATGGACAGTCATGTGCTTGCAGTCCACATATATATACCCCACACATATAAATTAAAACGCTTAAAAAACTACTACATGCAACAAAATCTTGGAGAGTGTGTGTGTGTGTGTGTGTGTGTGTGTGTGTGTGTGTGTTTTCATTTGGTATATGTCAGTTCCAAATAAAAAGTCAAGATATGCAACATTCCATGAAGACCACCAAAAAACACATAATGCAAGGACTGGGGACATAGTCCTGTGGCAGAGCAAAGGACTAGTATGTGAAAGTCCAGGAAATGGATCCCTGGTTCCACAAAAAAAATAAATAAATAAATAAAAGGTGCATAATGGCCTGGCATAGTGGGACACACTTTTACTCCCAGCACATTTGAGGCAGAGGCAGGTGGATCTCTTGTGAGTTTGAGGCCAGCCAGGTCTCATAGAGAGACCCTGTCTCAAAAGAACAACAACAACAACAAAAATGTATTCAAGTATTTGATTTCAGGTAATATCTTTATTCTCACTACTTTACCAGAGGTTTTCCACGTTTGATTTTGTCAGACTTTTGGTAGGGTTGGGGGTCAACTCCAGGCCTCTAGCATGCTACACACCTGCCTTATTCTAGGTTTTGCTTTCTTGATTTGTGACAGGGTCAAGTCAAGGCTAGCTTCAAACTCAAGATCTTCCTGCCTCTGTCTCTCAAGTGCTAGTATTAGGCACAAGCTATTAGCTCTTACTCTTTTATCAATGAGTAATGTGTTTCCCTAGAACTAAGATTTTTAAGAATTAAGCTGTCTTCTTCGAGTGACTTCTGGACCAGAGAGAGAGTGCAGCAGTTAAGAGCACTTGCTGCTCTTACAAAGGACTCAGGTCTGGTTCCCAGTGCCCATAAGGCAGCTCAAACCATCTGCAAATCTAGTTTCTGAGGATCTAACATCCTCTTCTGGCCTCTGCAAGCACCAGGCACCATCATGACGCACTTACATATATGCAGGCAAAACACTCATACACATAAAAAATAAAGTATTTTTAAGAAACAAGCTATTCTGAAAACTAATACTGTGCTCTTCTGTGCTTTCATTCATACTAGAAAACGTTACCATCTACTTCAAAGTTATTGTAAATTTACTTTTACTTCTTTACTTCCTCTCAGGCCTCCATCTTAAAACTGTATATCACATAAAACAGTAACCTACCAAGAATAAATTATTTCAGCAAAACTACAGAGCTAAACCATTCTCAATTTCCTTTCAAAAAGTAGACCTTGCAGCCTTTAAAACGGAGGAAGGAGTCAGGTGTGACAGCACAGGTCTTTAATTCCAGGAGTCAGAGGCAGGTGGATCTCTGTGTTCCATGACAGCCTGGTCTATATGTGAGTTCCAGGGGTAGTCAGGGCTATGTAATGAGAGCCTGTCTCAAAATATATATGAGTAAATCAGGCGTGTTGTTGTACTAGTAACCCCAGCACTTGAAAGGCTGAGGCAGGACTGTTCTGAATTCAAGATAACCATGGGCTATGCATCCAGTGCTAGTCCAGCCATGACTAAATCGTGAGACCTGTCTCAAAAACAAAGACAAAGCAAAGGCAATAAAGCAACAAAAAGGTGGGAATATTACCTACTTAGTCATCTAAGCTGATTGAAATTTTGAGCCGGGCTGTGTGGTGTACGTCTGAAATCCTGACAAGCTCAAAGCCAGCCTACCAAGCAAAACCGTCTCAAAAAGGGGGTGGGGGCAAAGAAAGTGTGGGGGGAAAGTGGGGTTTGAAGGAACTGTTTCAACAGGAAAAAGGGATAGATGTTAGTGTTTAATACAGTATTTCAAAAGTATTTCTCGGTTGTTGATTCTGATAGCAGTTTATCAAACCGAAGTTTAAAAATCAATTCATCTGAAACTTTTCACTGCAAAGTGGATCGGAAGCAGATGCATTCAACCCTCTCATCCTTTCCTGCCGACGTCCCTGACTCCAGTCATCCTCCAGTTTTCCGCTCCCACTGCGAGCTTCAGCTAACGCTCGGCGGTTTCCCTCGCATCACCGCTCCCACAGCCGACCAACTTGTCATTGCTATAATTACCACACCCCCGTCAGCAGCTCCCGGGCCCGCGTAGTTATGACATCTGTAAACTGCAGCCTCCCGTCTCCACCCCCACCTCCCTCCAAACACCGGCCCGGGCGGTAACCCGCCAACTCCCGGAACGGCCCCGACCCGGGCCCCGCACGCCCGGGCCTGGGCCACCGCTCTCCGCGCCGCCCGCCCCCGCCCCCCGCCCTCAGCCGAGCGCCGGCGCGCAGACTCCGCGCCGCCGCCCGGCGCCCCGCAGTCCCCGACGCCGCTTCCACCGCCGCCCCGCCCCGACCGGCGTTCCTCACAGCGAACACCAGCGTTCCCCACCCCCACCCCGCTCCGCCGCCGCCGCCGCCGCCGCCGCCGCGCGGCCGTTAGGACCGCCGAGCCCGTGACGCACGGGAGCGACGCGAAGGTCCGGTCCCCGGCGCGCCAGCACCAGCCCCGGCCCCGGCCGCCGCCCGTGTCCGCCTTCGCCCCGGGGCCTCCCTCGGGTCCGCGGAGGGAACCTAGGGCCGCCCGCCGAGGGGGAGGGGCCGCGGGGACACCCCCCCACACACACACACACACACACTCACTCACCGGCTCCAGGCGACCGCTCCCGGTGCCACTGCGACGGCGAGACGCTCGCTCCTTGCCCGCCCGCTACGCCTCTTCCGCGCACAACCTTGACCAGCCGGCGCGCACCACGGCGGCGCTCACCAGGCCTCGCTCTCCGCTGCCGCGCACCGAGCCGCGAGACCCAGTTCAGCCGGCGTGCGCACTGCGCCTGCGTGCGGGGGCCGGCCTGCGCGCCTGCGTGCACCTTTCCGCCGCCCGCCGCAGGGGCTGCCGGGAAGCGGAGTCTCCGAGCGTCCTTTCCCGAGCCGAGCGGACGCTCTAGGCTAGGACCGGCCCAGGAAAAAGGCAGCGGCCGGGGCGTGGGTCTCTGCGGACGAGGTCTGCAGTCAGTAAAAGTAAAGACACGTCGAAGTTATGGAAACACATTTGTCCCTAAGAATGGACGGATCCCCCTCTCATCTCTATAGCTACCCTCTCACATGGTAGGTACCTCACACCGAGCATGCTTATTGGACGAACGATGGCATGGTTGGAGGCTGAGGGAGTATTACAAAATACGTCAGTGTCTCACGGTCAAAGAATTCACATGCAACCCGTTTGCAGGAACCTTCTGGCTATTATCTTCAGCTCCCTCCCATTTTGCCCGGTAATTTATTAGTAACATAAAACATTAAGAAATAAATGTTTTGAGCCTGGCTCGGTAACGCATGCCCGTGTTCCCAGCCGCAGGGAGGCTGAAGCAGGAGAATGGCGAATTCTTGACCGGCATGACTACGTAGGAAGACCTTGTCTCAATAATAAGAATGTTTAGTAAAAGCATATACTTTGATCTGAGTAAGGGCTCGCAAACAAAATGTTTAGGAAAATGATTGCCTTTCTTTCTGGGGACTAGAGTGGTGGCTCAAAAGAACACCTTAAGCTAGCCAAGCAGAGGTCACGGGAAAATCTCACACACAGGACATGGTTTAACGAGACCGTTTAAAAGGGATACTGAGGAGCAACAGTGTCAATGCATTTATACATGTAAGAAAGAGGGCGAGAAAGGACCACACTGACTGAATCCTGGGCAATGCAATGTTCCTTTGTCTTGGCTCCAGTGCTGGCTTTAGTAAACTTGACACAAACTAGAGTGACCTGGGAAGAGGGACCCTGAATTGAAGAACTGCCCCCATGAGATGGGCCTGTAGGCATGTCTGTGAGGCGTTTTCCTGACTCATGATGGGCCCAGCCCACTGTGAGCAGTGCCACCCCTGGGCTGTGTAAGATAGCAAGATGAGAATGAGCCAGAAACCACGTTCCTCCGCGGTCTGTTTTAGTTACTGCCTCCTGGTTCCTGCACTGAATTCCTGTCCTGGCTTCCCTCGGAGATGTTCTGTAAGCTGGAATGCCTGTCCCCAAGCTGCTTTGGTTAGTGCTATCACAGCAATAGAGAGCGAACTAGAACAACTTCCTCCCTCCCTCAGTCCTCCCCTCCCTCTTCTCACTCCCTTCTGCATAGGTAGCCCCTTCTCCACTAACAGTGGATTTATACAATTAGAACTAAGTTTGAGCAGGGCAGCCGGGGAAAAAGAAAGTGTTCTATCAGAGAGACTTAGGGCCAATGTGCTGGCTTGTTTTATATCAACTTGACACAGGCTAGAGTCATCTGAAAGGAGGGAACCTCAGTTGAGAAAATGGAGCCTCCATAAGATCTAACTGTAGGGCATTTTCTTAATTAGTGATTGATGACGAGGGCCTAGCCCATTGTGGGTGGTGCCATCCCTGGGCTGGTGGTCCTGGGTTCTATAAGAAAGCAGATTGAAGCCAGGTATGGTGGTGCATGCCTTTTTCCCAGCACGGCAGAGGCAGAGGCAGAGGCAGATGGGTCTCTGTGAGTTTGAAGCCAACCTGGTCTATAAAGCTAGTTCCAGGACAGCCAGGGCTACACAGAGAAACCCTGTCTCAAAAAAAAAAAAAAAAAAAAACAGAAGAAAGAAAGGTTGAACAAGCCAGTAAGCAGCACTCCTCTGTGGTCTCTGCATCAGCTCCTGCCTCCATGTTCCTGCCCCATTGAGCCATTCCTGTCCTGGCTTCCTTCAATGATGCACTTAGATATGGAAGTATAAGCCAAATAAACCCTTTCTTCCCCAAACTTGCTCTTTGGTCATGGTGTTTCATTGTAACTATGGAAATCCTAACTAAGACGAGCAAGTATATCTGACCATAGCTGAGTTGGTGTCTGATCATTATCGGGAGCTAAGACTCATTACTCAGAGTAGTCTTCTTGGAGGCTGGTTTATTCCCTAATTCACCTTACTCCTCCGTAGGTATGCACCTTGAGAGTCCCAACGAAAAGGTCTCTTCCCTTTGGCAGGGCCTTCTCAGCCCCATGAGACAGCCAAAGCTCTGCTCAGTGTCTTAGAATCAGCAGTCACCCACCGCAGGCTCATAAAAGCAATGGCAAGTGTCAGGGTCTCTTCCATATCTTACACTACCTTAGTACCTCTAATGTTTTTAGTATTTTCCCCGAGTTGTTTTTAGTAGTGGAAGGGTTGACCCACTACAGAAAAACATTGCTGGAAGCATGACGCCTATTCATGTTCACTATACAAAACTGATACCATACCATATGTGATGTTTTCTGTTTCTGACCATTTTTGTATTTTTGTCTGTGTAACAGTCCTGGCTATCCTGACATCTGCTTTGTATACCAGGCTGGCCTCCAACTCACAGAGATCTGCCTGCCTCTGTCTCCTGTACTATGTACAAGAAAACTGCCTTTTTAATTTAAAAATTTTATGTTTAAGAGTATTTTGCGGGGTTGGGGATTTAGCTCAGTGGTGAAGCGCTTGCCTACCAAGTGCAAGGCCCTGGGTTTGGTCCTCAGCTCCGACAAAAAAAAAAAAAAGTGTTTTGCCTGTGTGTATTTATGTACACCATATGTGTGCATGCCTGGTATCTGTGGAGATCAGAAGAGTGTACCTGATCCCCAGAACTACAGTTATAGACAGTTGTGCACTGCCATGTGGGTGCTGGGAACCAAACCCAGGTCCTCTGCAAGAGCAGCAAGTGCCCTTAAGCACTGAGCCATCTCTCCAGCCTCAGGATACTGCATCTTTAATATCATTAGATGTAGTAGGCAGAATTCTAAGATAACTCCGTGATCTCTGATTCTTGGTGCTGCTCTGTATAATACCCACCCCTTGAATGTCTATAGGATCCCTTACTTATTCCTAGCCAACAGACAGAACTAAGATGATGGAGGACCTCCTGTGATAACATTTCATTTCATAATACTTGTGTATTAAGAAACTAAAAATTCATGCTGGCCTTAAGGAAGCAATTTGTCATGTTGTCACTTACCTATAAAAGGACTGGAGAGATGGCTCAGCGGTTAAGATCACTGGCTGTACTTCCACAGGACCCAGGTTCAATTCCCAGCACCCACATGGCAGCTCACAACTGTCTGTAACTCCAGTTCCAGGGGATCCATCACCCCCACACAGACACACCCACCGGCAAAACACCATTGCATATAAAATTAAAGTTAAATTTGTTGGAGAATATTATTTTAAGGTGTGTTACTTTTATTTATGTTGCATTTGTTTAACTCTGTGAAGCTGTGTTACTGTGCCTGTCTAAAACACCTGATGGTCTAATAAAGAACTGAATGACCAACAGTGAGGCAGGAGAAAGGATAGGCGGGGCTGGCAGGCAGAGAGGATAAATAGGAGAAATCTGGGAGCGAGAGAAAGAGGAGGAAGCAAGGGGCCAGCCACCCAGCTACTCAATCAGCAATGGAGAAAGAAAGGAAGGAAGGAAGAAAGAAAGGTAGGTATACAGAGATAGCGAAATGTAAAAGCTCAGAGGCAAAAGGTAGATGGGATAATTTAAAGATTAAAAAAAAAGCTGGCTAGAAACAAGCCAAGCTAAGGCCAAGCATTTATGATTAAGAATAAGCCTCTATGTGTGATTTATTTGGGAGCTGGGTGGTAGCAGGTCCCCTAAAAGAGCAAAAACAACCAACAACGGAAATAAATTATTTAAAAAAAAAAAAAAAAGGCCACCCGGTAGGGTCTACAGATGGACTCTAGGACCTGGATAGCCTTTAGCTAGCATTCAGTAAGACTCTAGAGCCAGCCAGGAAGTGGTGGTGCATACCTTTAATCCCAAGCAGAGGCAGATGGATCTCTGTGAGTTTAAGGCCAGCGTGGTCTACAGAGGGAGTTCCAGGACAGGTTACAAAGCTACACAGAGAAATGCTGTCTGGAAAAACAAACAAAAAGTCTAGAGCCTGCAATCACAGGAAGTGAATTCTGCTAACAGCCTGAGTGAGCTTGAAAGCAGACTCTACCTGACTCAAGCCTTCATATGGCAGGAGCATGCCACTTTGATAGCCCTGAGCAGAGAGGATCCAGGTAAGCTGTGAACACCCTCCTGGCCAAAAGGAACTCCAAAATAGTAAATGGATGTTAACCCACTAGGTTTGTGGTAATTTATTACACAGCCATAGCAAACTAAACTAATACACTGGGTATTACTGGGTAATTTCAACAAGTTATAGTCTACAAACAATATATAGGATTCCATTTTCTATGCATGCTTGCTAACATTTGAAACATAAGTTTATAGGCACTTATCTTTCAGCTATTTTCATCTCTTTGTAAACTGTTTATTTTCATTTTATATATTTGTTACTACTTTAATTATTCTCATATTTTTCTCGTGGTTTCATGAAAGTTTAAACCCAACTGACCAGATAATTATTGATAAATTTGTTGTTGTTGATTTGTTTTGTTTTTTGAGACAGGGTTTCTCTGTGTAGCTTTGGCTGTCCTGGAACTTGCCCCATAGCCTTAGCTATCCTCAAACTCACAGAGATCGGCCTGCCTCTGCCTCCCAAGTGGTGGAATCAAAGCCATACGCCACCACCACCCAGCTACAATTTTTAAAACAAACAAATAAAAGACTGCAGGTTGAGAGTGGGAAGAGACCTCAGTCAGTAAAGTACTGGCCACTAGAGTCTGAGAACCTCAGTTCAATCCCTAGCATCCAAGCAAAAGGCCAGGTGTGTTGATACAGGCTTTGAATCCCAGCTCTGGGGAGGCAGAGACAGGTGAATCCCTGGGGCTTGCTGGTCAGCCAACCTGGCCTAATCAGCATGCCCCAGGACCCAGTGAGAAACCTTGTCTCCAAAAAGAAAAAGAGAAAAGAAAACCAAGGTGGACAGCTGCTGCGGAGGAACCACATCTGAGGTTGCCCACACTCATGCACATACTTGGGCATGGAGGCACATGTCTTTAATCCTAGCACTCTGGGAGGCAGAGGCAAGAAGATCTCGGACCTACAGAGTGAGACCCTGTCTCAAAACAAAAGCCTCTGCAAGTTGAAGCTGGAAAAAACGACTGCCAATCTAACAGGTATAGAAATAAAAACAATACAAGTATAGATATAAAAAGTAGATATTTCCTTGGAATTATACAGTCTAGCATATTTCTTTTCTGTTACATATATCCTGTTACTAAAAGCAGAATGGCAGCAGGACTGGTTAAAAATGGCAGCTAGTAATAAGTGGAAGGACCATTAAGTAACTTACCAAAAACGTGACAAGATCTGATAATGCTTATATCCCTTTGCTTCAGGAATTTGTTTTAATTCTTCATTGCATGTTTAAGCTTTATAGGATATATTATTCTATATTCTCTCTTTCACACCTGACTTTATTCAGTGGTGCTGGAGAATCAAGCCCAGGGCTTCATGCAAACTCTTTCTGCAAATAAACACACAAAAGAATTGGTTTTTGGGGCTGGAGAGATGGCTCAGAGGTTAAGATCACTAGCTGCCCTTCCAGAGGTCCTGAGTTTAATTCCCAGCAACCACATGATGGCTCACAACCATCTGTAATGAGATCTGGTGCCCTCTTCTGATGTGCAGGCATACATGCAGGCAGAACACTATACATAATAAATAAATAAATAAATAAATAAATAAATAAATAAATAAATAAATAAATAAATAAATAAATCTTTAAAATTAAAAAAAAAGCTGGTTTTCTATTGGTTGAAATATTAAGGCAATTCCACGTAGTTAAAAGGGAGGTTTAGGGCTAGAGAGATGGCTCAGAGGTTAAGAGCACTGACTGCTGAGTTCAATTCCCAGCAACCACATGGTGGCTCACAACCATCTTTAGTGAGATCTGGCACCCTCTTTGGGCATGTGGGTATATATGCAGGCAGAATACCATATACATAATAAATAAATAAATCTTTAAAAAAAAAAAAAGAAAGGGAAGTTTATTTTGTTCGGTAACTTACAAATAAAGGGATAGGTTACAGGGTCTGGGAAAGGTGTAGCACAGTCCGGCGGTGTTCTCTGGAGAACTCTTCTCGGTCTACCTCCAGCATCCAGGATCCAGGAAACGAGAGCCGGCACATCCGGATCTCTGGTCTTCAGGCTACTCTCTCGGCTCCGCCTTCTAGGCGTGACAGTTACCAAAGCCTCAGTGGGGGTAGTATTTCCAGGTCAAAGCTGGAATAGCTACCCACTACAGTTTTCACTTCTCCAAAATTGGCTATCTACCTTGTGTGTACAGCCTGTCAATCAGATCCTTTACATGTACAAATTAACCATGCATACTCTGTATCTCACATACCCACCACTTTAAAAAGCATTCTGACACATGTTGTATGTCACCAGAAGTTAAACATCTTTTCTAGAGCTAGGAAATAGCTCAGTGGTAGAGTGCTCACCTAGCATGCCTAAGGCCATAGGTTCAGTTCCTGGACCAAAAAAGAGTAACAACAATAATACCTAGCATATGTAAAACCTCTTTCCACAAAGAAAATTGTTAAGCACAGATGTTATCTGAAGTTGCAAAAGTGGAGTTAAATTTTAAGTTTACAGTTTGAGCAAAGAAATTCAGGAAGTTCTTTTGAACTTGCTTGCCTTTTTCTGGAAACGTTTTTACAAGTGTAGAACTAATCCTGTTTCCAAAATGTTAGTCTTACCCCTGTGCTTCACTGCAGTAACACTGAGCAGCTCAGTCAGCCCACCCCTTCTGTGTTCCACAGGGCTTCTTCACAGATAATCTGTCTGCTCACACCATGCTTGGTACCACAGGCCTCACACACGTGGATGTGGATACCTCAGTCAGTCAACACACTCAGGCCCCATTGTCCTAACAATGGTCACCCTTTGGCTATTTTTTTTATTACTATTACATTTATTTATATTGGAAAGAGGTTCTGTGTGGAGGTCAGAGGACAACTTGCAGGAGTAAGCTGTCTCCTTGAACCATATGAATCCCAGGCTTTGAACTCGGGTCATCTGACTTGGCAGCAAGTGACTTTGCCTACTGAACCATCTCACCAACAGCCTCACCCACTTTTTTTTTTTTAACTGTGTATATACTAGAGAGTGAACCTACAGCCTCACATAGGCTAGGCAAGCACTTTACCACTAACCTAAATGCAACATAGTCTCTTTGGGGGAGAGCCAAGAGACTCAAATGTGTTCTGCAAATGGACTCAGAACTCCCCAAGTAGGGAATTTGAGGTTTCCAGATACCTAATGGTTGCCTTAGGAGTGAGTATTGCAGTCTCTACATGGTCCTTTCTCTTGGCCTGTGGACTCCTTATCTTATGTTGATGGACCCAGCTGTGGCAGAACGAAACCATAAAAGGAACCCTTGTGCCTCAAACAAGGGATCAAGATAAATAACCTTTCAAGCCAGTAGTCTAAAGCAGAGATGTTCTTGCCCAGAATCCACGACAGGACCATGTGATAGAAGAAGCGTGTTTCTTTCCAGGAGAATACAGTTTAAAGACAGACCAGAAGGGAGTGTTCTTGTGGGATGTTGAAGATTGAAGAGCAAGAGGTCAGAAGTTTAGAAGTACAGATAAATAGGATCTTGGAAGTAGGCAATACATAGATGGTGAGATTAGCCTATTACAAATAGTACCATAAAGCTAAGTTTGGGCCCAGTGGAGGTGGACAGTCATGAAAAGAGCTATACTCTGCCTAAAACACACTTCCAGCTCTGTCCCCACTTTACCATCTTATCACTGTCTCTTGGAAGCTTCCTCCCAGTCTTGATTCCCTTGTCCTGCTCTCACTTTAATTTTTCCAAAGACTGTTATCCTCCTTTAGTTACAGCTAAAGACATGTCCATATCTGCCTTTCTGATTATTCAGGACAAAAGGTTTTCAAGATATTTGTCTTGTTTAGCATCTACAAAGTGACTAAGGATCTTGTAGTGACCAGTAAATGCTCGGTGAGTTACTACTTAAGCCACATGGTGGACGAATGACATTGGATTTTTGTTTGTTTGGGTTGGTTTTGGGGGGGAATTTTTTTTTTTTTTTTTTTTTGAGGCGAGAGGGTGGGTGTTTTGTTTTTCCAGACAAAGTTTCTCTGTGTAGCCTTGGCTGTCGTGGAACTCACTCTGCAAACCAGGCTGGCCTTGAACTCAGATCTCTTCTGCCTCTGCCTCCTAAGTGCTAGGACCAAAGGTGTGCACAGCCACACCCAGCACTGAGTGGCATTGTTTGGTATCACTGAATCCAAACTGAGTATCAATCTTTTGATGTCTTCCCAGTTCACATTATTTCATCTCTCACATAACTACTCAGAGCCAGTTACTCAGACAAAAGTGATTTATTTGAATATCCAAAGCACTTTACAAAATTATATAGAAAATCTAAAATCATTCCATTGTCCTATTTTATACTATCATCATTTTAGAAAATAACAGGCTTGATTACTTACTAGAAAAAAAATGTCTTTGTTATATGTAAAATATTCTTGCTGTTACCTATAAGAAAGGAGATGAAGGATGTCAAGGAGGGAAGAGACAGTCAGGAACAATTTAGTTGGCATCTGTCCACCCCAAGCCCAGAGGTGAAGAAGGCATTAAGATGCTAGTATGTGGTTGGTGCCTACGGTAACCCAGTCATTCAGAACAGTTCATTTGTTATGTTCAAGCCACTCTCTAAGTCACTGACATCATTGTTTTGTCAATTCACCCAAATCCTGCTGGTTGTTAAAACGACAGAGACTAAACAGGGCTGCCATATGAGACCTCCCGCCAAGACTGCAGTGAAGAGACCATCTCTAGTCCCGATGAGTAGTCCTGTCCCCACATCTGATGCTGTGACAGTGACCTATCCTGTGTACAAATCCACAAATACTGAGGCATCGCCTGTACGCCACTAAAAACAACAATGGTCTCAGGGTTGGAAACACTGTCAACCACGCTGTCATGAGCATCTAAGGACCCAGGACTCAATGGCGGTGGGGTAATACTTAAGCTACTACCCTGACAATAGGAGCCTGTGAGCACTTCCGCCTCAAACACATAGATTAGCCTGTCTGTGCTTGAGGTTTTCTTGACCTTGTCTGCTAGTTTTTTGAGGCTCTTGGTGAAATGTATGCCGGTTCCATAAACTGGGTCTGGAAGAGAAAAAAAAAATATGTTCTAGTAGATGATGTCTATTTGGGTGCTAACAGTATTTTCTCTCTAGACCTTCACATAATTACCTCCACCCTAAGTTCCTCCCCTGAGACAATATCACTGATACCTTCAACAATAGTTTTACATACTAGAATACATCATTAAAATTTACAGATAAGTCACTAGCTTTCAAAGCAATTTCGCATTGATTAGATTCAATTAATCTGTAATTTGGATAATTTTATTTAAAGCATAAAAAAAATCTAAGATTCAGACACATTATGATTCAAGTCATTATTAACCAGACAATTAATAGCAATAAAGAAATCTGTTCTTAAAACACTGGCTGGCTACACAAACTACAAATAGGTCTATATCTACAGCTTTTGAGAAAACAGATTTTAAATATCGTCCAGTAAGAACAGGCAGCATTAGGACAGGAGGATCCTGAGTCTGAGGCCAGCCTGTGTTACATACACAGCACGGAAAAAGCATCAAAACGAAAGGGGAGCAGGTGAGAAGGCAGAGTCACAGACATAAGAAAAGCAAATGTAAATATGCTTGCTTCTTATTCGAGAAGCGCACCCTTGGTTTAGGAGAACATAGTCCTGACATCACCCCTCACAAGGTGTCCTGGTCTCTGACTGTGGCCTGGCACAGTGCTCCACTAAGTCAACTCCATCGTCCTGAACTAGATTTGTGCTGACCAGGACACTTCCACCCATCAGGCAGTCTGGAGACTATGACAGTAGAAGGTGATGCTTCATTCCCACTACTAGAGATGAATAGTCTCCGTTCTGGTGTAACACCTATTCTATTATAGATTCCGGGATATTAACAACACTCAAGAGCCAGGCATGGTGGTACATGTCTGTAATCCTGGCACTCAGGAGGCTGATGTGGGAGGATTCAGAGGTCAAGGCAAACTGAGACTATACGGGAAGACCTCATCTCAAATAGCAAAACAGAAATGAAACCAAGCAAACGAACCTCTAAGAGGCAAAGCGTTCAGTAGCCCTTTACTGTAGAGATATTTAATGTAGCTTAGTGACATGTATTAGCACCACAAAGCCGTGGCTCACTCCTCAGCACTGAAAACAAATAACCTCATGGAGAGGGGAACACAATATAACTTCTCTGAAGCTATCCCTTTCTTCTATTCTATTCCTGTCCCTTCTATACTGAACCAAACACTGACTTACACTCTAGAGCAGCACTGGGAAGTAGAAATTCAATACAAGCCACATATGCCCCTTTAAGTTTTCTAGAAGCCACATTTAAAAAAAAGAAAGAAAAAGAAAAAGATGAAATCAAATTAGAGTAAAAGTGTCACTTCAGTATTGAGTTAACTGTGTAATTCACTAGGGTGTGGGCTGGAGAGATGGCACAGTGGTCATGAGCACTTGTTTTTCAGAGCACCCAAGTTCTGTGGTGGTTTGAATAGGAGTGGTCCCCATGGACTCCTGTGTTCAAATGCTTCACCCAGGGAGAGTGGCACTATTAGATATGTCTTTGTTAAGGAAGTATGTCACTATGAAGGTGGGCTTTAAGGTCATATATGTTCAAGCTACACCCAGGGTGGCACACAGTCTCCTGCTGCCCGCAGACCATGATATAGAACTTTTAGCTCCTTCTCCAGCACCATGTCTGCCTGCATGCCACCATGTCCCACCATGGTGATAATAGACTAAACCTCTGAAACTGTAAGCTAGCCCCAGTTAAATGTTTTCCTTTATAACAGTTGCTGTGGTCATGGTGTCTCTTCACAGCAGTAAAAACCCTAACTAAGACAAGTTCCCAGAGCCCATATGGTGGCTCACAACCATCTGTGTCTCCAGTTCCAGGGAATTCAACCTCTCTTCTGACCTCAACAGGTACCAGCCACACACACAGCGTGGTGCACATGTACCTGGGCAGGCAAAACACTACTACACATAAAATCAACTTTTAAAAAGTTGTATACTTTTAAAAATTCACTAGGGAGGTATTTTACATTTATTGTAGGTTTCGAAATCCAGTATCTATTTTATTTACCTTTACAGTACATCTCAATTCAGATTAGCCACATCTCATGTTCAATAGTCATGGATGGTTAGAGGCTGCCACACTTAACAGTGCAGTGATAAATGGCTATGGTAGTATTTCTGTTTTCAAAACATCACAAAACAATCTCCTGCATGGTAAACACTGAAGATACAGTGCCAAAATAATCTATGTTCCAAAATACTAATGGTCTGAGACTAAAAATAGATACATTTTTGTTTGCAAGAGTTTCATTTTGAATATTATCTCAAGGACAAAAGAGATAAAGCACTTAGAACAAAGCCTCTTAATATGTATATATACACATATAAAAATATATACCCATATATATTCATATATGTATATATATTTTTAATTCATAAGAAAACCATAAAATTTTAGCTTCCATAGTTTAGTTTTCTGAGAAGTTGTTCTTTTTTTTTTTTTTTTCAACAAAAGGCTAAGAACCTGAAGGACGAAGAACATTTCTTCGGTTTTGATTTTAAACCATAAACAACAGGAAAATAAAGCATGATGTTCTTAGAGCAGTTTTCTCAGTTTGAAAGTTCTTTCTTCCAGCTGGGAGAACCAAAATAGTAAGAAAGAGATGTAACTAGTTCTGACCCAGACACTGTAACCTTCCCCCTCCCCAGCTTACCCCCCCTTTTATTTCCTGACCAAAATCCTAAGCCTGTCTGCCCTGATACTGGAACACCTCACTCTCTCTGAAGCTCACCTCGCCCCATGAAGCCACAGACTCCCACTGCTGAGCCTGCCTGCTGTCTTGACTTGCAGCTCAGCAAGGATAGTCTTCCTTCTGTTTCCACTTCCCTCCTCCAGGCCAACACACAGACTTCCAACTTGCTTGCTTGCCCGATTATTTCTTCTCACTCCAATAAAATAGTCTTTGAGTTCCCTGCCGAGTCCATTTGTTTTAAAATTGTTTTAGTGATGTAACCAAGATCCTGCAAAAGGGATCCTGTGTCTCCTTGTGGCATTATGAAGACATGAACTTGACCTCAAATTACTTCTCTTACCTGCTGAATTTTTTAATTTTGTGTGCTTGTGTGTGTAAATTTCATTTATCTTCTATGTGTCTGTGTGAGTGTATGTTTGTGCACCATGTGCATGCAGTGCCCATAGAAGCCAGAAGAGGCACTGGATCCCCCTGGGACTGGAGTTACAGATGGTTATGAGTCACCAGGTGGGTGCTGGGAATCAAACCCTGGCCCTGTGGAAGAACAAGTGCTTTTAACTTCGGAGCCATCTCCAGCCCTGCTTGCTGGACTTTTAAAAAAAAATTAGATTTATTCATTTTTATTTTATGTGTGAGTGGTTTTGCCTACATGAATGTGTGTGCACCATGTATTCCTGTCCAGCAGCACATGGTAAGTAATTGTTCTGTTTTCCCTCTCCTCTTTCAAAATGGAAGTTATCACTACACTTTTCCCAATCCTTTTCATACCATTAGCTAATGAGAAAGGGGAGCACTTCACCTGCAAGACTATACCTGATTCATTCACAGGAAATAGAGATGAAAGGGCTAGGGATGGAGGTACAGGCCTTTAATCCCAGTTACTAGGGAGGGAAGGCAGAGGCAGGCAGATCTCTATGAGTTACAGCCAGCCAGGACTACATAAACTCTGTCTTTAAAAAAACAAACAAGGTCGGGTGGTGGTGGCGCACGCCTTTAATCCCAGCACTCGGGAGGCAGAGCCAGGCGGATCTCTGTGAGTTCGAGGCCAGCCTGGTCTCCAAAGCGAGTTCCAGGAAAGGCGCAAAGCTACACAGAGAAACTCTGTCTCGAAAAACCAAAAAAAAAAAAACAAACAAACAAACAAAACACCCAGGGGCAGGTACAAAACACCAGTTTCTTAAATTTAAGTAAATGTGCTTCTAACTAAGGAATGGGGGGTTGGTATTGATAATTCTGTTAAGATGAAAAGGGCAAAGCAGGGACACTCCCACTCTCTGCAGCCAGAACACAGAAACAAGAAGGAGATTAAAACCTGAACCAGAGCTCCTGCTGTTCACACTTGCATCAAAGTAATACCCACCGAAAAAAATACAAAATACCTAAAGGCTAGTGCCAAAGGGTCCCTCCCCATAGCCATACACGGATGTCTGCTCACTCTGCCCAAGTAAGTATTTCTGAGGATTGTGTCATGAGCTTGTAATCCTAGCAATGGGGAGGGAGCAGGTCCCTGGGGCTCAATAGCTAGCCAGCCTAACCAAGTCAGTGAGTTCCAAGAAAGAGTGAGAGACCCTGTCTTAGTTACCAGCCTGAGGATGAGGCCCATACCTACCATGAGGTGTTGAGTACAGTCTGTGGAAGCCGACTCTGCACACCACTTTGCAGAACTGATATGGCACCTGCTGAAACAACCTTTGGCTCCCGGGTCCCCTCGGCGTTCTCCCTTCCATCCTTTTCTTCTTCTCTTGGAAGGCAGCCATGAGCACATCATTGTCTATCTTCCCCACCTACAAGCAAAGGAAAAAAAAAAGAAGTGAATTGGTCTGAAAAATGGCTACTTAAATTGTACTTGGAAACTACATGTGCTATGTGCATGGAATACATGCATTTTGCTTTTCAATTCTCTCCTAATTTGGCTTCTCTCTTTCAAAACCTACCCCCTTTTTCAATAAGTGCATTTAATAAAGTCAGTTGTATACCTATGGTCCCAGAAGTGGAATCAGGAAGATCAGAAAGAGATCAAGGACAATCTCAGCCACATAGCAACTATGCAACTAGCCTGGGCTACACGAGACTCTATCTCAAAAAAAAGTAACAAAAAGAAAATTCACAGGCTTGGGAGATGGCTTAGTTGGTCAAGTGCCTTTGAAAGCATGAGGACCTGAGTTCCATCCTCAAAAATCTACATTTTAAAAAGACAAGCATTGTTCCATGAACTTGTAAACCCAGCATGGGAGAGGGAACAGGTCCCTGGAGCTCACTAGTTAGTCAGCCTTGCCCAATTAGTAAGTTCCAAGTAAAAGTGAGAGACGCTGTTTAGTTATTATTCTATTGCTGTGAAGAGACACAATGACCAAGGCAACTCTTATAAAAGAAAGCATTTTTTGTTTTGTTTTTCGAGACAGAGTTTCTCTATGTAGCTTTGTGCCTTTCCTGGAACTCACTTAGTAGCCCAGGCTGGCCTCGAACTCACAGAGATTGGCTGGCTCTGCCTCCCGAGTGCTGGGATTAAAGGCGTGCGCCACCACCGCCCAGCTCTAAAAGAAAGCATTTGACTGGGGGCTTGCTTACAGTTTTAGAGGGTTAGTCCATGATCATCATGGCAGAAAGCAGACAGGCATGTGCTAGAGCAGTACCTGAGAGCTCTTCGTCCCAATCCATAGGCAAAGGGCAGAGAGAATGAGACACTCAGCCTGGCATGGGATTTGAAACCTCAAAGCCCACCCCCCAATGACCCACCCCCTCCAGTAAGGCCCCGCCTTCTAACTCTTCCAAAACAGTTCCACTAATGGGCCTAATCATTCAAACATATGGGCCTATGGGGGCCACTCTCATTCAAACCACCACAGGCCTTACCTCAAAAAACAAGATGATCTGTGGAAGATGAGTGTCCTAAAGAAGGATAATCGCCAAGGTTCTCTGACCTCCACGTTTGAAACATCAAATAGTAGGTTTTTCTGTCAGTCTTTTTTTTTTCCCCAAGACAGGGTTTCCCTGTGAAATAGTCCTGGCTATCCTGGAACTCACTCTGTAGACCATGCTGGCCTCAAACTTACAGAGATCCACTTGCCCCTGCCTCCCAAGTGCTAGGATTAAAGGTATGTGCGGCCGCCGCTGCCACCACCACCCAGCCTTTTCTGTCAGTATTTTATGAGAAGAACTTCAAATCTTTTTCTCTCTTCTACCTAGTAAGACTTTTACAAAAATGTTTTAATCCCCCACACTATAAATCTTTTTATTTACAAAGGCGAGACAGTCTTGTCAGAGCTTAAGTAATTTCGACACTGACACCCCCCCCATACCCCTTCATTTCCTTTTCATGGTTTCTTCTACAGCTAGCCAACTGGGAGAGACTGTGGGTCAGACCCCAGTCAATGGGGAAAGAGCACAGTCACCACCGGTGTTAGAATATAACCAGGCCAACTCCCCACCCAGTCTGCTTGCTCTTCGGCTTTCTGAATAGCACACCCTGCTAATTAGAAGTAAAGTTTTGCCTTGCTGAGATGTTTTAATGGGAGAAGCCTCTTTATTTCAACAGCATACACATACCAGGCATGTATATCCTGCTACTGTGTCATCAGTATATGCCAGTCACTGGTACTGAAATGACCAACACCACAGACATAGTAGTGTCCCATGAAAGCTAATGGTTTGTGAGATAAAAGAAGATAAACAGTGATAACACAGCAGATTAAGTGCTGTGGTACTTTCCACTGTTCTGGTCACTGATGCTCACAAATCTTGAATCTGTGGCTCTGCATGTCTTGAGACCATTTCTACCTCCTGATTCCAACTACACCCTCAGGCCTGAATTCCCACCCAGTCTGACTCCAGACTCCAAGTGACTGAGCAGCTGGCTGAGAGTCCTTGGCAGGTGAATTTTTATGTTGGCTACAGAACCAATTAACAGCAAAGTGAACCAGAGCCTCCTGTGATTAATCATACCTTCACAACCCACAGGCCACACTTCTCAAACTGCCTCTTTCGGTCCTGAAGTTCCTGAGTTAAAGGTACTGGGTAATGAAGATATGTGTCTAATTCTTCCATTTCATCCAGCTTCCCTTGCTGATCGGTCCACTGTTCTAAAAAATGAGAAAGACAAAACCTTGTTTCAGTGCTCCATGAACACAGGGAAAAAATACTATAAGGTGCTGTGGATATCGCTCTGTATGCTGTGAATGTGTTGCTCTGATTGGTTGATAAATAAAATGCTGATTGGCCAGTAGCCAGGCAGGAAGTATAGGTGGGATACAAGGAGAATTGTGGGAAGGCTGGAAGGCTGAGTCAGGAGACACCAGCCCACCGTCCATGGAACAGCATGTAATGGCACACAGGTAAAGCCACAGAAAATGTGGCGACATATAGATTAACAGAAATGGGTTAGTTTAAATGTAAGAAAATGGGAAGGGGAGCATTAATTACACTTCCCTCCCCCCCCCCCCCCCCCCCGACAATAATGCTGTAATTATGGTAAATGGTTGTTACTCATAGGAAATTTTGTACTTCAGCCAGGTTTCAAAAACAAGAATTAAGAAAGCATGAAGGGGCACTGGAGACCTGGCTCCGCAGTACTTGTTCTTGTGGAGGACATGAGTTCCTGGGTCTGGTTCCCAGCACTCACAGAGTGGCTCACAACTGTAACTCAAGTCCCAAAGGATGTGACACCCTCATCTGGCCTCCACGAGCACTGCAAGCACATGGTACATAGACATGCATGCAAAGCACCCATACACATAAAAAATTAAACAAGAAATTGTGGGATGGACTGGAGAGATGACTCAGAGGTTAAGAGCACTGGCTGCTCTTCCAGAGGTCCTGAGTTCAATTCCCAGCAAGGACATGGTGGCTCACAACCATCTATAATGAGATCTGGTGCCCTCTTCTGGTGTGCAGGAATTACATGCAGGCAGAACACTATATATGTAATAAATAAATAAATCCTTAAAAAAAAAAAAGCAAGGGAAACAATAGGACATTCATACAACACTTCAGTTTTTGAGCCCATTCTCTTCTCTACTTCATGTTCATCACACCACCACTGAAATAATCACCACAGCTTTATAAACAAGGAAGTAGAAATTCAGAGGAGTTAAGCAACTTGCCCAATACAACCAAGAAGGTAAGCAGAGATCTAGGGTGATAAACCTGGCTGTCATTTGTGTTTCCTATAAGGAGACAAGGCCAAGTCCTGGGAACATGTGTCATTCGTGGTATGAGCAAGAGCAGAACTCAGAGCGGCAGACTCTATGGTCCCCTCCCCTCCTTTCCTGTTCTCCTCCCTTTGTTCCCCTTATTCCTCTCAGCCCCCCTTCTTCCCTCTCTCCTTCAATTTGGAATTCAATAGGGAACCTGTTTTTGTCCAAGGAAGCTCTCGATTTGATTTGACTGAACACACAGGTAGAGAAACGAAAAACAAGGAGGCTGGGGGCTCGCCTTATCTCATTTTCAGTTTGACTCCAGAACAAGCATGCTAATCCGAAGCACAGTGCCTAGTCAAATGGGCTTCAGTTTAACCATGCAAAGCAGGGGATAAATTCACAGGAACGCCCTAGAGGACTAAGTCATAAATCCAAGAAAACAAGAGGGACAAGAAACATAGCAGAGGCAATCCAGAGCCCCAGACTTCAAAGGAAGAGACCAATGGCTCACATTTATAACGTGTGACATTAGCATCCAGGTCTCCTGAATTCCACGTTAACCAAACTCCTGCTTCAGACCAGGCTCTACAGGAGGTGGGCCCCTGAGACCAAAGATCCACAAACCTCTACTGTCAGAAGTAATTGTCAGAAAAGATAAAGCAGCATGAAAGGGAGTTCTGCCTCAGTCCAATTTTGTTCAAATTATCAACTGACAACCGGGCGGTGGTGGCGCACACCTTTAATCCCAGCACTCGGGAAGCAGAGCCAGGCGGATCTCTGTGAGTTCGAGGCCAGCCTGGTCTACAGAGCCAAATCCAGTACAGGCACCAAAACTACACAGAGAAACCCTGTCTCGAAAAAAACAAAACCAAAAACAAAAAACAGAAAAACAAAAATTATCAACTGACAGATGGCTCAGCAGTTAAAAGAGAGCTGGCTGCTCTTCCAGAGGTCCTGAGTTCAATTCCCAGCAACCACACGGTGGCTCACAGCCATCTATGGTGGAATCTGATGCCCTCTTCTGGCATAAAGTCATAGAGCACCCATATACATAAAATAAATAAATACATCTTTAAATTTTTTTCAACTGACATATAGTTAAAAATCCATAAAATAGAATTTAAAAATGACTCTTTGTTAATAACATACATAAACTTTGACCCAAAAGAGGACATTCATTTGAACCTCTAAAATGCTACTGTGAAGCAAGTAGTCTTCTATCAAAAATGCCATTTTTCAGGAGAACATGAGACTTCCATGAGTCTATACTGCTAATCATGGTTCTCCTGAGCTAACACTGGTGTCAGTTTAAATATCCAGATTCATTTTGTAGCAAAAACAAAGTGAAGGCCGGGAAGTGGTGGTGCACGCCTTTGATCCCAGCACTCGGGAGGCAGAGCCAGGCAGATCTTTGTGAGTTTGAGGCCAGCCTGGGCTACAGAGTGAGCTCCAGGACAGGCACCAAAACTACACAGAGAAACCATGCCTCAAAAAAAAACCAAAACCAAAGGAAAAAAAACAAAGTGAAAAACATAATCTTAGTTCTTATGCTATGGTTTTGCCTGTATGTGTCTGGTGCCAGCAGAAGTCAGAAGAGGAGTCAGAACCTGGAGTTACAGTGGTTTTGAGATGCCATGTGGGTACTGTAAACTCAACCCAGGTCCTCTGTAAAAGCAACAAGTGCTTTTAACTGCTGAGCCAAAGAAGGGGTCTCATGTAACCCAGCCTGGCCTGGAATCTCCCATACAGCAGAGGATGACCTTGAACTAATTCCTCTGCCTGTACCTTGTGAATGCAATCACATCATATGCCTCTGCAGCCTGTTACATTAGCCTGTACTCGGTTTTTTGTTTTGTTTTGTTTTTCAAGACAGGGTTTCTCTGTGTAGCCCTGGAAGTCCTGGAGACTAGGCTAGCCTCAAAGAGATCCACCTACAGAGACCCACTGGCCTCTGCCTCCCAAGTGCTGGGATTAAAGGAGTGCAACACGACTGCCTGGCTATACCCCCCCCCCCCAGCTATACTCTTATTTCTTGACTTTCTTTCTATGTTTAGTTGCTACTTATTCAGCTTTCCATTTTCCATATCTCCTTCAAGAAGCCTTTTCCTGGGTTCCCAGGTGGGCATAAGGTGTCCTTTGTACTCCCAGAGGATGTCCACCTTCCTCTGTCATAATTCACCTGCTCACTTCTCAGTACCCTCAGTTAGACTTGAAGCAGGAACAATGTCCACCTTGTTCATCAGCAGTATCTAGCACAATGGAGTATGTAGTAGGTAAATAAATGATTGAAATAACCTGTCTTCCGGGATGACATGTGATTGGGTTTTACTGTTTGGTTGGGTTGGTGTGTTTTGACCTTTGGGTTTTTGTTTGTTTGTTTGTTTGAGCTTATAGGATTATAGGATTTGCCTTCACTCAAAGTGGCACTTAATTTTTTTTTTTTAAATAACATTTATTTCTTTGTGTGGATGTGGGTATTAGCTGGTATCCAGGGGTAGAGAAGACAGCTTGTGGAAGTTGGTTCTTTTTTACCACATGCATCCCAGGGATTGAACTTGGGTCGGATCGCAAGTGTCTCTACGTGTTGAGCCTTCTTGCTAGCCATTAAAGTGGGATTTTAAATGAGACAGTATCTTGGCTGTAGGGCTCTATAAGATCTCTATAGGCCCAAATGCCCACAGTTAACTCTAATGAGTTTAATTACACTGACTGAGAGGTACTTGGGTATATCTCACAATACCAATCCCCAACTCTGTCGGGGACAGAGTTCAAAATAGTAATTTTAGAGATCAAAATGCCATAAATGTAACAAATGTAACAAAACTCAAGGTAAGTGATCAGGTAGAATATATCCACACTTGAATGCTTCATTGAACTGGGCATGTTGACTTTTTGTTTATATTTTTGTTTTTGTTTTTCCTCCATGGCTCTAGTAGGTCTTACTTTAGGCTTTCTGTGTAATTACCTCTTAGGCAATCCATGTCATCACAAGTAAATCCAATGGTATGTGCTTCTATTTATTAATAAACAACTCTGACAGTAGAAAGACAAAACACAATTTATCAAAGTGTTATGTCCGGAGCTGAGCGTGGTAGCTCACATCTGTAATCCCAGTACTTGGGAGGCTGAGGCAGGAGGACTGTCCTGAGTTCAGAGCCCACCTGGGATACACAGTGAATTTCCTGAAAGCCTGAGTTACAGTGTGAGACCTTCTCTCAAAACCAAACCATAACAAAACAAGGTCAGGCATGGCGGCAGAGACCTGGAATCTCAGCATTTAGAAGCCAGATGCAGGAGAATCCAGAGTTCAAGGCCATCCTTAGGTACATAATGACTTTAAGGCCAGCTTGGGCAACTTGAGACCCTTTCTTTAAAAAGAAAAATCTGGATATAACAGAGCTGTTGGAAACATGAACTCACAGCAGCTGTGGCCACCTGCACAAGACCTGCCTAAGATCAAGCCAGTCAAAATTTGAGCGTGTACGGGGAGGTTCTCAAGGACTGCCACCTCTAACTAAGGAACTATTGGTATTGGATGGCTCTAAGGAGGAAGAGTCCATTTTCTTCAGGGATGCAGCCTGATAGGTTGCTCATGCTCCATTCCATTGGGCAGCACTAGATTCATGGGTCTATGAAGGCTGCAGTTGGACTCAGGTTTAAAGAAAGGAGATGGAACTGGAAGGGAAATGTGGGGAAGGCCTAAGAGAAGCTGGAAAAGAGGAATAGGGGTGAATATGATCAAAATACACAATATACAGGTATGAAAATCCCAAGAATAAATAAAAATATTTACACGCCCAATCATGAGAAGCGAATAAGCTAACACTGAACCTGAATGAATGGCTTGTTTTTTCCTTCTTTCAGGCTGTTATCCACAAATACACAAGTACACTCATGACCAGAAGCAACAATTAGGAGAGCTGACATTTTTGTTTTGAGACAGGATCTTCTGTAGACCAGGTTGGCCTCCAATTCACTCTATAACTGAGGGTAGCCTTTGAACTCCTGATTCTCCGGCCTCCATCTCCCACGTGCTGGGATCACACCTGGCTTTGGGGGACCAAGGGGTCACTGTTTTTCTCCTTTCTGCTTCTGTCCCATCTTCTCTGTCTGCAGAGAGCTTTGCCCTGACTTAACAAAGACATGGTTAACACCCAAAACACTGGGCCTCCCTCATCCCTTACTTAGGAGGACATTTACTTGAATTTAAGAAATTCTTTTTTTTCCCCTCTTTTAATTTTTATTTATTTATTTGAGACAGTCTGACTACATAGCCCTGGCTGGCCTGGAACTCACAGATTCACCTCGAAGGTGCTGGGGGGAAAGGTGTGTGCCACAATGCCCAGCAAGAGCTTTTGCCCTAGTATGCAATTACTCACCTAACAAGCCCCAAAGACTTCTCTTCTTTCTTCTCGCCACTTCTTCCTGAACTTCACACAGCATACATTCAATACTCGTAACTGTTTCAATGAGCTCAGCCTGGTCACCTCTAACCTCCAGAGTTGCCTTACTTGGACTGACAGTCTCTGAAATGGTGACGCTTAAGGTTGTCTGGAGCTGAGACAGCGTGTCATGCTCTTTTTTCCCAAAGTAGAGAATGTGGCTATTTTCAATGATGTAGCGGTTGTCAGAAGTCAGCAATCCTTCAATCCATTCTTTGGCCTCATACATCTCTTCCACTTTTACACCTATCAGATTGATGGCAGGGGATCCAGCTTCAAGTCCACTTCTCTGCTCCCCTCTGGTCCACTGGGGGACTGAAACAACTATCAAAAACAAATATAGAAGACTGGTGGGTTTTCAACAGTGCAGAACATCACAGCGACTGTTTGCCCCAAGAGTATTACCACCATTGTCAGTATGAGCAGCTTAAGACCTATCTGTAAAAGCTACACCAGGTGTAAAGGGAATCTGCATGCATAGTTTATGGCCTCCTTATAAACATACCAGTTAGCTTAGAAGACGATGGATTTATCATATCCACCCTCTGCTGTGTGTGATTTGTCAATTCATACATAAGTTTCCTGCTAAGTGAATTATCTTTAACCTCTTGCACCCACCAGACTTAAAATCAAATCCCTAAAACTACAGAGTTCAAGGAATAAAACATATTTTTAAAAAACAAAAACTGGCTGGTTGGTGGTGGCGGCGGATGGTGGCGCACGCTTTTAATCCCAGCACTCAGGAGACAGAGGCAGTCAAATCTGAGTTTGAGGTCAGCCTTGTCTACAGAGTGAGTTCCAGGACATCCAGAGCCACACAGAGAAATACTGCCTTGAGGAAATAAAGAAAGACAAGCTTAAGTTGAAAGTGGTAGCATGTGCTTATAATCCCCACATTTGAGAGGTAGAGCCAAGATGAGGAATACATAAAGGTTTTGAGGCCAGCTTGGGCAATGTGAGAGCCTGTCTCAAAAAATAAAATAGAGGGGTGTCTCTTGGAAGAGCTAGGAAGAGAATGAGGGAAAATGTATTGTATGAAATTCTCAGAGAACTTATTATAATCTTAATTTTTTTTTAAAGGTAGCAAGGAGTTGGAGAGATGGCTTAGTAGTTAAGAGCACTGGATGCTCTTTCAGAGGCCCCAGTTTAATTCCCAGCACCCACATGGCAGTTCAGAAGTTACTGTCTGTAACTGTGGTTCTCTCAAACAGACACACGTGTAGGCAAAACACTAATGCACTTTTTTTTTTAAAGTATTAAACCGGTAGCCAATTAGGCAAAATATTTCACAGAAAAGCAAACACAGCTTATATCTATGTGAAAAGATGCTTATCTTGATGGTGATTAAAGAAATGCACCATCACCTACCAGTTGGGAAAGAATTTGGAAGTTTAACAATATCAAGTGTTAAGGAATCTATAGAACAACTAGAACTCCTAAATTTCTATGACATAAAACTGGGACAAGCTTTCTTATGTAAGTTAAAACCAAAAACTATTGCAAAGCTTATATTCTGTTTTTAAATTAAGAGAGAGAGAAAGAGAGAGATTAATTGATTGATTGATTGATTGATTGATTGACTGATTGATTGATTGATTCAGACTTGGTAGGAAGCACCTTTACCCACCTTTACCCGCCAAGTCATCTGAAAAGTTCACATTGGAACTAACTGCCCAATGGAAATAACCTGATACCCTTCAATAATGGAATGTTACTGTACTGATGAAAAGAAATTACCTTTACATGACTGAGTCACAGAAACATATTTTGAGGGGAGAAAAAGCAAGTCATTTAAGATTCCCAGAGTCATTAAGTAACTTGTGCATGGCTCTAGGACTAATTAATCATGTCCACTGAGCTAGAGGGTGGGGGCATCTGACCCTAATGCTTACACAACTCTCCTTTCCAGTAGCGATCCTCAGACAACAGGGTAGGGGTTGGAGATATGGCTCAGTGATGAAGAGGATGTACTTATTGCTCTTCCAGAGGACCCAAGTTCAATTCCCACCACTCACATCAGGCAGCTCACAACCACATCTAACTCCAGCTCCAGAGGGATCTCTGGCCCATGAAGGTAAAATGCACTTATGTGTACATGCCCGCCTCCTCCCATAACTAAAAAAATTTAAAAAGACAACTAGGTATTCAGTTTCTGTCTTTCTACTGGCATCATAGCTGGGTGGTACCAGGAGCTCTGGAAAGCATTAGGACAGAACAAGAAAGGAGGAGGAAGGGAGCTGAGTTGAAATAAAAATCAATGTTTAAGACAACAGAAGTGAAAAGGGAATTTTAACTGGTGGCATTCTTTTGCTGTTTTAGATACTTATTTGGGAATTTACATTACTTTCAGGAAGGACACAAAAACAAAGCATAGTGGTACTTCTTTGATCCATCATTATTAGGAGAGCAGAATTACTTGAGATAACTAAATTGTTCAAATCACTAAGGGTAACTTTACTAAGAACTAAAATGCATTCAATTAACTATTTACTATATAAATATTCCTAATGAAAACGTGCTTCTCTTCATCCCTGGCTAGTTTAACTTTTCCTTGATAATCTAAGACAATCTGTATCAAACATTCTGAATGGCAATTATTTTCCTGTGGTTTCTAATTTCTTTACAGATATTTTCAAGAACTACTGAATAAATCATGATCCTTGTCTCTGCACTTCAGTTTAATGACATATAGAACTTTTATATTCCCTCTTTGCATTAGCTTTACCTAAAATTCCATCCCTTGCCTGTTCTTCTATATTCCATGTGACTTCCCAAATATGCACTGTATTTGTTTGCTCCTATTGGTTTTATTCATCTCAAGTGCTGCCCCACCACTGCTGGCCGATGTTAATGTTTCCATCCCAAAGCTCACCTTAAAAATATTCTTGTCCATGAGGTCGTTCTTGTTCCCTCAGAGTTGAGGAATCTTTCCCTTCGCTACTCTACCTGAGGAGTCTGACTATCGAGAACTTCTCTAGACATTGTTCTAAGAGCTTTACATATATTATTGTATTTAAGCCACACAACCCTATGAGACAGGAACTCTCTAGCTTATCTTACAAATGAAGTCACTTAAGATTCCCAGAGTCATTAAGTAACTTGTGCTCCTTCTTATTTGCCTCCTGGAACTGGTTTAATGCTTTGTAATTTTAATTTTTAAAAAATCATTTGATAATTGGAAATTATAAAAAACTGTCTATTTATTTAAATCACAGTTCATAATTGAGCACTCTCTCTCTCTCTCTCTCTCTCTCTCTCTGTGTGTTTGAGAGCACACATGTACTATGGTACACTTTTAGAGGTCAAAGGACAATTTGTGAGAGTCAGTTTTCTCCTTCTACCATGTGGGTTCCAGGAGTTGAACTCTGGTCTTCAGGCTTGGCAGCAGGTGCTCTTACCTGACTGATCAACACAGGCTCCTAAGAATCGCCATCCCAAGACTTAACAGAGCTACTTAACAGTGCTATACTTGCAGCACTACTGAGCCGTTAAACATTCCACCCCAGTCCACTCACATTCCAGTGAAGGAGTGGAGGTCTGAGACAAAACTAACCTCACTAGAACACCACATCCAAGATTGGTGTACTCCATCAATCCCCAGGAATCCCAAACCTAGTTCAGCTGTGAAACCAGCTAGACAGTTTTAAAGAGACCAGAGTTCCTGGATCAGAATCTGTAATCAGAATATATGCACAGGCACCCCACCTTTCTTTAAGAGTCTCATGTAGCCCAGGATGGCTTGAAACTTGCTTCCTAACCAAGTATGATCTGAACTCCTGATTCTCCTGCCCCCACTCAGGTACCACTATGCCTATAGGACCCTTAATTTCTTACTCACCACTATTACTGCTGAGATTCAGTTCATTAGACCTCTTGGTCATTTCAGCACAAAAAACCTAAAATAAGCACAGCAGGGAGGACAATCATCACAATCAAAATCTACATACATACACCACACCATTACACTCCATTCCCACTCCCACAAGTCCTTAGGTTGCAAGCAGGCCATCTCACTGGTCCATAGTTACCACTGTTATCCCCACTTTACAGACAGATCCACAATCCAAGAGAACAACATGTCTATGAGCTACTAGAACAGTGGTTCTCAACCTATAGGTGGAAACTCCTTTGGGGTCAAATATCAGATATCCTGCATATCAGATATTTACATTATGAGTCATAACAGTAGCAAAACTACAGTTATGGAGTAACAAAGAAATAATATTATGGCTGGGGGTCACCACAACATGAGGTATTAAACTGTATTAAAGGGTCACAGCATCACTGTATTAGAACATCTGAGAAATGAATACATATAATATTGAAAGAAAACCAAAATATGGTAGAATTTAGGCAAACTATAAGTATTCATCCATTCAACAGGTACTAATATAGGTAATGAATTAAAGCTCAAATAAAAATACAGATCACTTCCAAACGCTATGAGCACACCAAACTGTTTTATATGGGCTCATTATTGTAAAGTACTTAAAACTAGATTTGACTCATAATGAATATCAATATATGTTAGATATGGTAATTATAGTTACAAGATAGTCTGCAGAAAAAAAAAGACAGTATTGCCAGGCATATCCTTTAAGATAGCGTCTAAAGGAAATCTCCTAGGAGTTTGGACACACCTTATCCAATACCTTTCTTGTTCAAAGTTGATACAACAGGCAATAATTACTTTATTGAAAAATTACAATATTGATGAGATAAAGACTAGAAGATTAGATTTTGCTTTATCTGTACTTCAAAAATGAAGTGTGTGTGTGTGTGTGTGTGTGTGTGTGTGTGTGTGTTTAGTCGGGTTCTCACTGTCTCATTACATAGCCCTGGATGGCCTGGAACTCATTATGTAGACTACATTGGACTCAAACTCAGAGATCCTCTTTTTTTCAGGGGTGGGGGTGGAGGCAGGGTTTCTCTGTATGGCCCTGGCTGTCCTGGAATAACTCTCTGTAGACCAGGTTGGCCTCAAACTCACTCAGAGACCCACCTGCCTCTGCCTCCTGAGTGCTGGGATTAAAGACATACACCAACAGTCCCAACTCAACAATGAATTTTCTTGAACTATAGAATATTTCCTTTATAAATTGTATTTGCAGCTTCTATTTCCAGAGGGGGGCGGGGAATCCCTTGATCTAACCACATTTAGTTACCTGAAGAAGTTAAGACAGGGTTGTTTCCTGCCACCCCCATCCAAGAAATTGAAAGTAAAGCAAATGAGCTAACATTATCCACTGACAAACAGACTGTAAGAGAGGCTTTATGGATACAATGGGTAAAAGTCAGTTCTCTGGTAGGTCATTTTAGAAGTCGGGAGATGTTGCAGGGCTAGAAACGCTTAAGCAAAGCTTTTGACTGAAATGTGATGGAAAACTGAGGGTGGGGCCAAAGGGGAGGTTTGGCAGTGTTCTTTCAGCTCTGTGACTAGTGATGAACACCCGGTCTGAAAGATGCCAACAATGTGTTTTGGAGAGCTGTTCCTTATCTGAGACAAAATGCCTGGCTTAGGTTAACACACAAGAAATATTTGCTAAATAACCATCTATTGCCTTTTATAGATACCCAGCTCTATCCAGAACAAAACCATCAAGAAATACCCCAAAGATGGAGGAGGAGGTGGGAAAAAAGGAGGCAAGGGAGGAAGACTCATCCCATATCAAAAATAAACTTTACCTTTAAGGAGCAGAGAGAATAAACGCAACAGGAAAAGAGAAAAGTCAAGTAGTATGAACAAGGCTTTGATAATGACCTTTGCTCAGAGTGACCTTCAGTCAAGGGTGGGTAATTTACAGAAATTAAAATTTACAGAGTTAGAATCCCACCACATTGTGGGATCCCAACCCAGCGTCTTATACTAGAGATGCTAATTAGACATTGGTGATGAATGAACGAACTGTTAAGACATTTCCAAGATGCTAACTCACCTTGTATGTCTCCACATCTTTTGGAAAGATCACAATCTTTACAGTCAAGGTTTTCTTCATGTGCTCTTTGGCAAACGCTACAATTTCATCTAACATTATCCTCGCGGCTGTACTCTTCTCCATATTAATCACTCCTGTCCCGAGGGCAGGAAAAGAAATGGAATTTATATCTGGTTGAAGGCATTTTTCCAGACAGCTCTTCACTGCATCTTTCAATAACTGTAAGATAAATACAAGTTCAAGATCAACCTGTGAGTCGAAAATGAGAAACTGAGGCACTCAAATGCCACCCGGTACATTTGAACACTGAGCTCTCTCCCAGTTATGTAGCCTTGACTGTCGCCCTAGCTCAGGGAGCCAAGCATCAGTGTGCCACACACCTGCCACTCCCAAATCAACAAAGAGTCCCTGAGTTTAAAGGAGATGATGACTAAACCAGGCACAGTGTTCCCTCAACACAATGTTCCTACTGTGGACCTTCTCCTAGAGAAGTGCCAAGAGTTGTGGCAGATTTAAACTCCCATCAATTTTTCTTCTTCCTTTTTTTAAAGGATGAAGTCTCACTATGCAGAGCCCTGGCTAGCCTGAAACCCATTTTGTAGAGTATGTGACCTCAAACTCAGAGTTCAGAGCTCTACCTGCCTCTGTCTCCCAAGAGTTGGGATTAAAAACAAAAACAAAACAAAATAAGACAAAACAAAAAAAGGAGTGGGCCACCATGCCAGGCTAACCCTCTATCAACTTTTCAATATTATATTGAATTACTCTATATAAAGAAGAAGGTTGTCTGTGGAAGAACCTAGGAAAGATAAAGCACAGAGAATGACTGATGACCGGAGGGCCAATCTGGGATTAGAGAGCTCTCTAAGAGAGGACAAGACATAGCAGAGAAAACACACACACACACACACACACACACACTCTCTCTCTCTCGCCAGGGTGGTTCATAATCCTGGCACCCAGGAGGCAGATGCGGAGGATTCCCATGAGTTTTAGAACAGCCTGGACTATATACTTTCAGGCTAACCTGGGCTACACAGTGAGACTTCGTCTCAAAAGCAAACAAAAAACAAAAAACAAAAAAACAACAACAGAGCTGGGCTGTGGTGGCGTGCGCCTTTAATCCCAGCACTCGGGAGGATCTCTATGAGTTTGAGGCCTGCCTGTTCTACAGAGCAAGATCCAGGACAGGTGCCAAAACTACACAGAGAAACCCTGTCTTGAAAAACAAATACACAAACAAAAAAACCAAAAACCAAACCAAACCAAAACAAAAACCAGCCAATGTGGTGGTGGCACACACTTTTAATCCCAGCTCTTGGAAGGCAGAGGCAGGTAGATCTCTGTGAATTCAGCTTTGTAAAGAAATGATAACCAAAAGGCACATGGGATTAAACATCTCTCTACATCTGAATGGACTCCCTCTATTCTCTAATTTTTGTGTTTTACGGGAGGAGTTGGCTAAGAGCCAAAATCCACTACAGGCACAGTTGGAATAGACCAGGTAATAGATTTGACTGGAATGGTATGGAATACCACTCCTGCTGGAATTTAACCTGTGAAAGGAAATATGGAAAGGCTGAATCCCATCTCACTATGGAAAGACAGAGCATGTCATTGTGTATTGTGGAGCAAAGAGATGTACAGACAGAGGGTTACGTTGTTTCAGTGCCCACGTGCAGTGTGAACACTTAAGACATTTCAAACCAAACTTAAGAGAACCTGAGGTAATCATTCTTGCTCAGCCTTTCAGTCAGGCATAGGTGTGTTTCCAAACAGGGATATACCAGATGACAATAGTTTGTTTGGTTGGTTGGTTGGTTGGTTGGTTTTTCGAGACAGGGTTTCTCTGTGTAGTTTTGGTGCCTGTCCTGGATCTCACTCTGTAGCCCAGGCTGGCCTCAAACTCACAGAGATCTGCCTGGCTCTGCCTCCGGAGTGCTGGAATTAAAGGCGAGCGCCGCCGTCACCTGTGGGGCGTTTACCCAACAACCCCCACAGTTCCCCAGAGTTTTCTTGAGTGCAAGCAGCAGGAAATATTAGATAGAAGGATTTATTGCGGAGAATATCGCGGAGATAAACAGATAGAAAATAAAGGATAGCCTCGAGAGGGCCTGGAACCTATTCCAACGGGCCCCGACTGTCTCTGCCCCAGGGTTTTTATAGAGACACCAAGGGGTGGAGCAAAAGACCTCCTCCCCCAGCACAGGCAAGTGCAGACCATCTCAGACACCTGCACTCAGGCCCGTGGTCTAATCATCCTCTTTGTGGACCTGCTGGGTAAAGCCACGAGGAACCCGAGAACGGGCTCCCACAGGTCCCCCTTTCTTAATATATAAAAAAATAACTATGCCGGGCGGTGGTGGCGCACGCCTTTAATCCCAGCACTCGGGAGGCAGAGCCAGGCGGATCTCTGTGAGTTCGAGGCCAGCCTGGGCTACCAAGTGAGTTCCAGAAAAGGCGCAAAGCTACACAGAGAAACCCTGTCTCGAAAAACCAAAAAAAAAAAAAAAAAAAAAAAAAAAAAACTATAATGGCTTACAGCAATCTCCATAGCTGTTACACCTCCCAGTATGGGAGTAGAGGATGATATAGATGGCATTTCTCTTTTGAATTAGGTCCAGTCTTAGCTGCCTCAAGCCCTTTCTAAGCCAAAAACTCTTAAGGCAACTACAAACTTAAAGAATCCCTTAGCTTCATCATTACCATTAACAGGTTAACATAAACATTGCTATACATAGCCACAATTCTCTGTCTTACAACTCAAAGCAAACTCTTAACAGAACCATTTGAATTAGCATATATGGTGCTATATATAGTTAACAATTTTCTCCGTCTTACAACTTTAACTCAATCATTTGAATTTCTTGTTAACAGAACATAGGAAAAACTCCGATGTATTCACATCAAACTTAAATATTTCCTTAACTCCATAAAACCAGGGTGCATTAATATCAATAGGGTTCTGCAAACATAATTCAATCTCATAGCTCCTCCTTTTCTTTATAATTTTTTAAAGAAAACCTCAAACCTAGTTAGAAGAAACTCATACAATTCCTACAAACCCATATTGAAAAGCAGTCTTCTCAATCTAATCATTAACACTTTGAAAACTTAGCAAAACATCCAAAAGCAGTTTCTTAATAAAACTCTTTATACTTTAAAAGTAGTCTCTTAATATACCCCATTTGCATTTTTTACTAACAATAACATGACATTAATCCACTCAACTTTTGAAATTAGACTAAGGAATATTAACTCTCCCCCTTTTCTTTATAATTTAAGCAAAATCTCAAGCCTAGTTAGAAAACCCAAACTTCTGTTTAAACAGTTCCATTTGTAACACAAACCAGTTCCATAAGTAATTCCATTTTACATAAACAGTTCCACAAAACAATTCATGAATCACCAGTTAATAAAGCATATATGCATACACAAAACTGCATCTTGATTCTAGGTAGAAATAAATTTCTTCATTTAAACAGTTCCATTTTTAACCCAATTCCAGCAAACAGTTCTAGGTCATTACTATGAATAAACTCAAAATTGTCCCATTGCAATGAAATCTCTACTGTTCATTTCATTTCTTAAGTCCCAAAATTCACATGATAAATTCTGGTACGAGCCTTCCAAATATGAAGAAATCCATAACCAAAATCTTTGTAGTTTTATCTCATTTTAAGTTCAAAAAATTCAAACAAGAAATAAATTCTAGTATCAGGCTTTCACTTCCAAATATGAAGAGATGGTTTTCAACCAAAACTTTTTGCCGTTAACAATTTTAGTACAAACAAGCGTGTCTGCAACTTTTGTTCTCACAGACAGACCTTTTTAGGTACAGTAGTATTCTAAACCGCACCGTTTTTGATGTTAGCTCAGGTTTTTCTGTGTTGCGTTGATTTTCCATGAATCTCAGCTGCGGATGCCTTGTGCTAGTTCTGGCGTCCGCCATTCTTAGCTTCTTAGCGGCTTCTGGAGCTTTTGAAAAACCGCTCAGACTGCCTGCTTTGCAGTCTGCTAGGACACTAACTTCTGTATGTCTCAGGTTCTTTCACCATATACATTAAGAATAGACTCACACTTAACATTTACACTTTACAAACTCACATACAACCTTTTGCCTTGCAAAGCATTTAGACTCACATTCAACATCTACATTTTACAAACTCACATATAACGTATTAACATCTACTTATTTATACTCCTTAAGGAAACTATAGAACTACTTTAGCAAATATATTTCTTATTACTTATATATTTCTTATATTCATTCCATCTTATTCTTATTTAAACTTACATTTACAGCTAACATTTTTACTTCTTACAACCTTATCACTACATGTCTTAAGACTACCTTAGATACTTCTTGCAAGCTTATATTCTTAAAGGATCTATAGATCTATTTTACAAACTTATATAGGGCTACCATTAGCATATATTTAACTTAGCAAACACCTAAAGATTTTTTAACACAGATCTAACAAGAGAATTTTTATAAACTTACATATCTTATTTTCATCTTTTTCTATTTCTTACTCTTAATTATTATCACTATCTCTATTAGAAAGATTCTTAACTAGACAGGAAGTACATACATCATTGCTAACGTTTAGAGTTTATAGTCAGCTTTGTTATAAAACACTGGGATTTAGTGAGTGTTGTTATAGAATTGTGATAGTTGTTGCTAGGGGACTGTAACCTTCCCAGGATGATGCCACACTCCAAAGTTGCCAGTTCTCTCAGCCGTTCCGGACCCAGCAGAGATGCACTGTCAGCGGTAGACGGTGTTTAACTAGAGGCTGTCCCTTAACCCAAATTGATAATAGTTCCCCTAAGTGCTTCAATTCAGACAAATGTTTCTATTACAGCAGTACTCTTGGTTTGTTCTACCGAAAAACTTCCCTTCACGCTGACGGTGAAATTACCGTATTTAGCTGCTGTAAGCTCTTTGCCAAATATTGCACAGTTATAGGTGATATAAAGTATTTTTCCAAAGGAGCTAGTAAAGCCAAAAGCGGCACAGCCGCGAACTCTATTTCCTCACTGTTTGCATTAACCAGTGACAAAACCTCAGAAACACTAATTGAGCCACTTTCATTCTGGTTCCATTGTAGGAACATCATTGGAGCTGACCTTTCTTAGTTCCAAGCTCCTTACGAAACGCTCCGGTAATCACCGAGCTTCATTCTCCTCTTGTGAAAAAACACAAACATGTCCTCGACCCCATATTAACACAGGATCGGGACCCTTCCACAATCCCGAGCAGGGATCTTTCCATTTCGCATTACCCTCAGCTAAAGGACCAAGAAGATTGGAGTGAACTCTAATATGGCCCACAAAGCATGGCAGCTTTCTTTTGTAGATAGCATAAGTTTCCTTCATATCTAAGACAACGTTCAGTGTATAAACTGCTCTCTCTTGCTTTAAGGATTTTAAAGTGGCTTGTTTGATCTTATAGGTAGCTTTCTGTCATCCAACTACCGTTAAAACTTTGCACAGCTATTAGGGTAAATAAGTCATTTTACCAACCCCCAAACCGCGAAGTGCCTAGTTCCATATCCTTTCAATGTTTCATTGGAACTGACATTTAAAACTCTTAGATGATTTTCCTCCTTATTCTTTTAAAAGCTGTATTTTAAAGTTTACCATGAACATATTTTCGAGCTGACAAAAGTGTTTCAGGGCAATGTCGCCATCTTTAGCAGAAAAACTACCTTTCCCAGAATGCATTTCCCTTATATCAGTCCATAATAGTATCAGTCCTTTATATCATTTCCCTTATATCAGTCATTTCCCATAGTTCTTTTTGGGTCTGAGAGTCAACTTTTAAGTTCTTTTTTACCAGACTTGCTTACAAATTCTTGCCCGGGAGGTTTGAACAAAGTTTTTTGCTTTTGCAACGGGAGATTTGAACAGGCATTTTACATTTTCAATTATGGGACATTGGGAGGTTTCTGGTCTCTCCTCCGCTGGCTTTAACAGGTGTCTCTCCTTTAATTGACACTGGCCCCCAAATCAGAACTGCACCTGCCTCGTTAGCGCGCATTGAGGTGGGCAATTTCTGATAGCAACTTTTCTCGGGGCTTGTGTTTGTCTTAGCCAGTCAGTGAAAAACATTCACAACAGAGTTTTTTCATAGCTCTTTCAGAGAGATTTTCTTCTCCCACCGATCTATCTCATTTTGCTTGTTCCTTCCTTCCCCAGATGCAGAGCTTCAAGTATCTGCGGCTCTGTACCTCTGCTAGCTGCCCTTGGAAGTAGGGGCTTTTTTTTCTCCCCCCGAATCTGCCTCAAGTTCTAGCAGCTTTTTCAGGTCATATTTTTCTGGGGAGGATTATGTCCCTTTTCTGTTTCTTCAGAGTCTTTCTCCCAGACAGTTCCCAGTTTGGTCTCAGTTTATCCCCTCTACCCCAGAAACAGTTTCCGACACTACAGTGGTGGCTTTCCCTGCTACTGAAGGTAGGGGCTTTTTGTCCGTTTGTTTTCTGGGTCTGTGTGGTTTGCGTACAGACTGAAAATCTAACAAGGGAGGTTTTTGCCATTTCTAAACTCCCATTAGGACAGGTGTTTTGCCTTATCAGACCTTCACCTGGCCCAGTCCCCCAGTGGGTTGCATTTGCTTGTCTGGGTGCTCAAGGACAGAGCTTATTCCAGAGGCAATCACCCCTCAGGGCTACACTCCCTCATCTCATGGGAGTCAGTTGAAACAAAGCTTTTCTCAAAGAGGTGCTTTCTCTGACAGAAAAGAAAGCTTTACTCCTGGATAGTTCTGTTCTGCCCTGGCTGGGCTCTTTCCCCAGACAGCATTCTGACTCAGCAGCACAACTGCTTCAGACACAGTTCAGCTTTACTGTTTTCCCAGAAAGGTCCTTATTCTGATAGGAAAGCTTTTCTCAGATTTCTTTTTGCAGCTGTGGACCTATCAACCCGGGACTTGTAGGAACGCAGACAACTGTGCTGTTCCCACTGGCTTTAGCTTTGGTTGTTCATTAGCAATCTTCCCCTAGGTCCTGCACCTTCCTGCCTCAGCTCTGTGCTCCAGGAAGTTTACAACTGCAGGAACCCTAGTATCCCCGAAATGCACCCCAACTCAGAGACGCTGGCCAGTCGCCTCTGGGTTTTTGGTCAGAAGAGAGGATACAATGCTAACAGTTTGCATTGCTTCAGGGGATCTTTGCATTAGGACGATTAGGAGCACCTTTTCATTCTGAAACGCTCAAACAAAACCCTTGATGCCTCAGCTCGGGTGTAACTGAAAAGCTTGGCTTTTTTTCTTTTCTCAGGTAAAGTTTCCTGCTCTTTTTGGGCTCTCTGTAGCTCTTTACCCACTCTCTCCCAAGTGTTTCCCTCAGGGTACTCTGACCCTCTGCTTTTTACTAGCTTGAAGAGACAGAGCTTAGAAGAGGTTTTTAGGAACTTGTCCCTGCCTCCTGCATTGCAGGGAGGATTTTTAAAGCTTGAAAGAGAACTTAGAGGTTTTGCTGTCTTAAGAGGTTTGTTGTTTTCCCTTTGAGCTAATCACAGGTGGTCCCTATACTAATATCTCCAGGTGATTTTAATTTTTGTCCTGAGAGAAAGTTAAAGGCTTTAGTTTTTAAGTTTGAGAGCTTTTGAGAAAGATGAAGGCTTTTTAGAGTTTTTTCCCCCAAATTTTCCAAGAAAAGCTTTAAGAGAAAGGTTTTTTTCTCCCCAAGAGAAAGAGCAGCTTTTCCCAAAACTTCCCAACTTTAAACTTTTTGGCTTTTTACATCCCCATTTTTGCCTCAGGGAGAAATCACTTTCTCCTGCCGCTTGGACTTAGCATTTCAGCTGTCCCCAGGTCAAAAGCTTCCATAGGAAACTTTTTCTTCCCCAAAAGCTCAGAGAAGAGCTTTTTTACTACCCAAAAAGCCCAAAGAAAGATTTTTTTCCCAGTTTGCATTTATATCCCCCAAAGTTAGAAAATTGAAGAGTTTTTCTGTCTAGTTGCCTTACTTATTTTTTCCTACACAATCTTACACTTCTAAGTTTTTCCTACACTATTACTACGCTATATCTTATACTTATTTTTCACAGAAATTGAGAAAGGGATAGAAGATAGAAAATTTTGACAGAAGAGAATTTCGCTGCAGCATCGGACATCCTTCCAGTCCGCTTTCCTTTTCTCTCGAGGATAAAACCCCTGCCTCTCAATATATATAAATATATATTTTCCATAACACCGGCATGCCTCATCCACTGGCAGGGCTGAACTCAGCACTTTCACCAAAAACTCTAATAAAACTATTATTTTCCTTTATCTTTAGTCCCTATTACTTTGTCTTTAGTCCCTGTTCATTTGTCTTTAGTCCCTTCTTTTTTAGTCCCCCCTTTTTTTCTTTAGTCCCTTTTTTCTTTTTTCTTTAGTCCCTGTTCATGGCACCATTCTGTGGGGCGTTTACCCAACCACCCCCACAGTTCCCCAGAGTTTTCTTGAGTGCGAGTAGCAGGAAATATTAGAAGGATTTATTGCGGAGATAAACAGATAGAAAATAAAGGATAGCCTCGAGAGGGCCTGGAACCTATTCCAACGGGCCCCGACTGTCTCTGCCCCAGGGTTTTTATAGAGACACCAAGGGGTGGAGCAAAAGACCTCCTCCCCCAGCACAGGCAAGTGCAGACCATCTCAGACACCTGCACTCAGGCCCGTGGTCTAATCATCCTCTATGTGGACCTGCTGGGTAAAGCCACGAGGAACCCGAGAACGGGCTCCCACAGTCACCACCCAGCAACAATAGTTTATAAACATAATAAAACAATGGAAACTTAACAAACTGCTTAGACCGTGCAAGTATACAAACATAAATAGATTTTTGAAGTTACCTGGTTTTTTTTATCAGTTGTCCATAGCACATGAAACACGTACTGACAGTCCAAGTTAAATCCTTCTGTGACCAGTACCGTCTCATAACCTTCAGACAGTGGGATCTTGTCAAGTTTGTTTTCCATTCCAAATCCTGCTCGTTTAAGAATCGACTGTGACACAGGTCCAGTTTTAAGATTGTATCTAGATCCAGAATTAACAATTACATCTGTCTGAAAAGGAAAGAAAACACAGGACTCCTTAAATCCTTCCTTCTCAAATGACTAATTTGTACTCCCCTAGGGATTTTAAAAATTATTTTTGAATATCCCAAATCCACAAAAAAATGATTTTGCAATAGACTGAGATTTCTAGAGACAGTTCATTTCATTGCTATGAAGCTGTTTGTCCTATTTTGAAATTATATACATATACGGACGACATTGTCATTACGTTCACCTTTTGCTGAATTATGTTTAATTTATTTCAAGCTTCTGATCATTCCTTCTGGCTTCTTCTGTTTAAGGACTTTATTTTCAAACTGGAGAAATGGCTCAGTGGTTAAGAGCACTTGTGGCTCTTGCAGAGGACCTGAGTTCAATTTCCAACATGGCAGCTTGCAACTGTCAGTCACCCCAGTCCTAGCGGATCCGAAGCCCTCCTCTCATCTCCGAAGTCCCCAAGCATGTATTTGGTGCCAGACACACAGGCAAAACTCTCATACCCATAAAATACTAAAGTAAAATTTTTTAAAAAATTATTTTCAATTATGTGTATTATGTCTCTGTGTGGGTTTGTACACCCGCATGAGTGTAGTGCCTGCAAAATCCAGAACAGGATGTCAGATCCCCTGGAGCTGGAGTTATAGAGAGCTGTGAGCTGCCTGATTTGGGGGGTCAGGACAGAATCAGGTTCTCTACTAGAACATCATAATCTTTACGGCTGAGCCTTCTCCCAGACTCCTTTGCTGGCCAGTTGTTTCTTCTCTTTTGTTTTTGGGACAGAGTCTCACCATGCTGGCCTGTAACTCACTGTGTAGACCAGGTTAACCTCAAGTTCACAGAGATCCCGTTGTCTCTACTTCTTCAGTGCTGGGTTTAAAGGCAGGCACCACACCTCGTTTTGTTTTTGAGACAGTGTCTCCTGTAGCCTGACTGACCTGAGACTTTCCAAATAGCTGAAGATGACCTTAAATTCCCGATCTTCTTGCCTCTACCTCCCCAGTGTTGGGATTCCAGGTTTATGGGTTCTAGGGATTGAACTCAAGGCTTCAAGCTGCTAGGCATGCTGGAGTGTTGGGATTCCAGGCATGTGCCAAAGTGCTCGGTTTAACAGGGACATTACTGGTTTTACCCTGAAAGAGCAATCTGAATTTGCCATTGGGGGGCACTGGCACCCTTCAGAAAATCTAAGGTTCCTATCACTGCTGACAACAAGTGAATACAATAAAATGTGGTCAAAGGATGTTATTCAATGATGCTTCTACTCTGATTTTAAACTGTGACACTAATGACTTCTCAGATATTTCATTTCGTAGTCTCCTTAGTCTTCACTCTGATTGACTTGTAAGTAATAAGTCACTGACAACAGGTTAATATACCTTGACTGTGGCCACAGGACATATCACTGACCCAAAAAAGTAAAAACAAAGATGTAACTATAAACTTCACTGAGTCTACCCAAACTCCTTATCTGCTGCCCATGGATTCCTCTCTGTCTCTCTGACCACATCACTGGAGCCTCCCTGGAAGCCTTCCCTTCCTGCCAGTTCACACCTGCTACAGCCCTGGAAGCTTTGCCTTCCTGCCAGTTCACACCTGCTACAGCCCTGGAAGCCTTCCCTCCTGCCAGTTCACACCTGCTACAGCCCTGGAAGCCTTCCCTTCCTGACAGTTCACACCTGCTACAACCCTGGAAGCCTTCCTTTCCTGCCAGTTCACACCTGCTACAGCCCTGGGAGCCTTCCCTTCCTGCCAGTTCACACCTGCTACAGCCCAAGATGGGCTTGTTTTTCCCAGTGTGGGGATCGAACCGACACTGCACAAGCGTTCCCCAACCGAGCACCCGGCCTGCGGTTGCTTTTCCAGGCATCAGTTAGGGTTTTACTCCCTGTCCTGCCACCACCACTTTCCGCTATTTCTGTGTGCATATATGTTTCTCTAATCACAAATTTACATCCTTCGGGGATTTTTGTTTGGTTCCCCACCCACCCCCAGATTTTTGAAGCAGGGTCTCAAGTAGCTAAAGCTGGCTTCTTCAAACTCAAGGAGATGAGAATGACCTTGAGTCCCTGATCACTGGGTTCCACCTCCCAACTACTGTGATTACAAGGGTGGGCTGCCCTGCCCAGCCATAGTCCGAAGTACTACTTGGTTTACTATTATTGCTCCAGAAATGTTGAATGGTTTGTCTCCCCAATGAGATTTCCAAATAAAGGATTTTTTTTTTTAACGATTAAAAATAGGATTGAACTACAGGAATGACTCAGTCAGTAAAGCGTTTGCCGGAAACTATGTAAAGAAGCCAGGTGTGGTGACAAGCACTCATAATCCCAGCAAGTCAGAGAAGGCCAAGACAAGAAGTTCCCTGTGGCTAGCTGGTCAGTTTTCACAGTCAACCTGACAAGTTCTAGACCAAGGAGAAACTCTGCCTCAAAAAAAGAAGGGCAGACAATTCTTTAGGAAGACATTCAAGGCTGACCTCTGGCCTCTACACACCTGTGCACAGGTATGCAACTCCACCCCCAAACACACACAGACACACACAAACCCACACCTATCAGCACACAAACTAAATTCGTTCATTCATGTTAGTGCTCAGCTGGGGCATGGTAGCTTTTAATCCCAGCACTCGGAGACAGAGGCTGGTGGATCTCTGAGAGTTCAAGACCAGCCTGGTCTACACAACGAGTTCTAGGACAGTCAAGGCTCTATAGAAAAATAAAATAAAAATTTAGTGCTTGAGGCTGAGGCAAGAGGACCACAAGTCCTTGGTGACCTGGCCAAAACCAAAACCCTGTTTCAAAAACAACAAAGAAATAAGAGGGGAGACAGACAAATGGACAAGACGACGGAAACGCGGGGCCGCTGGGGCCGAGAGTGCAGGGGCGGGAGGAACGGAAGTGAATGTGTGAGCCGGGGGTCGCGGGCGGGGTCACGGGTCACGGGGTCAGCACGGGGGGGGGGGGGGTTAGCGCTTGCATGCAATGTGACTCAGCGCTCGACCTGGCTTCCATGCTTCCTGATGCTCGCACTCGCTGGCACAGTCATACTCAGCGCCAGCACCCCTCTCCCAATGCTCGCGTTCTGCATAGGATGCTCACACTCCCCTTGCACGCTCGCACCCGACCCAATGCTCGCACTCCCCACTCGATGCTCACAGGAGACATCACAACGGTCCCCCCCCCCATTTTTTTTTAATTTTAATAAATTTCAAATAAAAAAAAAAGAAAGAAAGAAAAAGAAGGCTGGAGAGATGGGTCAGAGGTTAAGAACACTGGCTCTTCTTCCAGAGGTCCTGAGTTCAATTCCCAGCACCCACATGGTGGCTCACTACCATCTATAATGAGATCTGGCTCCCTCTTCTGGCCTGCGGGGATACATGAAAACAGAACATTGTGTACATAATAAAAATAAAATAAAATAAATCTTAAAAAAAAAAAAAGAAAAAAGAAAAAGAAATAAGAGGGTGCTTAAGTTTTTTAGGATCAAAGAGTATTCTAACTTCTTATGGTTCCTAAGAATCATAGCCTAATAATTTTAACTCCCATATTAACCATGTGCCACACACTACTGTGAGTGTTTCTTGGATGCTGATTCCAGCTTGCAAATGTCAAGTGCTGTTAGGTGTTTTACAGAGGAAGGGCTGAAGGCTGAAAGAAAGAAAGTAGTTAAGAACTAACGCAGGTAGTCTCCAATCCAGATGGCCTAACCCCGAAGCCACATTCTTAACCTCCAAAAGATACATTCTATGGTCTTCCATTTTAAACATCTTCATAATTAACAATTAATCCGGGCTGGAGAAATGGCTCAGCAGTTAGGAAGACTGGCTACTCTTCCAGAGGTCCTGAATTCAATTCCCAGCACCCATGGTGGCTCACAACTATCTACAGTGGCATCTGATGCCCTCTTCTGGTATGCAGGCATACATGCAGACAGAGCACTCATACATAAAACAATAAAATAAAATAATTAAATAAAATTAATTAATTCCAGGATTCCCCTCTATCAGTGCCAGAGAGTAACAACAAAGACTTACTGTTTGCAGTTCAATGCAGCCTTGGACAATATGGAGAGTCAGGCCCTGGCCAATTTGAAGCGTCGCATTGGAAGAAAGGGTAGTTCCTGGACTCCCCCAGGGACTCAACTCCTTCCCAAGGATGCTTTCTGCTCTGTCTTTAAAGGACGCAACAGTGAGCTCCTCATTGCTCACCAGATGAATCTCTTTCAAATTACTGACTGGTTGCTTCACTTGGAAATAAAAATGGATTGTTTCTAAAATTATGTGTGTACACAAATCCAGAGGAAACTGGAAAATTCCAGAGCTCAGGGCTGGAATTGCTACCGTCTTAATCTGTGTATTTTGCATACAGACATAGTGTAAGACGTTCTGAATGGCAAGTCTCAGCAATTCAATAGCTGTCTGGCTGCCCACTGCTGTCCACCGAGGACCGACAGCATGGATAATGCATTTGCAAGGAAGCCGCCCTGCCTTCGTGACAGCTATTCCACCAGTTGGAACTTTACCATAGGTGGAAATGAACCTTCTGCTCTCTTCCTCGATTTCCAAGCCACCAGCTTTCACCAGGCTTCCGGCCAGGCCACCTCCATGCCGAAGTTCTTCATTGGCTGCATTCACCACAGCATCAACAACATGTCTGGTGAGGTCATCCTTCCAGACAGATAACTCTATCCCAGGGGTCAGCCTCCTTCTGAAGACCTGCTGAGCAGGAGTGCTGTTTCCTGCTGGAGTTGGACAGCTCAGGGTAGAGATACACCCAAACTTATTCTGGAGGACTTCACACAGCTGACTCTCGTTGCTTTTTAAAATTTCGAAGACGTTGTGTTTGATGGGAATTTGCCATGTGCTGCATTCTGTGAGAGAGTCGTTAGCGGGAAAAGGAGAGGAGACACAAGAGAGAAAGGAAGAGTGATTCCCTTCAAGAAGGACGTGACTCCTTTCCACGCTGCAAGACTGACTTTCTTACTTCTAAAGAGAGATGACCTGCCACCCGCTCCATACTGACCCTGCTTCTCACACACACATGGAACCAGGCCAAGGATATCTAAGAGTCTTCAATGCCAAGTCACCTGAAAAGGGCTTGTGTGTGGCAGGCACTTAGCACTCTCTACGTGAGGAAACCTTGCACCGGGGCAAGAATGTCTTGAATGTATGTAAAAATTGTGAGTTTGGGAAGACTCGTGACAAGTACACACTTATTAAAATGACTTAATTGTGAATCAAAAGTACAGGGTTGCTGAATTCACAACTTCTTTACTTTTTTTAGTGTCTCAGTTTACTTAGAAGAAAATCCTGAGGTAAGACTTTAGAGTGTAAGTAGTTTCAGACATGATTCTAGAAAACACTCGGGGTTCTAGGTAAGGAGAGAAGTAAGAAACTAAGACAGGAAAACAAAAACAAAAAAGAATAAATGTGTGTGTTGGTTAGCAAATAAAGCTTAACTCTATTAGAGGGTGGAGTAGATCACGTAACTCAGAGTTACAGCCCTAGAGTGGTCATTACAGGAACCAGGTATCCAGCTTCCATGAGTCACTGCTGAGGGGAGATGGGCAACACAGGACCAGCCAATGGGTAGAAGGCCAGCAACCTCTGCCTCACGGCATGTACTCCGTCCTCAAAGTCGAAATCAACATAGAGTTACAGCCCAGTAACCAAAAAAAACTAGTTACTATTTGGTGTATGTCTTTCTTTAATCCCCGCACTGGGGAGGCAGAGGCAGGCAGATCTCTGAGTACAAGGTCAGCCTGGTCTACACAGTGAGTTCCAGGTCAGTCAGAGCTATATAGTGAGATCCTGTCTTTAAAGGGCTGGAGAGATGGCTCAGCGGTTAAGAGCACTGGCTGCTCTTCCAGAGGTCTTGAGTTCAATTCCCAGCAACCACATGGTGGCTCACAACCATCTGTAATGAGATCTGGCACATAGGCAGAACACTGTATACATAATACACAATAAATAAATCTTTTTTGGGGGGGGTTTAAGACAGAGTTTCTCCATGTAGTTTTGGTGCCTGTCCTGACTCTCACTCTGTAGACCAAGCTGGCCTCAAACTCACAGAGATCCACCTGCCTCTGCCTCCCGAGTGCTGGGATTAAAGGTATGAATCACCACTGCCTGGCTATAATTAAATCTTTAAAAAAATAAAAATTACTTACTGTGTATTTCACACTAAAAGATGTTGTCCATATCCTCCTTAATTTGTGGAAAATGTAGTTAGCTCCAAGCCTGTAGCTATTAGCCACTAAAGTCCACCTCAGCACTAGTCACAGTTCTCAGGACAAGCCCCTGAGCATCAAAGACACAGCATAGCCACTGTTGTCTGTAGGGCATCTCTAACACACACCTAAGTCTGCCCGAAACTTCAGTTTGGTGAGGGTGTCATTACAGTTTTGTTGGTGGTGGTGATAATACAAGGTCTTGCTCTGTAGTCCTTGAATTATTATCCTCCTGCCTCCATCTCCTAAACCCTGGGATTACCACCACGCCCGTCTAGCACCGATCTTCATACAATCAGGTGGATTTCTCTCTTTCTTTCATATAAACCTTTTACATTCCTCACTCCATCTCAAAATCCAGTTTCTGGATAACCGAACCTGTGGAGTGATAGTGTTTGTCTGAAAATCCCCCTTGCCTTCAGAACCTGAACGTCTGTCAGACCTTGCAACCAAGTTAATAACATACTTAGAAACCACTTAAAATTCTGTACTCAATCTGTTTCCCCGCTATATATCCAGCCTTCTGAACTTGCCTTTAAGAAAATAATGTAACCAACCTTACTATGCAATAGTATACAATACTTCTTATGCAATCCCCTTTTACAACCTAAACTAAATGCATGCTTTAATCTTAAACTCTGATTCTTCCATGACCCTGACCTAGAAATATGTGTGTGCCTGTGTGTGCTGTGGTAATCATTTGCTGAAAGCAGCCGATAGGTTGAAAGCAATCTTAAACAAAGTAAATAACTCATAACTGTTGGAAGCAACATGTGGATATAGATTGAGAACAGTTGTTTGTGGGTCAGTAAAGTGACTTCTGCCCTTCTAAAATTCTTTTAAAAAATAATTCCTAATTCCTTTACCGTACTGTGTTTTCTGTGCTGTTCAATAATCACGAAGCCCTTTGTTAGGGACAGACCACAAGGACAGACAGACATCAGATGCACACAAGAGACAGACTACAGACAACAAACTTCAGAAAGATGAAGAACGTGAGGGGAAGTGGGGATTTCAATACTGGGCTTGCTCTTAGTCTAAACTATCCCAAGAGGAAGTATCTATTCTTCAGTGAGTTACCAGCAGAGCCTCTGTGTCTGAGCAAGGAAAACTAACGTCAGTGAAACCGGGCTCATTTCAGAGACATTAAAAATGCAGGAAAGTGTGCATCCTAAAACAGATTAAATATAGTAATTTACTCCCTTTCTAGTCTGAGCCACCAACAAAGACTTCTGGTGACCTCTCTTACCCGAAAGCAGCCACATCTAAGCAGTTGGTCTCAACTGGCCTGAGCGCTGATGGGAAACCTAAAACGGGCCATCCCTAGAATTAGGCAGGTTGGCTCTTTCAGCTCTTGGTCACCCTTTCTGCCCAGAGAGTAGCGATGTGGACCTTTGATCTCAGCACTCAGAGGCAAAGGCAGGTAGATCTAAGTTTCGGCCAGCCAGATCTACAAAGTGAGACGGTCTTGAACAAACGAACAGAGAAAGAGTCTCCTATCTGCCTACAAGGGAAAAGGGCAGTGGGGACCCTGAGAGAACACGTCTTCAGCTGTCCCAGTGCCTCTGAGGCAGTTCCTCTTCCGAAGCAGGTGCCGGCATCTCCACAGAGCCTGCAGTCACACACCTGAGCCCTTGACGGGGAGACAGTCTCCTTCCGGGCGCCCTCTTCTGCACTGAGGGAAGAGCTGAGCAAAGCCTTTCCTAAGTAAGAGTGAGAGTGAGGAGGTCATACCTGGTCTCTCGGCGTAAGCTGCTGCTCCAGAGCCCTGTGAAAACATGAAAACGGCTCCTTTAAAGGCTTGGAGCTGCAAACGCGGACAAGACCGCCAATACGCGCAGTCTAGGAAGAGGAAGCGCTACTCAAAGCATGGGTTTTCGGGTTGCGGGGTTTGGGGAGGAAATGTTTTGGTTGTTTGTGTGAACCAGAATGAGCCAAAGCTCTCAGACAGGCTCCAATTTCCAAAGTCTTGTGGGGCTTCCCTAGCCAGAAAAGAAACCATGAGGACGTGAGCCTCCCCAGCTGCACCTCCTCACATCTGTAAGGACCCATTTCCGTTTGCCTATTTCATGACACAAATATGAAGTGGGAATTTTCCAGATCTACTCAACAAGGTGCCTTTCTCTACTCCGGTTTTCATTCCTTGCTCACTCCTTACCCATCCTGAAAAAGAACTGCTGATCTGAGTGAAGAAAATCCACACGACATGGAGGTGACCGAGGCTGGGTCTCAGACAACCAGGCTGGCCTCAAACTGACTCTGCACTACCGTGCCCAATTTATGTGATCCTGGAAATTGAACCCAGGGCCATATGCATGTAGGCAAGCCCTTTACCATCTGTGTTACATTCCTAGTCCTGGAGATGACATTAAAAAAAAAAAAGACCATCCATCCCCAAGTTGATTCCGCTAATGAGATAAGTATATTATTTATTATTTTTTTGTTTTGAATTTTGAGACAGGGTTTTATGTAACACAAATTCTAATTTGCCCGATATCCATAATCGGTCTTTTAATAAAAAAAAAAACAAAAAAAAACCTGGAGCCAGATACTGGGGTAAATGTTGAAAGATCAGAAACAAAAAAGGAACAAGCCACTACCACATCTTACCTCTAGGACTCCTTAGCCTGAAAAACCTTCCTCAGCCGAAAAGCTTTAGTTCCTGTCTCCTCACTCCTTACATACCTCTCTCCGCCCAGCCATATCATTTCCTTCTTAGTGCTGGGATTAAAGGCGTGTGTGCTTCCCCGAGCAAAGGCATGAGATCTCAAGTGCTGGGATTAAAGGCATGTGACTGCCAAGTACTGGAATTAAAGCTGTGTGCCACCACTGCCTAACTTGGTTTCTCTCCTAGTCTGAATCAATCTCATGTAATCCAGGGTGGCTTTGAACTCACAGAGATCCACATAGATCTCTGCCTCCTGAGTACTAGAATTAAAGGTGTGTACCACCACTGCCTGGCATCTATGTTTAATCTAGTGGCTTGCTCTGTCCTCTGATCTTCAGGCAAATTTTATTAGGGTACACAATATATCACCACAGTTTTACTCCACAGCACAGGCTGGCCTGTGGTGATTCTTCCACCAACTTCCTAAGTACTGGAATCACAGCTATGATTCCAGGTATGCCACCATATTTAACTATATTAGCATACTCTTGATTTTCCATTTCTCACACAGTACAAGGACAAAACTTAGAAAAAGTTAATATAATTTTATATGTATGGCCGTTTTGCCCGAATATATGTCTGTGTATCACATGTATGCCATGGAGGCCAATAGAGGACATCGGATCCCCTGGAACTAGAGTTACAGACAATGAGTCACCTTGTGAGTGCTGGGAATTGAACTGGGTTCTCTGGAAGAGCAGCCAGTGTTCTCAACCACTAATTCATCTCTCTAGGCCCAAGAGAAAGCTGTGTGAGTTTGGGTATACCACATGCATGTAGAAGCCAACAAAGACTAGAAA